>NC_137355.1:7804146-8489146 GCF_965287045.1 Carcharhinus amblyrhynchos | reverse complement strand
TGATGGTTTTTATTGAACCAGGTGGATTTTAAACCAATGGATCATTTTCTCACAGCAGCCACACTGAGAATAGCACTCAATTCTATTAATTTTACTGTACAGCATCTCCAGTCAAATATTTTCATTTACATAATATGTGTGCTTATCATTTCACAATTTCCTAATGCTTTCCCAAAAATGCATTGATCTACTCAAATCAACTGTATTTTCCCAAGGTGTTTTTAAAGTGCGGAACTATTCACATTAATAGGATGAAATGTTGGGAGACTGATTGAAAACTATACAGGAGCCCATTTGGCCTGTCATCTATATGCCAGCCCTTGGAAATAATGATGCCATCCCACTTACCCCAACAATACCCATCCCAATCCTCTTGCAAATGTTTCATTTTGAGAATTTATCCAACTCCCTTTTGAAAGAGTTCCTTTCCACTTTTTAAGATGTGGAGGTGCTGGTGTTGGACTGGGGTAAACACAGGTTTATTTAACCTGTTGGACTTTAACCTGGTGTTGTGAGACTTCTTACTCCACTTTTTAAGTCAGAGCACTCCGAATTATAACAATGATGTGCTGGAACATACAAGAGTTCTAATATGGAATAATCCCTCTCCCAAATTAAATCCAAAATTCCCTGACAACTGCACAATGCGTTCACTAAAACTGTTCAAATCTCAAATGAACGTGGTATTTCCTAGGACAAAGCAGAACTTTCTCTTCGATTCAAATAATAGTTGCAATTCTCGAATCACTAATCTAACTGTGATTTCATATTTTGATATATTTCGCAATCTTGACTGAAGTTTAAGTTAAACTCATTTGTAACTTCAGACGCCTATAAAAATTCATGCACTCACTTTTATTGCAATTTAACCGATCATTTTTCAAATTAAGATCCATTGTATTTGACAACTTTAATACAGTTTGATTAATATCCCCAGCCAGTACTTGAATTTTAAGATGTGTAATAAATTAATTGCGGCTCTGTTTCACTCTCTAAAGAATTTGAGCGTTTCCCCGGCAAAAACTTTTATTCAGGGACAGGAGCTGATGTGAGTGTTATTAACACCTCTGTCTCTGATATTTGCCACCTGATATACCAACCCCCGCAGATCTAGAGAAAAAAAATTGAAATGTTTGTCATTCAGTCAAAACAACGGATCCAAAACACACACACACAACCCCATTGGAATGTTATATCCTGCTCTGTTTTTGTAGAGGAAATCCAAGGCAGTTCCTCATCAACCCATGGACACAATCCTTCAGTGATTCAAAAGATATAAGGAAGTTTTTGCCTGATTAAATCCAAAATTCCCTGACAATTCCACAATGCGTTTACTAAAGCTGTTTAAATCTCAAATGGCACTTCCTAGGACAAAGCAGAACTTTCTTCTCGACTCAAATAATGCAGTTCCCCGGCCATACCTGGAACTTGGAAATGTTCGTAGCTCCGAATTAATATTGTGAGAAAGTTGGAGTGCGGGTCGATTACATACCAAAAACAATAAACACACGTATACAAAGTATTATTATGCGGAAGTGTACCTAGTCTACAAAGGGGGCATTGTTTTATTTTCTCTGGTTTTATGAATGTTATTGTGCCAGTAAATATTTATTGTTGGAAAGCTATGCTGCATTCTATTTCCATAGCTGGAAGTCTGTGTTGAATGGTTCCGATCAACAGTCTGGGACACCGCTGAGAGTAGCTGCCTCATCGCCCCAGAGTGTATTTTCAGCTGTAACTATATTATCATTCTTGTCTGCACATTTTAAAAAGACCTCTTGTTTGAGCGGTATTGGAGAGATCCGAAAATACTGGCGAAAGATCATCAAATGAATCTTAGGGTTTATAAACCGAGAGAGGAATGTGGCGCAATATTTAATATAAACCTGGGACAGATATAACAATGTGATTTAATATTACAATCGCCTTCGATTCATAAGACACGGTTTTATTGAGATAATTCAGCCGAGAGACAGTGTTGACGTGAAGTATAGCAAAACTATTTGGAGGGAGAGAGAGAGCAATTGTAATTTTTATGAATTAAATTCGCTACAACTCAGCTAGGTTCTGAAAATGTAACAATTACAAACGCTTAGCAAAAACACTGGAGATTCTATGAAAACGGGGACTGAAACAGAAAGGGAGAGATCTGGGTGCCATAGTGGTTAGCACTTTTGCCTTATAGCACCAGGGACCCGGGTTCAATTCCAGCGAGGGGTCATTTTGCCTGTGTGAAGTTTGCAGTTCACCCAGTGTTTGCGTGGGTTTCCTCCCACACTCCAAAGGTGGGCGGGTGAGGTTGATTGGCTAAAGTAACCCCCAGTGCCAGGGGGTTTTGCGATATGAGGCTTAACGGGAATAGGTGCAGGGTGAGATTGTGGTCGGTGCAGACTCGATGGGCTGAATGTCCTCCTTCTGCCCTGTGGGGATTCTATTCTAAAAGCAGAAAATGTTGGACAAAATCAGCAGACCTGATAGCATCTGCGGAGAGAGACTAGAGCCAATGTTTGCAGTCTGGATGACCCTTCATGGTCTCTCTCTCTCTCCACAGATGCTGTCAGACCTGCTGAGATTCTCCAGCAATTTTCTGTTTTTGTTTCAGTTTCCAGCATCTGTAGTATTTTGCCTTTATCAGGGAGAGAGATGATGACTCTAATGTTAAACCCATAACCAGGTTTGTTATGTTTCATTTTTCTGGGGACTACGATGACAACACCAGCTGTAGGAACAACAAAAGCAGACCAATTTTTATGGTCCAATAGCAACAGCTGGGAAATGTTAATCCCCAGAAATTCCAGATGTCCACATCACCAATAGTGTCCAGATCATCAACAACCTGTCCTGGTATCTCCCCCCACCCCCACCTCCCAGTGCCGACATTATAGTTAAGAAAGCCCACCAATGCTTCTATTTTCTCAGAAGAATAAGGAAATTTGGCATATCAGTTACGACTCTTACCAATTTTTACAGATGCACTATAGAAAGCATTCCTTCTGGTTGTATCACAACTTGGTCTGGGCTCCTGCTCTGCCCAAGACCGCAAGAAACTACAAAAGGTCATGAATGTAGCCCAATCCATCACACAAACCAGCCTCCCATCCATTGACTCTGTCTAGGCTTGCCACTACCTCGGCAAAGCAGCCAGTGTAATCAAGGACCCCACACACCCCAGACATTCTCTCTTTCACCTTCTCCCATCAGGGAAAAGATACAAAACTCTGACATCACGTACCACCCGACTCAAGAACAGCTTCTTCCCTGCTGCCATCAGACTTTTGAATGGACCTACCTCGCATTAAGTTTCTCTACACCCTAGCTATGACTGTAACACTACATTCTGCACTCTCTCCTTTCCTTCTCTATGAACAGTATGCTTTGACTGCATAGCGTGCAAGAAACAATACCTTTGCTGTAAGTTAATACCTATAACAATAATAAATCAAATCAGAATTCAAAGGCTGGACACTTTGGCACTGAAATTTCTCTTTTAATTAGAGGTTAAAGATAAGAAATAATGAAAAAAACAGAAAGTGCTGGATAAATTCTGCAGAGATGTGAAGAGAGAAAAAGGGAGTTAACATTTTGAGTCCCTATGAACCTTCTGCAGGATGAACAATTTGAGTGTTGAGGGTTTGTTGACTTGTGCAGTTTCAGTGTGTTCAAGGGTTCTATTCCCTCTCTCGCTCCGATTAAAGAAAAACAATATTTGACACTTCAATTTTCTCTTTTGTAAATGTGCAGTCCCTCGCAGGGTACTGTTATTACAGCCCCTGCAAAGATTTAATCACTGGCTTATTTACATCTCTTCTGGAAGCGCATTTCAGTGACTGAACACGTCCCTTTTCCATTGTGGCTGGATTCCTGGAATGTCATGGGGGTAATTTGAGGGTGGGCAGGGTAAAACAGGAGTCAAGTCACGGGTTCGCAGTTCCTCCGGCGTTCTCACCGGGCCAATTAGTATGGTATTAACTTGACATATACATTCCAATTTCACGCATGCTTTTCTTTCAACCCCCATGACCCCTACCTGGTCTGAGAGTTTTGGAAATTTCAAACCAAAACACTTAATACCCAGGCTCAACCTCTTTGACTCAAATGAGTTGAATTTTGAAATAAAATCTATTTCTCCCCCCCCCAACCAAAAAAATATACTTTATTCAAAACATTTGTAAAAGCACGTTACAAAACAGTTCACCTTGAAGATTGAGGGCTGCCCTTTTAGGACAGAGACAAAGAGATTTCTTCTCCTCTCTTTCAGAGGGCTTTGCAACTTTGGAATTCTTTGTCTCAGAAGGCGATGGAAGCAGATCACTGAATACTTTTTGAGGAGGAGGTAGATTGCTTCCCTCAGTTTATCAGGGATAATGCAGAGATGCCGCTGTTGGACTGGGATGGACACAGTAAGCAGTCTCAAAACACCAGGTTAAAGTCCAATGGGTTTATTTGGAATCACAAGCTTTCAGAATCTTGCTCCTTCATCAGGTGAGTGGAGAGTTGGGTTCATATATAGACAGGCACAATTGCAAGATAATGGTTGGAGTGCGAATCATTGCAGGTAATCAAGTCTTTACAGGTACATACAGTGCGAGTGGAGAGAGGGAATAATCACAGGTTAAAGAGGTGTGAATTGTCTCAAGCCCAGGACAGTTAGTTGGATTTTGCAAGCCCAGGTCAAATGGTGGGGGTTACATGTAGTGTGAAATCGCTCGATTATTAATCCAGAAACTCAGCCAATGTTCTGGGGACCAGGTTTGAATCTCACCATGGCAGGTGATGGAGTTTAAATTCAATGAAACAATTCAATAAATATATCTGGAATTAAGAGTCTACTGATGACCATGAAACCATTGTTGATTGTCAGAAAAACCAATTGGTTCATTAATGTCCTTTAGGGAAGGAAATCTGCCATCTTTACCTGGTCTGGCCTACATCTGACTTCAGAGCCACTGCAATGTCGTTGACTTGCAACTGCCCTCAGGTAACTAGGGATGAAGGTACTACAAAGAGTTGTGAACAAAGCCCAGTCCATCACTCAAGCCTCCCACCCATTGATTCTGTCTATACTTCCCACTGCCTCGGCAAAGCAGCCAGCATAACTAAGAACCACATGCACCCCAGACATACTCTCTTCCACCTTCTTGTGTCGAGAAAAAGATACAAAAGTCTGAGATCACGTACCAACCGACTCAAGAACTGCTTCTTTCCTGCTGCCATCAGGCTTCTGAATGGACCTATCTCACACTAAGTTTGTCATTCTCTTCACCCTAGCTGTGACTCAACACTACACTCTGCTCCCTCTCCATTCCTTCGCTATACACAGTATGCTTTGTGCATAGTGTGCAACAAACAATACTTTTCACTGTATATCAATACATATGACAATAATAAAACAAATCAGATCAAAAATGCCCATGAACCACGAATGAATAAAAAAACTAAAATGCCTCTCATTATTAATATTTTTCATTTAAAAAACGTAGGCTGGAATTTTCCAGCCATTCATGCCAATGGGAACTTCTGTTCCCGGTGACAGTGCATCCATATCACTGTTTTCCTAACCACAATGGGTGCACTCAACAGGAAACCCCGTTGACAATAGTTGACCAGAAGATCAGACCACCAACCAATGTCCGGACCCCTCCACCGCGACAAAATATATGCAGGCTGCACGAAAGTCCCATCCATAGTTTTCAGATTTTTGGGACACGTGATTAATATATAGGAAAATAATGCAATGATGGATTCAGAAATGATATGGCCAACACATTTTCTTACAATATCCACACCTCCAGGTTTCCCACTACACCACTGACCTGTCTCACAAAGGGGCTGTATAGATTCCCTTTTTGTCACCTGGTTAGAATCCTGGAACTCAGCAGTTACCTACACTCTGCAAATATCTGGCACATCCTGAAATTAATTAGAGACCAATTCTAATTAGGAATGACATAAGGTTAAAGTTCACTTATTGGTGTCACAAGTAGGCTTATATTAACATTGCAATGAAGTTACTGTGAAAATCCTTTAGTTGCCACATTCTGACACCTGTTTGGGTACACTAAGGGAGAATTTAATATGACCAATGCATCCTAACCTGCATGTCTTTTGAAGTGTGGGAGAAAATGGAACACCTGGAGGAAACACATGCAGACGCGAGGAGAACATGCAGACTCCACACAGACAGTGACCCAAGCTGGCCCCTGGGACTGTGAGACAGCAGTGCTAACCACTGTGCCATCGTGATTGTTCATCCCCAAGGACAGAAACAGAACCAAGAAATGACTGGTGGTCATTTTTTCAAACATTTCTAGAGATTGATTAGTAACAGAAAGCATTTTATACATGGGGCATTTAACATGTAATTAAGGGAGATGGCAACAGATAACAGTTGCCAAAAGGACTTTGATGTGTCATTGTGCCATTAATCACAAACACATTTCTAGTCCTGTCTAAGCAATAAATGGAGTCACAAAAGGATATTATGGGGCAGATTCCAGCTGATTCTCTTGTTGGGGCAGAGCTGCTAAATTAATATCAGAAATCTATACTCCTGTAGGGATGAGAGATATTCAATATTGAACATCATTATTAACATTAAAATGATTTATTATTGTCACATCTATTAGTATACAGCTAAAAGTATCGTTTCTTCATAAAATCCCTACAGTGCAGAAGGAGGCCATTTGGCCCATCAAGACTGCACTGACCACAATCCCACCTAGGCCCTATTTCCATAACCCCACATATTTACCCTGCTAACCCCCTGAGACTAGAGTCAATTTAACATGGCCAATCAACCCAACCTGCGCATCTTTGGACTGTGAGAGGAAACCGGAGCACCCAGAGGAAACCCACGCAGACACTTGGAGCAAACTCCACACAGACAGTGACCTGAGGCCAGGTTTGAACCCGGGTCCCCGGCAGTGTAAGACAGCAGTGTTAACCACTTTGCCACAGTGCCGTGCCAAACGGACGAAGGAAAAGGAAAGGAGAGGTGCAGAGTGTAGTGTTACAGACATAGATAGGGTATAGAGAAAGATCAGCCCAATATAAGGTTGCCAAATCTGTAAGGGATTGAATTAAAGCATTGTTACAAGTTTAAAATACTTGCAGTAGAGTTTTAAAAGCACAGAACAAGAGTAAAATATAGAATTAGAGGGTAAGATGGGCGCAGCTCGCAAGAAGTCACCTTCGTCCGGCACCACCTTGGAATGAAAAAATGTAACATGTAAAAAGTAATGTGAATAGGTTAGCAAAATTCAGAATTGTTCAGGTCCAGGACTGGATCATCTCTCTTTCAGACTCGCCACGTTAACTCTGTTTTTTTTCCCTCCACTGGCGCTGCCTGACTTGCTGAGATTTTCCATCTTTCTATGACCTTATTACAGATCGCCTCATCTGTAGTACTTTGCTTTTATCTTGGATCGGTTGAGGTTATTTTCCTTGGCATAAAGAAGGCTGAGGGGTGACTTGATGGAAAAATTGTGAGGGGGAAAGATGGAGTGGACAGGATAAAATTGTTTCCCTTGGCAGAGAATTTTAGAGTAAGAAGTTTCACAACACCAGGTTAGAACATAAGAACATAAGAACATAAAGTCCAACAGGTTTATTTGGTAGCAAAAACCACTAGCTTTCGGAGCGCTGCTCTTTCGTCAGGAGTAGCGCTCCAAAAGCTAGCGGTGTTTGCTACCAAATAAACCTGTTGGACTTTAACCTGGTGTTGTGAGATTTCTTACAGTGTTTACCCCAGTCCAACGCTGGCATCTCCACATCAAGGGATATAGATTCATGGTAAGTGGCAGTCGGTGTAAAGGGAGAGTAAGAACTTTTTTACACAGAGTGTGGAATTCACTGCCCGAGTTGATGGTGGAGGCAGAGACCCTAAACTCATTTTAAAATATCTGGATCTTAATGTTGTAAGTTACAGGGCTATGGGCCAAGTGCAGGAATGTGGTATTAGAAAGGGGACCTGGGTGTCCTCGAGCTGGCATGAACAAGATGGGCTGAATGGCCTCCTTCTGCACTGTAACCTTCTATGGTTCTAAGTTAGACCTAGAGGTAACCTGATAAAGGTTGATAAAATAAAGGGATGGATATTGTCCCTATTGGTAAATGATTCCAGTTTAACAGATGGTAAAGGACAAAGATCATAAGACATAGGAGCAGAATTAGGCCACTCGGCCCATTGAGTCTGCACCACCATTCAATCATGGCTGATATTTTTCTCATCCCTATTCTCCTGCCTTTTCCCCATAAGTAAGAAGTCTCACAACACCAAGTTAAAGTCCAGCAGGTTTATTTGGTAACAAAAGCCACTAGCTTTCGGAGCTAAGAATCGTCTCTTTAGCCTGAGATTATGCCCTCTGGTTCTAGCTTTTCCTACGAATGAAAACATCCTCTCCACATCCACTCTATCCAGGTCTCGTAGTATCCTGTAACTTTCAATAAGATCCCCATTCCTTCCTCTAAACTCCAACGAGTCCTCAACCGTTCCTCACATGACAAGCTCTTCATTCCAGAGATCATTGTTGTGAATCTCCTCTGGACCCTTTCCAAGGTCAACACATCCTTCCTTAGATATGGAGCCCAAAACTGCTCACAATACTCCAAATGCGGTCTGACAAGGCCAGCATTTGTTGCCCATTCCTGATTGCCCTTGAACTGAATGATTAGCTCGGCTATTTCAGATGGACAGTTAAGAGCAAATGACATTGCTGTGGTTCTGGAGTCACCTGTAGACCAGACTGGGTAAGGTCAGAGATTTCCTTCCCTGAGGGATACTAGGGGACCGGATGGATTTTTTTTAATAACAGTTGATGACAGTTTCATAGTCACTGTCACTGAGACTGCCTTTCCATTCCAGGTTTCATTCATTACACGTAAATTCCTGCAACTGCCATGGTGGGATTTGAATCCATGTCCACAAAGCATTTAGCCTGGCCCACTGCTTTACCAGTCCACTGACTCTACCACTATCTTCTGCTCCCCCACCACCCCCTCCCCCCTCACCACTCCCCAAGATGTTATTGATGTTAGAAAGAGGACTAACTTTGATCACTTTCCAATTTTGGATTCTCTTCTGGCTGGAGTTATACTGCAGCTGGTGTGAATGTAGAGCAGTGTAAAATGGCCTCCTATTGAAGTTCTAATGTTACTTGGTTTCAGAGATTAAATTGGGATCCAATTCCTTAACAACTTCCTGTATGTTTAACCAAAATCCAAATATGGATCTCCAGCTGTGCTGGGGAAATATTCTAGATATCTGTTACCAGTTTTAATTTTGGGTTGTATTATATTTAGAGAGCCAGTTGCCTCACTTAGACAGAAAGCTTAGCAATAAGATCAAATTGCAATGTGTTTCCAGTTGGTGTAGAGCGGTTCAGGAATACTAATCTTAAAAGAGAGCTTAAGAATTGTCCCTGAATCATAGAATCCCTGCAGTGCAGAATGAGGCCATTTGTCCCATCGAGTTTGCACTGATCACAATCCCACCCAGGCCCTATTCCTTTAACCCCACATATTTACCCTGTTAATCCCCCTGACAATAGGGTCAATTTAGCATGGCCAGTAAGACCATAAGGCCATGAGACCATGAAACACAGGAACAGAAATAGGCCACTTGGCCCATCGAGTCTGCTCTGCCATTCAATCATAGCTGATTTTTTTTTCTCATCCCCATTCTCCTGAATTTTCCCCAAAACCCCTGATCCCCTTATTAATCAAGAACCTACCTATCTCTGTCTTAAAGACATTCAATGATCTGGCCTCCACAGCCTTCTGCGGCAAAGAGTGCCACAGATTCACCACACTCCAGCTGAAGAAATTTCTCTTCATCTCTGTTTTAAAGGATTGTCCCTTTGGCCTGAGGTTGTGCCCTCTGGTTCTAGTTTTTCCTACTAGTGGAAGCATTCACTCCGGATGCACTCTATCCAGGCCTCGCAGCATCCTGTAAGTTTCAATAAGGTCTCCCTCATCCTTCTAAACTCAAACGAGTACAGACCCAGAGTCCTCAACTGTTCCTCATACAACAAGCTCTTCATTCCAGGGATCATTCTTGTGAACTTCCTGTGGACTGTTTCCAAGGCCAGCACATCCTTCCTTAGATGCGAGGCCCAAAACTGCTCACAATATTCCAAATGGAGTCTGACTGGAGCCTCATTCAGCCTCAGGAGTACATCCCTGCTCTTGTATTCTAGCACTCTCGAACATGAATACTTTCATTGCATTTGTCTTCCTAACTGCCAACTGAACCGGCACATTAATCTTAAGAGAATCTTGAACAATGACTCCCAAGTCCCTTTGTGTTTCTGATTTCTTAATCATTTCCCCATTTAGAAAATAGTCTGTGCCCCCATTCCTCTTTCCAAAGTGCATAACCTCACAATCCACCCAACCCAAATATCTTTGGAGTATGGGAGGAAACTCGAGCACCCGGAGAAAACCCATGCAGACACGGGGAGAATATACAAACTCTGCACAGTAACCTAAGCCGGGAATCAAACCCAGGTCCCTGGCGCTGTGAGGCCACAGTGCTAACCTCTATGCCACCATGTCACCTCTGTTAGGTGTGCGATGCTGTTTCGCTGCTTCTTTTGACAATATTCTGAGGTGGTTTTTGTAGCACAGCCACATTTAACTAACAACACTAACACGAGCTTCCACACTGCCGAGTGCTTTACTGGCCTGTATGGTTGCTCTATGTGCCAGAGGGGAGAGTGATGGTCTTGTGGTATTATCACTGGGCTATTAACCCAAAAACTCAGCTAATGTTCTGGGGACCTGGGTTCGAATTCCGCCACGGCAGATGGTGGAATTTGAATTCAATTAAACAAATCTGGAATTAAGAACTTACTGATGACCATGAAAACATTGTTGGAAAAACCCATCTGGTTCACTAATGTCCTTTAGGGAAGGAAATGTGCCGTCCTTACCCTGCCTGGTCTACATGTGACTCCAGAGCCACAGCAATGTGGATGACTCTCAACTGCCCTCCATGAGCACCGAGGGTTGGGAAGTAAATGCTGACCCAGCCAGCGATGCCCATGGCCCATGAATGAATTAAAAAAAAGACAGATCACACTGGCCCTGGTCATGACTCCACCAACTGGTTCGAATGACATTGAAAGGGAGTCGGTCTCTGGAGGCACCGGTTAAAACCAGTTCCCTGTGAGTCAGCAACCCCGCCTTGTTCACATCACCATTTCACAGAGAGGTCACAAAGTGGCAACGAAAATGCACCACGAGTTTCAAAACCTAGGTTATAAAAACAAAAGCAGGCGACAGTCGCCTCTGGTAGAATATTTGATTAAGCTCCTTGATTGAAGTTTAAAACCGGTAATAAAACTGTGGCCAAGAAATAGAGCCAATTTTCTTCCTTGATTGACCAGAAAGCCTCCAGTAGCCAGAGACAAGACGCCAATGGGAGACTAATTACCAGAGAACAAGTTTGAAAAGGTAACATTTTAAAAGAAGTGTTATTTTAGCGTTTCATTATAATAAAAGGTTACAGGAGTGGACACTCAGATCCATCCTTTAACACGATGGCCCCAAAATTCAGAGCCCCATGATACACTGGGGCAGCACTAAGGTGTTGTCAGGGAATTCTGGGTCATATGGATAAAGCTGGGTAGGACATTGACGGCAACCCCGGGAGGCCTGGAAAATGTCGGGGGAGGAGGGTAGTCGCGCCAGGAGAGTGTAAGCAATTAAAAAAGGTGAGTGCCCACTTTCCTGATCTGTACATGAATGAAAGGAGTTAGAGAAAGTGTGAAGGAGCTAATTTTACCAACCGGTGAGCTATAATGTCTCTTAAGTGTGATGAGAAATGTACTTAGAACAAAGAACAGTATAGCTGTCCCTTTGGCCCACCAAGCCTATGCCAACACATGATGCCGTTCTAAGTTAAAGACCTTTTGCCTCTATGTGGTCTGTATCCTGTTACACCCTACCTATTCATGTACCTGTCAAGATGCCTCTTAGAAGTTGCTATTGTATCTTCTTCGACCAACTCCTTTAGCAGCACATTCCAGGCACTTATCTCTAAAGACACGGAGCCAATCTGGAGAAGGGTGGCATCCTGCTTGATCATGAGGACATTTTGCCATGTAGAAGGCTTCAACGATCGGACAAGGGGTGGCCAAAATGTCAGCGCGAATGAAATCGGAGACAAGTGTCCACTGCATATTGTAATAGTCAAGAGCTACCCTCCGGGGTGTGACCACATTAAAGAAATTGTTTATTGCCTCAATCCTTCCAAATTACTTCTCCACAAATGACATCTCATTGCCTTCTCATCTATCACTCATAGTTTCAATGTCTTCATCTACTAGCCGTTCTTGCAGTTCAGGAGATGAAAGATTGCATAAGTGCAAAGGAACTAAAATTGAATATCCCTCAGGCAACAGAAGAAAGTCCTTAACGCCCACAAACGGTGGACTGCATTGGTGGCATGGTGGCACAATGGTTAGACTGCTGCCTCATAGCGTCAGGGACCCAGGTTCAATTCCCAGCTTGGGTCACTGGTACGTGACCTCAGATTTTTGTATCTTTTTCCTGATGGAAGAGAGAATGTCCGGGGTGCGTGGGGTCCTTGATTATGCTGGCTGCTTTGCTGAGGCAGCGGGAAGTGTAGACAGCGTCAATGGATGGGAGGCTGGTTTGCATGATGGACTGGGCTACATTTATGACCCTTTGATTTCCTTGCAGTCTTGGTCAGAGCAGGAGCCCATACCAAGATCTGATACAACCAGAAAGAATGCTTTCTATGGTGCATCTATAAAAGTTGGTGCGAATCGTATCTGACACATCAAATTTCCTTAGTCTCCTAAAGCTAAACCTAAATTTTCATGAAAACATTAAACCCCTGACAGAATCTAGTGACCATGTCGTGTATTGCCAGCAGATTTATTTTCAATTGCAGTCCTTCGCTTTTTATTCGTGTTTGACAGGTTAATAGTTTAGTTTGAGAAAGTGCTATTAATCCTATGACCTGTTTGGTTCCTGTTCATTAAGTTCTCAATGTATATTTTATTACTCACAGAGGGATATCGTATCTAATTTTCAGAAATAGCTGTTCTTAAATCACCATTAGATCTCATGCATGCTCATACAAACGGAACATTTTGCTATATGGAGGTTTCCAGTGTAAAATGTAGCGTGTTAGAGTATATACACACCTAATGCACACGAGTAAAAATTGCATTACTGAGAAAACTCACTGAACATACTTCGGTTAATGGAACAAACAATCTGGTAATATGTAGACTGAGTTATTGCATTTTTGGGTACCAAGTTGTGAAATATTACAGTCGGCATGGTAAAATATTACAGGTGGCGTGGTGGCACAGTAGTTAACACTGTTGCCTTCACAGCACTAGGGATGCCAGTTCAATTCTGGCTCCAGGTCACAGTTTGTGTGGAGTCTGTACATTCTCCCCGTGTCTGTGTGGGTTTTCTCCGTGCTCCGGTTTCCTCCCACAGTCCAAAGATGTGCTGGTTAGGTTGATTGGTCATGCTAAATTGCCCCTAAGTGTCACAGGACTCTGTAGGGTAAATGCATGGAATTACGAGGATAGGGCCTGGGTGGGCTTGTTGTCGGTGCAGACTCAATGGGCCGAATGGCCTCCTTCTGCACTGTAGGATTCTATGATTCTAAAAGACATTAACTAAGGGCTGGAGTGATAGCCCCTGGTGGGGCAAATGTAACAAAATCAAAAGTGTGAAAGGAAACTTAAATAGACCAAAACATCATTCTTGGGGTGATTATACACCTTCAGTTCCAATGGTACCCACCAATCGCGGAAGGTGGAAACCACATGCTCCCTCTCCAAAGTCACCTAGCCATGAAAGTATTGGTGGTAGAGGTGTAGACAGTCAGGGGGGCGACCCCTTTTACTGTGAACCTGATTTATACTCAATAATAAACAATAATCACTAAATTAGACAAAAATGACAGGAGTGACAGCCTCTGGTCGGGCACTGTAACTAAAATAAAACATCTAAAGGAGAATTAATCATAGAATCCCTACAGTACAGAAGGAGGCCATTCAGCCCATCAAGACTGTACCAACCACAATCTCACCCAGGCCCTATTCCCATAATCCCAAGCATTTACCCTGCTAATCCCCCTCCTACTAGGATTAGTTTAGCATGGCCAATCAACCTAACCCGCACATCTTTGGACTGTGGGAGAAAACCAGAGCACCTGAAGGGAACCCATGCTGACATGGGGACAATATACAAACTCCACACAAATAGTCACCCGGGGCCAGAATTGAACCCGGCTCCCTAGTGCTGTGAGGCAGCAATGTTAACTACTGTGCCAGTGTGCTGCCTTAATTAATTATAATTGAAGTATAATTCCTTCGGTTGACGATGCACCCGAACTCCAGCCCCTACGGCACCCACTGGTGGTGGGCGGAAGGCCTGAAGCCTGCCGGTGAACACCATCTGCTGCCTGCACCTATTAAAGGCCAACTGGGCCAGGCCCAGGCTCACGGGTGGATCCTCCTCCCTATCCCCTCTCTATATGTGCTCCAGGTACCATAACATCCAGCTTCTTTAACCTTCATTACACAGTAACGTTAACACCAAAGCAGCTTTAATTTGTGGAATTGACCTGATGAACTTTGATGAAAAGATATCACGATTGAAACCTGCAAACCCCTTGTTGGAGGACGTTAGATATTCATGTCCCCCACCCCCACCCACACCCGATGTGGAATAAAGCTTTAAGTGCAGATTTCAGGTCAGTGATTTAATGACTCCTAATGTATGACCAGGGGCCACAACACACTCACTGTAAACTGGGAGAAAACCCTTTCATCTCAGGCCATCTCGAACCATAATTTGAAAAAGTGAAGGTTAGAGCTGTATGCAAATATAGTTTTGGCCAGATTTAAAACCTATGTTTCAGCAGATTTGGGCTAATTGATGGATAACATGGAGTGTGGTCTTATTCATACTGCCTTGCCTTCCACCACTTCACCTGAATAAGATACATGTACATTGCTAACAGTGCATGGAGGGCGACATGGTGGTGCAGTGGTTAGCACTGATGCCTCACAGTGCCAGGAGCCTGGGACTCGATTCCCGGCTTGGGTCCCTGGTTACACCACCGCCTTCCCCAATGTGGAAATTACTCACTTCTGAGAAATATTTGGATTCTCTAAAGGTGTTCAGTAAGATATCACTAGGAGATGTATAACCAAGGTCAGAGGACAGGTAGCAGAAATTGGGGAGTGGTGTTCTGTAAGAATTGGTGCCAACACAATTATTCTCAAACAAATTGAACTCCAGTTGGGAGTACAATTTCAAAAAATGACACCAAATTGGGGTGTGCAGTGCGAGCTCAAATAAAATTCATTAATAATCTTACAGAATGGGATGGCAATGGCAAATTAACTTCATCATAGGCAAGTGTGAGATACCAGGAATAAAGAAGTACACCCCCTTGTCGAGTGTTGAAGGTGGTTAGAACAGCGAGTCAAATTATTGATGGAGATTGATAAAGTCATTGAAATAAAGTAAAGTGCAGGATTATTTCTAAAGGGAGGGACTGAAAAATAGAAATTAAATTAAACTTTACCAAACTCTGGTTGGGCCATACGCGGAACATGGTGAACAATTGTGATTGAGGCACAATGATTTTATAGGGGGGTTTAAAGCTAGAGGGCATAGGTTTAACATGAGAGGGGAGAGATACAAAAGGGTCCAGAGGGGCAATATTTTCACTCAGAGGGTGGTGAGTGCCTGGAATGAGCTGCCAGAGGCAGTAGTAGAGGTGGGTACAATTTTGTCTTTTAAAAAGCCTTTAGACCGTTATATGGATATAGAGGGATATGGGCCAAACACTAGCAATCAAGACTAGCTTAGTGGTAAAAACTGGGCGGCATGGACAAGTTGGGCTGAAGGGCCCGTTTCCACGTTGTAAACCTCGAAGAGAATGACAGCAAGACTGAGAGGTCACACCTGTAAGAGAAGGTTTTACAGACTGGGGCTATTTTCTCAAGAAAGAGCAAGTCTGGGGGGAGACCTGATTGAAGTATTTAAGACAATTAAAGGGTTTGATAGGGTAGATATGAAGAGCCGGGTACTCCTTACTGCCACCCATAGGTGAGTTCCGAGATGGGGAACATCTCCATCTCCCCCCAGTTAAGTCTGGAGTGGGAAAGCTTGTAGGCAGCCCATCCACTCACTCACCCACTCACTTTCCCTGGCCTGCCCACCCTGTCAGATGCTCTTAAATAGCCAATTAATGCTTCCCCCTGTGCCACTGGCATTCACAGTAAGAAGTCTCACAACAGCAGGTTAAAGTCCAACAGGTTTATTTGGTAGTAAACGCCATTAGCTTTCGGGCTTTGCCCCTTCGATGGGTAATAAATCCAGCTCGCACGGGCTCCAGCCTGAGCAGGCAGGAATCTAATAATTACTCAGATTGCCTTTTTTAATGTTAGCAGGCTTGAAGCATCTCAGGCACCCCCATTGTTCCTAACCCCAATGTTTACACAAAGAGGAACTGAAGTTGCCACTTGATGCAGCATTGTGGTTAGCACTGCTGCCTCACAGTGCCAGGGAGCCGGGTTCAGTTCCCAGCTTGGGTCACTGTCTGTGTGGAGTCTGTACATTCTCCCCGTGTCTGCATGGGTTTCCTCCGGGTGCTCTGGTTTCCTCCCACAGTCTGAAAGACATGCTGGTTATGTGGATTCGCCGTGCTAAGTTCTCCCTCAGTGTACCCAAACAGGCACCGGAGTGTGGCGACTGAGGGACTTTTACAGTAACTTCATTGCGGTGTTAATGTAAGCCTACTTGCAACACTTTAACACTTTAAAAGCTTTAAAGAGATAGGAAGGTTTCACGAGTAAACAATTACCTTATGGAATTGGCTTCTCATTTAATGTTGAGAGATCTTTCTATTTCATATTAAGCAGGGGTCCCGTGAAGGGCACAGAGCAGTTTTGAGGTTATTCGGTGTAATAAGCTAACAGTTTGTAATCTTTATAACGAGGCTTCATTTGTGTTGAAGATGGAATGTTGCTAACAGCATGTTCTGGGTGTACTCTCTTATGATCCTAAAACCGATGGCCAAGTTTTTGGTAAGATCTGATTAGGGGCCGATAACATTTTTGTTCAAAGTTTATTCATTAATCTCACAAGTCGGCTTACATTCACACTGTCATGAATTTACTGTGAAAATCCCCTAGCTGCCACAGTCTGGTGCCTGTTTGGGTTACACTGAGGGAGAATTTATCATTGCCAACGCACCCACCCAGCACTTCTTTCGGACAAAGTGGACAAAGTTTAAGAATGAAGTCATGGCAGGGTGGCACAGTGGCACAGCAGTTAGCACTGCATCCTGGCACTGCCCAAGGGGCACCTTGGCACTGCCCGCTGAGCATCGAGCAGTGCCAAGGGGGTGGGACCAGAGGGATAGGGCTCACTGAGGGGGGACTATTGGAGGGTAATCGATAGGGGAGACTCGCTGCCACTCTACAATTGGGATCCATGGGAGAGGGAGGGAGTGAGGGTGATGGAGCTGGTCATCAGGGGAAGAGGGGGTTGGAGCTGCTGGATTGGTGGGGGGGGTGGGGATTATCAGGGGTGGGGGTGTCGGACTGCCAGGGTGGCTGGTCATCGAGATTTGGGGGAGGGAAGTGGGGTTGGGACTGTCTAAGAGAATGGGATTGGAGAGATTAGGGCTGGCTGGGGGTGGGGAGGGTGGGTGTGGGAGGGAGTCAAAGGTCTGGCCCCGTGAAGCCTAGGAGGCCAGTGATGGGGGGATTGTGGGGCTGGCCAGCGATGTGGAGGCTGGCGATGCGGGGCCAGTGCGCATGTGCTGACCTCTGTTCTGAGAGATCGCACGTGCGCAATGGCCCACTCAGCACTATGCTGCCAGCTTCTCGGGCGGGAATAGGCCCCGCTCATTGAAGGCATCTCACTGGGGCACTCTGTAATGCACAGAGTATGGGAGATTCACTCTGGAAATCACACTCAAACAACTGGTGGGATTTACTCCCATTTTCCCACATAGTGGAGAACTTTTTTGGGGGGAAAATCCCAGCCAAGGAAACAAATCTGAATAATGGAGCCAAAATTATGGCAACAGGTTTCTGGCCAGGAGCCAGCTGGTCTCACAGAATGACTTTATTTTCTTCTAAATTCCTCTATTTGAGAGAGGAGCCGGGATGGAGCAATGGATGGGGCTGTCTCAACACAAAATGATTATTTTTTGCAAAGATGAAAGGTGCATTAGCACTGGGGAAAAAAACAATAACTTTAAAAATTGGACCAGCAATACTGACACAGACGAATCCAGGTCAGGTGTCTGAAGACCAGTTAGTTCCTCGCAGTTCTTGGAAGGTGGGTCAATATAACCAGCTGTGTACTGGTACAGTAACTGGAATCGATACTGCTGTTGACACAGGGGCCAGGGGGTGGGTGCAAAGAGAGTTTCCACAGTCAAGCTTTGATTGGAACAGTTAAGTTTGGATTCCCAATGCCTCGGTGTGTGATACCTGGTGGTGTATTTATCAAGCCTTCCAAACAAAGACGGTGCCAGCCTCTGGTTTCTGCTGAATTAACTGATCTCACTTGGGCCAGAATTGGGGAAGCTGTAATTGGCTACAATATTGAGTCACCATCTTCAGGAGTGGGAAAAGAATCCTGAGAATTCCTAAAGTGCAGAAGGAGGCCATTCAGCCCATCTAGTCTGTATCAACTCTCAGAAAGAGTATCTTAGCCCACATATTTACCCTGCTAACCTACTCATCTCGGGATACTAAGGGGCAATGTAGCATCATTAATCCCCCTAACCTATACATTTTTTGGATAGTAAGAGGCAATTTAGCATGGCTAATGCACCTAACTGCATATCTTTGGACTGTGGGAGGAAACCGGAGCACCCGGAGGAAACCCACGCAGACACAGGGAGAACGTGCATATTCCCATAGACAGTGACCCAA
Organism: Carcharhinus amblyrhynchos; assembly: GCF_965287045.1. Taxonomy (NCBI): domain Eukaryota; kingdom Metazoa; phylum Chordata; class Chondrichthyes; order Carcharhiniformes; family Carcharhinidae; genus Carcharhinus; species Carcharhinus amblyrhynchos. Next base: position 8,470,187 of record NC_137355.1, on the reverse strand, counting down.
GGCTGGAATCAAACAGGGGTCCCTGGCGCTGTGGGGCAGCAGTGCTAACCACTGTGCCACCCACAGGGAAGGGGAGATTATTGTAGGGAAGAGAATAATTGCACCAGTATTCAAAGGTATTCAAAGATTTTTCGTTTCTATTGGAGAAAATGACATAAATTAGCCATTTTATTTCTATCTGGAGAGTTGGAAGGTTTGTGGTTTAAATGTTAAGTTTAGAGTTTTCATGCAATGAACAATTCCTCACTTGTACCCTTTCTGGCAGGAATTTTTATTTCACTACTCCCTGCCATCAATCCTACTTTCTATCAATCCTTGTCCTTCATATCTCTCCTGCCATACCTCTCTGCTTTGCTTCCTTCACTTTCTTACTAATATTCATCTGAATTTAACACAATTCTTCAGCTTTTAACACATTCTGCTACCTGACCTTACTGCCACTATTAGACCCTTCTTTAGTCTTTAACTCTATCATTAACACTTTCTTTGTCCTGTGTCCATGACTTCTTTCTCAGGCCCTTCCTGAGCTCCCACCTATCTCTGACCTTCTATTCTGCTCCACCTGTTGCTCTCCTCTTTCATGGAATCATAGACTCCCTACTGTGCAGAAGGAGGCCATTCAGCCCATTGACTCTGCAATGACCACAACCCTACCCAGCATCTATTCCCGTAGCCCTATAGTATTTACCCTGCTAGTCCCCCTGACACAAAGGGACAATTTACCACGGCCAATCAACCTAACCCCCACATCTTTGAGAGTGGGAGGAAAACAGAGCACCAGGGGAACCCACACAGAGACGGGGAGAATGTGCAGAGTCCGCACAGACAGTGATCCAAGTCGGGAATTGAACCCAGGTCCCTGGCGTCATGAGGCAGCTGTGTTAAACACCATGCTGCCCCAGTCGGGTAAAATCCCTCACATTTGCAACTCTGGGGTGGAGTCATAGAGTATTCAAAATGTTAACCAGTTTCTCTCTTCACAGATGCTGCCAGACCCGCTGAGATATTCCAGCTTTTCTGCTTTCAGTAGTGCAGGTTTCATTCCCGTTGATCTAACTCATCCAAGCTGCAAACCCCTCCTCTTACAGCCAACCCCCATTTATCTTTCACATCAGATACCTGCTCCAGGCTATTTAACTTCACCTATTTCACAAACCGACCTACTTTGTTCCAGAATTTGCTTTCCTGCAACGTCAGCTACTCCTGGCTCTTGGTCTTCACAAAAACAATCCCTGTGTTGTTGCATCGACCCCGTCCATTTCTCCACCCCGCACTCCACTCTTGAGAAGCAGCAAGTAAAATTGCAGAAGCTCGACGCGATTAAAACCACCCCACAATACCATCTAGATAAATTAATGCTGATCATGCTATTTATCTGATAGATAAAAGAGTAACTCACCTCCTGACTCCTGTTCACCACCTACAAGGCAGTCAATGAAGATGCTTTGACCCTGGAAACCGAACTGGAATATTGTTCAATAAGATAAAAGCAAAATATTGTGGATGCTGGAAATCAGAAACAAAAACAGAAGTTGCTGGAAAATCTCAGCAGGTCTGACAGCATCTGTGGAGAGAGAATAGAACCAACGTTTCGAGCCAGGATGACTCTTGGAGCTGCTGAGATTTTCCAGCTTTTTCCGGTATTTTTCCCCCAATACCCTGGTACGGGCTCCTGCTCTGCCCAAGATGGCAAGAAACTATAAAGGGTCGTGAACAAAGCCCAGTCCATCACACAAACCAGCCTCCCATCCATTGACTCTGTCTACACTTCCTGCTGCCTCTGGAAAAGCAGTCAATATAATCAAGGACTCCACGCATCCCGGATATTCTCTCTTCCACCTTCTTCCGTTGGGAAAAAGATACAGAAGTCTGAGGTCACGCACCAACCGACTCAAGAACGGCTTCTTCCCTGCTGCTGTCAGACTTTTGAATGGACCAACCTCGCACTAAGTTGATCTTTCTCTACACCCTCGCTATGACCGTGACACTACATTCTACACTCTCTCTTTTCCTTCTCTATGAACGGTATGCTTTGTCTGTATAGCGTGCAAGAAACAAGACTTTTCACTGTATCCCAAAACATGTGACAGTAATAAATCAAATCAAATCAATATCGCCTATTTATCAGGGCCAGACAAGCTGTCAAGTGGATGGTTAATGGAAACAGGAGGCTGAATTTCTTGATTTGATTCGATTTATTATTTATCCAAAGGTCTGACGGCAGCAGGGAAGAGTTGGCTGGTACATTACCTCAGACTTTTGTATCTTTTTCCTGTAGAAAGAAGGTGGAAGAGAGAATGTCCGGGGTGCGCGGGGCCCTTGATTATGACTGGCTGCTTTGCAGAGGCAGCGGTAAATATAGAGCCAATGGATGGGAGACTAGTTTGCATAATGGACTGGGCTACATTCACTGTCGTTCCTTGTGGTCTTGGGCACAGCAGGAGCCCAGACCAAGCTGTGATACAACCAGAAAGAATGTTTTCTATGGTGCATCTGTAAAAGTTGGTGAGAGTCGTAGTGGACATGCCTTAGTCTTCTGAGAAAGTAGAGGCATTGGTTGGCTTTCTAAACTATGGTGTTGGCATGGAGGCGACCAGGACAGGTTGTTGGTGATCTGGACACCTAAAAACTTGAAGCTCTCGACCCTTTTTACTTTGTCCTCGCTGATGTAGACAGGGGCATGTTCTCCTTTACGCTTCCTGAAATCGATGACTATCTCCTTTGTTTTGTCTGAACCTATCTGTAGTGTGTGCAATCGATCATCCATCCAATAACTTATTGTACACCAGGCACTTCCTGCAAGAGGGATTTGTTTGGAGTTATCCTGAATGATCGTTGTAAATACTGTAAAATTGATCATCTGCCAGGAGGATGGCACTAAAAAGTAATTGCTTGTATTAGCGGACAGCACGAATCGATACAGTGAGAAGTCTCTCAACACCAGGTTAAAGTCCAACAGGTTTATTTGGTATCACAAGCTTTCGGAGCACTGCCCCTTCATCAGATGAGTCACAGCACAAATCGACAGCAATTTGTTTTAAAAAGGCTGCCAGGGAATACAAATCCATTTCGTGCCCATTGGATGCTGCTCTAGGACTGGCCCAAATGTCACAGGAAATTATGACAAACACCAAAAAAGCAATAACGAAAATAACTGGATTAAATCGCTCTTCGATTCATTCTCACTGCAATAGAATTGAAATGTGTGAAGTGTGCTGGTCTATTTACAAGTCCACGGGATTCAACTAGCTCGTGTGGTCCAGGATTCAGTAGAAAAACAGTCATAGAATTATAGAACCCCTATAGTGCAGAAGGAACATATTTGGCCCATTGAGTCTGGACTGACCACAAGCCCTATTCCCATAACCCCACATATTCACCCTGCTTCCCCCTCAACATTAAGAGGCAATTTAGCACAGCCAATCAATCCAACCCGCACATCTTTGGACTGTGGGAGGAAACTGGAGCACCCGGAGGAAACCCACACAGACACGGGGAGAACATGCAAACTCCACACTAACAGTGACCTGAGATTGGAATTGAACCCAGGTCCCTGGCGCTGGGAGTGCTAATCACTGTGTCACCTTGCCCCCCTCCCAACTCCCAGATATAATTTTGAACTGGACACCTTCAAGAAAGGAGTGCAACAAATCTCACCAGGATGGAGTTCTTTTCAGGGGGACAAGTAGAATAGGTATTTAATCCACATCCCACGTAGAATTTAAATTATGGAATGTGGCTAAATTGTGTTTTTCCGGCTCCCACCCTGGTAAACTCGTTGGGGGGATGTGGTTCGATAGCCAGAAGTCCATCGTCTCTTGCCAGGACTGGAGGATCCCAGTGGTCAGCATGGCTGGAAAATCCCGTTCATTATCAAGTACTAAACTTAAATAGATTAATAACGCAATCCAGACCCAAACGGCGGAATTATCTCAGGAAAATTCGAAGTGACCTCACAAGGCTCTTGTATCAGTGGGTCAACTCTCCCAAAATCCTTCCATTTCCGGATTCTGGGAATCTGGAATTCTATACACAGCAAGGCCAGATGTTTCTTTCTTTGTGTCCAGACGTTTAAACCCACACCTGGAGTTAACCTGGGCCTCCTGTCCTCATAGTGGATATTGGTCAGAGCTTCGTACAACATTACACCACCTCCCATTCCAGGCATTCTATTTTACCTTAAAACTAAAATAAAGACTGTTTAAAACATAACCATCTTACAAAGTCGAAGAATCATCAGAGGCAGCAGTTCAGGTAGTCAAGGTTGTAAAGGGGGCGTGTAGAATGCAGTCCTTCATTAGCAAAAGTAAGGATAGAACATTGAATGGTATAAAACACTGGTGAGGCCACAAATGGAGTATTGTGTGCAGTTCTGGTCACCATATTATAGAAAGGATGTAATTGCATTGGAGAGAGTGCATAGAACATAGAACATAGAACATTACAGCGCAGAACAGGCCCTTCGGCCCACAATGTTGCGCCGACCAGTTAAAAAACAATGACCCACTAACCTTGCAGAGGAGGTTCACAAGAATGTTGCCCAGACTAAAGAAGTGTAGATACAGGGAGAGATTAAATAGATTGGGGTTATTTTCCTTGGAACAAAGAAGGCTGAGGGGTGACTTGATAAAGATATACAAAATTATGAGGGGAAGAGATAGGGCAGACAGGATAAGATTGTCTCCCCCTGGTGGAGAATTCTAGAACCAGGGGACATAGTTCAGCTGTGCAGAGGTGACTAGTATGTCCAACATTATATTGTCATTAACCCTGATTTCAGTGGTTATATGATCATATTTGAATCAGACTATGACTTCAAACCTAATTTAGGCTCACACAATCGAGGCTCACATTCCCATGCAGTGCAGTGGAGGTGCTGTTTACCAGTCGACACATTAACTCAAGCCCTCGTCTGCTTCCAGAGGTGATTATAAAGAATCCCAAAGCAAAATTTTTTCTCCCTGGTCTCCTGTCTAATATTTATTCCTGAACCAAAGAAAAACCTTCAAATAAAACAGATGATCTGAATCATTTATCAGATTGGTTTCTGTGGGATCTTGCTGTGCACAGATTGGCTATTGTGTTTCCCATATTGCACAGTGACTACACTACAAAATGACGCATTGGTTGTAACGCACTTTTGCATTAAACTCTATATACACGCCAGTTTGTTATCTGCGCAAAGTAACAATTTTGTTCTCAATGTTTAAAGTTTAATTTTTTTTAAGTTTACTTTATTAGTGTCACAAGTAGGCTTATATTAACACTGCAATGAAGTTACTATGAAAATCCCCTAGTCGCCACTCTCCGGTGCCTGTTCAAGTAAAATGGGGTGGAACGAAAGGTTGTGAATGGAACTGCAAAAGGTCATGGATGTGGCCCAATCCATCACACAAACCAGCCTCCCATCCATTGACTCTGTCTACACTTCCCACTGCCTCGACAAAGCAGCCAGCATAATTAAGGACCCCACGCACCCTGGACATTCTCCCCTTCACCTTCTTCCTTCGGGAAAAAGGTACAAAAGTCTGAGATCACGTACCAACCGACTCAAGAACAGCTTCTTCCCTGCTGCTGTCAGGCTTTGCTTGCATTGAGCTGATCTTTAGCTACACCCTAGCTATGACGGTAGCAGTACAACCTTCACTCTCTCCTTTCCTTCGCTATGAACGGTATGTTGTGCCTGTATAACATGCCAAGAAACAATACTTTTCACTGTATGTTAATACATGTGACAATATTACATCAAATCAGATCAGATTTAGCATGGCCAATGCACCTAACCAGCACATCTTTCAGACTGTGGGAGGAAACTGGAACACCTGGAGGAAACCCATGCAGACATAGGAAGAACTCTGCACAGACAGTGACCCAAGCTGGGAATCGAGCCTGGGTCCCTGGTGCTGTGAGGCAGCAGTGCCAACCACTGTGCCACCGTGCTGCCTTGCAGTACAAACCAGGCCTGAATCTGCTTAGTTTCTGAGATCAGGCAAGATTGGGTGTTTTCAGAGTAGGGTATGAACGTATATACATTAAAATAACTGACAGCAAGTGACCATAGATTTGTTTAGCCCATTCTGTTCTAATACAGTGCATTTTACACACAGTATCAACCCCCTATGATTTTACTGGGAGAGACAAACCCAAAGCAAAAAGCCTTTGTCCAGCTTTGGAGGAAGCTCTGGGAAATGCCTCACTAACCCTTGAAGCTCTTGACTACGCTCTAGGAGACAGCAGTAGCTAGTATAGCAAATCAGCCCAGATACCTTCTAAAGATCAAGGTTATTTCACCATCTGCCCTCTATCTCAATCATCAACAAGTAATACAAGAAGTAGTCATCAATATCTTCAACTGACTTACTCATCCATTGATTTGGTCACCAATGCAGAAGAGCAGCTCCTACCAAGACCACCCAGCTCCATTCATCCCATCTTCCCGTCACAGACACGCGACAACTTCCAGAGGTGGGATGAGGATGAACGCCTCAACATCAAAGTGGCATTCAGACATGTGAGGCACTAAGGGGTCCCGATAAAAGGTAGTGGAGGCGGGGGATAATCCATCAGCGATTGACATCAAATCTGGCACAAAAAAACTGTAAGACGTCTCACAAACCAGGTTAAAGTCCGACAGGTTAATTTGGTAGCAAACGCCACTACCAAATTTGGACTTTAACCTGGCGTTGTGAGACTTCTTTCTGTGTTTACCCCAGTCCAACGCCGCTATCTCCACATCTTGACAAAAAAAACTGACCACGGTTCTTGGCGGCCAATCACTTCAAGTCCTCAGGGTAATGTTCCAGGCCCGTCTATCTCCAATTCTTCATCAATAACCTTCCCTTCAGGACATAAGTGAGATTGCTGGCTAATTATTTCACGTTAAGTTCCATTTAAAATTCTTCAGATAATAATAATAATAATAATAATAATATGCCCCCCTCCAGCAAGACCTGGATAAGATCCAAACTTGAGTTGATATTAGGAAGAGGACATTCAAGCACACAAGAGGCTGACAATTACTTCTTATTCATTCATGGGGACATGGGTGTCACTGGCTGGCCCACCATTTATTGCCCATCCCGAGTGGTCCTTGGTCAGAGGGCAGTTGAGAGTCAACCACATTGCTGTGGCTCCAGGGTCACATGTAGGCCAGGCCAGGTAAGGACGGCAGATTTCCTTCCCCAAAGGACATTAGTGAACCAGGTGGGTTTTTCCAACAACAGTTCCATAGTCATCAGTAGATCCTCAATACCGGATAATTTTATTGAATTCAAATTCCATCGTCTGATGTGACGGGATTCGAACCCGGGTCCCCAGAATGTTAGCTGAGTTTCTGCATTAATAATCTAGCGAAAATATCACTAGGTCGTCACCTCCCCATTGGTGCCTCCTATTGCAAAAACCGTCATCAAAAGGACATAACATGTTGAATGGGGCATTTTGATGCAATTATCTCTAACAACAACCATCTCCCGTGATCATTAAATAGTGTTAACATCGGGCACCACCAGTGACCTAAGGCTCACTATCATCTCAACTGGACCAAGTGTTACAATTTACAGTGGATTCCCTCAGGAACCCGAAGCCTGTCTTTCCACAGAGCACAGATGGCCTTTCCCACTTCCACCACAAGTGGAGACCAGTCCTTATATATACTTCAGAGTAATCCCTCGTTTTCCCCAATTGGTAATGACTGCTCTCACCTACAGCTCACTGTGACAGAATTATAACACTAACACCAAGCACATCCTGGTCACAGGCTGGGTAATCTGTGATGTCTCACCTCCAGGCTCCCCCAAATCCCCTCCAACACCTATAAAGCACAAGTCAGGAAGGTGACAGAATTCCTGCCACCTACCCGGGTGGGCGTGGCTGAAACAGTATTCCAGAAGCTTGAACAAGGACAGAAAACACTGGAAAATCTCAGCAGGTCTGACAGCATCTGCGGAGAGAGAACAGAACCAATGTTTTGAGTCTGGGTGACCCTTCGTCACAGAGTCATCCAGATATGAAATGTTGGCTCTATTCTCTCTCCACAGATGCTGGGATTTTCCAGCATTTTCTGTTTTGGTTTCAGATTCCAGCATCCGCAGGGTGTTGCCAAGATGTGTTCAAGAAGTTTGACACCTTCCAGCATCAAGCAGACTGATTAATCAGACCCCTTTATATTAGCTTAAACAGCTACTGCCTTCACCACCATAGAATCATAGAATCCCTACAGTGCTAAAGGAGGCCATTCAGCCCATCGAGTCTGCCCTGATCACCATCCCACCCAGGCCTTATCCCCGTAACCCCACAAATTTACCCTGCTAGTCCCCTGACACTAGGGATCAATTTAGCACGGCCTATCCACCTACCCTGTACATCTTTGAACTGTGGGAGGAAACTGGAACAATTGGAGGAAACCCACGCAGACACAGGGAGAACGTGTAGACTCCACACTGACAGTCACCCGAAGCTGGAATTGAACCCGGGTCCCATGGCGCTGTGAGGCAGCAGTGCCACCAGTGTGCACTATCTACAGGATACAGTAAGAAGTCTCACAACACTAGGTTCAAGTCCAACAGATTTATTTGGAATCATCAGCTTTCAGAGCGCTGCTCCTTCCCCACTCACCTGATGAAGAAGCAACGTTCCAAAACCTCGTGATTCCAGATAAACCTGTTGAACTTTAACCTGGTGTTGTGAGACTTCTTACTGTGCCCACCCCAGTCCAACACTGGCATCTCCACATCATATCTACACGATGCACGGCCCCAGTGCTCCAAAACTTTTTCACTTCCCAACCCTACAATCTTCTGAAGGAGAAGGATAAGGATAGGGTAGCACTCTTACCTCGACCTTGTCCTCTGGGTCACATTCACCCTGGTTCAGACTCCCTCCTCTCTCATTGTTGCTGGGTCAAAATTCCTTCAGAGAGGAGGAAGGGAGGACAGTTGGACGTGGGCAGGTTTTTGCCCAGCATGCTGGCTTACCTGATGCTGAGTGGGAGCCCGGCGTGGGAGGAGAAGGTAACATCCAGACAGTAGAGTCTACCCGATGTGGCTCAGATACTCAATGAGTGCCACTGCCTCCCAAGACACTGGCTGTTCGATCTTACCAACATTGGGTGCCAACATTGCAGCCAACTGTGTGGGTGGGCACCCAGTGCTAGTGGCCAGTTGCAGGTCTTCAGTGGCCCTGGACTATTTTTGCCACGTTTGCCAAATTTGCAGAAGACACAATAAGTTGTAATGAGGAAATAACCTTACAACTGGATATAGATAGGAGAGTGGGCCATAATGTGGCGGATGGAATTTAACATGGATAAGTGTGAGGTCATGCATTCTGGTCACAAAAATGGGAAGGCGATTTATTATCTAATCGGGGAGAGACTTTGGGGTGCTCCGGTGCAGAGGGATCTGGGTGTCCTTGTTCATGAGTCACAGAAAACCAGCTTGCAGGTACAGCAGATAATAAAGAAAGCGAAGGGAATGTTGGTTTATAACTAAAGGAATAGAATGTAAAGGTAAGGAAATATTGTTGCAATATTGGTGAGGCCGCAGCTGGAGTATTGTGCAGAGTTTTGGCCCCCTTATTTGAGGAAAGGTGTATTGGCATTAGAGGCAGTTCAGAGGAGGTTCATTGATTGATTCCAGAGATGAGGGTTTGTTGTATGAAGAAAGATTTAACTTTTTAGGCCGATACCCTCTGGAATTTAGAAGAATAAGGGGAGATCAAATTGAGGTTTGCAAGATGATAAAAGACGAGGATAAAGTAGACATGGAGCGGATGCTTCCTCTTGTGGGACATCCTAAAACGAGAGGTCATAGTCTTAGGATAAGAGGCAGCAAATTTAAAGCAGAGTTGAGGAGAAACTACTTCTCCCAAAGGATTGTGAGTCTGTGGAATTTGCTTCCCCAAAGTGGGATGCTGGGACAGTGAGTAAATTTACGGAGGAGTTAGGCAGATTTTTAATTGGGAATGGGGTTGAAGGGTGACGGGGAGGAGGCAGGAAAATGGGAACGAGGAACATATCAGCCATGATCGAATGGCGGAGCAGGCTCGATGGGCCGAATGGCCTAATTCTGCTCCTATGTCTTATGAACTTGGTTTGTCCAGGCCTGACGTGGAGATCTGTGTGGGATCTCACAGCTGACTGCACACCAGTACATGGAGGTGATGGCAGACCCGGGTGTGCTGATTAATTCATTTCATTTACTGACGACGGCGCCAGGCTGTCTGAAAGAGCCGGAGGCTTTGGCAGCATTGCTGGATTTCCAAAGGTACAGGGTGGAATAGACTGCACACAGGTGGGCACTGAAATACCTTCCAGACAGATACAGACTTTCGCAAGCAGGAAGGGTCATTCTCAGAACGTGCGGCTGGTACACTGCAGGTTAGTGCGCACCAGGGGATTTTCACACAAACTTCATTGCAGTGTTGATGTAAGCCTATTTGTGACATTAAAATAAATAGACAGTCTGTGTGATACAGCTACTCACAGAGTGTGGAGAGCAGCTGAAGACCCTGTTCCTGTCCTGGGGGATGAGCACAGTGGTTAGCACTGCTGCCGCACAGCCCCAGGGAGCCGGGTTCGATTCCCGGCTCAGGTGACTGTCTGTGTGTGGAGTCTGCACGTTCCCCCTGTGTCTGTGTGGGTTTCCTCCGGGTGCTCCGGTTTCCTCCCACAGTCTGAAACTTAGGTGCATTGGCCACGCTAAATTCTCCCTCAGTGTAACCCAAACAGGCGCCGGAGTGTGGCGAGTAGGGGATTTTCACAGTAACTTAATCGCAGTGTTAATGTAAGCCTACTTGTGACAGTAATAAATAAACTTTAAAGCCCCCTATCCAGGCAGCAGTCAGGAGGCTGACATACTGAGACACTCCCAGATATCAGGAACGTTCAACAGTCTGCGAACTCTGGGGGTAGGGGGGCAGAGAACGTCCTCTGACGGGTCGGATGGTGGACACAGCTTTGTGACCTGCACACAGAACCCTAGAGAGAGAGAGAGTACAACAGAAGTCATTAATTCACCTGGTCCCCATTCGGCTCCACATTAACCTCCTCAACCTGTGGCTCCGATGTCTTGTCAGGGCAGGTGGTGCCCTGAAGTTTGCCCGCGGGACGGTCACTCCTGGTTGTGATATGTGTTGTCCTTGAGGATCGGTCTATGAGTAGCCCTGTTTACTTCAGTCTACGCAAAGACTTCATTTTAAGATATTTCTGCCCCTGCAGCTGGGGAACACCCGGGGAAAACTCATGGGAAGAACGTGCAAACTCCGCACAGACAGTGACCCAAGCCAGGAATTGAACCTGGTTCCCTGGCGCTGAGGGGCAGCAGTGCTGACCACTGTGCCACCTCGATCAGGCTTGATCATAATGAATGGTGGGGCAGGCTCAAAGGGGCTGGAAGGCCTATTCCTGTTCCTATTTCCAATGTTTCTATGTAAATCCTGCAAAGACCTCTGAGCCATTAACAAACGATTGGGTTGTAATATCTTTGTGTTCATCATTAATAAAGATGCTAAATAGTAAGAAGCACAACACAGACCCAAAGAGGTTTACCACTGGTGACCATTCCCCAGTGCAACCCAGCTTAAAATTCAACCAGCATCTGGGATGCAATCTCACTTATGAAAGGTCCACACACGCCATCTACCAGGCTCTTATAATCCAGCAACTCTGGCACCTTTTCCAAACTTTTAACCAATGTTGTGACTTGGGGCTGTTCTTAAGTAATGCCACCCTTTGGGTTTTTTAAACAGGTGAATCTCAATGTATTGAACTGGCAGATACTCTGACAGTTCACATCTCTTTTTGTGAGCACCGTGTAGTGGCATCTGCTGCACTCTAACCTTCTGCATCCTGTTCCTGGCCTGAATCATAGAATCTCTACAGTGCAGAAGGAGGCCATTCAGTCCATCGAGGCTACACTGACCTCAATTCCACCCAGGCCCTATCCCTGTAACCCCACATATTTACCCTGCTAATCCCCCTGACGCTAAGGGGCAATTTAGCACAGCCAATCAACCTAACCTACAGATCTTTGGATTGTGGGAGGAAACCCACGCAGACACGGGAAGAATGTGCAAACTCCACACAGACAGTGACCCGAACTGGGAATCGAACCTGGGTCCTTGGCACTCTGAGGCAGCAGTGCTAACCACTGAGCCACTGAAGGCGCTTCCTGACTGGGAACACCTTAGCTCTTAACTACAAACTTCAACGGGCATCGTCTGCTCTCAGCTCACTCTGAAGCAAGGCCTGGGGTAAGAGGTTCTAAACTTTCCCATGGGCAGTGCAAGGGGCTAAGATCAAGCATGGATCAAGTACAATGCCTGTTCTTGTCAGTTTGGGTCTGGTATGTCTCTTTTTGTGGGGACCATGAATTGGATTCAGTTTGAATTTGACTTGCTTTTTTGTTTGCAGATGGATTGAGGATTTGTCCAGTCCACTCTGAACACTAGCTTTCTAATTCTGAGAAAGGAATAAACTTTTTTAAAACAATTAGCCCCTGGCAGGATCCTCGGCTCCCGCTGATGTCCACAGCGTTTTGCATGGCTTCCCCATCCCGGCATGGGGTGGGGGGAAACTCGCCTTCAGCGGGACTGGAAAATCCTGGTGGTGGGAAGGATTGGGAAATCCCACCCTGGATTTATTCTTAATGGGGCCTGTATTTCTAACATTGCCATGAGCTTCCCTTCAGTCCACAAGACCATAAGATAGAGGAGCAGAACTAGGCCATTCGGCCTACTGAGTCTGCCCCACCATTCAATCATGGCTGATATGATTCTCATCCCCATTCTCCTGTCCCCCCCCCCCCCCCCCGCCGCCGTAACTCCTGATCCCCTTATTGATCAAGAACCAATCTGGGATAACCAATCAGGGATAGTCCCCTTAAGGCCGAGACTCAGTGGCCAACTTTTGCTTTTCCCGAGCGGATTTGGAACAACTGCCTTTGGAATTTAACCCAAAATATTCATCAACTTGCTCGGTTTCAGCCTTACATCTGTCACAACATCTACCTCGGTGGTGAAAAAAACAACCCTGAAATAATTCCATGGGATTTTCTTTGAGTATGTCCCGTGGGATCTCGCAAAGCTTTCCGCCACCTGTGACTCCTCACACAACCAAAGGAAGGCCTCGCTATCACTGCCACCACAACCTTGTGGTCCCCTGATTGAATCTTGTAATCACTCTCAACACTTGACAGAACTCCACCGCCAGCCACCACCACCCGCACCCTCGCACCACCACCCCCCCCCCCCCCCCCCCCCCCCCCCCCATTTCCTGGTAGCCAGTCACCATCCTGACTGGGAAATATATCGGCCATTCCTTCACTGTCATTGAGCCAAAAATCCTGGAACTCCCTCCTTAACAGCACTGTGGGTGTACCTACACCATGCGAACGGCAATGGCTCAATAAGGCATCTCACCACCTTCTCCAGGGCAGTGAGGGGATGGTCAATATATGTTGGCCCAGCCAGCAACATCCAGCAACATCCAGCCCCTTGAATGAATGAAGAAAAAGCTGGTAAAATGGTTTTGTTTTGGTTTAATTTGTTGTTGTATTTCACTGTTAAATAATTTTGGTTTAATTTTACCTTGTTTATTCTAAAAGACACAGAATCATAGAATCACAATAGTGCAGAAGGAGGCCATTCTGCCCATCGAGTCTACACCGTTTCTCTGACAGAGCATCATCCCCAGACCCATGCCCACCCTATCCCCATAACCCTGCACATTTATCCCACTAACCTTCCCAACCTACATATCTTGGGACACTAAGGCACGGTGGTTAGCACTGCTGCCTCACAGTGCCAGGGACCCTGGTTCAATTCGCGGCTTGGGTCACTGTCTGTATGGAGTCTGCACGTTCTCCCCGTGTCTGCGTGGGTTCCTCCGGGTACTCCGGTTTTCTCCACAGTCTGAAAGACGTGCATCGGTCATGCTAAATTCCCCCCTCAGTGTACCCAAACAGGCGCCAGAGTGTGGCAACTAGGGGCTTCCACAGTAACTTCATTGCAATGTTAATGTAAGCATACTTGTGACACTAATAAAACTTTACTATACTAAAGAGTAATTTAGCACGGCCAGTCCACCTAACCTGTGTTTTTTTAGGAGGAAACCCACACAGACATGGGGAGAAGGTGCAAATTCCACACAGACAGTCACCCAAGGCTGGAATTGAACCCAGGTCTTTGGCACTGTGAGGCAGCAGCACTAACCACTGTGCCACCATGCCACCCATATATGGTTACTTTTCTCAGTGATGCCTTTATGCATCTTCCATGTGTAATCTGAACGTTCTCTCAAAAATTAGTGCCCAATCAACCTTGCCAAATCCAAATTGTGCCAGATTCTCTCTCCTAACACTTGGCATGAACAGTGAGTTATACACAGCAGGAAGCTGGCTAATCAACATAAATGTCAGATTGTTTTAATTATAATTGACCAGATGTGTTTATCCACAAGGAGACCCACTGCCACCTCAGGTAATTGGTAAGCACTGAACTTAACAAAAAGATTTCTCTCTCACAGACACAGCACCTCAACACTTGGCTGCCCACCATTAAATTTCTCAATAACTGGGCAATTAAAAGCTCCCATTACACATAAACTGTCAAGGTGGAAAGAAAAGGAGAGAGGCTTGCGTTTATTGAGCATATTTCACAGCCTGGAGATGTCCCAAGACACTTTACAGCCAATTAAATATTTTTGAAATGTAGCTACTGTTGTAACATGGAACGAAAGAGCAAAATAAATCCAGGGATGAAAGAACAATATTTATCCCAAAGCAGATTGGAATAATTCTGCTACTTTAACTGGTAACGAAAATAACAAAGGGAGAAGTTAGGATTTTGTTTTGAATTGCAGGATTGTTATATCTCACCCGAAACAAGGGTGGGAGTAAAATCCAGAAAAACTTTGAGTAGAAAAGCGGATAAATATTTGAAAAAGAAAAAAGGCAAATGTGTGCTGAAAGAGATGAACAAAGTGGACAGCTCTCTCTCTCTCTCTCTCTTAGAGACAACATTCAGATGGCACGGTGGCACAGTGGTTAGCACTGCTGTTGATCATACAGATTAATGCAGGTCGAGGGACCACCATCCCCCCACCCCAAACCCCTGTAACCCCCAAACCCCTGTAACCTCCAAACCCCTGTAACCCCCAACCACCCCGCTGGCAGCCCACAGAATTTTACCAGTTACAGGGGCAGCATATTGGCAAGCTCATGTGGAACTGCGAAAATAGGGGAGAGGATTAGTTAAAGTTTATTTATTAATGCCACAAGTAGGCTTACATTAACACTGCAGTGAAGTTACTGAGAAATCCCCTAGTCATCACACTCTGGTGCCTGCAAGTAACCAGCACGTCTTTTGGACTGTGGGAGGAAACCGGAGCACCTAGAAGAAACCCGTGCAGACATGGGGAGAATGTGCAAACTCCACACAGACAGTGTCCCACGCCGGGAATCGAACCCGGGTCCCTGGCGCTGTGAGGTAGCAATGCTAACAACTGTGCCACCATTCATTGTCCCTGAGTGGAGGTGAGGCAGGAAGTTTCAACATGGGGCTTCCTGCTGCTGGAAGGGGGAAGGTTTTGGGTACTCGGTCCCAATACTAACCCACTGAATTCACACACCTGCGTGGGTCTCCTCCGGTTTCCTCCCACAGTCAAGACGTCCTGGTTAGGTGGATTGGCCGTGCTAAATTGTCCCTCAGTGTACCCAAACAGGTCCTTTCTTGCCTCCTGCGAGGGCAGAAAATCCCTCACTGCCCAATGCCTCCCCCTCCCAAATCCTCCCTTTCCCAGTGACCAAGTGACCCAGTGACCAAGGTGCTACGGAATGATCCTCCAGGATTCCAGCCTTGTAAAGGAATTGAATGCTGACTGGATCCCAGAGGATTGGAAATCTGTGTCCGACATGAAGAAAAGACATAATGCACAAGACCCCACCTTATCCTAGCCTCACTGATGCCTACAGACTGCTGACATTCCGTTTCCCTCTGGGATGTGCTCTGTTTCCCTTGTGTACAGCCTATTTTTGGAAAGTTCATTCAAAATGTGTCAGTGTCAGATACAAACACTGGAATGGATCAATGCACCATCTGAACATTCTGTACATTCCTGTATTGTTTATTAGAATGGTATGGGTAAACTCATAGAACCCCTAAAGTGCAGAAGGAGGCCATTCAGCCCATCGAGCCTACACCGACAACAATCCCACCCAGGCCCTATTCCCATAACCCCATGCATTTGCCCTAGCTAGTCCCCCGACTCTAAGGGGCAATTTAGCGCGGGTAATGCACCTAACCTGCACATCTTTGGACTGTGGGAAGAAACCGGAGCACCTGGAGGAAACCCAGGCGGACACGGGGAGAATGTGCAAAGTCCACACAGTGACCCGAGGCCAGAATTCAGCCCTGGTCCCTGGTGCTGTGAGGCAGCCGTGCTAACTACTGTGCCACCCACTGCGATGGGAGCAATTGCAATGATTTACTGCGCTGTTTCCATGGGGCAATTGGTCTCCTTATTGTCTTTGGGTGAATGATGAGTGGACATTCAGTGACAGTGGAGAACAGCATACGTGTCCCTCGATTTAAAATGGGGTTTAATTGCATCGAGCTCTGTCTTTGTTCAGTGTGAGGTTTTATTTCTCTCTGTGGTCACTGCCCTCATTGTTCTGCCGCAGTCTTTTGTTACCGTTCTACTACAGCAAGATCTCATCACTGTAACTTTGACATCCTCTGTGCCCTAACAGTGCCGGCCAGGTGACATTGTGTCAAAGGTCCACCACCAATGAGATATCAAAGCCCCAATGTTTGTAACATCAATGTTCAGCCGTCGTGACCCAGAGTTTGTGAATATAAATCCAAGTTGTGAAATTGAACTCGCTGTGGGGCCGTACGCCCCGAAAGTGACCACGAGGCCTGACAAAAGGTCAAACCTTTCCACTAATATTGTCCAGGAGGCTACCTCCCGTGGCTGAGTGGCGACAACTCCCTCTGAGTCAGGGTTCAATTCCCCACTCCAGAGACTTACAGGCAGCGCAGTGACACAATGGTTCGCACTGCTGCCTCATCAGCGCTAGGGACCTGGGTTCAATTCAGGCCTCATGTCAGGCACCCCTAATTGACAGGGGGCACCCCCCCTAATCGACAGGGAGCACCCCTAATCGACAGGGGGCACCCCTAATTGACAGGGGGCACCCCCCCTAATCGACAGGGAGCACCCCTAATCGACAGGGCGCACTCCTAATTGATAGGGGCACCCCTAATTGACAGCGAGCCTCCCCCAATTGACAGGGGGCACTCCTAATTGACAGTGGGCACCCCTAATTGACAGGGGGCAACCCTAATTGACAGCGGGCACCCCCCAATTGATATGGGGCACCTCTAATTGACAGGGGCACCCCTAATCGAATGGGGGCACCCCCTAATTGACAGGGGGCACCACCTAATTGACAGGGGGCACTCCTAATTGATAGGGGCACCCCTAATTGATAGGGGCACCCCTAATTGACAGGGACACTCCTAATTGACAGCGAGCACCCCCCAATTGATAGGGGGCACCCCTAATTGACAAGGGGCACTCCTAATTGATAGGGGCACCCCTAATTGACAGTGGGCACCCCTAATTGACAGTGGGCACCCCTAATTGACAGGGGACACCCCTAATTGACAGCGGGCACCCCCCAATTGATATGGGGCACCTCTAATTGACAGGGGCACCCCTAATCGAATGGGGGCACCCCCTAATTGACAGGGGGCACCACCTAATTGACAGGGGGCACCCCTAATTGACAGGGCGCACCCCAAATTGATAAGGGCACCCGTAATTGACACGGGGCACTCCTACTTGACAGGGGACACTCCTAATTGACAGGGGGCTACCCTAATTGACAGGGGGCAACCCTAATTGACAGGGGGCACTCCTAATTGACAGGGGGCACTCGTAATTGACAGGGGCAACCCTAATTGACAGGGGGCACTCCTAATTGACAGGGGGCACTCGTAATTGACAGGGGCACCCCCCAATTGATAGGGGGCACCCCTAATTGACAGGGGACACTCCTAATTGACAGGGGCACTCCTAATTGACAGGGGGCACTCCTAATTGTCAGGGGCACCCCTAATTGACAGGGGACACCCCTAATTGACAGGGGGGCACTCCTAATTGACAGGGGCACTCCTAATTGTCAGGGGCACCCCTAATTGACAGGGGGCACTCCTAATTGACAGGGGGGCACTCCTAATTGACAGGGGCACTCCTAATTGACAGGGGGGCACTCCTAATTGACAGGGGCACCCCTAATTGACAGGGGCACCCCTAATTGTCAGGGGGGCACTCCTAATTGACAGGGGCACTCCTAATTGACAGGGGGGCACTCCTAATTGACAGGGGCACTCCTAATTGACAGGGGGGTACTCCTAATTAACAGGGGCACCCCTAATTGTCAGGGGGCACCCCTAATTAACAGGGACACTCCTAATTGTCAGGGGCACCCCTAATTGACAGGGGACACCCCTAATTGACAGGGGGGCACTCCTAATTGACAGGGACACTCCTAATTGACAGGGGCACTCCTAATTGACAGGGGGCACCCCTAATTGACAGGGGCACCCCTAATTGTCAGGGGGGCACCCCTAATTAACAGGGACACTCCTAATTGACAGGGGCACCCGTAATTGTCAGGGGGCACCCCTAATTAACAGGGACACTCCTAATTGACAGGGGCACCCCTAATTGACAGGGGCACTCCTAATTGACAGGGGGCACTCCTAATTGACAGGGGCACCCCTAATTGTCAGGGGGCACCCCTAATTAACAGGGACACTCCTAATTGTCAGGGGACACCCCTAATTGACAGGGGGCACCCCTAATTGACAGGGGCACTCCTAATTGACAGGGGCACTCCTAATTGACAGGGGGCACCCCTAATTGACAGGGGCACCCCTAATTGTCAGGGGGCACCCCTAATTAACAGGGACACTCCTAATTGACAGGGGCACCCCTAATTGTCAGGGGGCACCCCTAATTAACAGGGACACTCCTAATTGACAGGGGGCACTCCTAATTGACAGGGGCACCCCTAATTGTCAGGGGGCACCCCTAATTAACAGGGACACTCCTAATTGACAGGGGCACCCCTAATTGTCAGGGGGCACCCCTAATTAACAGGGACACTCCTAATTGACAGAGGGCACTCCTAATTGACAGGGGGCACTCCTAATTGACAGGGGGCACTCCTAATTGACAGAGGGCACTCCTAATTGACAGGGGGCGCCCCTAATTGACAGGGGACACTCCTAATTGACAGGGACACTCCTAATTGAGACGGGGCACCCCTAATCGACAGGGGACACCCCTAATTGACAGGGGGCACCCCTAATTGACAGGGGACACTCCTAATTGACAGGGGGCACCCCTAATTGACAGGGGACACTCCTAATTGACAGGGGACAGTCCTAATTGACAGGGGACACTCCTAATTGATAGAGGGCACTCCTAATTGATAGAGGGCACTCCTAATTGTCAGAGGGCACTCCTAATTGATAGGGGACACTCCTAATTGATAGGGGGCACTCCTAATTGACAGGGGGCACTCCTAATTGATAGAGGGCACTCTTAATTGATAGAGGGCACTCCTAATTGTCAGAGGGCACTCCTAATTGATAGGGGGCACTCCTAATTGACAGGGGGCACTCCTAATTGACAGGGGACACTCCTAATTGATAGAGGGCACTCCTAATTGTCAGAGGGCACTCCTAATTGATAGGGGGCACTCCTAATTGACAGGGGGCACTCCTAATTGACAGGGGACACTCCTAATTGATAGGGGGCACTCCTAATTGATAGGGGGCACTCCTAATTGTCAGAGGGCACTCCTAATTGACAGGGGACACTCCTAATTGACAGGGGGCACTCCTAATTGACAGGGGACACTCCTAATTGATAGGGGGCACTCCTAATTGTCAGAGGGCACTCCTAATTGACAGGGGGCACTCCTAATTGATAGCGGCACTCCTAATTGACAGGGGGCACTCCTAATTGACAGGGGACACTCCTAATTGATAGAGGGCACTCCTAATTGTCAGAGGGCACTCCTAATTGACAGGGGGCACTCCTAATTGTCAGAGGGCACTCCTAATTGACAGGGGACACTCCTAATTGACAGGGGGCACTCCTAATTGATAGCGGCACTCCTAATTGACAGGGGGCACTCCTAATTGACAGGGGGCACTCCTAATTGTCAGAGGGCACTCCTAATTGATAGGGGGCACTCCTAATTGTCAGAGGGCACTCCTAATTGACAGGGGACACTCCTAATTGACAGGGGGCACTCCTAATTGACAGGGGCACTCCTAATTGACAGGGGGACACTCCTAATTGACAGGGACACTCCTAATTGACAGGGACACTCCTAATTGACAGGGGACACTCCTAATTGATAGAGGGCACTCCTAATTGTCAGAGGGCACTCCTAATTGACAGGGGACACTCCTAATTGACAGGGGGCACCCCTAATTGACAGGGGGCACCCCTAATTGACAGGGGGCAGTCCTAATTTTTTTTATTGTCTGTGGAGTTTGCACACTTTCCCTGTGTCTGTGTGGGTTTCCTCCGGGTGCTCCGGTTTCTTCCCATAGTCCGAAAGTTAGGTGCTAAGTTCTTCCTCAGTGTATCCAAACAGGCGCCAGAGTGTTGCGACTAGGGGATTTTGGCAGTAACTTCACTGCAGTGTTAATGTCAGCCTATTTGTCACTAATAATGAATAAACTTGCGTGTATATTTTGAGCTGGCACTTCTACATAGAACCAAATAAAATAGGGGAAGGAGGAGGCCATTTGGCCCCTCAAGATTGCTCCATTGTGATCATGGTTGATCATCCAACTCAATAGCTTTATCCTCCCCGCCCCCCCCCCCCCCCCCACCCCCCATACCCTGTGACCCCCTTTGCCTCAAGTGCTTTGTGGAACTGAGGGAGTGCTGCATTGTTAGATCTGCTTTTCCAGCTGATGGGTGCTTAACTTGATTTGATTTATTATTGTCACGTATTAGTATACTGAGAAAAATATTGCATCTTGCGTGTTGTACAGGCAAAGCATACTGTTCATAGAGAAGGAAAGGAGACTGTGCAGTGTGTAGTGTTATAACCGCAGCGAGGGTGTAGAGAAAGATCAACTTAGTGCAACTTGGGTCCATTCAAAAGTCTGATGGCAGCAGGGAAGAAGCTGTTCTCGAGTTGGTCGGTCCGTGACCTCAGACTTTTGTATCTTTTTCCTGACGGAAGAAGGTGGAAGAGAGAATGTCCGGGGTGCGTGGGGTCCTTAATTATGCTCGCTGCTTTCCCGAGGCAGAGGGAAGCGTAGACAGAGTCTACAGAGCAGGAGCCCATACCAAGCTGTGATACAACCAGGAAGGATGCTCTGTATGGTGCATCTGTAAAAGTTCACGTAGCTTTGAGCTGAGCTGAGAGCCCAAGTTAATACCCACCATCTGAATACAATCTACGTACAGTAACAGATGCCAATGCAGATGTTTAGTGTTCCAGCTGTTCAGAGTGCAGATGTGGGTCAGGCAGTTTTCCTGGGCAAAGCCCTCTCTGCTGTTCCCAGTGAAATGGTCAACAGAGACAGGCTGCTTGTACAGAGTCCTTCTTCTCTTCTGAGGTCAGATAGTGACTGAAGATAAAATCTGAAAGCTGTATAGAATCCTAGAATCCCTACAGTGCAGAAGGAGGCCATTCGGCCCATCGAGTCTGCACCGACAACGATCCCACCCAGGCCCTCTCCACATACATTTCTCCTGCTAATCCCCCTGACACTAAGGGTCAATTTAGCATGGCCAATCCCCCTAACCAGCACACCTTTGGGAAACCAGAGCACCCGGAGGAAACCCACGCAGGCATGGGGAGAACGTGCAAACTCCACACAGACAGTGACCTGAGGCCGGGAATCGAACCCAGGTCCCTGATGCTGTGAGGCAACAGTGCTAACCACTGTGCCACCATGCCATCCTGTATAATTAAAGGAATTCAGACAGTACAAGTCTCAGCTGTGAGACAGAACGATTGCGGGTTGGGTTTTCCTGCCACTGGGACCCCTCAGTTGAAACCCATTATGTTTTGGAGGGGGTGATGGTGGGGCTGTTAATCCCACATTGGAAATTAGGAGTCATAAACAGCCGCCTTTACCCATAGCTGGCTGGGTCACTCACCTTGTCTACTCAGCCTTTGTGTTAACTTGGCTGGAACTTTTATACGATGCAAGGAGTGTTACATTGTGAGAAGTGTCATCCTTTATTTGTTTTCAGACTGCTCAGAAACTTCCAGAAGCCAGCATGTCATCAACTGGAACCATTTTCTTTGTTCAGCAATTGGTCATTCAGAAAAAAAATAATTTTAGAAAGTAGCCAGACTGACAGAGGTATATATAAATTTATTTCCCTTCCTGTCTCTTGCTCAGGACAAAAATCTATAAGTGAGTAAAGACCCAGGCTCCACTGTGCTATTTTTCACTATCTTGCTATCCCATTTATAAGAAGAGGACACGAGAGGACACAGATTTAAGGTGCGGGGAGGGAAGTACAGAAGTGATGTTAGGGGTAAGTTTCTCACTCAGAGGGTGGTGAGTGAATGGAATCGGCTGCCGTCAGTGGTGGTGGAGGCGAACTCGCTGGGGTCTTTTAAAAGACTTCTGGATGAGTATATGGAATTTAATGGGATTGGGAGTTATAGATAGGTCTATAGATTGGTAGGTGTTGATGTGATCGGCGCAACTCGTGGGCCGAAGGGCCTGTTTGTGCTGTAGTGTTCTATGTTCTAAGAAGTGTCATCATTCTAACAAACCATGGAACTCAGGCCCTCTCTGTCCCTGAGTGAGCGTAAACAAGAGAGAGAATCTGATACAAAGACAATAATCTCTCCCTCAATGTCAACAAAATGAAAGACATAGCCATCAACTTCAGGGAGCGTAGTGGAGGAGCTGCCCCTGTCTACATCAACATGAATGAAGTAGAAATGGTTGAGAGCTTCAAATTTCTGGGTGTCCAGATCACCAACACTTGTCCTGGTCCCTCTGTGCTGACACTTTAGTAAGAAAGCACTTCAACGCCTCTATTTTCTCAGGAGGCTAAGGAAATTTAGCATGTCCGCTATGACTCTTAACGACTTTTACAGATGCACCATAGAAAGCATTCTTTCTGGTTGTATCACAGCTTGGTATGGGCTCCTGCTCTGCCCAAAACCACAAGGAACGACAAAAGGTCATGAATGTAGACCAGTCCATCACTCAAACCAGCCTCCCATCACTGACTCTGTCTACACTTCCCACTGCCTCGACAAAGCAGCCAGCATAATTAAGGACCCCAAATGAAAGACATAGCCATGACATAGACATAGCACCCCGGACGTTCTCTCTTCCACCTTCTTCCATCAGGAAAACGATACAAAAGTCTGAGGTCACGGACCAACCGACTCAAGAACAGCTTCTTCCCTGCTGCTATCAGACTTTTGAATGGAGCTACCTGACATTGCATTGATCTTAATCTACGCCCTAGCTATGACTGTAACACTACATTCTGCACTCGCTCCTTTCCTTCTCTATGAATAGTATGCTTTGTCTGTAAAGTGCGCAAGAAACAATACTTTTCACTGTATACTAATATGTGTGACAATAATAAATCAAATCAAATCAAATCTTGCTGGGTACAAATTGGTCATCACGTCTCATATAGTGGGGCGGCACAGTGACACAGTGGTTAGCACTGCTTCCTCACAGTGCCAGGGACCTGGGTTCAATTCCTGGCTTGGGTCACTGTCTGCGTGGAGTTTGCACATTCTCTCCATGTCTGTGTGGGTTTCCTCCGGGTGCTCCAGTTTCCTCCCACAGTCCAAAGGTGTGTGGGCTAGGTTGATGCCCCTAGTGTCAGGGGGACTGACTAGGATAAATATGTGGGGACGTGGGAATCGGGCCTGGGTGGGATTGCGTTTGGTGCAGACTTGATGGGCTGAATGGCCTCCTTCTGCACTGTAAGGACTCTCAGTGCTGGGTTTTTAAGGCAAACAGCTACTCACATAAGTTTTAAAACAGGACACGGAAATGAATTAAAATGCTGGAGTTGTAAACCGTGACCACGCGAAACAACGAGCAAGCCCTTTACCTGTATTGATAATTAGAAAGTGCCTCAAACCAAACTGGAACTGGCTAAGCAAGTAAGACTCACCCTTTGGCCGATAAACCCAAGGACTTGGGAGCTCAGAGCCCCAGCGATCCAGATAGGGGAATTCAGGCCTCGGAAGGGATTGCCAGACGGGTAGAATATGGAGATGGGGACACAGTGATGTTGCTATGATGTGGGGGGTGAGTGATGCCACCATCATTATCCCACTAAAGCAAGTTGTGCGAATGGACTGCTGAGGTTGAACATAATGATGCCCAATTCCTTTTATTGATCCATTCATCGGACACGGGTGTCGCTGGCTGGGCCAGTATTTATTGCCCATCCCCAGTTTGAGGGCAGTTGAGAGTCAACCACATTGCTGTGACTCTGGAGTCACATGTAGGCCAGACCGGGGGGGTAAGGATGGCAGATTTCCTTCCCTAAAGGGAACCAAATGGGATTTTTCCAACGTTTGGCAATGGTTTCAAGGTCACCAGTAGACCCTTAATTCCAGGTTTTTTTAATTGAAGTCAAATTCTACCATCTGCCATGGGGGATTTGAACCCGGGTCTCCAGAACATTAGCTGAATTTCTGGGTTAACAGTCTAGTGACAATACCACTTGGCAATGATAAATGATAAATAAGTGGAATAACAATGGTTGTAATGCACTTGCTAAATTCTCCTTCAGTGTATCTGAACAGGTGCTGGAATGTGGCGACTAAGGGATTTTCACAGTAACTTTTTACAAGTTTATTTATTAGTATTACAAGTGAGGCTTACATTAACACTGCAATGAAGCTACTGTGAAATTCCCGTAGTCGCCACACTCCAGCGCCTGTTCGGTCAATGCATCTAAGCATCACGCCTTTTGGTCTGTGGGAGGAAACTGGAGCGCCCAGAGGAAACCCATGCAGACACGGGGAGAATGTGCAGACTCCACACAAAGTGAGGAATCGAACTTGGGTCCCTGACACTGTGAGACAACAATGCTAACCACTGTGCCACCTCATTGTTTCATTGCAGTGTTAATGTAAGCCTACTCGTGACACCAATAAATAAACTTAAACTTAAGAATTATATCAATGGATTCATTGTAAAGAGAGTGCTTTGATATGTCTCCTCACAGGAAAGAATTTCAGATACAGAGAAACGCTCTTTGATTTGAGCTGATAAAATATAAATTCCTCCCATTCTAATACTTCAAAATCAGAGCTGTCTCCTGGTTCAACTGCTGGTTCCATTGATTGTGTCTGATAACTTACTGATCATTATTCACTTTTAATTTGCTGCTTAGAAACAAAAAATCTCCATTTTTCAAATTCCTTAACGCAAAGGATCAAATAATCCCTAAATTTGCGCTATGTCAGGACAAAGAGGAAACTTGAAACCAAAAGAGAAAATGCTGGAAAATCTCAGCAGGTCTGGCAGCATCTGTAAGGAGGGAAAAGAGATGACGGTTCGAGTCCAGATGACCCTTTGTCAAAGCAAAAAAGGCACAGAAAGTGGGAGATATTTATAGTGCAGGGGGAGGGAATGAGAGATCAGTCATATCCACACTTGCCTGGACTTGCAAAATCTCACTAACTGTCCTGTCTGGAGACAATACACACCTGTTTAACCTGTGCTTAACCCTCTCTCCACTCACATTGTCTGTACCTTTAAGACTTGATTACCTGTAAAGACTCGCATTCCAACTATTATTTTGTAAATTGAGTTTGTGTCTGTATATACCCTGTTTGTGAACACACTTCCTCACTCACCTGATGAAGGAGCTGCGCTCCGAAAGCTTGTGCTGCCAAATAAACCTGTTGGACTTTAACCTGGTGTTGTGAGACTACTTACCATAGCCACAAAAACAGGGGGAAAGGCTGCTAATGGCAGCCCGTAGAGAGAATAGAAGGTGTGAACGGCCAAACGGCAGAGAAGCTGAAATCAGAGGGTAAACTGTGACAGATAGAGGTGTGAGGGGAGGGGGAGAGAGGTAAAATTGAGAAAAAGGGAGAGAGGGGAAGCAAGGGGGGGTGAAAAGGTAAGGAAAGGGAGGATAAAATAAGGGGAAAAAGTAGGGGGGGAAGAAAATTAAAGACAATAATGGAATAAAAGGTAGAGAACAGTTAAAAATTAAGTAAACTTAAAACAAAAGGGGTGGAGGCAGGGTAGAGCTAATCATCTGAAGTTGTTGAATTTGATGTTGAAACTGGAAGGCTGGGAAGTGTCTCGCTGGAAGATGAGATTCCAGTTTGCATTGGGCTTCACTGGAACACTGCAGCTGTCATGATGTGGATATGCCGGCATTGGACTGGGGTAAACACAGCGATTCACCTGACGAAGGGACTAACCCGAAAGCTAGTGAGTTTACTATCAAGTAAATCAGTGGGACTTAAACCTGGTGTTGTCAGACTTTTTACACTGCAGCAGGCCAAGGACAGACACATGGGAGCAGGATCGTGTGTTAAAATGGCAAGTAACCAGAAGCACAGACCAAAGGTGCCCAGAAAAGCGATCACCCAGTCTATGCTTGGTCTCTATTTTTACAAAGAGGGAATGCGCCTCTCGCACCTTTGAGACGCCTTGCTCTCAAAGTGAGCCAGCAGCCAATTTGTACACAGCAGGATCCCACAACTAGCTGTGAGATCAATAATCTGTTTCTGCTGGAACTTCACTCAGGGATAATCCAAGGTCACATTGAAGGCTTCTTTTCCCAAGGTGGGAACCAGCCCAAGTTTCACAATTCGCAATGTCCTGGACTCATTAGCAAATTCTCACATTTGCTCAGAGGTGTTTTGGATCCTGAAAATCCCCCAAAGGTTGGATTTCTAAAGGCCTGCACAATTTTACATTGCTTTGCCTTTTTGGTTTACTTTTAACTGGCTGGTCCTGGCTAATGATTTTTATAGTTAACATCATTCGCTAACTAATAACTTGCAAAGCACAATTTGTCATCAGTAAACTCCGAGTGTTCATAGAATCCCTACAGTGCAGAAGAGGCTATTTGGCAACCGACTCTCTGATAGATTATCTCACTCAGGCCCTCTCCCCCACCCTGTCCCTGTAACCCCACACATGTCCCATACATGACTAATCCATCTAATCTACACATCTTGGGACTCGAAGGGCCAATTTAGCACGGCCAATCCGCCTAACCTGCACATCTTTGGAGTGTGGACAGAAACCGGAGCACCCGGAGGAAATCCATGCAGACATGGGGAGAACATGCAAACTCCACACAGTCACCCAAGGCTGGAATTGAACCCGGGTCCCTGATGCTGTGAGGCAGCAGTGCTAACCACTGTGCCACCATGTTCAAATGAGTTAATATCGATTTCTGTTTCACTCCCAATTTAATTCTGTACAAAACAATTAATAGACTAAAGGAAATTCAGCTATCGCAAAGATTGAGGGGCCGTACTATTAGTAAAAAAGAGGCAAAGCAGCCAACATAATTAAGGACCCCACACACCCCGGACATTCTCTCTTCCACCTTCTTCCATCGGGAAAAAGATACAAAAATCTGAGGTCACGTACTAACCGACTCAAGAACAGTTTCTTCCCTGCTGCTGTCAGACTTTTGAATGCTCTTACCTTATATTAAGTTGATCTTTCTCTACACCCCAACTATGACTGTAACACTACATTTTGCATGCTCTCCTTTCCTTCTCTATGAACGGTATGCTTTGTCTGTATAGCGCACAAGAAATGATACTCTTCACTGTATGCTAATGCATATGACAATAATAAATCAAATCAAAATCAATAGATTATGCAAATCCAGAAGTGTAGAGTAACATTAAGTTTATTGAAGACCAAAGATCTACATCTGAATTACACGTATCTGACTGATAGATTCACATTCACCTGCACACATAATATGCTGCATTACAGTTAGTCTTTAACGCTTTTATTTGGATGGAGAAGGTAAGGAGCAGAATCGAACCTGCTACAGTAGTCACGCATATATACTGACAACGTCACTCAGGCTCTCGGATCGAGAATGCAGGTCTAATTTCACATACTAAAATACAATCATCCTAAACGCTAGTGTAATTTATCAAACTTCACCTATTCAGTAATGAATTCTGACAACCTAGAATTAACCTTATCTCCTGAACTAAATCAAGGTTTACAGCCATCTAACAAATTCAATAGGAAGCTCCCGTTATTACACATTCAGTGCTGTATATTTCAATGCCAGACTGCATCTGATTACCAATAAATCTGTATGAGAGTCAACCAAGCAGGTGCCAAGCCCATGGACTGTTGGATCGTGCCAACATGTGTCCACGGGTCTTCCGGTACCTCCATTCGAACTCCATGCACTTACATCCCAGCGTCGAGGAGGGGTGGCACAGGGCACCTCATGCCAAGGCGTACTCGAAGGTCCCCTTCTCCAGCCCGTCCATCCCGTCTGCCCACGTCGAAGATGGCATGCTGCTGTAAGGGTCGAGGAGGATTCGGAAACATCGCACGATGAGCAGGCCCAGGAAGATGAATAAGATGCCCACGAAAGCAAAGGCGGTTTTCTGTTCCAGGGTGAGTGGGTAGGAGTTACCGGAGTTTCCAGCACCAATGGCCAAGGAGTTATTATAATGGTTATTGTTCATTGTGGCACGATCTAATGTGTCCTGTCTTCCAGCAGTCAGAATCATCACAGATAGACCTGAAGGCAACACCAAAAAAAATTAAAATCAATGCCAAACAAGAATGCTCTCAACATCCTGGGGGTTCCCATTGACCCGAAACTCAACTGGACTAACCATATACACACTGGATAAAAGTGAATGACTGCATACGCTGGAATCCGAAACCAAAAGAGAAAATACTTCGACTAAGGGTCATCTGGATTCGAAACATCAGCTCTTTCTCTCCTTACGGACGCAGCCAGACCTGATGAGATTTTCCAGCATTTTCTCTTTTGGAACCAGCAACAGGCTGGGAATACTGCACCTCCTGACTTCCCCAAGCCTGTCCTCCATCTACAGGAGTGTGATGGAATATTCCCCACTTGCCTGGATGGGTGTGGCTCCAACCACACTCAGGAAGCTCGACACCACCCAGGACAAAGCAGCCCCGCTGGATTGGCACCACATTATAAACATTCACTCCCTTCACACACACTGACAGCCGTGTGTACCGTCTACAAGGTGCACTGCAGTAACTCCCCAAGGCTCCTTAGGGCAGCACCGTCCAAACCCACTAACTTCAGGAAAGATAAAAGATAACGAGGGGTCCCAGAGGTGAACAGTTAGTGTCCTCACCGCAGAGTGAAAGGACTCCCCAACCAGGCAAGCTGACAGTTACAGAGCACAAACTCAACTCCAGCTGTGAAAGGGAGTCAGACAACTCACAGCAACTCCAACTGGCACCCACCACCGAGGAACATCTGAACAGCAGAGAGGGGGGAGGCAGGATCGGCACAGGAAAGGGAGAGGAGAAGGGAAAGAGGGCAAGGATCGGGCAGGAGAAGGGGCCGGAGTGGGCAAGGGGCCGGATTGGGGAGGGACTGTGGGAGTGGGGGGGTAGGGCGTGAGGGTGGGGTTGGGGGGTATGGGAATGGGGGTGTGGGGAAGGGTCTGTGGGATGAGGATGGGGAGGTGTGGGGGTGAGGATGAGGGGGTGTGGGGGTGAGGATGAGGGGGTGGGGGGGTGAGGATGAGGGGGTGGGGGGGTGAGGATGGGGTGGTGTGGGGGTGGGGATGGGGATGGAGTGTAGGGGTGAGGATGGGGGGGTGTGGGGGTGGGGATGGGGATGGAGTGTAGGGGTGAGGATGGGGGGGTGTGGGGATGGGGATGGGGATGGAGTGTAGGGGTGAGGACGGGGGGGGTGTGGGGGTGAGGATGGGGGGGTGTGGGGGTGAGGACGGGGGGGGTGTGGGGGTGAGGATGGGGGGGTGTGGGGGTGAGGATGGGGGGGTGTGGGGATGGGGATGGAGTGTAGGGGTGGGGATGGGGGGGTGGGGGGTGGGGATCGGGGGGTGGGGATTGGGTGGATGGGATGTTGGGATTTGGGTGGAGCGGGAATGTGATCTGATTCGGGAATCCGGGAAGCAGAAACTTGTCCGGATTCCGGGTGGATCCAGTCAGCAGGAAGCAGCTTCACACCCACCTGTTACTCATCCCGATCCCGGATCCCGATCCCGGATCCCCGGATTCCCGATCCCGGATTCCCGATCCCGGATCCCAGATTCCCGATCCCGGATTCCCGATCCCGGATCCCGGATTCCCGATCCCGGATCCCAGATTCCCGATCCCGGATTCCCGATCCCGGATCCCGGATTCCCGATCCCGGATTCCCGATCCCGGATCCCAGCCTCTCGCTGCTCCGCAGTGAAGTTTGGAGCCGGGATCCTCTCCCCTTCCCCGGGCGGATCGGCGGCGATGCCCGGGGCGGAGCTGCCCCATCCCGGGCTGGCACTGCCAGGGGGAGCGGGCAGCTACAGCCCGGGGCTGGGCAAAGCCGGCGGCTCCACCGGGACTGGCACCGGGAGCAGCACAGACTGTCTGTCTGTGTCTCTGTCTCTCTGTTTGTCACTCTCTGTGTCTCTGTCTCTCCCTTTATGTCTGTCTCTCTGTGTTCTCTCTCTGTCTCTGTGTCACTCTGTGTGTCTCTCTCTCTCTGTCTGTCTCTCTCTGTCTCTCAGTCTCAGTCTCTCTGTCTCTTTCTCTCTCTGTCTCTTTCTCTCTCTGTCTCTGCCTGTCTCTCTGTCTGTCTGTCTCTCTCCCTCTGTCTCTCTGTCTGTCTGTCTCTCTCCCTCTGTCTCTCTGTCTGTCTGTCTCTCTCTGCCTCTCTCTCTCTGCCTCTCTGTCTCTCTCTCTCTCTCTCTGTCTCTCTGTCTGAGCTTGCCTGGAAAGCCTGTTGCTATCTGTCTGCCTTCCCCCTGCCCACTGACTCCATCCGACACACACACACTCACCTCCACCGGTGCCAATGCTACCCTCTGATGCGAGGGCATCTGAGACCAGCTAACTTCAGTGGGCACTGCCCATGTGGGACTTTAACCTCCTCCCCCTCTCTCTCGGTGCTGCACCAGGCAACTTTCAGCAGCTTTACCATCTGTGGATGAGCCTGCGGGGGGGCTGGTGCCTAACATTAACCGCCTGACTGAGACCCCCTCCCTCTCCAAAGACACCTCCCCACACCCCCCCCCTCACATACACACACCTCTCCCATTCCCATAGTCACTGAAAAATAATACAGATTTTCACAGTAACTTCATTGCAGTGTTAATGTAAACCTACCTGTGGCAATAATAAATAAACTTTAAACTTACTCAGTGTCAGCACTGACAGTCATAGAGATATCGGGCGGGATATTACCACCTCGCTGATCCCAAACCGTAAAATCCCACCCCAGGGCAGTGCACCTTCCTATAGTCCGCCCCTCGCCTGCTCCGAATCCCATGGCTGATGGAGCAGTGAAATTCCGGCCATACGACATGGAAACAGGCCCTTCGGCCCAACTCATCCAAGCTGACAAAGTTTCCCAAACAACTTCTTAAAAATTAATTTGTGATACGTGTGTGTTGCTGGCTGGGCAGCATTTATTGCCCATCCCTACTTATCCTTGTCCAGGGGGCAGTCGAGCATCAGCTACATTGCTGTGGCTCTGGAGTCACGTGTAGGCCAGACCGGGTAAGGACAGCGGATTTCCTTCCCTAAAGGACATGAGTGAACCAGATGGGTTTTTCCAACAATGGTTTCGTGGTCATCAGTAGATTCCTAATTCCAGATTTTTCTCACTGAATCAAATTCTACCATCTACCAGGGCAGGATTTGAATCCAGGTCCCCAGGACATTAGCTGAGCTTCTGGGTTACTAGTCTGGTGATAATACCACTGGACCATCACCTCCCTCATTTGCCTGTTCTTGGCCCTCTGAGCTTTTCCCATCCATGTACCCTAAATGTCTTTACAATGTTGTAATTGTACCCACCTCTATCACCGCCTCTGGCAGCTCATTCTGTACACGCACCACCCCCTGTGTGAATAAGTTGCCACTCGGGTCCCTGTTAAATCTTTCCCCTCTCACCTTAAACAATGCCCTCTTGTTTTGGACCCCCCTACCCTGGGGACAGAGATTGTTACAGTTCTGTCACTGGAAGGTATGGTCCATCTTTGCCAAGGTGAGGGATAAGGTCCCTAAGGCAGCACGGTGGCACAGTGGTTAGCACTGCTGCCTCACAGTGCCAGGGAACCAGGTTCGATTCTGGCCTCAGTTGATTGTGTGGAGTTTGTGTGTGTTTCCTCCGGGTGCCCTGGTTTCCTCCCACACTCCAAAGATGTGCAGGTTAGGCTGATTTGCCACGATAAATTGCCCCTTATTGTCCCGGGATGCATAGGTTAGAGGGATTAGTGGGGTAAATAAGTGGGGTTATGAGGATAGGGCCTGGGTAGGATTGTTATTGGTGCAGACTCAATGGGCCAAATTTCTGCACTGTGGGAATTTTATGATCTTTGGATTGTGGGAGGGAATCAGAGCACCCTGAGAAAACCCATGTAGACATGGGGAGAATGTGCGGACTCCATACAGTTAGTTACCCGAGGCCGGATTTGAACCCAGGTCCCTGGCACTGTGAGACAGCAGTGCTAACCACTGTGCCACTGTGCCTTTTAAGATTGGCTTTTTAAAATTTTTATCCATTCCTGTTTAAAAGTTAAACTGAAATCTGTTTCTATCATTGATTCCCCTGTCCCAACAATCTTCTGCTTACACAATTCTAGATATTTCATCCAATTCTTTTGCTAATTATCTTACATTCTTAGTCTTTGTTATACCTATATCTACACCGCACAGACAAGAGGGCAGCTCCCCACCAGCTTCTCAAGGGTAATAAATGTTGGCCTTGCCGGTGAAGCCAATATCTCCTGAAATTATTTAAAAAGGAAAGTTGCCGACTGACTGACTGATGGGTGGAAATTGTTTATCCTGAGCTTGGACCTCATCAGTTGGATGGGAAACAGCAGCAGGAAATTTGGGACAAAAACCAGATTGTTATCCCTTCACTGTCGCTGGGTCAAAATCCTGGAACTCCTGGAATTATGGGATGGCTGAGTGGTATTATCGCTAGACCATTAATCCAGAAACTCAGCTAATGTTCTGGGGACCAGGGTTCGAATCCCACCCACAGCAATGGTGGAATTTGAATTCAATTTAAAAAATCTGGATTTAAGAATCTACTGATGACCATGAAACTATTGTCGGAAAAACCCATCTGGTCCACTCATGTCCTTTAGGAAAGGAAATCGGCCATCCTCACTTGGTCTGGCCTACATGTGACTCCAGAGCCACAGCAATATGGTTGACTCTCAACTGCAACTAGGGATGGGCAATAAATGCTGACCAGCCAGCGACGCCCATGTCCCACAAACAAATAAAAAATAAACACCCGTCCTCATAGTGCTATGTTATGGTTCAGGTTAGAAACTCCAAAGTGTTTCATGAAGACCACCTGAATCATAAGTTTTGCATCTAGAATTTGGCTGGGATAAGCATGAGATGTTTCACTTCAGGTATAATTCAAGTGACCCCCTAGGGAGCTTTTATCAATGTTTATTTAAGAATATAGTCAACATGTGTAGTAAGAAAATTAGCAAGAACGTTTATAAATTACAAGCAAGAGATAGCACAACCACTATAATGTATAACCTTCCATATATATATAGATATATAAGCTGTCCCAGTTAAACCAACCTCCATAAACAACCCTTTAAACAGGTTCAACACACCACAGACTAAGGCTCACGTGATAATTGGATTGAGGCCTTTAGTTGAATTTTGCAGTCAAATGGTTTTGAGACTCAGAACAGTTTGAAGACAAGACACCTTCCCAAAATACCAGAGAGACTCAGGTTCAGGCTCCAACTTTCACCCTTCAGGAAAACAACAGAATTTTCAAAACAACAGGGAGAGAGGGAAAACACTTCTTGTTCAGGACCTTTTTTAAAAAGTAGAAGTTATTTTAAAAAAAGAAAGACAACATGCCCTTCACAACAACAAAACGGCTAGATTTACAAACCCAAAACCTCAAACCTGCAGTCCCAAACTGAACATGAAAATCCCGGATCTGCCCACAGTTTTTCTTTCTCCTCCTGACTATAACACCACCCAAGGCTGTGATCATCAATTTTAAAAAAATACTCTTAAAGGTAGACTCACATCACAATAGGGTGTGACCACGCCTGAGGGACTGCTGCGGTTCAAGGAGGCAGCTCACCGCCACCTTCTCAGGGGCAACTAGGGATGGGCAACAAATGCTGGGGCGAGCCAGAGATTCCCACCTGGGCTGCAAGAGGGAGGTCCATCTTCACTTTCTTCAGGGCAGTAGCGATGCTGGTCTTGCTAACGATAGTTATACTCCAGGAGTAAATGGAACTTTCATTTTCTGTTGGTGAATCTTCCTTGGTGGGGTGGAGCTGGGGGGGGGCAGGTGGGTGCTAGGGGGAAAATCCAGCCAGGTCAACGAGGCGAGCGCCACAATGATGCCAGGTTGAAACCTGTCGATGTATCCACGACCAGAAAGGATGTTCAGACTGTTGCTGCCAGGAGGTTCCCGCTGCCTAATTTATATGCCACTGGAGTCTTGGGTGCCTGTCAAGCTCTGAATACGAATACAGCAGGAGTGAGTCATACAGGCAGCTTGGCTGTTTATCATCATTCGCACCCTCGGGGTTAGTAATTCCTCAGCTGTACTCTCTCGGTGAGATCTGAGACTTTCAAAGATTTCCGTGGCGTTATCTCCTTGTGACACAGAGATTGAAGCAATGGTCAGTGAAGATAAGAGTGGAGGCATGTCGACATTCTGATACTAAATGAATGGACCTGCTGGAGACAACGTTTCAAAAAAAAACCCTGTTAGGACAAATCGACCATCTGACGATTTTAAACATTAAAAAAGAGTGAGGACTTCTGTCCAAAAAGGAGGTACTGGATAATCTGGAATCATAGAAATCCCTACAGTGCAGAAAAAGGCCATTGGGCCCTTTGAGTCTGCACTAGCCAGAATCCCAGCCAGGCCCTGTTCCTGTAAGACCGTGTATTTAACCAGCTAATCCCCCCCAACGCTCAGGAGCAATTTATCACGGCCAATCCACCCAACCTGCAAATCTTTGGACACTAAGGGGCGATTTAGCATGGCCAATCCACCCAACCTGCAAATCTTTGGATACTAAGGGGCGATTTAGCATGGCCAATCCACCCAACCTACACATCTTGGGACACCAAGGGGTGATTCAGCCTTCTCCTCCCCTCCGTCATTTGTTAACAGGTTGAAGCTCTCACTGGGTGGACAACAGTTCCTTGCGAGCTGAATGTGTAAATTTGTACCACTATCTCGAAGCTCACAACACATCACGGGCACACCAGCCAATGCCCATCCAACTAGCTAGAGATAGGGAAACTTCACAGCAACTGCGTGTGGGGAGATGGTGGTGTAATGGTAATGCCACTGGACTCGCAACCCAGGGACCCAAACTCAAGTCCTGAAATCATGAGTTCAATTCCCACTAGGGCAGCTGAATTTAAACTCAATTCATAAAACCTGGAATTAAAAGTCTAATGATGATCACAGTCAGAAAAACTCATCTCGTTCACTAATGTTCTTTAGAACATTAATCAATGAAGGAAATCTGCCGTTCTTACCCAGTCTGGCCCACATGTGACTCCAGAGCCACAGCAAAGGGCACCAAATGCTGCCCTTGTCAATGGCACCCACAACACGTGAAAGGGAGAGAAAAGGAATGTCTCTTCAATATCCTGTCACAGCCAGTACTGAATCAGTGCTGAAAGAGGCCATTCAGCCCATTGAGCCTGCACAACAACAATTCCACCCAAGTCCTAATCCTGTAACCCCACATATTTACCCGAGCTAGTTCCCCCTGACACTAAGGGTTAATTTCCAATCAATCTAACCCGCACATCTTTGGAGTGTGGGAGGAGCACCTGGGGGAAACCCAAGCAGATACGGGGAGAACATGCAGACTCTGCACAGACAAGTGACCCAAGCCACGAATCAAACCCGGGTCCCGTAGCACCGTGAGGCAGCAGTGCTAATTACTTTTTGTACCATTTTCCCTATATCCTTACACATTCTCCCTATTTAGATAACTCTCTACAGAAAGTGGCAGCACGGTGGCACAGTGGTTAGAACTGCTGCCTCACAGTCTGTGTGGAGACTGCACATTCTCCCCGTGTCTGCATGGGCTTCCTCCGGGTGCTCCGGTTTCCTCCCACTGTTGGAAAGACGTGCTGGTTAGGTGCATTGGCCGTGCTAAATTCTCCTTCAGTGTAACCCAAACAGGTGCCGGAGTCTGGCGACAAGGGGATTTTCACAGTATCTTCATTGCAGTGTTAATGTAAGCCTACTTGCAACGTTAATAAATAGACTTTTTAAAAAAAATTTAAACAGTCAGATCTTAATGAATGGGACAGCAGGCCCGAGGGGCCGAATGGCCTATTCCTGCTCCTAATTGATATGTTTGTGTTGTGGGAAGCTTATGGATCGTTGCAGTCTCCATCAGAGCTCAGATCAAAGCGCCTGGGTGAAGGTTGGTTCTGAAATCAGAGAGGCCTTTGCTGGATGTTTTCCCAGTGAAGCATTTTGAAAATAATGCGGTCATGTTTATTGAACCCAAAATAAATTAGAAGCACTAATCCACTGGATATCTAATTAAACATGTGCTGCTGCAGCTAGTCCCTCACAGAATCCTGACACTGCAGAAGGAGGCCATTCAGCCCATTGAGTCTGCACCGACCACAATCCCACCCAGGCCCTATTCACATAACCCCACATATTAACCCTACTCATCCCCCAAACTACAAATCTACAGTCCCCCAATCTCCAAATCTACAATCCCCCAATCTCCAAATCTACAATCCCCCAAACTACAAATCTACAATCCCCCAATCTCCAAATCTACAATCCCCCAAACTACAAATCTACAATCCCCCAATCTCCAAATCTACAATCCCCCAATCTCCAAATCTACAATCCCCCAATCTCCAAATCTACAATCCCCCAAACTACAAATCTACAATCCCCCAATCTCCAAATCTACAATCTCCCAATCTCCAAATCTACAATCCCCCAATCTCCAAATCTACAATCCCCCAATCTCCAAATCTACAATCCCCCAATCTCCAAATCTACAATCCCCCAATCTACAGGGCAGCGCAGTGGCACAGTGGTTAGCACTGCTGCTTCACAGCTCCAGGGACCTGGGTTCGATTCCTGGCTCGGGTCGCTGTCTGTGTGGAGTCTGCACATTCTCCTCATGTCTGCGTGGGTTTCCTCCGGGTGCTCCGGTTTCCTCCCACAGTCCAAAGATGTGTGGGTTAGGTTGATTGGCCGTGCTAAGTTGCCCCTTGGTGTCCCGGGAGTCATGGGTTAGAGGGGTTAGTGGGTAAATATGTAGAGATACGGGGATAGGGCATGGGTGGGATTGTGGTTGGTGCAGACTCGATGGGCTGAATGGCCTCTTTCTGCACTGTATGAATCTATGAAATCTAAATCTTGGGACATAAAACAGCAACTGAGCATGGCCAATCCACCTAACCTGCATATTTTGGATTGTGGGAGGAAGCCGGAGCACCCGGAGGAAACCCACGCAGACATGGAGAGAATGTGCAAACTCCACACAGACAGTGACCCGAGGCTGGAATCGAACCTGGGTCCCTGGCGCTGTGAGGCAGCAGTGCGAAGATCCGTGCCACCGTTGCTGCCCAACCTTATAACTATAGCCCCCCCCACCCCCAATTTCAAAGCCTTCTTCTCCATCCAAATTCCCAATCAACTCTCCCAATACTTGTGTGACCCTTTGAACTGTGCTGTCATGTGGAAGGTGTTTCGTGTTGTTGAATTATTATGTTCCTACAGCAACTTACTCCATCAGGTTTTTGATGATCTTTTTACCAGAAACTGAGAAAGCTGAAGTAATCGATAGAAAACAACAATCTTTCATCTCTCCTTGTGAACTCACTTAAATAAATAAAGGCAAAATACTGCGTATGCTGGAAAATCTCAGCAGGTCTGACAAAGGGTCATCCTGACTTGAGATGTTGCCTCTATTCTAGACCCAAAGATGCTGTCAAACCGGCTGAGATTTTCCAGCGTTTTCTGTTATTGGCGCATTTAAATATATCTCTTTTAGGGGTGGCACAGTGGTTAGCACTACTGCCTCACAGCACCAGGGACCTGGGTTCGATTCCAGCCTTGGGCGACTGTCTATATGGAGTTTGCACATTCTCCCCATGTCTGGGTGGGTTTCCATCCGGGTTCTCCGGTTTCCTCCCACAGTCCGAAAGACATGCTGTTTAGGATGCATTGGCCGTGCTACATTCTCCCTGAGTGTAACCCGAACAGGAGTGTGGCGACTAGGGGATTTTCACCGTAACTGCATTGCAGTGTTAATGTAAGCCTACTTGTGACACTAATAACTAAACTTTAAAAACAGAATATTAAACAGGAAACTTGTCGTTGCCGTGGGGATTATCCTGCTGAATGTGTAATTTGAAGAGCGCGGATGATTTATAAGTAAAACGCAGCGACTGTGGAATCATTCGACACTCTCTGTCACAGAGCAACAGCACAAAGCTTCACACCATCCAGTGTGGAGAAATGCTGGGCTGGCTGAGGCACTGACATTAATTTTAACATTGGATGATGATGTAAATGGAGAGACCGTTATCTTTTCTGTTAATCGAGAGACCAAGTTAATATTCACCATCTTACATCAGGTTAAAATTCCACCCCCTCCCACTCACACCCACACAAAGTGCCCAGAACAAGGAGACCAGTAAGCAAATATCCCCCCAGGTGACTTCCCCACTCACCCTCGGAGCCTCCTCAACTACAGGATGGGAAAGAGCCAGCAAGATCTGCTGTGGACAGGTTTCCTCCGCTTCTTCCTAACAGGTATCTTGGTTTTCACCCAGTGACAGGGGGAGGGCACAGTGGCACGGTGGTTAGTACTGCTACCTCACAGTGCCAGGGACCCGAGTTCGATTCCCGGCTTGGGTCACTCACTGTTTGCGCAGAGTCTGCATGTTCTCCCCGTGTCTGCGTGGGTTTCCTCCGGGTGCTCCGGTTCCTCACACAATCTGAAAGATGCGCTAGTTAGGTGCATCAGCCATGATAAGTTGCCCCTTAGTGTCACTGTAGGGATTAGCAGGGCAAATACATGAGGTTATGGGATAATGCCTGGGTGGGATTGTTGTTGGTACAGACTCAATGGGTTGAATGGCCTCTTTATGCACTGTAGGGATTCTATGATTCTATGAACGTTGAAACAATATAATTTATAGTATTGATACTGCGAGTGAACAGATTCTCTCTCGTCTAATGTGAGGTTTACAAGATTATGAGGGGCACGGACAGAGTGGATAGTCAGATGGTCTTTCCTAAGGTAGAAAAATCAAGTACTCGGGGACATAGGTTTAAGGTGCGTGGGGAACAGTTTAGTGGAGATGTGCGAGGCAAGTTTTTTACACAGAGGGTGGTGAATGTTTGGAACTCACTGTCTGGGGAGGTGGTGGGAGCGAGTGCGATATAGTGTCATTTAAGGGGCATCTAGACTAATACATGAATAGGATGGGAATGGAAGGATACGGACTGTGTAAGTGTATATGGTTTTAGTTTAGGCAGACATCATGATTGACACAGGCTTGGAGGGCTGAAGGGCCTGTTCCTGTGCTGTAGGGTTCTTTGATCTTTGTCTGTAAAGTGTTTGCTTTGACCATCAGCAGCAGGAAGACTAATGTCATGGTCCACAATGTTACTGCTATAGATCAGCATTGACAATGGATGTTGTTGATAGCTTCACATACATCAGCTCCACAATCACCACCAATCTGTCACTTGATGATGAAATCAACACACACACACACACACACACACACACACACACACACACACACACACACACACACACACACACACACCACAGAAGCTGCAGCCGTTATGTCCCCCTGAGTAAGAGAACAACAGCAACTCAACTCAGAGCATCAAAATGTGAATCACCTCAGCATGCTTCCCTATAGAGGTGGGATGGCACAACATATACTAGCAGGAGAAACCTTCGCCATCTCAGACATATTCTTGACAGGATAAAGCCACGAGCTCCGAAATCCTGGAGCTAATTCCATCAGCATGCACTCATTGCTAAAACTCCAAAGATGTGAAGGTTAGCTTGATTAGTCATGCTAAATTGTCCCTTATTGTCAGGGGGAATTAGTAGGGTAGATACGTGGGGTTACGGTGATAGTGCCTGGATGGGATTGTTATTGGTACAGGCTCAATGGGCCAAATGGCCTCCTTCTGCACTGTAGGGATTCTATGATTCTCTGAACAACTGGCTTGCTCACACCCATAATAGTTGTACA
Organism: Carcharhinus amblyrhynchos; assembly: GCF_965287045.1. NCBI lineage: Eukaryota > Metazoa > Chordata > Chondrichthyes > Carcharhiniformes > Carcharhinidae > Carcharhinus > Carcharhinus amblyrhynchos. The sequence continues at coordinate 8,429,663 of NC_137355.1, read as the reverse complement.
CCCAGTGAACTGGCCAATGGGGTAATGACCTCCTGGATGTTCACACCTCTGCTGCGATGTGAGGTGTGTAAATGGTGGATATTCACTACTGGGAGACAGTTGTCAGTGGCCATGGCCTCTGGGTGAATTGGGCAATGGAACAGGCAAGGAGAACAGTTGCTTCCCAGGTCCATGTAAGGAGTCACCATCTTTTGGGTCTCCTTGGAGTCCATTCAGAATCATAGAACGGTGAGAGCAGGTGTCCGCTTGACCCACTCCTGTCCTTGCAGGTCTCTGTAACTCAGGTTGGCTCAGTACCCCCCCCCCCCGACTCCCGCCCACCCGCCCTGCCACCACCACCCCCGCCCCGCACTCCTTCTAAAATTAACCCTCTCTTTGCCAAAGGCTGAGGGTAACAGCTGAAAGCGAGTTGGAAAAATGATCATTTTCAGAAAAGAACTGGAGACATACCCATGGCACCACAGAATAAAATCATAGAATCCCTACAGAAGGAGGCCATTCGGCCCATTGAGTCTGCACCAACAACAATCCCACCCAGGTCCTATCTCTGTAACCCTGTGTATTTACCCTGCTAGTTCCTACTGACAATAAGGGACAATTTACCATGGCCAATTAACCTAACCTGCACATCCTTGGACACTAAAGGCTGTCGGGAAACAGAAGAGGAGTGTGACTAATTGAATAATTTTGTCAAGGAAAGAGACAGAAAGAGATGTCTGCCCGTCTCTTTGACTTGCTTTCCGAGTTGTATTTGGATTCGAGGAATCTGACCCTGTAGAAAGCAGCATTCTGAAAGAGTGGATGATTTGCTGTGGACTCCAGGCTTCTCTTGATGTTTTGTTTTTTTTAGTTTATTTGCATTGCTGGCTGGGCCAGTATTTATTACCCATCCCTAGTTGCCTGAGGGTGGTTAAGAGTCAACCCCATTGCTGTGGCTCTGGAGTCACATGTAGGCCAGACCAGGTAAGGACGGCAGATTTCCTTCCCAAAAGGACATGAGTGAACCAGATGGGTTTTTCCAACAGTGGTTTCATGGTCATCAGTAGATTCTTAATCCCGATTTTTTTCACTGAATTCAAATTCCACCATCTGCCCTGGCGGGATTCGAACCCGAGTCCCCAGAACATTAGCTGAGTTTCTGGATTAGTAGTCTAGAGTTATGGGATAGGGTCTGGGTAGGATTGCAAATTCAATGGGCCGAATGGCCTCCTGTAGGGATTCTATGATTTTATTGTATGGGTGTGTATCCAGTAGGCCATCACCTGCCCCCTCCTTTGCTTCTGATTTGTAACAGTAGAGAAAGTTGCTGAGTGGTTTAGTCCACGGTGCTGTAATGTTCTGACATTTCCCTTGAATAGCGATTGTGTGAATATCACCCACACACTGCAAACAGCCTCCTCAGTGTGTGTGTGTGTGTGTGTGTGTGTGAGCGAGGCAGCCGTTGCTCTCAGTCAGAGAGCAAAGTGGAGTTAAGACCAGAATCTGATTAGCAATGATCTTCTTGACTGATGGGGTAGGCTGGAGGGGCTGAATGGCCTACTCCTGCTCCTATTGCTGTTTTAAGATCTCTAGCACTGCGACCCAGCCTTTTAATCATCTGCCCACATCTCCGAACATATCTTCCTGTTAAATTATGTTTGGTATAACTATGGAGAATTATATTGGTACAATTTGTTATGTTGAAGACACTCTATAAACACAAGTTTGCTGTTGTTAGTTTTTATTCTTGTGCTATTTACCTCTCACCACTCCATGTATTTTATTTCTGTCTAATGTTTACCCCAGTGCCCAGTAACTGCTCCTCCCATTCCCACCCCTCTCCTCCCTCGCTGTCTCTCCCTAAAACTCTCTCTCTGTCTCTCTCTCTCTCTCCCTGGGTCTCTCTCTCTCTCTGTCTCTGTCTCTCTCTCTCTCTGTCTCTGTCTCTCTCTCTCTCTCTCTGTCTGTATCTCTCTCTCTCTCTCTCTCTCTCGCTGTCTCTCCCTCTCTGTCTTTCTCTCCCTCCCTGTCTCTCTCACTGTCTTTCTGTCTCTGTCTCTCTCTTTCTGTCTGTCTCTCTCTCTCTGTGTCTCTCTCTCTGTCTCTCCCTCTCTGTCTCTCTCTCCCTCCCTGTCTCTCTCTCCCTCTCTGTCTCTCTCACTGTCTCTCTGTCTCTGTCTCTCTCTTTCTGTCTGTCTCTCTCTCTCTGTCTCTCTCTCTCTCTCTCTCTCTCTGTCTCTCCCTCTCTCTCTCTCTCTGTGTCTCTCTCTCTGCCTCTCCCTCTCTGTCTCTCTCTCCCTCCCTGTCTCTCTCTCTGTCTCACTGTCTCTTTCTTTCTCCTGCTTTAAGATGCTCCTTAAAACTTTCCACTTTTACCAAACTTTAGTCAGACCTTTGAATGGACCTACCTCGCATTAAGTTGATCTGTCTCTACACCCTAGCTATGACTGTAACACTACATTCTGCACTCTCTCGTTTCCTTCTCTATGAACGGTATGCTTTGTCTGTATAGCGCGCAAGAAACAATATTTTTTACTTTATGCTAATACATGTGACAATAATAAATCAAACCAAAATCAAATCAAAAAAGCTTTTGTTTATCTCTCATGATTACTCCTTCTGTACTCCCTCGATCTCTCCAGGACAAGGTGATGCACAGACTGAGCCAGTCGGGTGTCTGAGCCACTGGTGGGGATCGATCCGGGCATCATGGTGTCGATAGTGACTCTCAGTATTGCCGGGTTCACTGAGTGTCAATGTGACACACACAGTTCTTTCTGAGACTAGTGGACTGGGTGATGCGGGTAAATACAAGTGGAAAATGCTGAAGAGCCGCAGCAGCTTCTGTGCCGAGGGAAATGGGTGGGGGGGTGGTGTTGACCCACAGTGCTGTTAGGGAGGGAATTCCAGGATTTTGATGCAGCAACTGTGAAGGAAAAGCGATATATTTCCAGGTCAGGATGGTGAGTGGTTTGGAGGGGAGCTTGCAGGTGGTGGTGTTCCCCATGTATCTGCTGCCCTTGTCCCTCTAGATGGAAGTGGTTGTGGGTTTGGAAGGTGCTGTCTAAGGATCGCTGGTGAATTGCTGCAGTGCGTCTTGTAGCTGGTACACACTGCTGCTACTGAGCGTTGGTGATGGAGGGAGTGGATGTTTGTGGATGGGGTGCCAATCGAGCAGCTGCTTTATCCTGGATGGTGTTGAGCTTCTTGGGTGTTGTTGGAGCTGCCCCCATCCAGGCAAGTAGGGAATATTCCATCACACTCCTGACTTAAAGTTTATTTCTTAGTCACAAATTAGGCTTACATTAACACTGCAATGAAGTTACTGTGAAATTCCCCTCATCGCTACACTCCGGTGCCTGTTTGGGTCAATGCACCTAACCAGCATGTCTTTCAGACTGTGGGAGGAAACCGGAGGACCCAGGGGAAACCCATGCAGACATGGGGAGAATGTGCAGACACCGCACAGATAGTGAGCCAAACCGGGAATTGAGCCTGGGTCACTGGCGCTGTGAAGCAGCAGTGCTAATCACTGTGCCACAGTGCTGCCCTCTTGTGCCTTGTGCCAACTTTTTCCTTATATAGATGGTGGATAGGCTTTGTTGGGGTCAGGAGATGAATTATTCACCACTGTATTCCCAGCCTCTGACCTGCTCTTGTAGCCGCTGTGTTAATGTGTTGAGACCAATTGAGCTTCTGGCCAATGGCAATGATAGTATTAGAGACTAAAGCTGGTGTTAATAGCGGAACAAAGTTCAAACTCTCTGAAAGCAAAATAGCAGGTGGCAGGTTAACATCAGAGGCTGGAGAGGCCCACATCCATGGGGTGGGGGGGGGTGGGAGGGCATTGAACAAAGAACAAAGAACAAAAACAGCCCGGGAAACAGGCCCTTCGGCCCAATGAGCCCGCGCCGCCATTTTAACACCACCAGTCCCCCCTCTGCCCATGACCCTTATCTATTGTTTTATGGCCATCCACATTGAGGGAAACTAATTTAGGGACAATTTATTACTGCCAATCAGCCTAATAGCACATCTTTGGGGTGTGGGAGGAAACCGGAGCATTACGAGCTTTTGGAACGCTGCTCCTTCATCAGGTGAGTCCATCCTGAAGGAGCAGTGCTCCGAAAGCTCGTGATTCCAAATAAACCTGTTGGACTTCACCCTGTTGTTGTGAGACTTCTTACTGTGCCCACCCCAATCCAACACAGGCATCATTCCTGTCAATAAACACTGAAGGAAGAAGGCATTTATATAATGTGCAGCTGCTGTGGGTGTAAATGATCTGACTCAGTGTGGGAACTGAGTGAGCTTGTTGTAATTACTGACTGTACTTGTGAACAATTATAGATATTCTAGTAAACCTCCCAGCTCCATTTTTCCAGACTCCCTTTTCTCAGTCTTGTCTTTGCCACATTTCGTGGAGGCTAGTTTGATCAAAGTAACCATCCTTTACATCCTGTGATAGCACTCAGCGTCACTCTTCACTAGAGAGTGAAGATGATGGTGAGATGCAAAACTAATCTTACTCCCCAGCTTCTGACAGCATGTTAAAGTATGTTTACCAGCGTGGTGGGCGCATTTATCCATTAAATCCTGATTAATTAGATGCAGGGGTGGCATGGTGGCGCAGCGGCTAGCACTGCTGGCTCACAGCGCCAGGGAGCTGGGTTCAGTTCTGGCCTTGGGTGACTGTGTAGAGATTGCATGTTCTCCCCGTGTCTGCATGGGCTTCCTCCGGGTGCTCCGGTTTCCTCCCACAGTCTAAAGGTGTGCGGGTTAGATTAATTGGCCGTGCTGAATTGGGCCTGGGTGGGATTGTTATCAGTGCAAGCTTGATGGACCAGAGTGTTGTAATGATTCTATGATTCTTAGCCCCTTCAGAATCTTGTACATCTCAATGAATTCACCTCTCGTTCTTTTAAACTCCAGAGAATAAAGAATTAATTGATTCTGCCTCTCATTACAGTCCTCTTATTCCTGGAATCTTCACAGTATTATCTTTTATACAAGTATATTCTCTCTTAAATATGGAGATCAAAACTTGCATACTTTGTCCATGTCATCTACAAAGACTGTAAATAGCTGGGATCCCAGCACTGATCCATGTAGAACTCATCACAGCCCAAAAATGCCCTGTTTATAGAAGTCACAGAATCCCTGCAGTGCAGGGAGAGGTCATTCGGCCCATCAAGCCTGCACTGACAGCTATCCCACCCAGGCCGTATTCCTGCACACCCCCACATACTCACCCCGCCTATCCCCCAGACACTAAGGGACAATTGAGCATGGCCAATCAACCTAGCTTGCACGTCTTTTGGAGTGTGGGAGGAAACCTGAGCAGCCAGAGGAAACCCACGCAGACATGGGGAGAAGGTACAGACTCCGCATGAACAGTCGCCCAAGCCAGGAATCGAACCTGCGCCCCTGGCACTGAGAAGCAGCAGTGCTAACCACTGTGCCACTGTGCCACCCGTAATGACAGTGTTGGAATCTGTTACCTGTCATATCTGCTTCCTGCCTGTTGATCAATCCCCCATCGTGCTAATACATTGTCCCCAACTCCAAAAGCCATTAACTTACCTTTATCTTTTGTCTGTCACCTTATTGAATTCCTTGTGGAATTCCAAGAGTTTTTAACCTGAAGATTCCTCTTTGTCTACCCTATTGGTTAAATCCTCAAAAAAAACCTTATTCCCAAAATTTCCCTTTGTAAAAGCACGCTGACTTTGACTGATAGAATCTTTCAAAATGACACATTAAGACTTCCTTCGAAACGGATTTCAAGAATTTCACTGGCTGATATTGCCTCTAGTTCTCCAGTTTTCTCTCTCTCCTTTCTTGAAGTTACATTTGTTAACTTCAAGTCCATTGGGACTGTTTTAGAACCCAGTGAATGTTGAAAAATCAGAAACAGAACATCAACTATCTCTGCATGGGCGGCACGGTGTTTAGCATGGCTGCCTCACAGCACCAGGGAGCCGTGTTCAACTCTGGCCTTGGCTCACTGTTTGTTCGGTTTCTGCACATTCGTTCTGTGTCTGAGTGGGTTTCCTCTGGGTTCTCCGATTTCCTCCCACAGTCCGAAAGATATGCTGGTTAAGTGCATTGGCCGTGCTAAGTTCTCCCTCAGTGTACCCGAACAGGCACCAGAGTGTGGCGACTATGAGGTTTTCACAGCAACTTCATTGCAGTGTTAATGTAAGCCTACTGGTGACACTAATAAATAAACTCTCTTTTAGAATTCTACAACTGAGGCCATCAGCTCCTGGGGATGTGTCAGATTTTACCCCCTCACATTTCTCCAATATTTTCCTCTACTGATGTTAATAAGTTTAAGTTCTCCAGTCTTATTGGGCTTTTGGTAACTCTCTAAATCTGGTAAATAATTTCTACTGTGAAGCAGACACCAAATATTATCAACATCCCTGCCATTTCTGTCCATGATAATTTATCTGTTTCTGCCTGTATGGCATCATGGTTTCCTTTAGCTACTCTCCTCCTTTTTTTATATATTTGTAAATGCTCTTACAATCTGTTGTTATATCTCTGGCTAGCTTACCCTCATATTCTATTTTTTCTATTTTTATCAATTTTTTGGGTGCCCCTTGCTGTTTTCGACAACACTCCCAATTCTCAGATTTAATATTCTTTGGAACATCATAAACCTCTTTCCTTAATCTAATACTATCCTTAACTTCCTGAATGTGCGCCACAGATATACCTTTCTTGTTGAGTTTTTGTCTTTCAACGTATTGTAATTTGTTGAACTTTTTTTTAAGTCTATTTATTGTGTTACAAGTAGGTTTACATTAACACTGCAATTAAGTTACTATAAAAATCCCCTAATCGCCTCACTCTGGCGCCTACACTGGATACACTGAGGGAGAATTTAGCACTTAACCTGCACATCTTTTGGGCTGCAGGAGGAAACCAGAGCACCCGGAGAAAGCCCACACAGACACGGGGAGAATGTGCAAACTCCGCACAGACAGTGACCCAAGCCGGGAATCGAACTCGGGTCCCTGGCACTGTGAGACAGCAGTGCTAACCACTGTGCAGTTTGGAATTGTTTCGTTAAATGTTCCCCACAGAGTAAATGTTTATTTACTCTCATCCTCTTCAATCAAGTTATCCAGTCAACCGTAACCAGCTCTCTCCCCTTATCCTGATGTTATTGGCTTTGTTTAAGTTTAGGATTTTTGTCTGAGAATGAAGAATGTTGCCTACAAGCTTAATGTGAAAGCTTACTGTATTATAATTGAATTTTCCTGGGGGATCTTTTGCAATATGCTTACTAATTAACTCTACCTCACTGCACAATGCTCCATTTTTCTTTCGTTGGTCCCACCATACAATGCTCCAGAAAACTTTGATGAATTGGCTCACTGTTTGTGTGGAGTTTGCACATTCTCCCCGTGTCTGTGTGGGTTTCCTCCAGGTGCTCCGGTTTCCTCCCACAGTCCGAAAGATGTGCTGGTGAGGTGGATTGGCTGTGTTAAGTTGTCCCTTAGTGTTGGGGGATTAACAGGGTAAACATGAGGGGTTATGAGGGATAGGGCCTGGGTGGGATTGTGGTCAGTGCAGACCCGATGGGCTGAATGGCCTCCTTCTGTGCTGTAGAATTCTATCATTCTATGAAACCTTTCAACAAACCTTTCCTCCAGACTATCTTCAGTCAAGATGAAGGTTAAGGTCCCACACGGTTATTACACCCCCTTTGACCATCAGATCATAAAATATAGGAGTAGAATTAGGCCATTCGGCCCATCGAGTCTGCTCTGCTATTCAATCATGGCTCGTAGGTTTATCAACCCCATTCTCCCGCCTTTTCTAGGTAACCTTTGACCCCCTTACCAATCAAGATCCTATCTGTCTCTGTCTTGAATCTACTCAATGACCCGGACTCCACAGCCTTCTGTGGCAAAGAGTCCCACAGATTCACCACTCCCTGGGTACAAGTCCCAATTATAATCGTTATAGAGCGATATAAAACCAGTTCGCTCTTAACTGCCTTCTGCTGAGCGAGCCAATCAGTTTAGGGCAATTAGGAATGGGGGAAGCAAATGCTGGGAGGCCTTATGGTGCAGTGGGTTAGTGCCCCTGGGTTCGAATCCCACCCCAGGACTTGGCTGCCAAGGAAGGTGCGTTTGTAACGTGGCCAAACAGGTCAACCTGCAAAATCTTCCCAGGTAAGAGCGGGAGAGACCCCTGGTCAGCGAGGCTTGATGAGGATTGGTACCCCCCTGGAGCTATAAACCCCCTGGGGACAGACCAGCGAGCTGTTCCGGGAATTACCAGCTATGGAAGGTCTGCATCCGTGTGAGATTAGGGGCAGGAAGAAAATTGGAAGGTGAAAGGCCAACCTGATTACAGTCAGAGGTTTACAGAGTGGAAACTGGTCCCTGCACCAAGTTTTCACCACTAATCTATCCATCTTACCCTTAAATATAAATACCGGGGCACTCACAGCCCTCTGGGGTAGAGAATTCCAAAGACCCACAAACCTTGGAGTGAAGAAATTTCACCTCACGGCAGTCCAAAATGATCAACCATTTATCCTTTAGACACTAAGGGGCAGTTTAACACGGCCAATCCGCCTGAGCTGCACATCTTTGGACTGTGAGAGGAAACCCACGCAGACACAGGGAGAATGTGCAAACCCCACACAGACAGTGACCCGATCCAGGAATCGAACCCTGACCCCTGGAGCTGTGAAGCAGCAGTGCTAACCACTGTGCCACCACGTGAGGGAGATGTTCTGTATGACTCTTCCTCAGAGCTGAAGGAATCACATGTCTTTGTTTCTTATAATCCTTTTTTAGTTAAAACCACCTATTTTGTTTCCTCTGACCAACAGCACAGCTATATCCAAATGTAGATTCCGAGCATGGAAACAATGGTTTTAAAAATTGATTGTCAAATTCAATCCAATCCTTTAACAGATCATTTTCCCCCTGGATAATCTCTCCATCTCATTCTCTGTTTCTCTGTTAATTGAGCTTGGCATTCTCAGTGCTCTGATAGTCTGGAAGCAGAATAATCATCTGTATTCCTGTGACCACCAGGTTATCTCAAGCAGCCACAATGTTAGCACTGGGGATGCAAGCTCCTTTTCCCTGTTGTACACAGCAGGCTGAGGGTAGGAATGTTCCAGTCCTGAGTGGACAACACCTCCCTCTTTGTAATGGGGCTCTGAGATTGGGATAGATATTCAAGTATCGGCCAGAATTCTCCAGCCTCGCCAGCGGCTGGGATTCTCCAGCCTCCCCAGTGGCTGGGATTCTCCAGCCTCGCCAGTGGCTGGGATTCTCCAGTCTCCCCAGTGGCTGGGATTCTCCAGCCTCGTCAGTGGCTGGGATTCTCCAGTCTCACCTGCAGCTTGGATTCTCCAGTCCCGCTGCTGTGAATGCAGATTTGGCTGAGCGCCAGATTCTCCATTTTCATTGGCAACAGTGGGGGGGGGGGGGGGGGGGGGGGGGGGTGTGTGTGTGTGTGTGTGTGTGTGTGTGTGTGTGTGTGTGTGTGTGTGTGTGTGTGCGCTCAGGAAGATCGGAAAATCCCAGCCTGCGTAGCTGCCACCTGAGGGGAGGGATCTCATCCCTGATCCCGCAAACTCAACCTCCTCACCAGAGGCTGGAGCACAGAATCTCGGCTGGCATTCCCACTGCGGGGCCAAGGGAGTGCCGCATGGTCGAAGGCGGTGGGTCTTTGGATCCTCTGACCCTCAAGTGGGCATCAGATCCTGTGGCACTGGTGTGAGGGAGATCCCCCCTCAATATCCTGCCCAATATTTGCCCCTCAGTCAGCATCAATGAAACACTCTGATTCAGTTACCTTCATATACCTCCGTATACTTCCGTTAATGTCTGTATAGGCTGTTGTATGTTTATTGATGTCTCTTTTTTACCTCCACAGGCGATTCGGTCTGCCTTGTTGGCCAACAAGGGGCATACACACGGTGGGTCGTGCGAGGGCTGCTCTTGGATGTTGCTTCGAGAGTTGCCTAGTGCTTCACGTCGTTAGTGTACGCTTAAACTAGACCAACTGACGAGCAACACGACAGCTCAGTGACTTATCACTGTTTGCTGTGCAGTTACAGGGACCCGGGTCAGATCTCCGGCTTGGGTCGGTGTCTGTGGGAGTTTGCACATTCTCCCCGTGCTTGCGTGGGTTTTCTCTGGGTGCTCCGGTTTCCTCCCACACACCCCAAAAACGTGCTTTTAGGCTGATTGGTGTCAATAAATTGTCCCTAAATTGGACCTCCCTTAATCTGGCGCACATATAATTCCCTAAATTTACACCCCTTTATTGTGAAGTCCACGAGATGTAGACAAAAGTTGTAGGTAGAAGAAGGATTGGAGTGAGGCACTGGCTGAGTGTTAAAATGGGCGGCGTGGGCTTGTAGGGCCAAAGGGCCTGTTTCCTGCGCTGTGTTGTTCTTTGTTCGTAGGCTGAGAGGAGGTTTGATTGAGATCCTGAGGGGTACGGACAGAGTAAATGGTCAGAAACTGCTCCGTCTCAAGTGCGTCAAGGGCCTTGATTCTAGTGGACAAAAGGAGCAGAAGTGATGTGAGGGAAACATGTTACACTCAGGGGATGGCTGGATTGAACTTCCTGAGAGGGAGGTGGAGGCAGCTTTGATCGAGGTATTCGAAAGGATTGCTATCTGAAAATCATAGACCCCCTGCAGTGCAGGAGGCCATTCAGCCCATTGAGTCTGCACTAACCCCAATCCCACCCAGGCCCGATTACTGTAACCCCACATATTTATCCTTCTAATCCCCCGACACTAGGGGCAATTTAACATGGCCAATCAACCTAATTTGTACATCTTTGGACTGTGGGAGGAAACCGGAGCATCCGGAGGAAACCCACGCAGACACGGGGAGAATGTGCAAATTTCACACAGATAGTCACCTGAGCCAGTAATCGAACCCGGGTCCCTGGCACTGTGAGACAGCGGTGCTAACCACTGTGCCACCGTACTGCCCCGCAGAATGAACATGCAAGGTTACGGGGTTAAGGCAGGGGAGTAGGCCTAGGTAGAGTGTTCTTTCAGCGAGTCAGTGTACACTTGATGGGCCGAGTGGACACTCCTTCTGCACTGTAAAGATTCTATGACACAGGGAATCTAATTGGATGCTGGAACAGGCCCCGAGGGGCTGACTCAGCTCCTCCTGTTCCTCTGCTGAGTTCTGACAGATTAATTTAATGGCCGACATTCCTGTATCTGAACTAATGGAGGGTTTACGATGCTCTGGTCTCACCCACATCCTCCGCACCCTTCACCAACTCAATACTCAACTGTCGTCCAAAATAACTGGCTGCTCACTGGTCATATTGAGTCTTTTCATCAATAATAAATAACTTGCAATGTTTGATTTGGGGATGAAGGGGAAATGGTCGAGAACTTCAGGCTTTTAGGTGCCCAGATCACCAACAACCTGTCCTGGTCCTCCCGTTCCAACACTATAGTTAAAAAAGGCCACCAACACCTCTACTTTCTCAGGAGACTGAGGAAATTTGGCATGTCCACTACAACACTCACCAACGTTTACAGCGGAGCGGAGTAAACACAGGTAAATACAGCCCCCAAGGACAGCAGGACATGCCTAGGCATCAGTTGTGGAAGTTCCCCATGTCTGGGGGAGTGGGTGGGGGGGGAGAAACGCTCCCTGGGAGGGGAGGGGGAGTGCATGGACGGGGGCTTTCGGCTGCAGTTGCCCCCAAGACCGGAAGATCCCACCTGAGGTCAATGGATTTGCGAAGTGTGCCCCCTCCCGCCACAGTTCCCACAGCGGGCGGGGTGGGAAAACTCCCCCCCCCACCCCACTCCCACCCCCGTGTTCCCACTGATCCTCACCAAAAGGGAACTCTATCTAAACTCAACAACAAAGGCCATCATTAGAACATGTTTCACTGTGTAGAATAATCACAATGTGTGCTCCGACTAATAGATCTGTTCCCAGAGTGGGGCACGGTGGCACAGTGGTTCACAGCGCCAGGGACCCAGGTTCAATTCCCGGCTTGGGTCACTGTCTGTGCAGAGTCTGCACATTCTCCCCATGTTTGCATGGGTTTTCATGGTGCTCCGGTTTCCCCCCACACTCCGAGGATGTGTAAATTAGATGCACTGGCCATGCTAAATTGCCCCTCAGTGTTCTGGGATGTGTAGTTTAGGGATTAGTAAGTACGTGGGGTCCGGGGGATAGAGTCTGGGTGGGATTTTGGTTGGTACAGACTTGATGGGCTGAATGGCCTCTTTCAGCACTGTAAGGGTTCTCTGATTTCTATAAGTTCTCCATGAAATATCAAAGACACATTTATAAACAAATCCTTTCTAATCCTGTTCCTATTTCCTTTCCAGCAGAGATTAGCAGAGATTTATTTTCTAGTTGATTTATTCCGACTCGCAATATTCCCTCATCCTTTCCCCATCGAGGTCCTGTTTCCTCGGTGTTTAATTCGATTTCTAACCTATTGCTTTCACTTTTATCTCTGCACCATTTTTACTAGCTAATGGTTCACTGGTGGCTTTTATTGTAACTGTTTCCCCTCTTTCCGTCCCATGTTCTTCTTTTTATCATGTCCTTTTGTTAATAATCTTCTCTTTATTTTTATTTGACCAGAAACTGCCAGCAAGTCTTCTCTGCAATCTCCAACATCTGCAGAGTCTTTCAGCAAAAGCGATCTTGTGACCAAGTTGCTTCATGTTCCTTTCCTTTTACTCTTATTGGCTGAATAGGGGAGACAGTGGCAGCATGGTATTGTCACTGGACTAGTGATCGAGCGAGCCAGGCTAATGCTCTGGGGAACTGGGTTCGAATCCCACCTCAGCAGAGAGGGGAAATTCAAATTTAATGAAAATCTGGAATTAAAGCATGGTGGCACAGTGCTGCCTCACAGTGTCAGGGCCTGGGTTCGATTCTGACTTTAGGTGCCTGTCTGTGTGGAGTCTGCACATTCTCCCCGTGTCTGAGTGGGTTTTCTCCAGGTGCTCCGACTTCCTCCCACAGTCCAACAATGTGCAGGTTAGGTTGATTGGCCATGTTAAATTGCCCTTCAGTGCCAGAGGGATTAGCAGGGAAAATACATGAGATTATGGGGATAGGGCCTGGGTGGGATTGTTATCGGTACAGGATTGATGGGCTGAATGGCCTCTTTCTTCATTGTAGGGATTCTGTCAATAGTCTTCTGATGACCATGGGTGTTGTTAAAAACCCATCTGGTTCACTAAGTCCTTTAGAGAAGGAAATCTGCCGTCCTTATCCAGCCTGGCCTACATGTGTCTCCAGAGCCCACAGCAATGTGGCTGACTCTTAAACACCCTCAGGGATGGCCAATAAATGTTGGCCCAGCCAGTGACACCCATATCCCATGAATTAGCGCGTTCTCTCACTCTGTCTTTGATATGAAACAAAAGCCTCCGACAGGGCAGTTTGTAGATAACCAACAATAGACAAAACAATTGTTGGGATCAAGGAAACCAGGTAGATGTTAGTTATGTAGACTTTGACAAAGGATCATCTCGACTCCAAACGTCAACTTCTTCCAGATGCTGCCAGACCTGCTGAGACTTTCCAGCGTCTGGTCTAAGACTGGAAACTGGCTGAAAGATCATAGGTGAGGGGTGGAGTGGGATTATTGTGGAGACCCGTCCCCAGTGGGTGTCCCACAGAGACGGATTCATTGCTATTTTTATTTATGATCTGTCTGACGGGACAGTGTCTGATAATTTGCAGAGAGTACTAAGTTCTGGGCAGTTGTTTGGTGATATTTCACGGTTTAATACACAGGGGGTGTGGCATTGGGTTGGTGGTGGGTTGGTTGGGGGGGGGGGGGGGCGGTGGTGGGGGAGGTGGGGGGGGAACAGTGTTGGTTGGGCCCAGGACTACAAACGATGTTTGATTTGGAGGAGGGCAGTGTTGTGCATATGGGACGGTCAATGTCTGACCCACACTCACCAAGACCATCCCCGCCTCGCCCGACTGCCCATGCCAATTGGTTTGAATGGTTGACTGACTGATGCCAGGTAGACTGTCACCTACTGCGTTAAGGGGGGGGGTGTGAGCTCAGATGTGGGTGCTGAGCGGGCACCCACCCCTATTTCACATACCCCCGCCACTAACACACCCAATGGGGGGGGGGGGCCATGGAAAATCCAGCCCAGGGGTTCTGGTGGCTGGAGAGAAAATGTAGAAAATGAGGCAAGAGAATTTTATGGGACAGGCTGGGGGAAAGAGAGCCTTTTTATCTGTTTATCATTGCACCTCAAACACATCTGTATCTATACCCCAAACGATACCAGCAGATGCACCTCAAACACATCTGTATCTATACCCCAAACGATACCTGCAGATGTACCTCAAACACATCTGTATCTATACCCCAAAAGATACCAGCAGATGCACCTCAAACACATCTATATCTATACCCCAAAAGGTACCTGCAGATGTACCTCAAACACATCTGTATCTATACCCCAAACGATACCAGCAGATGTACCTCAAACACATCTGTATCTATACCCCAAAAGATACCAGCAGATGTACCTCAAACACATCTGTATCTATACCCCAAACGATACCAGCAGATGTACCTCAAACACATCTGTATCTATACCCCAAAAGATACCAGCAGATGCACCTCAAACACATCTGTATCTATACCCCAAACGATACCAGCAGATGTACCTCAAACACATCTGTATCTATACCCCAAAAGATACCAGCAGATGTACCTCAAACACATCTGTATCTATACCCCAAACGATACCAGCAGATGTACCTCAAACACATCTGTATCTATACCCCAAACGATACCAGCAGATGTACCTCAAACACATCTGTATCTATACCCCAAACGATACCTGCAGATGTACCTCAAACACATCTGTATCTATACCCCAAAAGATACCAGCAGATGTACCTCAAACACATCTGTATCTATACCCCAAACGATACCTGCAGATGTACCTCAAACACATCTGTATCTATACCCCAAAAGATACCTGCAGATGTACCTCAAACACATCTGTATCTATACCCCAAAAGATACCAGCAGATGTACCTCAAACACATCTGTATCTATACCCCAAACGATACCTGCAGATGTACCTCAAACACATCTGTATCTATACCCCAAAAGATACCTGCAGATGTACCTCAAACACATCTGTATCTATACCCCAAAAGATACCTGCAGATGTACCTCAATATCTGTAAATCTTCTCCAAACACACCTGCAGATGTGCGTCAAACACATCTGTATGTGAACCTGAAACTCGGCTGTATTTTTAGTTCAAACAACTGTATGTATATCTCAAACACATCTGTGAGTCTCCAATATGTGTACCTTAAACACATCTGTATATATCCCCCAAAACACTCCTGCAGATGTGCCTCAAACACTGCTCTATGTTTCTTTTTATTCATTTGTGGGACATGGGCATCGCTGGCTGGACCAGTATTTATTGCCCATCCCTAGTTGCCCCTTGAGAAGGTGATGGTGAGCTGCCTTCTTGAATCGCTGCAGTCCACTTGATATGGGTAGACCCACAGTGCCGTTAGGGAGGGGATTCCAGGATTTTGACCCAGTGACTGCGAAGGAAGGGCAGTATAGTTAGTTCCAAGTCAGGATGGTGAGTGGTTTGGAGGGGAACTTGCAGGTGGTGGTGTTCCCCATGTATCTGCTGCTCTTGTCCCTCTAGATGGAAGTGGTCGTGGGTTTGGAAGGTGCTGTCTAAGGGTCTTTGGTGAATCGCTGCAGTGCATCTTGTAGATGTTACACACTTGCTGCTACTGAGCGTCTTATGTATACCCCAAAACACATCTGTTCCTCCAACACAGCTGTATTTACATCAATCACAAATGTGTGTATTCTTCAAATACATTTCTATGTGCACCTCAAAAATGTCTGTAAATGTACCTCAAACACAGCTGTATGTATCCCTCAAATACACTGTATGTGCACTGCAAACACAGCTGTATGTACACCTCAAATACACTGTATGTGTACCGCAAACACAGCTGTATTTATACCTCAAATACATTGTATGTGTACCACAAACACAGCTGTATGTATCCCTCAAATACACTGTATGTGCACTGCAAACACAGCTGTATGTACACCTCAAATACACTGTATGTGTACTGCAAACACAGCTGTATTTATACCTCAAATACACTGTATGTGTACCGCAAACACAGGTGTATGTATCCCTCAAATACACTGTATGTGCACTGCAAACACAGCTGTATGTATCCCTCAAATACACTGTATGTGCACTGCAAACACAGCTGTATGTACACCTCAAATACACTGTATGTGTACTGCAAACACAGCTGTATTTATACCTCAAATACACTGTATGTGTACTGCAAACACAGCTGTATTTATACCTCAAATACACTGTATGCGTACTGCAAACACAGCTGTATTTATACCTCAAATACATTGTATGTGTACCACAAACACAGCTGTATGTATCCCTCAAATACACTGTATGTGTACTGCAAACACAGCTGTATTTATACCTCAAATACACTGTATGTGTACCGCAAACACAGCTGTATGTATCCCTCAAATACACTGTATGTGTACCGCAAACACAGCTGTATTTATACCTCAAATACACTGTATGTGTACTGCAAACACAGCTGTATGTATACCTCAAATACACCTGTATTTAAACATCAAACACAAATGTATCTACGCCTCAAACACAATCTGAAGAAAATGTGATGTAATTTTTCTATCAGGTACACATCCAACTTTCATACCTGGGGAACGGTGGTTAGGCAGATCCCAGACATTGAAGAACTGAATCAATTGTCCGGGATTGATCCGGGGAAAACCGGCAGCTTCGGCGAACTGGATTCTCCCGTTTGTTCTGCGCCCAAAGGAAGTCTTTGTGGCCTCGGTGTAAATGGTGCTGTTGGGGTTAAATATGAAATGAAGATATCTAACTCGTTACCTGCAGCAGAGGGAATGGAGACGGGGGCCAGGCATCGCTTGGCAGGAGTGTTGGAGAGCGAACAGCGGGGAGGAACCCGTGATAGTTTATATTTGCAGCAACCTTCTGCCCTTTCGTTGTGGCAGGTTGTGAGTGTCCCATCGGTGACATGAACACAACTGTGGCAATCCGATATCCTGCCTCTACAAGCTGTTAGAAACAGATTTGCTTTTAATTATGGAGACGTTTATTAAATCGATGTCCTTTGAATGTTGACAGGTTCTCCATTTTAGAACAAAGACTCCAATCCGCTAGTTTATTCTACATCAAAATCCTCTATTTTCTCAATATCCATGAAAGTAGAATGAAGACCGTGAGATATCGGAGCAGAATTAGGCCATTCGGCCCATCGTGTCCACCATTCGCTCATGGCTGATTAGTTTCTCAACCCCATTCTTTTCCCAGTAACCTTTGACCCCCTTATCAATCAAGAACCTACTATCTCTGTCTTAAATACACTCAATGATTCCTCTGTGGCAATGAGTTCCACACGTTCACCACCCTCTGGCTGAAGAAATTCCTTCTCGTCTCGGTTCTAAAGGGTTATCTCTTTACTCTGAGGTTGTGTCCTTGGATCCGGGTCTCTCCTACTAATGGAAACATCCTCTCCGTGTCCACTCTATCCAGGCCCTTCAATATTCTCTAAGTTTCAATGAGATTGTCCCCCTGCCATCGAGTACAGAGTGGGTATAGAGGGATATGGGCCAAATGCGGGTAATTGGGATTAGTTTAGGGGTTTAAAAAAAGGGCAGCATGGACATTTTGGGCCGAATGGCCTGTTTCCATGCTGTAAACCTCTTTGACTCTATGATTCTATGAGTCTATGAGGTTAGGCGGATTGGCCGTGGTAAATTGCTCCTTAGTGTCCCACAATGTGTGGGTTAGGTGGATTGGCCATGCTAAATCGAGGGCTTATTTATTTATATAGTGACTTCCACATCCTCAGGAAATCCCATTGCACCAGATACTTTAGAACAGCCTCCAACACTGCGTTTTCAATTTAGGAAATGCAGCTTTTTAAAAATAAATCATTTATGTGACATGGGCGTCGCTGGTCAGGCCGGCATTTATTGCCCATCCCTAACCGCCCCTGAAAAGGTGGTGGTGAGCTGTGCATAGAAAGATCCCACAACAGCAGTGAGGTTATGGTCAGATAATCTGTGTATTGGTTAATGGATAAATGGTGAGCTCGCCACCCAAAATAATTCCAAGAATTTTTTCTAACACTTCGGGTCACTGTCTGTGTGGAGCCTGCACATTCTCCCCGTGTCTGCGTGGGTTTCCTCCGGGTGCTCCAGTTTCCTCCCACAGTCCAAAAGACGTGCTGGTTAGGGTGCATTGGCCGTGCTAAATTCTCCCTCAGTGTAACCCAAACAGGCGCCGGACTGTGACGACCAGGGGATTTTCACTGTAACTTCATTGCAGTGTTAATGCAAGCCCACTAATAAATGTAAAACTTAAGCTTAAAACTCGTTATAACGTCTGAGCCCCAAAGACAGTGCGGCACTCTGTCGGGACTGTAACGCAGTGTCAGCCCTGGGCATTGTGTTCAAACTTCAGGGGTAAGAGTTCAGGGTGTAGGCACTGAGACAGTGCTGACAGCGAACACCCCAGGGGGATGGGTGTGATGGGGAAGAATGTGTTACAGAAATGATATTAAGGACTGAAAATTGACCCCACCGCCCCCCCCCCCACACCTTCTGTCAGTGACGTCGATGCAGATATACCCTAAGAACTGTGGAAATAATGTGAGGGTGGGGGGTAAATGCTCCAGGCCCACCTGCTGGAATATTTGACGGATTGCCAAAAGGTCCATTGACCCCGGAGGGAAGTTCCGGTCTCGGGACGGACGGGGAAGTTGGATTTTGGGGTCCCGGACCCGTGTCTGGTGCCGTTCCAAACAGAGAAAGCCTTTTGCGAGGGGGAGATAGTGGAACTCCCCACCCACATTTAAACTGTCCCCTTGCATGTTGTAAAGAAACAAAATGGTTTTCATCAAACCTTTAAAAGGATCCTGGGTGTCCACTAAAACAGGGCGGATCGGATAAGAAAGTATTTTTTTTAAAAAATAAAGATCTTTGTGGAAGGTAAACAATAAACAGCTTGGTCTCACAAACCAGCGATATTACAGAAGGTGTGTGTTTATATCCAGATCAGTCTGGATCGGGATGATCACAAACAGCACGTATGGTTACTGACAGATAGAGAAAGATTTCTCAGATAGAAAGGTAGTGACTGGATGGAGAGGAAGGTTATCCCTGACTGCAGCAAGTCTGTGAGTGAATGGCTGCTCTCACTGACATTCCCCATCGGAGCTGCTAAAAGGTTTGATATCAGAAACCTCGAAGAGAATCTGATGCCGTGACACTCATTCTGCTCAAATCAGCACTTTCTACCCAACCGTGAGCAACCCACCTGTCTGGGTGTCTGTGTGAGTGTGAGGGTGTGAGGGTGTGTGTGTGAGTGTGTGTGAGTGTGTGAGTGTGTGTGTGTGAGGGTGTGAGGGTGTGAGTGTGTGTGTGAGGGTGTGAGTGCGAGTATATGAAGGTGTGAGTGTGAGGGTGTGTGCCTGTGTAAGTGTGAGTGTGTGTGTGTGAGGGTGTGTGTGTGAGGGTGTGAGTGTGTGAGGGTGTGAGTGTGTGTGTGTGAGGGTGTGAGGGTGTGAGTGTGTGTGTGAGGGTGTGAGTGTGTGAGGGTGTGAGTGCGAGTATATGAAGGTGTGAGTGTGAGTGTGTGAGGGTGTGTGCGTGTGTAAGTGTGAGTGTGTGTGTGTGAGTGTGTGAGGGTGTGAGTGTGTGTGTGTGAGGGTGTGAGTGTGTGAGGGTGTGAGTGTGTGTGTGAGGGTGTGAGGGTGTGAGTGCGAGTATATGAAGGTGTGAGTGTGAGTGTGTGAGGGTGTGTGCGTGTGTAAGTGTGAGTGTGTGTGTGTGAGGGTGTGAGTGCGAGTATATGAAGGTGTGAGTGTGTGAGGGTGTGTGTGAGTGTGAGTGTGTGAGGGTGTGTGTGTGTGTGAGTGTGTGAGGGTGTGTGAGGGTGTGTGTGTGTGTGAGGGTGTGAGGGTGTGTGTGTGTGTGTGAGTGTGTGAGGGTGTGTGAGGGTGTGTGTGTGTGTGAGGGTGTGTGTGTGTGTGAGGGTGTGTGAGTGTGTGAGGGTGTGTGTGTGTGAGTGTGTGAGGGTGTGTGAGTGTGAGTGTGTGGTTGATGCTGCGATGCGGTACTGGGGGAGTGCTGCACTGTCAGAGGTGCGGGTGTGTGAGTGTGAGTGTGTGAGGGTGTGTGAGTGTGAGGGTGTGTGAGTGTGAGTGTGTGAGGGTGTGTGAGTGTGAGTGTGAGTGTGTGAGTGTGTGTGTGTGAGGGTGTGTGAGTGTGAGTGTGTGGTTGATGCTGCGATGCGGTACTGGGGGAGTGCTGCACTGTCAGAGGTGCCGTCATTACCTGAGTGTGAAGTGAAGGCTGAGACCCCATCCCTCCCACCCAGCAGAACGAGCCCTTGATACGATGTTGAGGAAGAGTTGGAAAGTTCTCCTCAGCTCCTCAGCCCATTTATTCCCCAGCTAACAACACCAAAAACTCACCATTAGATCATCCTCACACATTGCTGCCTGTGGGATCTTGCTGTGCACACATCGGCCACTGTGTTTCCTACGTTATGGCAGTGACCACATTTCAAACACGTTTCACCGGCTGTAAAGCACTTTGGGCCGTCCTGAGAGAGTGAAAGGCGCTATAGAAATTAAAAACCATTCTTTCAGTGTCCTGAGTACAGAATAAACACCCAGTCGATAATCTCACGTCTCCGATAGTTTTATAATTAAACTGTTCAAAGGAAGTGGAAGAGACGGGACTGGCTGGGTTTAATATAACCAGCGGCAGGAATCATGGAGGCCTCACCAACCTCACTGCCGGAGAGGCCCCTAGAGCGGGAACACCTCCTCCGATTAAATCCGGGACTGGAATGGACGGATGGGAGGGGAGGAGGGATGTCGCCCAATTGGGCCAGTGGGCTGACAAACGGCAGATGGAGTTTAGTTTAGACAAATATGAGGTGATGCATTTTCACAGATCGAACCAGGACTTCCTCAGTTGGGCATTGGGGAGAATTACAGAATAAAGAGATCTAGGGTTACAGGTCCACATTCCCCACGGACTCAGCGAGTGAAAGGTTTTCCCTCCGGATGGTGTCCAGTAAACCCTGAGGATTTATCACCAGGTGGGAATGGAGGGGGTGAAGGGTGGGCACTGAACACCCTCAGGTACTGATCAAATGCCCGAGCAGCGGGCAGAGGGGTGGGGTGGACGTAACGGCCAAAACCAGTCCCCATCCCGCCCTCACTCGGCTCTCCCTGGTCTGGGAGTCCCACCACCATCCCGGGATTCTGGTAGCCGTGGTACCGCCCTCAGCCACCATTCCCACCGGGCACGGGGAAACACCGGAATCTGATTGGCCGGCACCTCTTGGCAGGCGGGATGTCCGGGGGCCTCAGGTCACGGGGCTGGTCCAAGGGTGGCCATGTCAATGCCTGAAGAACACTTGATTCCTTCGGGACTCCCTCACCAAAACCATAGAGAGGGTGGATCCCTGCCAGCACAGTGGTTAGTACTGCCGCCTCACAGTGCCAGGGGCCTGGGTTCGAT
Source organism: Carcharhinus amblyrhynchos (assembly GCF_965287045.1). Classification (NCBI taxonomy): domain Eukaryota; kingdom Metazoa; phylum Chordata; class Chondrichthyes; order Carcharhiniformes; family Carcharhinidae; genus Carcharhinus; species Carcharhinus amblyrhynchos. Next base: position 8,408,033 of record NC_137355.1, on the reverse strand, counting down.
TCCCCGCTTGGGTCACTGTCTGTGTGGAGCCTGCATGTTCCCCCCATGTCTGCATGGGTTTCCACCACGTGCTTGAGTTTCCTCCCACAGTCCGAAAGATGCGCTGGTTAGGGTGCATTGTCCGTGTTAAATTCTCCCCCAGTGTACCCAAACAGAAGCCGGAGTGTGGCAACTAGGGGATTTTCTCAGTAACTTCATTGCAGTGTTAACGTAAGCCCACTTTTGACACTAACAAATTTAAATTTTTTTCTATCCAAGGTTCATTGAGTTTTTACACTCTCGCTGGCCATTGCTTAAGGTGGCAGACTGGTTAGCACTGCTGCCTCACAGCGCCAGGGAACCGGGTTCGAAACTGGCCTCGGGTGACTGAGCAGAGCCTGCACCTTCTCCCCGGGTTTCCTCCGGGTGTTCTGTCTTCCTCCCTCACCCCTAAGGATCGATTGGCCGTGCTAAATCGCCCCTTAGTGTTAGGGAGGACTAGGTCGGGTAAATACATGGGGGGGGGGTGGTGGCTATGGGGATAGGGTTTGGGTGGGATTGTGGTCGGTGCAGACTCGATGGGCTGAATGGCCTCCCTCTACATTGTAGGGATTCTATCCGAGTGGGGCAGTCCTCTCCCCCACCAACCAACAGAATCCCAACTCATGTTTCTTTTAAAGCCTCTACAATTGTACGGGAATAATCTCTTAGAGGAGTGAGAGTGTTGAATAGCCCCATTGGGGGCCCCCCCCCGGCTCACTGGGAGCTGGCCCTGGTTAAAAAGCCCAGGATAGATCATTTCATCGACGCGTGACGGCCTTTATCCAAAGCTGCTAAAGTGTGTCGCCGAGACACCCGGGACCTGAGTTATTAAACCTCGGAACAAAGCCTCATTTCTCCCGAAATTTTGGTAAAATACTCCCAGGAGCTGAGGACTTCTAGGGCGAAGGTTTAGACTCCCACCCCCTCCCTCCTCACCCCCGCCACACCACCCCCGCCACACCACCCCCGCTGAATGAACTGAAGCAATCGCACATCCTACTAGGCCACTTGTGTCTTAGCAACGCACCATGGCAACCGCAGGCTGGCTGGACCGCGTCACGTGGCTGTCTGGTGTCTGAAGCTAACATCATCGTCGCTAACCCTCAGAGAGAGAGAGAGAGAGAGAGAGGAGATAGTGGAACGTTATCCCCACACAGAGGTAAACAGCCCCCCAAACCCCCGCGGCAGCAACAACTGGGATTTATGTAGCGCCGTTCACCCAACACGACACCCCGGGGTGTTGACGCTGAGCCGCGTGAGGAGGGTGGGATTTTCGGGCCCTCACAGCGCCAGGGACCCGGGTTCGATTCCCGGCCTTGGGTCTCTGTCTGTGCGGAGTTTGCACGTTCTCCCCGTCTCTGCGTGGGTTTTCACCGGGTAACCCCACACAATTACCCCCTTGGTGCCACGGGGAATTAGCAGGGTAAATATGTGGGGTTGTGGGAATTGGGGCCTGGGTGGGATTGTGGTCAGCGCAGGCTGGATGGCCTGAATGGCCTCCTTCTGCACTGCAGGGGTTTTATGAAGCTATTAAGTTGTGCCACAGGCTAGAATTCAGTGGCCTGAACCTAATAAACCACTCCCCGAGGATAGCGGACCTTCCCATTGTCCGCTTCTCGCCCGCTCCGATTCCCATGGTGGGCGGGCCAGGAAACTCCGGCAGAAGGGGCAATTCTAGCCCGGCCAATGCACCTCGCCAACACGCCTTTCAGACTGAGAGAGGAAACGGGAGCACCCGGAGGAAACCCACGCAGACACGGGGAGAACGTGCAGACTCCGCACAGACAGAGACCCGAGCCGGGAATCGAACCCGGGGTCCCTGGCACCGTGAGGCAGCAGCGCTGACCCACTGTACCACAGAAAGGATGCAGGGTGCGGTGATTTGCCGAATGGGTGCTGGGTGTTTACTGAGTGCCGAGCTGCTGCTGCTGCATCGCCAACGTTACAAAAGCACTCCATTGGCTCTTTGAGACATCCTGAGATTACGGTGGGCGTTATATAAATGCAAGTCATTCCCACTTCCTCTCCCAACAGCTGACAATATTTTCACAGCTGCCTCAGAGCAATGTGATGACTCACACCATTAATAAAGAGAAATCTCTCCCCCCTGTGACTCAGGAGTGGGGAAGATGTGAGGTGGAAATGACTCTGCTCGGGGTTTGGGAGCGGGGGGGTAAGTAATTTCTCCATAAAGTCGGAGTGCCAGATTCCCAGGCTGTCAGTTGCTGACTCCCCTCCCCCCCAGAACCCCGATTAGTGTGGCCAATCCACCCAACCCACACATGCTGGGAGTAAGGGCTGGATTTTCTAACCACACTCGCCCCCAGGTTGGAAAGTTCTGCCTGAGGTTAACAGACCTTTCCGTGATCCTCTCCCGCCCGTTACGATTCCCACGGAAAGATTCCGCCCTATGGGGCACTTTAGCCCAGCCAATCCACCTAACCTGCACATCGATCTGTACCGACCACAGTCCCACCCAGGTCCTACTCCCCATAACCCCACATACTTACCCTGCCACTCCCCTGACCCTAAGGGGCAATCTTAGCACAGCCGATCCACCTAACCCGCACACCTTTGGAGTGTGGGAGGAAACCGGAGCACCCGGGGGAAACCCACGCAGGCACGAGGAGAATGTGCAGACAGTGACCCAAGCCGGGAATCGAACCCAGGTCCTTGACGTTGTGAGGCAGCAGTGCTCACCACTGTGTCACCGTGCTGCCCAGCGCAAAGAATGACTTTGAGCCACGTAAGGTGTTATTAGTCCAGAAGACCAAGGAGATGGTTTTAAGGAGTGTCTTAACGGAGGAAAATTGCAACAGAGAGGTGTGCAGAGAGAGTTTGGTACCTGGGCAACTGATGGCCCAGCCACCAATGGTGGAGCGAATAAAATCACACAATAGGACCAGATTGAGAGGAGTGAAAAGGCTTATTGATTTATTATTGTCACATGTACTGGGGTACAGTGAAAAGTATTGTTTCTTGTATGCTGTACAGAGAAAGCATACTGTTCATAGAGCAGGAGAGAGTGCAGGAAGTAGTGTTACAGTCATAGCTAGGGTTTAGAGAAAGGTTAACTTACTGCGAGGTAGGTCCATTCAAAAGTCTGATGGCAGCAGGGAGGAAGCTGTTCTTGAGTCGGTTGATACGTGACCTCAGACTTTTGTACCTTTCTCCAGGCAGAAGAAGGTGGAAAAGCGAATGTCCGGGGCGCGTGGGGCCCTCCCACACTTTTCTGAGGCAGCGGGAAGTGTAGACGGAATGAATGGATGGGAGGCTGGTTTGCGTGATGGATTGAGTTTCGTTCACAGCCTCTTGTAGTTCCTCGCACTCTTGGGCAGAGCAGGAGCCCACACCAAGCTGTGATACAACCCGACGGTGCATCGGTAAAAGTTGGTGAGAGTCGTAGTGGACATCTTGGTGAGTTCTGGGGGAAGATGACAGAGGTAGGGAGATGGAAGGGGGTGGGATGGAGGGATCTGAAAATCAGGAGGAGAATTTAGAATCAGTACTTATTGTGACGGGTATCTCAGCGAGTACGGGACTGGTAGGGGAACGGAACATGGTGTGAGTTAAGGAATGGGCAACAGAGTTTTGACCTGAAGCTTATCGAGGGTAGAGTGTGGGAGACCAGCCCAGAGTGAATTAGAATCAGTAAGAAATCTCACAGGTTAGAATGAATCAGAATGACTGAGTCTCGAGGCGTTAATAAGAGTTTCAGGATCAGAAGAGTTGAGACAATTTTTATAGAAGTTTATTTTTTTAGTCACACGTAAGGCGTACATTCACACTGCAATGAAGTTACTGTGAAAATCCCCTAGTTGCCACACTTGTTTGGGTTACACTGAGGGAGAATTTAGCACAGCCAATGCACCCTAACCAGCAGGTCTTTCAGATTGTGGGAGGAAACCGGAGCACCCGGAGGAAACCCATGCAGACATGGGGAGAATGTGCAGACTCTGCACAGACACTGTGGGAATCAAACCGGGTTCCTGGTGCTGTGAGGCAGCAGTGCTAAGCGCTGTGCCACCGTGCCACCTCTCCTACAAACACAAAACATTCCTCCTGATTCTAGTTGGGCCGGAGCTCCTTGATGCCACACTCAGTCCAGGGCATCACTCTGGGGTTCAGCTGTTCAGAAAGAACAAAGAACAAAGAACAGTACAGCACAGGAAACAGGCCCTTCGGCCCTCCAAGCCTGTGCCGCTCATTGGTCCAACGAGACCATTCGTTTGTATCCCTCCATTCCCAGTCTGTTCCTGTGACGATCCAGGTAAGTCTTAAACAATCCCAGCGTGTCCGCCTCCACCACCCTGCTTGGCAGTGCATTCCAGACCCCCCACCACCCTCTGTATAAAAAACATCCCTCTGATATCGGAGTTAAACCTCACCCCTCTCACCTCGAGCCCGTGACCCCCTCGTGATCGTCACCTCTGACCTGGGAAAAAGCTTCCTGCTGTTCACCCGATCTCTACCCTTCATATGTTTGAATCCAGGCTGCACTGAGTTAATAATCTATCCCTGAATTTATTTCTTGCAATCAGGAAGTGTCTATTTATTAATTTAATAGTTCATTAGAAACAAGTTAATAATTTACCCCCTTCAATTTGAAAGAAAATCACTCTCTTGCCTCAGAAACAGGAAGTGGTGGTGACTAAATTTTGATACTTAAAGCGCTGCTGGCAAAAAGCCTGAAAATTTTTCTGCATCGTGATTTAATATAAATTGCGTTTTCAAACCCAAATGTACTCAGCAACTCTGAGTCTTGATAGTCTGGGCCAGCATCTATTACCCATCCCTAATTGCCCCTTGAGAAGGTGGGCTGCCTTCTCAAAAATCACTGCAGCCCATGTGGTGTAGGTACATCCACAGTGCTGTTAGAGAGGCTGTTCCAGGATTTTGACCCAGTCACAGTGAAGGAACGGCCGATATATTTCCAGGTCAGGATGGTGAGTGGTTTGGAGGGGAACTTGCAGGGGGTGGTGTTCCCCATGTATCTGCTGCCCTTGTCCCTCTAGATGGAAGTGGTCGTGGGTTTGGAAGGTGCTAAGGATCGCTGGTGAATTGCTGCAGTGCATCTTGTAGCTGGTACTGAGCGTCGGTGATGGAGGGAGTGAGTGTTTGTGGATGGGGTGCCAAACCAAGTGGACTACTTTGTCTTGGATGGTGTTGAGCTTCTTGAGTGTTGTTGGAGCTGCCCCCATCCAGGCGAGTGGGGAGTATTCCATCACACTCCTGACTCGTGCCTTGTAGATGGTGGACAGGTTTTGGCAAATCATTTCCATTTGTACCAACCTCTGACAAAGCAGTTGTGTCCATCTCCCTTCCATATAAACCCCAATGGGTATCTTTGTAAAATTAGAGCTTATATTCTGTCCAGGATCAGACTGCATAGAAAATAAAGATTGAGGGATAAAGGGGTCGAGGGATACGGGAGGAAGTGGAGGGGGGGGGGATCAGGGTATTCAATTTGATAATCAGCCATGATTATAATGAGCGTGGAGCAGGCTGAAGGGCCGAATGGCCTACTCCTGTCTCTAATTTCTATGGTTCTGTGACACAGAGGGATGTTTTCCGCTCCGAGAATGGGATCTGGAGGCTTTAACTGGCCAAGGGGAAATATTTCTGCCTCTTCCTTGGGTACCCCAAGTTGGTGCTTAAAGTTTATTTCTTAGTGTCACAAGTCGGCTTACATTAACACTGCAATGAAGTTACTGTGAAAGTGCCCTAGTCACCACACCCATTCGGGTACACTGAGGGAGAATTTAGCACGGCCAATGCACCCTAACCGGCACGTCTTTCGGGAGGAATCCGGAGTTCCCGGAGGAAACCCATGCAGACACGGGGAATTAACCTATTGCTGGATAGCTCTTCTGACAGAATTCCCAATGTAACACCATCCGACATGATCCCTTCAGAGCTGCTGGAACTCTGGAAGTAGTTGCAGGGGCAAGGAGAGGCAGAAGGAGATGAACCCCTCCGGATATCATTTCTTCCAGAACTGGCAATGGGGAAACCCCCTTACCCCATTCCAGAATTAACATGGGGAAGGATTGGCGTGAATAAAATGAGAAAAACCACACCAACAAATAAATCTCACCTTTATTGCATCTGATTACAACAAACTTGTTGAAAAATTACCAAAATAAATCATCACTCGCGATGATCAAATTTGGCCATCTCTATGTTGAGAGCCCAGTTTATAGCCCTCCGCCCACACCCCCCACATCTGTAGCGTGGCCGATAACATCTGATCGTCAGAAATGTGTAACCTTGCACCATGAACGGTGCCGTCCAGTACCTGTTCCTCAATCCCATCGCCTTGGCATTCACATTCCGACCATTCAACTCTGCCCACCACACCCGGAGAACAATCACCTTGGCATGCCAACTTCCCACCCCCCCAGTGTTCCTCACCAATCCCACTCGATACCCTCCAGCGATGCTGTCCCGGGGATGGCTCCCTCTGAGCTTTCTTGATGCTCTCTCACTCTCCACCGAATGTCCTTTCCCTGTGGTGCTGCCAATCCTGCTCAGGGCAGGGTCCCGTGCCAATTTAACCAATAACGGGCATTGAGAGTTTCTCCTGTTCGTCACTGGAAGTGTATCAAAATCCAAAAATGCATCTTTTTTTTCTAGTCAGAAAAGTTTCCCAAAAGTTGGAGTGTGCGATATTATTCGATCAGTAGCTGGGAACTGATGATTATAAATAAACTGAGGCAGTCAGTCAGTGTGAATGTGTGCAGGTTCCAGGAACACTGAGATCAGGAGCTGGAATCCAGGCTTATAAAGTACAGACCAGGGTGATATTGAGGTCTAGGTCGAGAGGCTGTCTCCTATCAGGTCGAGTCAACCACATTCCCAGAGAGTGAGACCGGATTTGATTTCATTATCAGCGGCCGATTCAAGTGTTCGCAACACTGCTTCGTAATTTCGAATCGATTCAAGAATGGATAAAGCTCCGGGCTCCACACGTTGTCAGATCCTCAGCTCAATCGTTGCATTCGGAGCAGGGTTGCAGAGATGCACTCGGAAACGCTTTGAATCTTTTGAATGGACTGCAGCTCAGAATAAGATTTTCAGATATTCAGTCTCAAAAAAACTGGGACGTTTGGCGAGCTGCGCGATTTGCACACGAGGTAATGTCACACAACGCAGCGGAAACTCTCTGACGTTTGGTCTCTCCACTAACAGCAGACAGGAAAATTGGTGATGGTCTAGAGCCCCCCCCTCCATCCAGGAAAGCTGAGAGAGAGATCTTGGAGCCTCAGTCCACCTGGTCCACCTCACGGCCAACTGCCAGCAAACAACTTCAACGAACCTTCGAGGAAATACTTTACCTGGAACACAGCGAGATGTGTTAGACAAGATGGTGGGCCAACGGCATCCAAAAAGACCATTGAGGCAAATATAGCTCTCATTTATTTTAATAATTGAATGATAGATCAGCAGAGAATGTGAACAATTATATAAAATCAAACACCAAATCCTAAACTTCAGTGTTTCGTTACATTTGTTCATTGGATATGGGCAATGGCAGGGTCAGCAGTTATTGCCCGTCTGTGAGGGCAGTTAAGGGTCAACCACATTGCTGTGGCTCTGGAGTCACTTGTGGGCCAGACCGGGTAAGATTTCCTGCCCTAAAGGACATTAGTGACCCAGATGGGTTTTTCCGACAATGGTTTCATGGTCATCTTTAGACTTTCAATTCCAGATTCTTATTGAATTCAAATATCACCATCTGCCATGGTGGGATTCGAACCCTGGAGTCTCTGGATGACTAGCCCAGTGACAATCCCACAACTCTAATGTCTACCCATGTGGAAGTTAAAGTTTATGTTTATTGATTAGCGTTACAAGTGTGGCGGCTAGGGGATTTTCACTGTGACTTCATTGCAGTGTTAATGTAAGATACTGGTGACACTAATAAATTAACTTTAAATTTTAAGTAGGCTTACATTAACACTGCAATGAAGTTACTGTGAAAATCCCCTGGTCGTCACACTCCAGCACCTGTTTGGGTGCACTGCGGGAGAATTTAGCCTGGCCAGTGCACCTAACCAGCACACCGAGGGGGGGGTGGCACAGTGGCACCGGGGTTAGCATTGCGGCCTCACAGCGCCAGAGACTTGGGTTCGATTCCCGGCCTCGTGTCACTGTCTGTGTGGAGTTTGCACGTTCTCCCCGTGTCTGCGTGGGTTTCCTCCCACAGTCCGAAAGATGTGCTGGAACCTCTGGATTACTGGTCCAGACAACAGCACGACACAACTGCTGTCCCTTAAGAGTGACACAAAGTTAGTGACCATCATCACACAGAACTTGTCACATATCTTGAATTAAGAAGAAATTATACCAATCCCCGTCTCACTGTGAAGGGACCACCCTGTGGGAAGTCTGAATTCACCGAGACCCGGATTAACAGTGTGTCAGAGGGCAGGGATTGGAGTCCTGAGGCACAGAGATGAGCAGAAATTTCTTCACCCAGAGAGCGTGGAATTCACTACCACGGAAAGCAGTCGAGGCCAAAACGTTGTATGTTTTGAACAAGGAGTTAGATTGGGGCGAAGGAGATCAAAGGATAGAAGTAGAGAGATTCTTTCCACTTAGAAAGGACAGTAGGACTAGAGGGCACAGCCTCAAAATAAGGAGGGGGTCAGTTTAGATCAGAGTTGAGGAGGAACTTCTTCACTCAAAGGGTGGTGAATCTCTGGAATTCTCTGCCCGTTGAGGTGGTGGAGGCTGCCTCGCTGAATATATTTAAGTCACGGGTAGATAGGTTTCTGATAGACAAGGGAATTAAGGGTTATGGGGAGAAAGCGGGAAAGTGGAACTGATCCACTTCAGATCAGCCATGATCTTATTGAATGGCGGGGCAGGCTCGAAGGGCTAGATGGCCGACTCCTGCTCCTATTTCTTATGTTCTTATTCAGAGGCAAGGTGGGAGCAGGTTATTGACTTGGATGATCAGCCATGACCATAAGGAATGGTGGGGCAGGCTCGAAGGGCCTCCTCCTACTCCATGTAACTATGTTAAAGGGATAGTAGTAACATTGGTATATTATTGGCTAAGGAGAGGGGAGAGTAGTGATAATAGGATTGGGGAGAGGGATTCAGTCGCAATCCTTCAGGAGTTGGTATTAGGTCCATTGCTTTTCTTGTACTTTAACACGGGAGTGAGACAGGATCCCATTGTTCAAGAATGGGAACGGCACCGGATCCATGTGGCGATGGGGTACGGGTAACAGTATTATTTCTCTGGATCAGACACTCACCTCTTGTGGGCTAGGGATTGGGAAGCTGCATCCAGGAGTCCCAGCTGCTGTTCCAGGGAGTAAACTCGGAACGTCATGTAGATCGAGGAGGCCAGCAGGATAATAACTCTGGAAAAACAAAAACATTCTCTGCTTGAGGGATGCACAGAATTGAAACAACATGAATAATAACTCGATATTCCACACAGCAGCACGTTAATAACTTCCCTCTTTAAACAGTTTCTCAGTCCGGATAAACCTCAGGAAGTTTACAAAGGAGTAAACTTTAAAACATCTCAGTGAAGAACCGGGCACAGTGGCTGTTCAAATCCTAAAATCTAAGTATCCAGTTGCTGAGTGTGTGCCTCAGTCCTGGTTATGCTGCCTAACAGACCCTATTTACAACAAAACACCACCAAGCGCTGGAAATCTGAAATAGGATCAGGAAATGCCGGAAAAACTCAGCAGGTCGGAGAACGTCTGTAGAGAGAGAGAGAGAAAGAGTTAACGTTTCAGGTCCAAGGCCATCGTCAGCCCTGGGGGATAAAGAGATGGAACAGATTTTTAACAAATACAGAGGTAGATGTAACCAGTCTGTGGAAACAGGAGCCAGTACAGAGTGTTAACAGTCAGCAGTCTAACTCCAGGGGGGTGCCAGAGGAACCAACACTCCTAAAGGCCAAGACTCCCTGATTGGCCCATCAGTCCAAAGATGTACGGGTTAGGATGATTAGCCACGCTAAAAATTGCCCCTTAGTATCCTGAGATGCGTAGGTTAGAGGGATTAGTGAGTAAATATGTAGGGAAATGGGGGTAGGGCCTGGGCGGGATGGTGGTCGGTGCAGACTCGATGGGCCGAATGGCCTCTTTCTGTACTGTAGGGTTTCTCTGATTCTATGATTAATCAGGGAATTCACGTTCCAATCGGCTAACCTCAACGGCCGGACTAAAGTCATTACAGTGGGGTAAGGGGTGGGGGTGAGGGGGGAAATCGATGATGATGGAACGTTACAGTGGGGTAAGGAGTGGGGAACAGGGGGAAATCAATGACGATTGGGATGATGGAACAAGAGAAAAGGGTTGGTGCTGGGACAAGTAGAGGAAGAAAGGATGGATCCAGAGGTGAATGGTCACAACCGAAACATTACCAGCCACTCGGTGTCCAGGAAACAAATGATTGAATGGTTCTGATCTTTGCCTAAGTTCCTAATCGAGGGACTTGAGGGGGTGCCCACCGAGAGCCATCCATGTGCCCTTGCTACTACTGGCACTTGCTCCCCCCCCCTCCCTTAACCCCCGCACCGCCGTCGCACGACTCCCATCCCACTGTGTCCTGGGTCCCTTGGCAATCCTGGGCCTCAAGTGGGTGCAGTACCAGCAGTAACCTCAAGTGGTGCTCTTGAGCAAGGCACCGCTGCCAGCCTCTGATTGGCTGACAGCGCTTGGGAGCCACCCACTCACGTCACTAGCTCCATCGATCAGACACTAAGGACGGCCCGGTAGCACGGGGGTTAACACCGCTACCTCATTGCCCCAGGGATCCGGGTTCGATTCCCGGTTTGGGTCAGTGTGCAGAGTTTACACATTTTCCTTGTGTCTGCGTGGGTTTCCTCCGGGAGCTCTCGCTTCCCCCCACAGTCTGAAAGATGTGTGAGTTAGGTGGATTGGCCATGCTGAAATTGACCCTTAGTGTTATGGCAATTGGAGAAGGTAAATGGGGTTACAAGGATAGGGTCTGGTTGGAATTGTTGTTGGCGCAGATTCGATGGGCTGAAGCATCTTCTTCTGCACTGTTGGGATTCTGGGATAACTAAGAATTCCTCCAGAAGTCCCTGACAGGGTTTCCTTTATGTGCTTCCCACATGGTGAGTTCCCTGTATCCCCTCGATCCTGAGGAAGGCCTGGAGTAGAAAGTTCCGGCACAGAAAGAGTTAGACTGGGAACAGAACCGCCCACAATATGACCCAAAGAAACACGACTCAAGTCTACAGGGCAATGTTTTACTGGACAGAGACATGTGTAGAGGTAAGCATGGAGGCAGCTCTGTATATCTGTATCTGTATATAATTACAAGTAAGTACAAGATCAGGGTGGTACAGTGGTTAGCACCACTGCCTCACAGCTCCAGAGTCCTGGGTTCGGGTCATTGTCGGTGTGAAGTTTGCACATTCTCCCTGTGTCTGCGTGGGTTTCCCCTGGATGTTCTGGTTTCCTCCCACAGTCCAAAGACGTGTAGGTTAGGTGGATTGGCCATGTTAAATTGTCCCTTAGAGTCCAAAGATGTGTAGGTTAGGTGGATTGGCCATGCTAAATTACCCCTTAGTGTCCAAAGATGTGCAGGTTAGATGGATTAGTCATGCTAAATTGTCCCTTAGTGTCCAAAGATGTGCAGGTTAGGTGGATTGGCCATGCTAAATTGCCCCTTAGTGTCCAAAGATGTGCAGGAGAGGTGGATTGGCCATGCTAAATTGTCCCTTAGTGTCCAAAGATATGTAGGTTAGGTGGATTGGCCATGCTAAATTGTCCCTTAGTGTCCAAAGATATGTAGGTTAGGTGGATTGGCCATGCTAAATTACCCCTTAGTGTCCAAAGATGTGTAGGTTAGATGGATTAGTCATGAGAAAAGTGTGGGATTACAGGGGATAGAGCCTGGCTGGGATAATCTGTCAGAGAATCAGTGCAGACTCGATGGGCCGAATGCCTTCTTCTGCACTGTGGGGATTCTATAATTAATTAACACTTACTGTAAAACTATACAAGACTCCTACCAAACTACACACAACATCTCCCAACAAGGTTCTCCTGGTTAAGTGCCTGATTGGCACTCATGTCAATGAGTCTTCCCAGAATGTGAAGCGTAGGCCCTTGTTGGCACACCGGTGGCATCTGAGCCCCTTGTCACCCCTGCTAAATACTGACCATAATAAATATAGAGGCGTCAGTAACATCCTCCAATACTCACATCACAATTAATATCCTGAGAATACCATACTCCACGTTGCTAATTCTCTCCACGGAATCCAGTTCCAGTATTTTCTCCTTTTTCACCACTCTGTCTAAAGGAAGGAAATAAAGAGGTGATAAATCCTGGTTTGATAGGGGAGTGAGAGGCAGCGATGAGCCAGGTTTACACACTCCAGTTTTAACACACGACAGATCTCGGTATTATTGTCACCTTCTGGGATCTGTCTGCAATTGGATTTGTTGAAATTAATCTCCAGTTATACTTCACAAATGCTAACACAGCATTAACATAAAATATATTTATAATTGTGAGTATAAGCCTAACAGTTGGGGGTTTATATACTCGCTGGAGTTTAGAAGGATGAGGGGAGGAGCTGATTGAAGGTGGCACGGTAGCACAGTGGTTAGCACTGCTGCTTCACAGCTCCAGGGACCTGGGTTCGATTCCCGACTTGGGTCACTGTCTGTGTGGAGTTTGTACATTCTCCCCGTGTCTGCATGGGTTTCCTCCAGGTGCTCCGGTTTTCTCCCACAGCCCAAAGATGTGCGGGTTAGGTTGATTGGCCATGCCAAAAAAATTGCCCCTTAGTGTCCTGAGATGTGTAAATATGTAGGGAAATGGGCAATAAATGCTGGCCGGCCAGTGACACTCATGTCCCACGGATGAATTAAAAAATGCCTATTTCTGTTCCTAATTCCTCTATATATATATATATATATATACACACATATATATATATGCAATTTGCAGTTTAGTTCTATCGTCAATATCATCAAGTTCAAAGTTGTACAGGGACTTTATAAACACACTCGTATTAACATCCTCACGCATGTATTTTAAACACACATCCATCCCACACATGACCACAGTCGCGTGTTGGTACAAGCGCACGCATGCATCGTAACCCATGTGGTCACTCACCTCGAAAGGTCTGACTGCAGTAACTGGAGCTCTCGACCTCTGGAGAACTTAAGCTGCTGGTGGAGTTCCCCAGTAGGGACTGATACTCTGTTTCGGGCAGTGAAGACGAGGAGCCATTGGCTAATTTCCTCTTCCAGTCCACGTGTAACCTATAATTTATCTGAGAGACGAAAGAGAGATCAAAGCCACTTAACCACAAACTCTGCCGGATTGGGGGTGGGGCGGTTCAGTTAACTTGCTGCCGACATCCCAACAACATAAGGCTCCCAAAGGGAAAATGTTATCCTCTATCTTTGTAAAATCCTACAGCGCAGAAGGAGGCCATTCAGCCCATCAGGTCTGCACTGACCGCAATCCCACCCAGGCCCTACCCACATAACCCCTTGCATTTACCCCAGCTAGTCCGCCTGACACTAAGGGACAATTTAGCATGGCCAATCCACCTAATCTGCACATCTTTGGAGGAAACTGGAGCGCCTGGAGGAAACCGGAGTGCCTGGAGGAAACCCACGCAGGCATGGGGAGAATGTGCAAACTCTACACAGACAGCGACCCAAGGCCGGGAATCGAACCCAGGTCTTTGGCACTGTGAGGCAGCAGTGCTAACCACTGGGCCACCATGTCACTTTTTTTTATCTGGGAGATATGCAGAGATGACACTATGTGCATGACAGGTTTTATTCACTTATTTGAAATGTCTACTCCACGCTTCTACCCCAGCGGAGGGTAACCTGCAGCCTGGGGGAGGGGGGGCACATGCGGTCTACCTGGGTTTTGAGTGAAGCCCCCACCAGACATTTTGTTGACCATTGCCCATGCGTGGGGTTGCCACATTCTGCTGATTTTCCCCCCATGTAGTTTTTTTCCGACTGGTGTGGCTGAAGTGATTTGCTTATAAAGTGAGGGTGAGTGAAGTGAGGTGTGTGCTTATTGCTCACAACACTGACTGAGAGAGCCATGCGCTCCCTCTGTGTCCAAAGTGTCAATATTCCCTTTGTTTTTACCACTTGAAGTTGATGACTATTAATAAATGATGAAGAATTTTCTATAACTCATTATGAAATATTCAGTGTGTATTAAATGTATTTAATCTTACTCAGGGGATCATGGTTAGTGAACTTAGTCAATCTTGAGGCCCACTGAGATGAAGGAGGGTCACTCATGCAGCCCACTCACTAGCCTACATCACTGCTCTTTCTACAGCTTTGCTGACTTTGCTCTGAGTCCACACCCAGGATTAACCAGACAAGAACAGTAAGCATCACTAGTAAACGGACTCACATAATTGACAAGCTATTGAGCGCTGCAGAAAGGATGTTGTTACTGTTGAGTCAGCACCAACATCCACCTTGATTGTTCCTTGGGGATAGAAGGGGGAAAGCTAGTTAAGGATGGAGATAACCTTGAACCAAAGGAACTTACCAAGGGTATAGAATCGCACGTATCTGGGGCCGGGCTCACACTCAGACTCTTCTTGCTGTCCTGAAGGGACACGAAATGGTACAGTAAACCCAAGAGAAAGGGGTGTACACACTAACCGCTGGACTCCACCTCTGGCTAAAAGCTCAGGATTGAAACTTTACAACACAAACTTACACTTCACAGAATTTCTTGCATTTGTTATTTAAAGATCAGATTGGGCGCATCAAACAATCCGAAAGTGGAACGTTAGCTGTAACTTACTCAAAACGTTCGGGGCCCGTTCTCGGGGTAAGCACCAAGTTCCAGTGCAGCACTGAGCAAGGTAACATCTATCAGGTAAAACCGCCCCCCCCAACCCCCCCACCGCTCCCTCCCCTACCTCATGGGGGTGGGGCGGGTCCCATGGCCGCTGTTTTAACGATTAACTGAGAAATTCTCCCCCGGGTGTCCCGGCCAATACATTTATCAACATCAAAGCGATCCAGGCTTTATCACATTGCTGTGTGTGTGTGTGGGATCTTGCTGTGCTCAGATCAGCTGGCTGTTTTTCCTACATTGTAACAGCGACGGCACATCAAAAAAAGGACTTTGCTGGCTGTAAATGGCAGCGAGACGTCCCGTGATTGTGAAAAGTGTGATATATAAATGCACGGTAACACAGTGGTTAGCACTGCTGCCTCACAGCACCAGGGACACGGGTTCGATTCCCGGCTTGGGTCTCTGTCTGTGTGGAGTCTGCACATTCTCCCAGTGTCTGCGTGGGTTTCCTCCGGTTTCCTCCCACAGTCTGAAAGTCGTGCCGGTTAGGTGGATTGGCCAGGCTAAATTCTCCCTCAGTGTACCCGAACAGGCACCCGAGTATGGCAACTAGGGGATTTTCACAGTAACTTCGTTGCGGTGTTAATGTAAGCCTAATTGTGACGCTAATAAATAAACTTTAAAAATTAACTTAAAAGTCTGTGGGCTCAATTTTCCGCCCCAAAATTGGAAAATCCCACCGGAGGTAAACGGACCTTTGCAATGGTCCAATTCCCATGGTGGGAGAGAGGGGGAATTGTCTGTCTGATTTTAAGATTCAATCGCTGGATTGTAAAGTAGGGATAGGCCTGTAGGTGTCACTATTCTCAAATGTTTCTCTTAAAATTATTATTATTTATTAGTGTCACAAGTTTGGCTGGTTTACCACATCCACCGTGGCAGGGTTGGAAAAGACACAGCTTCGGTAAAAAGTTAAAGTTTATTTATTAACGTCACAGCAGGCTTACATTAACACTGCAATGAAGTTACTGTGAAAATCCCCTAGTCGCCACACTCCAGTGCCTGTTTGGGTACACTGAGGGAGAATTCAGCACGGCCAATGCGTCTAACCAACATATCTTCGGACTGTGGGAGGAAACTGGAGCACCCAGAGGGAATCCACGCAGACACGGGGAGAATGTGCAGACCCCACACAGACAGTGGCCCAAACTGGGAATCGAACCCGGGAGCCTGGCGCTGTGAGGCGGCAGCGCTAACCAGTGTGCCACCGTGCCGCCCGCAAGTCCTGCCTACAGGGGGCAAACCTGGGGCTCCTGGTTCAGGAACAGGAAAGCTGCCCACTGTGCCACAAGACCCCCTCTGGATGACACTGGCCCACACTCAGATAACACGGTCAATGTCAGGAGCCAGTGAGTAGATCACTGGACAATGATAATGGACTGACAGTAAGAAGTCTCACAAAACCAGGTTAAAGTCAACAGGTTTATTTGGTAGCAAACGGCGCTAGGGTTTACTTACTACCAAATAAACCTGTTGGACTTTAACCTGGTTGTTGTGAGACTTCTTACTGTGTTTACCCCAGTCCAACGCCGGCATCTCCACATCACAGACTGATAGGCAGAGAGCAAAGACTGAAGGAGATCTGATGGAAGATTTCTTGAGTTTTGTCTCCTTATTTAGCGCTCAGATTTACTGGTCAGTCCCTCTGCGATAGCAAGCAGCCAGCCAGCAATGGGGGAGGCAGAAAACCCATACCTGTAAGTGTGAGCAGACTTGCTTCAACACGTCATAGACACTGTCTCTCGAGATAAAGGACACAAAAATGTACTGCAGCAAAACAAAAACACAGGAGAACTTTGTTCACAAATCAAAACAGCAACATCCATCCCAGTTATATCGGCTGTGAAACATCCCGGTGCCCTTCATTATCCAGGAATATCGTTCAACAACGAGGCACATCCGGATGTATGAGTCCAGGAGACCGTGTGTTTGGGCAAAGAGGTTTTAAGGAGGAAAGTCCGGAGTTTTAGAGCCTCCAAGACTGGAGTCACGATTGGAGTCCCTAGTGTAAAAATCATAGAACCCCGATAGTGCAGAAAGAGGCCATTCGGCCCATCGAGTCTGCACCAACTCTGAAAGGACAATCCTCTCCTATCCCTGTAACCCCATGCATTTACCATGGCCGATCCCCCTAACCTACACAGTCCCGGACACTGAGGGGCAGTTTCCCACGGCCAATCCATCATTTTAAGAAACTCTTTCCAACAAAGTGATTTTCTCCGGGTGCTCTGGTTTCCTCCCACACTTTAAATATATAGTGCAATCCCAGCCAGGCCCTATTCCCATTGCCCCATGTATTCACCCTAGCTATTGTCCCCCTGATACTAGGGGCAATTTAGCGTGACCCATCCACCTAACCCGCACATCTTTGGACTGTGGGGGGGAACCAGAGCACCCGGAGGAAACCCACACAGACACGGGGAGAACATGCAAACTCCGCACAGTGACCCAAGCCGGGAATTGAACCCGGGTCCCTGGTGCTGTGAGGCAGCCGTGCTAACCACTGTGCCACCGTGCCACCCCTTTCAAGGTAGACTTCCAGCAGGGCAGAGGCGTAACATTGGAGGAACTTCAGTGACCCGCACCCTTCCCTGTGGATCCCAGGTTTTATTCGGGATCTGCTTTTCTCAACTGGATCTCAAAGCCTCTCTCTCTGTCTCGCTGAGTGGGCTCCTGTGGGCACTGGGCTGGAACCCAGGCCGAGGGGTGGGGCAGGAGCCACGTGCCAGCCTCACCTTCTCATTAGAGCTCGTGCGAATGACGAGGCCATTGGGGAGCAGGCCGCCTGTCCGATGTTTCTTCACCAGCACGACCGAGGTAACCGCCACCGTCACCTGAAAGATTTGGAAACGCCGACCGTTAGAAACCTTCTGCCATTTCTCGTCTCTGTCCCAGGGACTGCGGGGGGTGAAATTAAACAGGAACCGGGACAACAGCTTCCACTGTCCGGTGTATTGACCATATTCAGATCTATCGAAACCAACATGACTCAATAAAGATGGGCGCGTGGCTGACAAAATACCGGCTGGGGTTTTCCAGTCCCGCCAGCAGCTGTCATCGGGCGGGACTGGAAAATCTGCAGACGATTGGCCAAATTTTCCCATCCTGCCTGCGCTGCTGGCCCCTGCTGGCAGGATGATAAAATCCCACCCTGGGGTGGCCATGTCCATCTCCACTTATAGAATCCCTACAGTGCAGAAGGAGGCCATTCAGCCCATCGAGTCTGGCCTTATTCCCGTAATCCCACATATTTACCCTGCTAATCCCCCTGACACTAGGGTTAATTTAGCGTGGCCGATCAACCTAACCCGCACATCTTTGGAGTGTGGGGGGAAACCGGAGCACCCAGATGAAACCCATGCAGACACGGGGAGAATGTGCAAACTCCACACAGACAGTGACCCGAGGCTGGAATTGAACCTGGGTCCCTGGACAGCAGTGCTAACCACTATGCCAGCTCATTACTGTCCATTCTCCAGACATTTCAACCAACAGATTAATCTGTAATATGAGATCAATGTTGTTGAAATTAATAATTTCTCTTCACTGTTTACCCCCTTATGATGATCCTGTTGTAAATTTTCATCCAATGTGATTAACCCTTAGGATTCTGTAACTATCAGTGAAGTGGAGAGAGTGGGAGGAATTTCTGAGTGTGGATTATTGAAGGATACGGGGGCTTGAGCTTCATAAACAGAGTTACAGGGCACTGCAAAGTTGAGTTGAACCTTAAGAAAGCTCTGGTTCGGCATCCAGTTCTGGTCACCACATTCTAGGAAAGTTGGCCAAAAGTTTCCAGCTCTTTCCGTTGGCGTGATCTTCCAGTCCTGACGATGGTGACCCACTGTGGTACACTCCCCAGCAGAAGGTGCGGGACTGGAAGGGGCGGCACACTGCTTAGCACTGCTGCCTCCCAGCGCCAGGGAACCAGGTTCAACTTCGACCTCGGGTCACTGTCTGTGTGGGCTTTGCACATTCTCCCCGTGTCTGCGTGGGTTTCCTCTGGGTGCTCCGGTTTCCTCCCACACTCCAAAGATGTGCGGGTTAGGTTGATTGGCCATGCTAAATTGCCCCCTTAGTGTCCCAAGATGTGTTGGTTAGTTTGATTAATGGGATAAATGTGTGGGGTTGAGGGGATAGGGTAAGATACTCTGTCAGAGAGCCGGTACAGACTCGATGGGCTGAGCGGCCTTTTCTACACTGTAGGGATTCTATGATTCTATTCTATGCCTCTGACACCGGCCAATGGCAGGCCATCTCTGCCGTAGGGACTATGGAAAAGCCGGTGGAGAGTACCTGAGAGGGTGTGGAGTGGAATTTACCAGAACGATTCCGGGGATGAGGGACTTTGGTTCCACAGTGAGGTCGGAGAAGCTGAGCTTGTTCTCCTGGGGCGGGGTGCTGGGGGCGGGGAGAGGGTGGGTGGTGCTGGCAGGGGGAGGTTGGTGCAAGAGGGAGTGGTGGTAGGAATGTACGAGGGAGATGCTGGTGGTGAAAGCAGCATTCGGCGTGCTTGGTTTCATCGGTCAGAACATTGAATACAGGAGTTGGGACGTCTTGTTGAAGTTGTACAAGACATTGGTAAGGCCACACTTGGAATACTGTGTACAGTTCTGGTCACCCTATTATAGAAAGGATATTATTAAACTAGGAAGAGTGTAGGAAAGACTAGGATGTTACTGGGACCTGATGGTTTAAGTTATAAGGAGAGGCTGAATAGACTGGGACTTTTTCCTCTGGAGTGTAGGAGGCTGAGGGGTGACCTTCTGGAGGTCTATAAAATAATGAGGGGCACAGATCAGCTAGATAGTCAATATCTTTTCCCAAAGGTAGGGGAGTCTAAAAGTAAAGGGCATAGGTTTAAGGTGAGAGCGGAGAGATAAAAAAAGGACCAGAAGGGGAATTTTTTCACACAGACGGTGCTGAGTGTCTGGATTGAGGTGCCAGAGGCAGTAGTAGATGCAGGTACAATTCTGTCTTTTAAAAAGTGTTTGGACAGGTACATAAGTAAGGTGGGTGTAGAGGGACATGGGCCAAATGTGGGCAATTGGGACTAGCTTAGTGGTAAAAACTGGACAAGTTGGGCCGAAGGGCCTGTTTCCATACTGTAAACCTCTATGACTCTAGAGGCAGAGAAGCTGACAGTACAAAGACACGGGCACTGATTCAAGAGTTTGGGCAGGAGGTACGGGGAATGATAAAGCAGGGGAGGAGGTTAGGGGGGGTCAGGAGAACCTTTCAATGCAGTGAGTGGCAATGACCAGGAACCCAACCACCAGCAAGGGAGATGGACGTGGAGAGAGTGAACTATTTTGAAAGGAAATTGGATAGCCACCTGTGGGATTGAACAACATGGGTTGTTCTATGGTGAGCTAGTATGGATTTGATGGGCTGAACGGCCTGTCTCTGTGTTGTGAACGTGGGTTGAATTCTCCAGCCCTTTCTGCTGGCGGGCTCTTCCAGCCCCGCCCAAGTTGCCCCTCCACCGCGGGTTCCCCAGCTGACTACGGTAAATATAAGAATGAGCCGGAGGCGATTCCGGGCGGTCACGCACCTTAATGTCTTTTCCAAAGAAGTTAGCGTAGAAACAGAGCCAGTTGCTGGAGATGTAGAGACGGCCCTGGATCAGGATATCCTTCTGGAAAGCACAGGAATAAACTGTGCGGGAGGAACAGGGGAAAAGGAGGAAATCACTAAACACACACAGTTCTTGCCCTTTTGGAGGCAGGATAGAACGATGCTGAATTATGGAACTTTTTCCTAGTTACAGTTCCTGCAGTTCTTATCTCACATCAGGATTAGTGTCTGGGTAACTTACTTTGACATCAGAGTGTCTCCAACATCACAGATTCCAGTCTTCAACCAATTCCATTCACTCTGAGTGGCACTGACTGAAGGCCCTGACAGTATTCCAGCAATAATCCTGAAGACCTGTGCTCCAGAACTGGCCTCTCCCCTAACCAAGCTCTTCCAGTACAGCTACAACACTGGCATCTATCCGGCAATGTGGAAGTTGCCCTGTATACAGCCAGACAAATCTAACTCAGCCAATTACCCCCCCAAGTCAGTCCACTCTCGATCATCAGTAAATTGATGGAAGGGATTGTCAACAGTGCAGCGCCTGTTCAGCAATAACCTGCTGAGTGACGCCCAGTTTGTGTTCGGCCAGGGTCACTCAGCTCCTGACCTCATTACAGCCTTGGTTCAAACATAGACATCCAGAGATGATGCGAGAGTCACTGCCCTTGACATCAAGGCAGCATTTGACTGAGCGTGGCATCAAGGAGCCCCAGCAAAACTGGAGTCAATGGGTATCGGGGGGCAAACTCTCCCCTGGCTGGAGTCATACCTGGCACAAAGGGAGATGGTTGTGGCAGATGGAGGCCAACCATCCAGGACGTCTCTGCAGGAGTCCCTCAGGGGAGCGACCTGGGCCCAACCATCTTCAGCTGCTTCACCAATGACCTTTCTCCCATCGTAAGCGGGGATGGTCACCGATGACTGTGCAATGTTCAGCACTATTCGCGACTCCTCAGATACCGAAACAGTCCATGTCCAAATGCAGCAAGAGCTGGACAATATCCAGGCTTGGGCTGACAAGTGACATTCATGCCACAGTGGTGCCTGGCATTGGCAGAGGAAATCTAACTATTGCCCCTTCGATGATATTACCCTCACTGGACCCTCTGGGGGTTACAATTGATCAGAAACTGAACTGGACCCAGCCGTATAAATACAGCGGCTACAAGAACACTAGGAATCCTGCAGTAACTCACCTCCTGGTCCCACCAAGCCTGTCCACCATCTACAAGGCACAAGACAGGAGTGTGATGGAATTCTCCCCACGTGTCTAGATGGGGGCAGCTCCAACAACACTCAGGAAGCTCAACACCATCCAGGACAAAGCAGCCCAGTATGATTGGCACCCCATCTACAACATCCACTCCCTCCACCACTGGCGCCCAGTATGTACTAGCTACAAGATGCAGTGACTCACCAAGGCTCCTTAGACAGCACCTTCCAAACCATTATCATCTAGAAGGGCAAGAGCACAGGTACCTGGGAACACCACACCCTGACTTGGAAATAATTCCTTCACTGTCACTGGGTCAAAATCCTGGAGCTCCCTCCCTAACAGCACAGTGGGTGTACCTACACCTCAGGAACTGCAGCAGCTCACCACCACCTTCTCAAGGGGCAATTAAGGATGGACAACAAATGCTGGCCTAGCCCAAATCTCATAAATAAAGTTAAAAAATACCCTCTGGGTATTCAGATCAGCCAGCTGGATAATTCAGAGGTATCCTGTGGGAAACTCTGACACAGATATACCCTCCAATCAGACCCACAGTGCTTCATTCCAGGGGTTAGAAAGATGGCGGAACATCTGTGGGTCACATGTTTGAATCTATCCTGATTGGGTGAGATGGAAGTCATCCCACAAGCTGTGAGTGTGATTGGTTTATATCAGCAGCCTGGTGGCCAATAGGAATGGATCAAGTATGTGATTCAGTAACAATTCTTACTAAATCAGGAAAATTACTTTGGATCATTGTATGTGGTGGGAAAAGTGGGAGATTCCGGATTGCAATGGACACTTTTCCGAGGTGAATTACTGTGATTTGATTTGATTTATTATTGTCACATGTATTAGCATACGGTGAAAAGTATTGGTTCTTGCATGCTATACATACCGTTCATAGAGAAGGAAAGGAGAGAGTGCAGAATGTAGTGTTACAGTCATAGCCAGGGTGCAGAGAAAGATGGAGTTTTGGCTGGAATGCCAAATTTTCCATTCTCGCCCGCAGTAGGTTCCACCATGGATAAACCCGGAGAGTCGGATTGTCTTTTTTCTAAGGAAGCTTCCAGTGTAATCATTGGACAAAATTTATTTTAAATATGCTAACAATAATTCCTACCCATGTGTGTCTGCACATTATTTCTTTTGAACAAATTTATTGTGTCCCAGTGAGTGGCCCGCTCTGTGTCCCGGTGACTGGCCCGCTCTGTGTCCCAGTGACTGGCCCGCTCTGTGTCCCAGTGACTGGCCCGCTCTGTGTCCCAGTGACTGGCCCGCTCTGTGTCCCAGTGACTGGCCCGCTCTGTGTCCCGGTGAGTGGCCCGCTCTGTGTCCCGGTGAGTGGCCCGCTCTGTGTCCCGGTGAGTGGCCCGCTCTGTGCCCCAGTGACTGGCCCGCTCTGTGTCCCAGTGACTGGCCCGCTCTGTGTCCCAGTGAGTGGCCCGCTCTGTGTCCCAGTGACTGGCCCGCTCTGTGTCCCAGTGAGTGGCCCGCTCTGTGTCCCAGTGAGTGGCCCGCTCTGTGTCCCAGTGACTGGCCCGCTCTGTGTCCCAGTGACTGGCCCGCTCTGTGTCCCAGTGACTGGCCCGCTCTGTGTCCCAGTGACTGGCCCGCTCTGTGTCCCAGTGACTGGCCCGCTCTGTGTCCCAGTGACTCACCTTTTCTCAATGTTTCTTGTTCAGGAACTTCCTTGAAGAGTTTGTGATATTGAGAATTGTGTTTCTTTATGGTCTGAAATAAACAAAGATTTTATTTCACGCCTCTCATAACTTCATAAATCTGCTCAAATATTATAGAGTCATCAGCTGGATTTATACCACCCTGCCCCCACGGGAATCGGAATGGGAAAGGGGGGAACGCGGGAATCAGAGCAGGCGAGGGGGGAACAGGGGAATCGGAGCGGGCGGGGAGGGAAACACGGGAAGCTCCGTTGACTTTACGGTTTCAGGATGAGCAAGGCCATAAAATCCTGCCAATAGAATCATAGAGCAATACAGCAGAGAAACAGGCCCTTTGGCCCAACCCATCCATGCCAACCCACCTTCCTTCCAGTCCACCAGTTTTGTTGTCTTCTGCAAACTTACTATCAATGCCTCCTTTATTCTCATTTATATAAATGACAAACAACAGTGGATTCAGCACTGATCCCTGTGGCACATCGCTGGTCACAGGCCTCAGGCCTGAAAAGCAACTCTCTATCACCACCCGCTTTTTATTCATTCGTGGGACATGGGTGTCGCTGGCTGGTTAGGCATTTATTGCCCATCTCTAGTTGCCCCTTGAGAAGGTGGTGGTGAGCTGCCTTCTTGACAACTGAGTGGTTTGCTAGGCCATTTCAGAGGGCAATGGAGAGCCAACATTGCTGTGGTTCTGGAGTCACATGTAGGTCAGACCGGGTAGGGAGGGCAGATTTCCTTCCCTAAAGGGATTAGTGAACCAGATGGGTTCTTCTGACAACGGTTTCATGGTCACCAGTAGATTCTTAATTCCAGATATTTTTATTGTATTCAAATTCCACCATCTGCCGTGGTGGGATTCGAACCCGGGTCACCCAGAACATTAGCTGAGTTTCTGGATTAACAGTCTAGCGATAATACCACTAGGCCATGGCCTCCCCATTGGTTCCTCCTACTGTCATCAAAATGATATAAACATGTGAATGGGGCATTTCGTCTCAGTAATTTTATCCAGGAGACCAGACCATTGGCATCAATTATTGGTGAGTGAAGCTGGACAGAAATACAATATTTTGGCAGATGGTGACAATTACTACAGCTGAGATTTTCCAGACCCACTGTTGGCAGGCATCATTGTGCACGGGACTGGAAAATCCTGCCCCACATCGTGATCTGTGGGTTAGGTGAGGCACTCTTGATCAGGGGGTTCAGGAGTTGGGAGGGACAGGGGTTGTGGGGGAGAGGGTTAGAGTCTCAGGGATCTTGGAGGGAGTTGGAGTGGGAATGAGGGGTGCAGAAGGGGCCATGACTATCTTCTCAAGTGTGTGTGGGGCGGGGTGGGAATGGGGGGGACAGAAGGGGTCATGACTACGTTCTTGAGTGTAGGGGGGGGTCACTCAAGTGTGTGAGGGTGAGTTTATGGTCCGGTGCTCTGTAATAGGTCAGCACCCTACTATGGAGAGGGTCAGGGTCACTCTAGTACGTGGGGGGGTGGGTTTGTGGTCCATGCTTTGTGTTAGTCAGAGGTCAACATTGGGGAGGGTCACGGGTCAGAGAGCTCTAAGTTGGAAGGTGTTGGGGGGGTCAAAGGGCAGCATCGTACGTGAAAGGGTCACTGACTGGTTACCCAAACAGTTATAACTCTGATTCTCCAGCAGGTGGAGACAGGGAGGCCGTGGGGTGAAAGTTCACTTTCTCAATTGACCCAGAGAGATGGATTGAGCCTCCCCCCCCCCCCGCAAGCCCGCCCCCCCCCCCCCCCCCCCAAGCCCACCCCCCCCCCGGACTGAGCTTCCCCCCCGGGGCTGAGCTTCCCCCCCCGGGGCTGAGCCCAGCTTTCACCCCCAGAGAGTAAGACACCTTCCCAGGGCTCTCTCCGGTGACCACTCAGACAAGGAACCTGCTTCCGCCTGACTCATTCTCACATCTGGCTTTCTCAGAGGGTCATACACAATTCCAGATGTTTATAGCATTGGAGAGTCTAACAGCACTGAAAGAGGCCCTTCAGCCCATCATGTGTGCCCCAGCCATCAAGCACCTCTCCATTCTAATCCCATTTTCCAGCCCTCACTCCCTGACCTTTGTGGGCTACAGCGTTTCAGCTGCTCACCTAAAGGGAAGGAAATCTGCCGTCCTCACCTGGTCTGGCCTACATGTGACTCCAGAGACACAGCAATGTGGTTGACTCTGAAATGGCCTAGCAAACCACTCAGTGCCAGGGTGACTAGGGATGGGAAATAAATGGTGGCCAGCCAGCGATGCCCATGTCCCAAATAAATGAATAAAAGAAAACATAGAAATATCCACCCCGTAACAAACGCCTTCAGCCAATTCTCTCAAGAGCGCTGGAGGCTCTGGGATTGGATCATCAGGGTCAAAGGTTAATATTCAGCTTGGGGGGTCACCCAGAGTTTTAGAAAGGTGATAGGGGAATCCAACACTTCACTGTGACGTCCACACTGCCCACGGTAATATATCCGGAATGCCCTCTTTGGCTCCGGCATTCTCTGGAAACGTGAACCAACTGGCGCCCACAGGTTTAACCCCCAGGTTTTCACTGGCAGACGGTAACTGTAGGAACTTGGATTGCCAACTCTGCCTCATCAAATCACCTTCCTCCTTCAACCATTTAAACATGCTTTTTCCATCTTCTACAATCACAGAATCCTTACAGCGCCATTCAGCCCATCGGGTCTGCACTGACTCTCTGATACAGCATCCCAACCAGATCCAATCCTCATAACCCCAAATATTTAGAACACAGAACACTACAGCACAAACAGGCCCTTCGGCCCACAAGTTACGCCGATCATATCCATACCTACCAGGCCATAGAACTATCTATAACTCCCAATCCCATTAAATCTCATGCGCTCATCCAGAAGTCTTTTAAAAGACCCCAGCGAGTTCACCTCTACCACCACCGATGGCAGCCGATTCCACTCACTCACCACCCTCTGAGTGAAAAACTTACCCCTGACATCTCCTCTGTACCTGCTCCCCAGCACCTTAAACCTGTGTCCTCTCGTAGTGACCATTTCAGCCCTGGGAAATAGCCTCTGAGAATCCACCCTATGTATTCCTCTCAACATTTTATAAACCTTTCGATCCCGCAAATTGCAATAACCCACAAATCTTTGGACACTAAGGGGCAATTTAGCATGGCCAATCCACCTAACCTGCATATCTTTGGACACTAAGGGGCAATTTAGCACGGCCAATCCACCTAACCCACATATCTTTGGACACTAAGGGGCAATTTAGCATGGCCAATCCACCTAACCCACATATCTTTGGACACTAAGGGGCAATTTAGCACGGCCAATCCACCTAACCTGCATATCTTTGGACACTAAGGGGCAATTTAGCACGGCCAATCCACCTAACCTGCATATCTTTGGACACTAAGGGGCAATTTAGCACGGCCAATCCACCTAACCTGCATATCTTTGGACACTAAGGGGCAATTTAGCATGGCCAATCCACCTAACCTACATATCTTTGGACACTAAGGGGCAATTTAGCACAGCCAATCCACCTAACCTACATATCTTTGGACACTAAGGGGCAATTTAGCATGGCCAATCCACCTAACCTGCATATCTTTGGACACTAAGGGGCAATTTAGCATGGCCAATCCACCTAACCTACATATCTTTGGACACTAAGGGGCAATTTAGCATGGCCAATCCACCTAACCTACATATCTTTGGACACTAAGGGGCAATTTAGCATGGCCAATCCACCTAACCTACATATCTTTGGACACTAAGGGGCAATTTAGCATGGCCAATCCACCTAACCTACATATCTTTGGACACTAAGGGGCAATTTAGCATGGCCAATCCACCTAACCTGCATATCTTTGGACACTAAGGGGCAATTTAGCATGGCCAATCCACCTAATCCAATTTTGGATTGTGGGAGGAAACCTGAGCACCCAGAGAAAACCCACGCAGACACAGGGAGGATGTGCAAACTCCACATACACAGTGACCCAAGCCGGGAATTGAACCTGGGTCCTTGGCGCTGTGAGGCAGCAGCACTAACCACTGTGTCACCGTGCCATCCCCTAGCAACTGAGGCTGATAAATACACACAATTCTGTTTTTTGAAATGTTCCTATGGTCTTCCTCCTGGGCATTGCCCACACTGGTGATCTGGTGGGTCAGCTCGAGCTCCCAGAGAGTGCGGGACACACCAGGAGGGTTGGGGACCCAGGAAGGAGCTTCTTACTCGGAGAGGGTGGGAGATCGGAGCGAGTACTCACCGAGCCGCGGTGAAACTTCTTGAAGTCTTCAGAGTTCAGCGACTCGTTTAACTTCTGGTCTCTGAGAAACAGGTAAAGCAGAACGTTAGTCAATCAATTGGAACACATCGTCCCTAATGTTTGCTTTTCATTCATTCCGACAGTAGGGTTTAATTTGCCTGTGTGAGTCCTGTACACCTGTATCAAGCTGTACACCGCTGAGGGTTTACACATCAGAAAGAGTTTCACATTACGCTGAGCAGTCAACACAACAAATTGGGTTTGTGCTTTATTTGTACATTCTTCTCTCTGTAAATTAAAATAAATCATTCTGTGAATTCAGCCTTTGTGATTTATTATTGTCACATTTATCAGTATAAAGTGAAAAGTATTGTTTCTTGTGCGCTGTACTGACACAGCGTACTCTTCATAGAGAAGGAAAGGAGAGGGTGCAGAATGTAGTGTTACAGTCACAGCTAGAGTAAGATCAACTTAGTGTGAAGTAGGTCCATTCAAAAGTCTGGTGGTAGTTTGTTCTCTCGGGTCCAGTGGTCAGCGCTCGGTTCTGGCACTGCGAGCTTCAAGCCCCAGCCCAAGATTTGAGCAGATAATCAAGGCTGGCTCCGCGCTCTGGTGATTTGGGGAGTGTTTCATTGTCACAGGCCCTGGGTGGGATTCCCTCCCCCGGGGCTTTTCCCTGGAGACAGAGGCCAGTGTCTGTTCCCATCCCTAGTTGCCCCTTGAGAAGGTGGTGGTGAGCTGCTTTCTTGAACCCCAGCAGTCCGTGTGTTGTAGGTACACCCACAGTGCTGATAGGGAGGGAGATCCAGGATTTTGACCCAGCAACAGTGAAGGAACGGCCAATATATTTAAAGTAAAAAAATCTTAAAGTTTATTTACTAGTCATGCGTAAGGTTTACATTAACACTGCAATGAAGTTACTGTGAAAATCCCCTAGTCGCTACAATACGGCGCCTGTCCGGGTACACTGAGGGAGAATTTAGCACAGCCAATGCACCCTAACCAGCACGTCTTTTGGACTGTGGGAGGAGAATGGAGCATCCGGAGAAAACCCACACAGACATGGGGAGAATGTGCAGACTCTGCGCAGACAGTGACCCAAGCCGGGAATCGAACCTGGATCCCTGGTACTGTGAGACAGCAGAGCTAACCACTGTGCCACTCTGTCAGGAAGTTCCCAGTCAGGAATGTGAATGACTCGGAGGGTAGTGCTGTTCCCATGTGCCTCCTGCTCTGTTAAGCTCCACGATGGGTTTATTTGATGTTCTACATTCTTTCTTAATGTTATGATGTCTTTGAGTGACTGGCAGGACCTCACCTTGAACCTTGTCAATGTCTGACGGTTTGAGGTGTTGGCAATGACCTGCTGACCTTTGCCCTCAGACCATCATCCTCATTGAACTAACCAGGCCACGGTTAACGTGAAGATGTAAAAGTTTGCCAGGTGTGGACGGGAGGGTGGGGAGGGAGTGGGTGGATGTCCTCGTGAACCTGCCCCTCAGCCTGTCATCAACAGGTCCAGCCTAGCCTCATAAGACTAACTCATTCCTGTATCAGTCTAGTTGTCCAGTCTGTTCATCCCTCAGAATAGACAAAGTTAACATTGGACGTTGAATTTCTTTCATTGAATAGAATTTAAAATTAGCACATTACAAACAAAACAGAGAGAGAATGAGATACTAGCAAAAGCCAATACTGACACAGACCTGACCCAAACCTCGCACTGAACACGTACAGCTGTACACAGAATTATAACTTTTCCATTATCTCGTGGTGAAATCGCTTGGCACAAACTGTGTCTCTAACTCTCATAAACAGTTTGCAGCCGTGGCTGTGAAAAACCTTGTTTTGGCTGATGAGGAATAGTCAATTTTCCAAGCTGATCCCCGCACGCTTGCCGAGTTCAAAATGTGGCCAAGTTAATTTTTGACGCTTAGTGCGGTTAGTTACATCGGCAGGAATATCTGAAAATGAAGTCTTTGCACAAATGAAACAAACCGTACACAGGATACACAACAAGTGAACCTCCTCTGATCCATCTCCCACACACTTACATCCTCTCATTAAATAAAGAGACCAAAAGTGCGCACAGTAATGGAGATGTGGTCTCGCCAACGCCCTGTGTAACATCCTTTTTTTATGTTCAATTCCTCTGGTAATAAAGGGTAACGTTCCATTCGCCTTCTTATTTACTTGCCTCACCACATCTTTTGATGTACCAGGGCTTTGACTATAACAACCTCCCTGATCTGTCAGCTAACCTCCTTCTACACCCGTGTTATCCAGGGCAGGAATGGTCAAACAATGTCCCTTCCTGTGCCGTAGTGGCCCTCGAGACTTGTCACATTAGAGCGGACAGCACAGTTACGGTTACTGGCTCACTCGAGCCCCCGTCCAGCACTAGTTACCTCTTGCCCTCCTCCCCCTCAACCTCACCCCCTCCATTCCCTTCTGTACGTATACATCAAACCTGCCCTGAACTACACCGTCAATCCAGTCCTTGCCAACACAGCTCCGCTAACACTCATTCTATTTACTTTGTGATTTACCCTGTTTGCTTTCTGTGGAACAAGATGTTTGGAACAGGCTGCGTTTTACCTCATTGGGTGATAAAATAGGCAAATAAGGTGGGGGGGGGAGGTTGAGGTCAAAGGTCAAAATCCTGGCACTCCCAACCTAACAGCACTGTGGGTGTTCCTGCACCACATGGGGAGGCATTGGGGTAAAGTTTATTTATTAGGTCACAAGTAGGCTTACATTAACACTGCAATGAAGTTACTGTGAAAATCTCCCAGTTGCCACACTCCGGCGCCTGTTTGGGTACACTGAGGGAGAATTTAGCACGGCCAGTGCACCCTAACCAGCACGTCTTATGGAGGAAACCGGAGCACCCGGAGGAAACCCACGCAGACACGGGGAGAACGTGCAAACTCCACACAGACAGTGACCCGAGCCGGGGGTGGAAGCAATGCTGGTACTGTCACTGGGCTAGTAATCCAGAGATCCATGGAAATACTCTGGGGACCCAGGATCGAATCCCACCACGGCAGATGGTGAAATTTGAATTTAATAAAAATCTGGAATTGGAAGTTCAAAGATGGCCATGAAACCATGGTCGATTGTCGGGAAAACCCATCCGGTTCACTAATGTCCTTACCTGATCTGGCCTACATGTGACTCCAGAGACACAGCGATGTGGTTGACTCTCGAATGCCCAGCCAGTGACACCCACATCCCCGTGTTTGTGTGGGTTTCCTCCGGGTGCTCCGGTTTCCTCCCACACTTTAAAGATGTGCAGGTTAGGTTGATTGGCCATGCTAAATTGCCTCTTAGTTTCCCAGGGTGTGTAGGTTAGAGGGATTAACGGGGTAAATTTGTGGGGTGACAGGGATAGGGCCTGGGTGGAATTGTTACCAGAGCTAACTCGATGGGCTGAGTGGCCTCCTTCTGCACTGGAGGGATTCAATGATTTAGAAGCATGGGTAGGTTATTTGAGCTCTGAGTTTGATTTATTATTGTCACACAGATTAGCGTGAAAAGTATTGTTTCTCGCCCGCTATACAAAGCATACCGTTCATAGGGAAGGAAAGGAAAGAATGCAGAATATGTTACAGTTATAGCGAGGCTGTAGAGAAAGATCAACTTAATGTGAGGTCGGTCCATTCAAGAGTCTGGTGACAGCAGGGAAGAAGCTGTTCTTGAGTCGGTTGGTACGTGACCTCAGCCTTTTGTATCTTTTTCCCCGATGGAAGAAGGTGGAAGACAGAATGTCCGGGGTCTGCCCACGACCCTCTGAGTGAAAAGGTTTTTTCTCAAATAGCCTCTGAACCTCCTGCCCCTCACTCTAAAACTATGCCTCCTTGCGATTGATCCCTGAACCAAGAGGAACAGCTGCTCCCTACTCACCCTGTCCATACCCCTCATAATCTGATACACCTCAATCATGTCCCCCCCCTCAGCCTTCTCTGCTCGACAGAAAACAATCCAACCCCATCTAGTCTCTCCTTATAGCTCATAAGAACTGGGAGCAGGAGTAGGAGTTGGCCATCTGGCCCCTCAAGCCTGCTCCGCCATTCAATAAGATCATGGCTGATCTTTTCGTGGACCCTGCCCGCTCACCATAACCCTTTAATTCCTTTACTATTCAAAGATCTATCCTTGCCTTAAAAACATTCAATGAGGTAGTCTCAACTGCTTCGCTGGGCAGGGAATTCCACAGATTCATAACCCTTTGTGTGAAGAAATTCCTCCTCAATTCTGTCTTAAATCTGCTTCTCCTTATTTTGATGCCATGCCCCCGAGTTCTGGTTTCACCCACCAATGGAAACAACCTCCCTGCTCCTATCTTGTCTTTTCCCTTCATCATCTGATTTGTTCCTATAAGATCTAAATGTACAAATGCTCCGTCATCATATCACCACTCAATTTTCTATCAAGCCAAGTTTAAACAACTTGCCCAACACAATCTAACCCTCTGGTGTTTCCCTCAGAAGGAAATCTTCAAAATGCAGCTAATGAAAATACAACAAAACTTACTCCAACTTATAGATCAAAGGAAGGGTTTAATAAAGAAACATCTTTACTCCAAACTTGCAGCCCTATCCTGGGCCACTCCAAGCTTCCTACAATTCTACATATTTCCTTATTTATAGTGAATCAGCTGGTCAGCTGACTGTTACACCCCTCTGTAATTGGTTCCATGGTCAGCTGATCCTTGTATCTTCCTCCCATTGGTCACATTACATCCAATATAAAGTTTTCTCTGGTTCTAACAGCTGGGTCCCAGAATAAGAACTGAAACTGATCAGTGCAGTGGAAGTTACCTGTAGCGTAAACGGGACTCAAAGCTGTCCTCTTCCATCGAGGTCTCGAACACGTCCAGGTTGGGCGAGGGACTGCGATCGTTCTGCGGAGGTCCCATTTCAGATGGGGACTTTAATCTGTAACAACGGAAATATCTAAATGACATTCCATCCACTTTCAAAATCAAAAGCTTGCACTAATATATTGGATTTCAATGTGCAGTGGCTGTGGCACAGTGGGATTATTACTGGATTAGCAATCCAGAGACCCAGCCCTGGGGATCTGGGTTCGAATCCCACCACAACAGACGGTGTAATCTGAATTCAATAAAAATCTGGAATTATAAATCTAACGATGACCATAAAACCATTGTCAACTGAGACTAGGATCCGAGGGCACTCTTTAGAACCGAGATGAGGGGGAGTTTCTTCAGCCAGAGGGTGGCGAATCTATTCACAGGCGGGTGTGGAGATCAGGTCTTTGAGTGGAAGTCAGAGATACATAGTCCTTGATTGGTAAGGGGATCAAAGGTTATGGGGAAAAGATGGCAGTGGTTAGCACTGCTGCCTCACAGTGTCAGGGACCCAGGTTCAATTCCAGCCTCAGGTCACTGTCTGTGTTGAGTTTGCACATTCTCCTCGTGTCTGCGTGGGTTTCCTCCCACAGTTCAAAGATGTGCGGGTTAGGTTGATTGACCACGATAAGTTGACCCTAGTGTCAGCAGGATTAGCAGGGTTGATGTGTGGGGTTATGGGAATAGGGCTTGGGTGGGATTGTGGTCGGTACAGAATCGAGTGGCCTCCTTCTGCAATGTAGGGATTCAATGAGTGGAGTTGAGGAACTTATCGGCCATGATTGAATGGCGGAACTGACTCAATGGGCCGAATGGCCTAACTCTGCTCCTATATCATATAGCCTGATGGGCTAAAAACCCATCTGGTTCACTCATGTCCTTTAGAGAAGGAAATCTGCCATCCTTACCCAGTCTGGCCTACATGTAACTCCAGAGCCACAGCAATGTGGTTGACTCTCTGTCCTCTGAAACGGAAGGCAGTTAGGGAAAGGCAAAAAAATGTTGGTCCAGCCACTGACACTCACATCCCGTTAAAAAGTGAATAAAATAAACTACCCCGAGATGCTTCACATGAGAGTTACCCACCAAATTTAATACTGAGTCACACAGGGAGATAATAGGACGAAAGGTTAATCAAAGAGATGGATTTTGAGGAGAACCTTAAAGGAAAGGAGAGAGAGAGAGATGGAGCGATTTAGGGAGAAGATTCCAGGCTTTAAGACTGGGTAGCTGAAAGGATGACGGCTAAAAGCTGTGCAAAAAATCCAGGAGATGAACAAGAGGTAAAGGAATGCAAAGATCTCAGAAACTTGTAAGGCTGAAGGAGGTAAAGATAAGTAGAGTGGCAAATACTCACAAAGTATTTTGTTCAGGTTAAAACGAATAGTCACATTTATTTAGAGGTAAGATAGCGCATAGAAGAAAGAACATTTGATTTACATAGGGAAAAAAACACTGCAAAACAATACAAGTTCAAACATAGCAGTACTTTTCAGTAACTTTCAATTATGATTCTCTGATCAAAATTTACAGGGATGTGGGTCCCACAGTTTATTTATCAGTGTCACCAATAGGCTTATATTAACACTGCAATGAAGTTACTGTGAAAATCCCCTAGTAGCTGTACTCTGGCACCTGTTTGGGTACACCGAGGGAGAATTTAGCACGGCCAATGCACCTAACAAGCACATCTTTCTGACTGCGGGAGGAAACCGGAGCACCCGGAGGAAACCCAGGCAGACACGGGGAGAATGTGCAAACTCCACACAGACAGTAACCCAAGCTGGGAATCGAAACCACCCCACACAGAGGGAGCAGAATGCAATGTATAGAATTGTGGACAGCAGGGATGGTGTCTCATTTTGTATCTGTCCTTTTCATAGAATCCCTACAGTACAGAAGGAGGCCATTCAGCCCATCAAATCTGTACCAACCACAATCCCAGCCAGCCTCTATCCCCGTAACCCCACATATTTACCCTGCTGATCCCCCTGACACTAAGAGGCAATTTAGCATGACCAATCAACCTAACCCGCACATCTTTGGAGTGTGGGAGGAAACCCACACGGACATGGGGAGAATGTGCAAACTCCACACAGACAGTGATCCAAGCCGGGAATCGAACCCGGGTCCCTGTCGCTGTGAGGCAGCAGCGCTAACCGTTGTTCCACCGTGCTGCCCCACACTGCAATATTACAGACAGATTGATGGAATATAAATGAAGTACTCCTTATTGGAAAGATAACTAATCAGTTCATGTAGTGCTTGGTCAGATTAGCAGTCTCCTGGCTACTGAGCTGTTTGCTGTTCCCAACAGACTGAAATAGAACTGATTCAGTCAGTGGTTATAAATAAAGTACATAATGTCCTTCCTGCAATCTCCAATTTCACTCAGTGCTTCTCTAACTGTATACGGTCTAATTCACATTCTTAATCAATGTGTCAACTCTCTCTTAGACAAAAATAAAAATAATGCACATGGTCCAGAATTAATCCTGGGGGACAATACTCAATAAAACTTTGTTAAAAGGGGCAAGCAACAAAAGTCAATCCACCATAAAGTCACATAACAAAAAATATCACCCGTGTAAATTGCACCAGAGTTTAAAGTTTATTTATTAGTCACAAGTAAGGCTTACATTAACGCTGCAATGAAGTTCCTGTGAAATTCCCCTAGTCACCACACTCCGGCGCCTGTTCGGATACACTGAGGGAGAATTTAGCAGGGCCAATGCACCCTAACCAGCACGTCTTTCGGACTGAGGGAGGTAACCCACGCAGACATGGGGAGAATGTGCAGACTCAGCACAGACAGTGACCCAAGCTGGGAATCGAACCCGGGTCCCTGGCGTTGTGAGGCAGCAGCACTAACCACTGCGAGAAAATGCTGTAAAATCTCAGCAGGTCTGGCAGCATCTGTAAGGAGAGAAAAGCTTTGACAAAGGTTGAAACATCAGCTCTTTTCTCTCCTTACAGATGCTGCCAGACCTGCTGAGATTTTCCAGCATCTTCCCTTTTGGTTTCAGATTTTCAGCATCTGCAGTAATTTGCTTTAATCCGTTGCTAACCACTGTGCTGTTCATTTGAGAGATAACTGTTAAGATGATAATCTACTTTAGTTAGTTAGTTAAGGGATTAGGGCAGTTTAATGTTGCTCGCTCAGTGCTGCATTAGCCTGGACTTTGTGTTCCTGGAGCAGGAATTGAACCCACAACCACCTGATATAGAAATGGGAGACCTACCCACTAACTCACAACAGGCTCAGGTAACCTAAGCAATCAACTTGTGGTGGCAGGAGTCACAAAGCAGAGAGGCACTCACAGAAAACAAGAGTCTAACCCCTTCCAGTTTAACCCAGGATCTCCCATCACAGAGAATCCACTCACATTAAACAGACAGCAGATTATCCACAGAATCAAAACAAACAGCAGGCCAGGAGCTGCCTGAAATCTCAAACACTCCCTTCAAATTTAACTGATGTTACAACATGGACCAGCCCCCATTTTAACCCTGGCACAACCTGGAAATATATCCAAATATCCCCAGGGAAAGCCCCACTGCAGCGGACACTTCCGAACTGTGCAGTACCCAACTCCCAGGTCTTAGACTCCATATTCAACAGCTCCAACCGTATACAACAAATCCTTCACAATCCCTCTGCCGCCTGTTATTCTCTCTACCACTCCCTCTGCCGCCTGTTATTCTCTCTCTCGCTCCCTCTGACGCCTGTTATTCTCTCTACCACTCCCTCTGATGCCTGTTATTCTCTCTACCACTCCCTCTGTTGCCTGTTATTCTCTCTACCACTCCCTCTGATGCCTGTTATTCTCTCTCTCGCTCCCTCTGACGCCTGTTATTCTCTCTACCACTCCCTCTGATGCCTGTTATTCTCTCTACCACTCCCTCTGATGCCTGTTATTCTCTCTACCACTCCCTCTGTTGCCTGTTATTCTCTCTACCACTCCCTCTGATGCCTGTTATTCTCTCTACCACTCCCTCTGATGCCTGTTATTCTCTCCACCACTCCCTCTGCCGCCTGTTATTCTCTCTCTCGCTACCTCTGATGCCTGTTATTCTCTCTACACTCCCTCTGATGCCTGTTATTCTCTCTACACTCCCTCTGCCGCCTGTTATTCTCTCCCTATCGCTCCTTCTGATGCCTGTTATTCTCTCTCTCACTTCCTCTGACTCCTGTTATTCTCTCTCTCGCTCCCTCTGCCGCCCGTTATTCTCTCTACCACTCCCTCTGCCGCCTGTTATTCTCTCTACCACTCCCTCTGCCGCCTGTTATTCTCTCTCTCGCTCCCTCTGCCGCCCGTTATTCTCTCTACCACTCCCTCTGCCGCCCGTTATTCTCTCTACCACTCCCTCTGCCGCCTGTTATTCTCTCTCTCGCTACCTCTGATGCCTGTTATTCTCTCTACACTCCCTCTGCCGCCTGTTATTCTCTCCCTATCGCTCCTTCTGATGCCTATTATTCTCTCTCTCACTCCCTCTGACGCCTGTTATTCTCTCTCTCGCTCCCTCTGACGCCTGTTATTCTCTCTCTCGCTCCCTCTGACGCCTGTTATTCTCTCTCTCGCTCCTTCTGATGCCTGTTATTCTCTCTCTCACTCCCTCTGACGCCTGTTATTCTCTCTCTCGCTCCCTCTGACGCCTGTTATTCTCTCCCTATCGCTCCTTCTGACGCCTGTTATTCTCTCTCTCACTCCCTCTGCCGCCTGTTATTCTCGCTAGGAAAGGGAAATATGAAAACTTTAAACTTGCCATTTGTTTAAAAAAAAGTCACAAACAGCAATTTACTTTTAATTATCACTCCCTGGGCTGTGAACCTTACTGGGAAGGGATTTGTGTCTCGAGCGTATCTCTATTTCTGGTCCGGATAACCATGGGACTGTTCACCGCAGGGTAAAATCCTGCTGGCAGTGGTTGGATTCGAAGCCAACCACATTTTTAATCCAACACTAGTTACCACACTAGGGAGCAACAATTCACTACATACAGTTTTAAATTGTTCCCTTTCTGGGTCAGATAAATATGGATGACCCAGCCAGCCACATCCACATCCCATAAAATGAATAAATGAGAACAAAAATCACACTGCACTATCACATTGCACTTACCCTCTTAATTACCAGATGTAATATTCTGCTGTGAATCAAACGGACAATTAAAATGTAAGTCCTGCGACTGGTTAGAGAGACTGATATCAATCACAAATCACAGGTGGCACAGTGGTTAACATTGCTGCCTCACAGTGCCAGGGACCCAGGTTTGATTCCCGGCTTGGGTCACTGTCTGTGTGCAGTCTGCACATTCTCCCCGTGTCTGCGTGGGTTTCCTCCCAATGTCTGAAGGAGATGCTGGTTAGGTAGATTTGGCCATGATAAATTGCCCCTTAGTTTCAGCAGGGACTCGGGAGGTTAAATGCGTGGGGTTACGGGGATAGGGTCTGGGTGGTCAGTGCAGACTCGATGGGCCGAATGACCTCTTTCTGCACTGCAGGGATTCTTTGAATCAACCAAGAAGTTCTGGTAACTTACCCCTGTGCTGATGGACACAGAGAATGTGTTGTAAACACACCGATACTTCCCAGTAAGGGATCAATCGTTTCAGCAATCCTTTTAAAGGAGACATTGTTTTGCATGAGTTCGGTGCATGTGAGGCCAGAAATGTCACTCTGTGAGCGTTTACTGTGCCTGCGCCCACCGCAAAGTTCACCAGGAAACCGACTCATTCCTTCCTGTAACACTGCCCCACAGACGGATCGTTCCAAACTGACTTCACCAGGCTAACAATATCACAGCGGCTCTTACAGCACAGACAGCGAGAAACACAGTCACACATTCACCCCAGCATCTGGCACGCACAGGAAGGGGTTAACTAAACACTTCTTAACCAAGGCAGCTCTCTCCTTAAGAAGTGCCCGCGCAAAATAACCAAGCAACTCGAATCGAGTTACGACAAGGACAGCAGTAGCCAAGTAACAGTTACGAACTCGCAGCTAAATCCCTCTCTCTCTCTCTCGGCGTACCTCTGAGTAACAACGGAGGGAATTGGCCCCATTATACATGATCCAGCGCTGCTGTACAATCAATCCAGTGTTCACCCCCCCCCAGAGCCCCGGGTCCCTTCAACGCTCCAATCAGAGTGCACAGAATAAGGAATCTTTCACTACTTGGTGGGGGTGGGGTGGACGGACCCACTGAGTCTCAGAGAGGAGGCTTTTTATTCACTATCTGTAAGGTGATGAAGTTAGAAAGAGTTTCCTCTTTGCTGGGGTGGGGGTGGGGTGGGGGGGTGTCAGTGAGGAACACCACACACACACCAGCGTGCTGTGGAAGTGATGTTCCGATCCACCTCCCAATAATTTAGCCAGTGACGTTGTGCATTTATAAAGATTCAAATAATATTCCATTCAGATCTCTCTGTAAATTAATGCAAACACACACTCACCCCCCCCCCCAAGACACACACACACACACACTCACCCCCCAAGCTACACACACACACTCACTCAACACACACTCACACACACTTATTCAACACACACTGACCCCCCAAGACACACTCACACACACACACACTCACCCCCAACACACACTCACACACGCTCACCCCAAAGCTCACATATACAGTCACCCCAACACACATGCACGCCAGCACACACTCACCCCAACACACACACACAGACACACACACACACCCTCGCAGACACTCACACAAACACACGCTCACATACACACACCCCAACACACACTCACACAGTTACACACACAAACACACACTTTCACATACACACACACTCACACACACACACACATTCTCACACACAAACACACATGTACATGCACACATTCTCTCTCTCACACACACACACACACACACACACACACACACACACTCTCTCTCTCTCTCACACACACGAGTAGCACAGTGACACAGTGGTTAGCACTGCTGCCTCACAGCGCCAGGGACCTGGGTTCAATTCCCAGCTTGGGTCACTGTCTGTGCAGAGTCTGCATGTTCTCCCCATGTCGGCATGGGTTTCCTCCGGGTGCAAAAATGTGTGGATTAGGTTGATTGGCTGTGCCAAATTGATCCTGGTGTGTGGGGGTTATCAGGGTAAATATGTGGGGAATGGGGCCTGGGTGGGGTTGAGGTCAGTACAGACTCAATGGGCTGAATGGCCTCCTTCTCCACAGAAGGGATTCGATGATTCTCCCAGCAGCAGCAGCAAATATTCTCTCTGCTTTTCGAATTGGAACCACTCCCACTGGTGTTTGTCAAAGCCGCCTCCTTCCCCGTGCTAAATAGAAATGACCCAGCCTGTTTAATCTTCCCT
Organism: Carcharhinus amblyrhynchos; assembly: GCF_965287045.1. Lineage (NCBI taxonomy): Eukaryota > Metazoa > Chordata > Chondrichthyes > Carcharhiniformes > Carcharhinidae > Carcharhinus > Carcharhinus amblyrhynchos. The sequence continues at coordinate 8,368,172 of NC_137355.1, read as the reverse complement.
GATAACCTCAATCTCTCCATTCTGGTACCAGCCTTTCCCCAGTGAGCCTTTGTCCTTTTTATAACATTGCGATCAGAGCTGCATATGCTACTCCTACCCACAGCCTCACAAGAGTTTTAAACTGTTTTAACCTAACTTCACTGCTTTCGAGTTTAATCCCCTGGAAATAAATCCCTCTGCTTGGCTAACCTTTTCCTTCATGGTCCACAATGGTTTCATTGAATCATAGAATCCCTACAGTGAGCAGGAGGCCATTCGGCCCATTTGGTCTGTACTGGCCACGATCCCACCCAGGCCCCACACTGTAACCCCATACATTCACCCCACTAATCCCCTGACACCAGGGGACAATTTAGCCTGGCCATTTAGGCCAACTTGCACATCCTTGTTCGCCTGCGTCTCTTGGCTCCTCTATCTTATTCCTGTTCTTATATTTTTGACCTCGGAGGGTATTCAAGCTGGATAGATTTTGAGCTATTAAAAATATTAAAGGATACAGGGATCACGTGGGTAAATGGCACTGATGTAGATAAAAGATTAGCCACGATCTATCGAGTATCGAGTTATATAAAGCATTGGTGAGGCTGAATTTAGAGTATTGTGCACAGTTTTGGTCACCTAGTTACAGGAAGGATGTAAATAAGGTTGAAAGAGCGCAGAGAAGGATGTTGCCAGGACTTGAGAAGCTGAGTTACAGAGAGAGAGATTGAATAGGTTCGGACTTTATTCCCTGGAGAATGAGGGGAGATTTGATAGAGGTGTATAAGATTTTGATGGGTATAGATAGAGGGAATGCAAGCAGGCTTTTCCCACTGAGGCGAGGGGAGAAAAAAACCAGAGGGCATGGGTTAAGGGTGAAAAGTTTAAAGGGAATATTAGGGGGAGCTTCTTCACTCAGAGAGTGGTGGGAGTGTGGAATGAGCTGCTGGATAAAGTGGTAAACGCGGGGTCACTTTTAACATTTAAGGAAAACTCGGATGGGTTCATGGATGAGAGGGGTGTGGAGGGATATGGTCCAAGTGCAGGTCAGTGGGACGAGGCAAAAAATGGTTCAGCACAGACAAGAAGGGCCAAAAGGCCTGTTTCTGAGCTGTAATGTTCTATGGTTCTATTGGCCATGATCGAGTTGAATGGTGGTGTTGATTGGAGGGGCTGAACGGCCTGCTCCTGTTTCTCTTTGCTGTGTTCTTTAGAGGACAGTGAGAGACTTTTTCTTGACACCTATTCAGCTTATTTACTTAATTCAAGAGTTTGTGCTGTGCTAAATGCATTTCTTTTAATATTGGTATATTTATTTCTGATTTTCCTACTGTGGTGACTGTCCCTTTAAGGATCCGTCTGCCAGACCACATGACCCAGGGAACCAATCAGAGAAGCAGACTGGGAGATCCCCCTGGTGAGCTCGGGGTCTCTGTTCCAGAACCTTCTCGGGAGCTGGTGGAGGGTGGCACAGTGGGTTAGCAGTGCTGCCTCACAGGGACCCGGGTTCGATTCCCGGCTTTGGGTCACTGTCTGTGTGGAGTCTGCACATTCTCCCCGTGTCTGCGTGGGTTTCCACCCTCCCCGCCCCCCCAAGTCCGAAAGATGAGCTGGTTAGGTGCTAAATTCTCCCTCAGTGTACCTGAACAGGCGCCAGAGTGTGGTGACTAGGGGATTTACACAGTAACTTCATTGCAGTGTTAATGTAAGCCGACTTGTGACATTAATAAATAAACTTAAGTTGCTGGTTAAAGAAGCGTTGGTAAGTTGCTGCGGTGTATGATTTCAAATATTTGAGTAGGATACTGATCAAGCGCTGTCCTGGATGGTATCGAGCTTTTTGGGTCTGCCCCCATTCAGGCGAGTGGGGAGTATTCCACCACACTCCTGACCTGTGCCTTGTAGATGGTGGACAGGCTTTGGGGAGTCAGGAGGTGAGTTTGTCACCGCAGTATTCCCAGCCTCTGACCTGTTCTGGTAGCCGCAGTATTTATGTGGCTGGGTTCAGTTCAGTTTCCCCTCAGCTGTAACCCCCAGGATGGACCCAGCGTATGTATGAATGTTGAACTAGTTGTCTCATTTCTCTAGGTTACTGCAGCGACTACTTCAGAAATCATTTATTGCCTGATACACTTTAACAAGTCCTTAAATAAAGAGAAATGCTAAATAAATACAAGTTCTCTTCTTAAGCTATGAATCTATTTGTTTCAGCGCTGAGTTAAATAGACAGTTCAGAGTCTGTGATGGAATATTAAACGAGTTAACGTTACAAATGATGCTGAAATGATGTTTACAATGAGCACAATCTGTTTGATCAGTACAACGGGTGCTGTTGTGCAGTCAGAAATTCTTTGTGATATGATGCCAAGGCTGTGACCAAACTGGTTCGGCCTCAGAGTCTTGCCAGGCTGGCACGGTGGTTAACACTGCTGCCTCACAGCGCCAGGAGCCCGGGTTCGATTCCCGGCTTGGGTCCCTGTCTGTGTGGAGTTTGCACATTCTTGCCGTGTCTGCGTGGGTTTTCTCCGGGTGCTCCAGTTTCCTCCCACAGTCTGAAAGACGTGCTGTTTATTTAGGGTGCATTGGCCGTGCTAAATTCTCCCTCAGTGTGCCCAAACAGGCACCGGGATGTGGTGACTAGAGGATTTTCACAGTAAATTCATTGCAGTGTTAATGGAAATCAACTTGTGACACTGATAAATAAATAAAAGTAAAGTCAGGAATAGAGTTTATATAGTGTTTGGGCAATAGCTCATTGGTGCATTTACCATGGCAAAATTTTGACCAATCAGAGCAGACCAATGAGCCAACCAATCAGCAGTAAAAATTGCCCATTGAAATTTGGTATTCTTGCAGCTGTCCTGATGAGTGCAAGGCAAAAAGCTTCGACAGCATGTCTCTATGTGTGCACAGCAAGCTCCCACAAACAGTGGTGTGATAATGACCAGATAACCTATCTTTATGAGGCTGATTGAGGGTTAAATATTGGGCAGGATACGGGGGAGAACTCTCTGCTCTTCTTCAAGATAACTTTATATCTGCCTTAGAGGGCAGCTTCCAATTTCATCTGGAAGGCAGCACCTCTGAGAGAGCACGCACCTCCCTAAGTACCGTACCTCCCTCACTGCACCTCCCTCAGTACCGCACCCCCCTCACTGCACCTCCCTAAGTACCGTACCTCCCTCACTGCACCTCCCTAAGTACCGCACCTCCCTCACTGCACCCCCCTCACTGCACCTCCCTAAGTACCGCACCTCCCTCACTGCACCTCCCTAAGTACCGCACCTCCCTCACTGCACCTCCCTCACTCACCTCCCTCACTGCACCTCCCTAAGTACCGCACCTCCCTCACTGCACCTCCCTAAGTACCGTACCTCCCTCACTGCACCTCCCTCACTGCACCTCCCTAAGTACCGCACCTCCCTCACTGCACCTCCCTCACCGCACCTCCCTCACTGCACCTCCCTCACTGCACCTCCCTAAGTACCGCACCTCCCTCACTGCACCTCCCTCACTGCACCTCCCTCACTGCACCTCCCTAAGTACCGTACCTCCCTCACTGCACCTCCCTAAGTACCGCACCTCCCTCACTGCACCCCCCTCACTGCACCTCCCTCACTGCACCTCCCTAAGTACCGCACCTCCCTCACTGCACCTCCCTCACTGCACCTCCCTCACTGCACCTCCCTAAGTACCGCACCTCCCTCACTGCACCTCCCTCACTCACCTCCCTCACTGCACCTCCCTAAGTACCGCACCTCCCTCACTGCACCTCCCTAAGTACCGTACCTCCCTCACTGCACCTCCCTCACTGCACCTCCCTAAGTACCGCACCTCCCTCACTGCACCTCCCTCACTGCACCTCCCTAAGTACCGCACCTCCCTCACTGCACCTCCCTCACCGCACCTCCCTCACTGCACCTCCCTCACTGCACCTCCCTCACTGCACCTCCCTCACTGCACCTCCCTCACTGCACCTCCCTAAGTACCGCACCTCCCTCACTGCACCTCCCTCACTCACCTCCCTCACTGCACCTCCCTAAGTACCGCACCTCCCTCACTGCACCTCCCTAAGTACCGCACCTCCCTCACTGCACCTCCCTAAGTACCGCACCTCCCTCACTGCACCTCCCTCACTGCACCTCCCTAAGTACCGCACCTCCCTCACTGCACCCCCCTCACTGCACCTCCCTAAGTACCGCACCTCCCTCACTGCACCTCCCTCACTGCACCTCCCTAAGTACCGCACCTCCCTCACTGCACCTCCCTCACTGCACCTCCCTAAGTACCGCACCTCCCTCACTGCACCTCCCTCACTCACCTCCCTCACTGCACCTCCCTAAGTACCGCACCTCCCTCACTGCACCTCCCTAAGTACCGCACCTCCCTCACTGCACCTCCCTCACTGCACCTCCCTCACTGCACCTCCCTAAGTACCGCACCTCCCTCACTGCACCTCCCTCACTCACCTCCCTCACTGCACCTCCCTAAGTACCGCACCTCCCTCACTGCACCTCCCTAAGTACCGTACCTCCCTCACTGCACCTCCCTCACTGCACCTCCCTAAGTACCGCACCTCCCTCACTGCACCTCCCTCACTGCACCTCCCTAAGTACCGCACCTCCCTCACTGCACCTCCCTCACCGCACCTCCCTCACTGCACCTCCCTCACTGCACCTCCCTCACTGCACCTCCCTCACTGCACCTCCCTCACTGCACCTCCCTAAGTACCGCACCTCCCTCACTGCACCTCCCTCACTCACCTCCCTCACTGCACCTCCCTAAGTACCGCACCTCCCTCACTGCACCTCCCTAAGTACCGCACCTCCCTCACTGCACCTCCCTAAGTACCGCACCTCCCTCACTGCACCTCCCTCACTGCACCTCCCTCACTGCACCTCCCTAAGTACCGCACCTCCCTCACTGCACCCCCCTCACTGCACCTCCCTAAGTACCGCACCTCCCTCACTGCACCTCCCTCACTGCACCTCCCTAAGTACCGCACCTCCCTCACTGCACCTCCCTCACTGCACCTCCCTCACTGCAACTCCCTAAGTACCGCACCTCCCTCACTGCACCTCCCTCACTGCACCTCCCTCACTGCACCTCCCTCAGTACCGCACCTCCCTCACTGCACCTCCCTCACTGCACCTCCCTCACTGCACCTCCCTCAGTACCGCACCTCCCTCACTGCACCTCCCTCACTGCACCTCCCTCAGTACCGCACCTCCCTCACTGCACCTCCCTCACTGCACCTCCCTCACTGCACCTCCCTAAGTACCGCACCTCCCTCACTGCACCTCCCTCACTGCACCTCCCTCAGTACCGCACCTCCCTCACTGCACCTCCCTCACTGCACCTCCCTCACTGCACCTCCCTAAGTACCGCACCTCCCTCACTGCACCTCCCTCACTGCACCTCCCTAAGTACCGCACCTCCCTCACTGCACCTCCCTCAGTACCGCACCTCCCTCACTGCACCTCCCTCACTGCACCCCCCTCACTGCACCTCCCTCACTGCACCTCCCTAAGTACCGTACCTCCCTCACTGCACCTCCCTCACTGCACCTCCCTCACTGCACCTCCCTCACTGCACCTCCCTCACTGCACCTCCCTAAGTACCGCACCTCCCTCACTGCACCTCCCTCACTGCACCTCCCTCACTGCACCTCCCTCACTGCACCTCCCTCACTGCACCTCCCTAAGTACCGCACCTCCCTCACTGCACCTCCCTCAGTACCGCACCTCCCTCACTGCACCTCCCTCACTGCACCTCCCTAAGTACCGCACCTCCCTCACTGCACCTCCCTAAGTACCGCACCTCCCTCACTGCACCTCCCTAAGTACCGCACCTCCCTCACTGCACCTCCCTCACTGCACCTCCCTAAGTACCGCACCTCCCTCACTGCACCTCCCTCACTGCACCTCCCTAAGTACCGCACCTCCCTCACTGCACCTCCCTCACTGCACCTCCCTCACTGCACCTCCCTCACTGCACCTCCCTAAGTACCGTACCCCCCTCACTGCACCTCCCTCACTGCACCTCCCTCACTGCACCTCCCTAAGTACCGCACCTCCCTCACTGCACCTCCCTCACTGCACCTCCCTCACTGCACCTCCCTCACTGCACCTCCCTAAGTACCGCACCTCCCTCACTGCACCTCCCTCACTGCACCTCCCTCACTGCACCTCCCTCACTGCACCTCCCTAAGTACCGTACCCCCCTCACTGCACCTCCCTCACTGCACCTCCCTCACTGCACCTCCCTAAGTACCGCACCTCCCTCACTGCACCTCCCTCACTGCACCCCCCTCACTGCACCTCCCTCACTGCACCTCCCTAAGTACCGCACCTCCCTCACTGCACCTCCCTCACTGCACCTCCCTCACTGCACCTCCCTAAGTACCGCACCTCCCTCACTGCACCTCCCTCACTGCACCTCCCTCACTGCACCTCCCTCACTGCACCTCCCTCACTGCACCTCCCTAAGTACCGCACCTCCCTCACTGCACCTCCCTCACTGCACCTCCCTCACTGCACCTCCCTAAGTACCGTACCTCCCTCACTGCACCTCCCTCACTGCACCTCCCTCACTGCACCTCCCTAAGTACCGTACCTCCCTCACTGCACCTCCCTCACTGCACCTCCCTCACTGCACCTCCCTCACTGCACCTCCCTAAGTACCGCACCTCCCTCACTGCACCTCCCTCAGTACCGCACCTCCCTCACTGCACCTCCCTCACTGCACCTCCCTAAGTACCGTACCCCCCTCACTGCACCTCCCTCACTGCACCTCCCTCACTGCACCTCCCTAAGTACCGTACCCCCCTCACTGCACCTCCCTCACTGCACCTCCCTAAGTACCGCACCTCCCTCACTGCACCTCCCTCACTGCACCTCCCTCACTGCACCTCCCTAAGTACCGCACCTCCCTCACTGCACCTCCCTCACTGCACCTCCCTCACTGCACCTCCCTAAGTACCGTACCTCCCTCACTGCACCTCCCTAAGTACCGCACCTCCCTCACTGCACCCCCCTCACTGCACCTCCCTCACTGCACCTCCCTCACTGCACCTCCCTAAGTACCGTACCCCCCTCACTGCACCTCCCTCACTGCACCTCCCTAAGTACCGCACCTCCCTCACTGCACCTCCCTCACTGCACCTCCCTCACTGCACCTCCCTAAGTACCGCACCTCCCTCACTGCACCTCCCTCACTGCACCTCCCTCACTGCACCTCCCTAAGTACCGCACCTCCCTCACTGCACCTCCCTCACTGCACCTCCCTAAGTACCGTACCTCCCTCACTGCACCTCCCTAAGTACCGCACCTCCCTCACTGCACCTCCCTCACTGCACCTCCCTCACTGCACCTCCCTAAGTACCGCACCTCCCTCACTGCACCTCCCTCACTGCACCTCCCTCACTGCACCTCCCTAAGTACCGTACCTCCCTCACTGCACCTCCCTAAGTACCGTACCTCCCTCACTGCACCTCCCTCACTGCACCTCCCTCAGCTCCGCACCTCCCTCACTGCACCTCCCTCACTGCACCTCCCTCACTGCACCTCCCTCACTGCACCTCCCTCACTGCACCTCCCTCAGCTCCGCACCAAGTTCCTCTCTTGATATTTCCGCTATTTCTATTCTTTTATTAGTATCACAAGTGGGTTTACATTAACACTGCAATGAAGTTACTGTGAGTCACTACACTCCGGCGCCTGTTTGGGGAGACTGAGGGAGACGTTCGCCCGGCCAACGCACAGGATAGGTAGATTTTTGAACAGTAAAGGAATTAAAGGTTACGGTGAGCGGGTGGGTGAGTGGAGCTGAGTCCATAAAAAGATCAGCCATGATTTTATTGAACAGCAGAGCAGGCTCGAGGGGTCAGATGGCCGACTCCTGCCATGTCTTTCTGACTGGCAGGAAACCGGAGCACCCGGAGGAAACCCACGCAGACACGGGGGCAACATGCAGACTCCGCACAGTTACCCAAGCCGGGAATCGAACCCGGGTCCCTGGCACTGAGAGGCAGCGGTGCTAAGCACTGTGCCAGCCGTGCTGCCTTTGGGATCTTCAGATTCAAAGGCATGAATTCTGAGCTCCAGCTGATTTATATACCTGAATACTAGGCTGTTAGTTACAGAGTGTGGTACCGTGTGTCCACCCCAGTCTTGTACTGAGTCTGCCTCCTTTCTGGGAATGCCGGTTACTATTCTCAACTCATTTCCAAGAAGGACAAACTGGGAGTCTATACCTCCCAATAGGAACATGTTAACCAGCGAGAGCTAATTCCTGGAGGCAGTCTGCCCCTATCCTGCTTGCTTATCTCTACACTGCTGAATGTATTGCGTCAGTTCGTTTCCATTACATACACGCTCTGATCACACTGGCAACTGGCTTCTATACCTAACACCACTGTTTTACATTCTCGTGTGAGTCGCAATTAACTGAGATCTAATGGCCCCAACCTAGAGTCACACATGCACGCGCACACACACACTCAGTGTCACACAGACGCTCACACACTCACTCTCACACACACACACTCACTCTCTCTCACACACCCATACACACACACACTGACACTCACTGTCTCTCACACACACACACACACACTCACTCACACACACACACTCACACACTCACTCTCGTACATACACGCTCTCTCACACACACACACTCACTCTCTCTCACACACCCATACACACACACACACTGACACTCACTGTCTCTCACACACACACACTCACACACTCACTCTCGCACATACACGCTCTCTCACACACACACTCACTCTCTCTCACACACCCATACACACACACACTGACACTCACTGTCTCTCACACACACACACTCACTCACACACTCACACACTCACTCTCGCACATACACGCTCTCTCACACACACACACTCACTCTCTCTCACACACCCATACACACACACACTGACACTCACTGTCTCTCACACACACTCACTCTCACACACTCACACTCACTGTCACACAGACACTCACACACTCATTTTCACAAACACTCACATTCACTGTCTCACACACACACACACACACTCATGCTCGCTCACATACTCATGCACACACACACACTCACATTCACACACTTACTCTCTCTCTCTCTCTCACACACACATTCACACACACTCATGCTCTCTCACACACACACACTCACACTCTCACACACACACACACTGATACTCTCTCACAAACTCACTCTCTCTCACATACACACACACACACATTCACACACTTACTCTCTCTCTCTCACACACACACACTCACGCTCTCTCACACTCACACACACACACACTCACACTGATACTCTCTCACAAACTCACTCTCTCTCACATACACACACACACACATTCACACACTTACTCTCTCTCTCTCACACACACACACTCACGCTCTCTCACACTCACACACACACACACTCACACTGATACTCTCTCACAAACTCACTCTCTCTCACATACACACACACACACATTCACACACTTACTCTCTCTCTCTCACACACACACACTCACGCTCTCTCACACTCACACACACACACACTCACACTGATACTCTCTCACAAACTCACTCTCTCTCACATACACACACACACACACATTCACACACACTCTCACACTCACACACACACACACTCACACTGATACTCTCTCACAAACTCACTCTCTCTCACATACACACACACACTCATTCACACACACTCTCACACTCACACACACACTGATACTCTCTCACAAACACACACACACACGCTCACTGTCACACAGACACTCTCACTGTCACACAGACACTCTCACTCTCACACACGCACATACTCACACTCACACTCTTGCATTGAAAGGCCTCTGGCATTCTCAGCCAGAAATCACTGATATTACACAGAAAGCCATCAGTTATGAGAGTGGAAGTAGGCCATTCGGCCCATTGTATCTGCTCTGCTATTCAATGAGATTATGATCAATCTGCTGTAACTCCACTTTCCTGCCTTATCCTCATAAACCTCGACTCCCTTACTGATTAAAAACTTGTCTCAGCTTTGAACATACTGAACGACCCAGGCTCTATCACTGTCTGCGGTAAAGGGCTCCTCTGAGAGAAGGAATCCCTCCCCATCTCTGAAATACACCACTCCCTTACTCTGAGACTGTGCCCTCTGGTCCCAGAGTCTCCCACAAGGGAAAACAACCTCTCAGCATCTCCCCTGGGGACACTCCTGAGAATCCGATAAGTCTCAGTAAGGTTGCCTCTCATTCTTCTAAACCCCATTCAGTACAGGCCCAGTCTCCTCAGCCTCTCCCTGGCGATCAAGCTAGTGAACCAAAGATGTGCGGGTTAGGGGGATTGGCCATGTTAAATTGCCCCTTAGTGTCAGGGGGAACTAGCTAGGGTAAATACAGGGGGCTATGGGGATAGGTAGTGGATGGGATTGTGGTCGGTACAGACTCGATGGGCTGAATGGCCTCCTTCTGCACTGTGGGGATTGGATGTTGGAATTGGTGGCTGGGCCAGCATTTATTGCCCATCCCTAATTGCCCTTGTGAAGGTGTTGGTGAGCTGCATTCCTGGACGGCTGTGGTCTGTGCGGTGTAGGTGTACACACCGCGCTGTTAAGGAGGATTTGAGTGATGTTGAGGAGGTATCAGTGTGACCTCGCAGGGAGATCTGAGTACCTACAACACCTTTCCTGATGTCAGGCTGTTCTGAACTAATTTACAACCACAAAGTAAATCCAGAGCCTCAGCAGATTATAGATGACTTAATGCGTCTTACATAACAAGTGTGACAAAGTTCAAATCTGTTCAACAATTTAGTACCTGCTTCTAAGTATAATATTTATTCTTCATTCAACTTGTCCAGGCGCAGACAAAGCTCATTTGTACAAAGGGTGTAACAGTTCTTTCGCAGAGTAGGTAAAGTCATGCAGTGAATCCAGAGGAGAACTGGATGTTTAATGAACATTATACAATGCCTCACCCTCTTTCCCATGGCATCCCTCACTGCTTTGCGATTGGATCAGAGTGTTCAATCTTCTTAGCCCAACTCCGTGGGAAAGAGCTTTCCATCGATGGGAGCCGATGGCCAAGAGGTATTAACGCCAGACCATGAGTCGAAAAACTCAGCTAATGTTCTGGGGACCCGGGTTTGAATCCCGCCACGGCAGATGGTGGAATTTGAACTCAATAAAAAAAATCTGGAATTAAGAATCCATTAAGATGTGGGAAAAATCTGTCTGGTTCCCTTTAGGGAAGGAAATCTGCCGTCTTTACCCGGTCTGGCCTACGTGTGACTCCAGAGCCACAGCGATGTGGCTAAGTCTCAGCTGCCCTCTGAAATGGCAAACCACTCAACGCAAAATCCTTCCAATGGCTGGCTGTGAGGGCGGGAGAGACTCCTGGCCATGCGATGGAACTAACACACTGGAGTTTCTACCGTCACTGTCCGTAGCCCCAGGCTACGGCATGTAGCACGGAAGGACTTTGCAGATTGACCTGTTTGGCTGCATTACTAACGGACCTTCCTTGGCCGTCAAACCTTGGGGTGGGACTCGAACCCGGAGCTTCTGGCTCAGAGACAGGGAAGCATGGAGATATGATGGCTTAGTGGCATTATCACTAGTCTATTAATCCAGAAACTCAGCTAATGTTCTGGGGACCTGGGTTCGAATCCCATCACGACACAGTGCCACGAGACCAACTCCACAATAATTTACTATAAAATATCTTTATTGTGGAATTAAACAGCGCATAGGAAGGTGTTTATTGATGTTGTGTTTCTCACTGTATCATGAACTGTTCATAAGCAGAGACTGAGGATTACCTATACTGGTTTATTGAACAAACTATCCAATGACGCCCCCCCCTCACTCTTTCCTCTGGGGTCTGCAAATGCTTCCCTCAATATTTATCCAATTTTCTTTTTAGAAGTTTTTGTTGAATCTGTTTCCATCAGTATTTTGGGCAGTGCATTCTAGATTACAACAATGTAGTCTTGAAAAAAAATGCTTGTGGATACGATATTTTTATTCATTTGTGGGACATGGGCGTCGCTGGCTGGCCAGCATTTAGTGCCCATCCCTAATTTTGATTTGATTTATTATTGTCATATGTATTAACATACAGTACTGTTTCTTGTGTGCTATATAGACAAAGCATATCATTCACAGAAAAGGAGAGAGTGCAGAATGTAGTGTCACAGTCATAGCTGGGGTGTAGAGAAAGACCAACTTAATGCAAGGGTAGGTCCATTCACCCCTTGCTAGCCTTTTCAGAGGTCACTTAAGGGTAATCACATTGCTGAGGCTCTGGAATCATATGTAGGCCAGACCGGGTAAGGATGGCAGATTTCCTTCCCTAAAGGACATGAGTAAACCAGATGGGTTTTTCCAACAATCGACAATGGTCATCATTAGACTTTTAATTCTCAATTTTTATTGAATTCAAATTCCACCATCTGCCGTGGCGGGATTCGAACCGGGTCCCCAGAACATTAGCTGAGTTTCTGGATTAATAGAACCAGTGATATACCACTCGCCCCATTCTTCCCATCCAATTTATCAAAACTCTTTACGATCCAGAATGCCTCTCTTAAATCTCCTCTAACCTGTACGGAGAACAATGCCACTCTTTAAATAACCAATGTCCTTCATGCCACTGTCAATCTCCACTGCACCCCCTCCAACATCTTTCTGAAAGATTGGTGCCCAGAATTAGACACAGTTCCACATTACACACCACCAGCAGAGCGACCTTCCTCAGATCAGCCCATTTAGGAGCCAAAAGCTTCAAAATGTGAACCCCGAGGCTGAAGGGGAAAGTAAATAACGAGCAATAGTGAGAACCCCCACAACACTAAAACTTTTCTCATTCACTTGTGGGACATGACCATCGCTGGCTGGCCAACATTGAGAATCAACCAGGGCAGCACAGTGGCTCAATGGTTAACACTGATTCACAGCAGTAGGCACCCGGTTCGATTCCCGGCTCGGTTCGTTGTCTCTGCAGAGACTGCACATTCTCCCTGTGTCTGCGTGGGTTTCCTCCGGGTGCTCCAGTTTCCTCCCGCAGTCCGAAAGACGTGCTGGTTAGGTTCATTGGCTGTGCTAAATTCTCCCTCAGTGTACCCAAACAGGCACTGGAGTGACTTCATTGCAGTGTTAATGTAAGCCGACTTGTGACACTAATGAATAAACTTTGAACTTTAAACAAGTGGTGAAAGGGCAGGTTGCCACAGCAACTGAAAAACCGGTTAATTATCCGACACACCATCCCCCCTATGGAGAAATACCCAGTAGCTCATTTAGATCACAACTAACAGCACAACCTTAATACCAGAATCTCTCTGTGTCAATAACTTCTTAAAAATGTTACATGTAATGTGGATTCCCGATATAAACATGTCACAGGGTAATTTATCAGGCTCTGTATCCCAGGGTTCTGAAATCTTTCTAGCCATTTGCCCCCTCCCCTAAGCGTGCTGACAGAGAAATATTATTTTGAAGGGTTAATATAGATTGTTTTTGTGAAATAGGTGCAAACGTACAAGAACAAATGTGGTTTCTATCGCTTGCATTTGTTTTATTATTGGTTGATGGGATGTGGGTTTCGCTGGCTGGACCAGCATCTATTGCCCATCGCTGAGGACATTTCAGGGTCAACCACATTGCTGTGTCTCTGGAGTCACACCAGACCAGGTAAGGACAGCAGGTTTCCTTCGCTGAAGGACATTAGTGAACCAGATGGGTTTTTCTGACAATGGTCGTCAGTAGATTCTTAATTCCAGATTTTTTTAATTGAATTCCACCATCTGCTTTGGTGGGATTCGAACCCGGAACATTAGCTAAGTTTCTGGATTAATAATCCAGCAATAACACCAGGCCATTGCCTTCCCTAAAGGATATTCATGGACCAGATGGCTTTTCTCGATCACCAAAAGTCTGTCTTACTCCCCTCAATGCCGACACTATAGTTAAGAAAGCCCCACCAACGCCTCTACTTTCTCAGAAGACTAAGGAAATTTGGCATGTCCGTTATGACTCTCACCAACTTTTACAGATGCACCATAGAAAGCATTCTTTCTGGTTGTATCACACCTTGGTATGGGCTCCTGCTCTGCCCAAGACCGCAAGGAACTACAAAGGGTCATGAATGCAGCCCAATCCATCACACAAACCAGCCTCCCATCCATTGACTCTGTCTACACTTCCCTCTGCCTCGGCAAAGCAGCCAGCATAATCAAGGACCCCCACGCACCCCGGATATTCTCTCTTCCACCTTCTTTTGTTGGGAAAAAAATGATCCAAAAGTCTGAGGTCACGCACCAACCGACTCAAGAACAGCTTCTTCCCTGCTGCCGTCAGACTTTTAAATGGAGCTATCTGGCACTAAGTTGATCTTTCTCTACACCCTAGCTATGACTGTAACACTACATTCTGCACTCTCTCCTTCCCTTTTCTATATATGGTCTGTATAGCGTGCAAGGAACAATACTTCTCACTGTACACTCATCCATGAGACAGCAATAAATCAAATCAAATCAAACACAGCAGCCTGACTTAGCACAGAAGCCTGACTTAGCACAGAAGCCTTGAATGTATTCAATGGAGCCTCAGAATTCTGTGGAACCCCAGCGTGGGTGGCCCTGGAGTACAGTATTGCATCTTCCATCTGTACGACCAAGAAAACTCTGATCTTCAGCTGCTACAACTGTTTTCCCTAGAGTTTTGATTTTTAACTGTAAATTATGGACAGGATTTTCCAGCCCCACTCGCTCCAAAGTGATCAATGGATCTTTACACAGCTCCTCCCCACTACCACTCCCGTGGAAGGCTGGCGGGGGGGGGGGGGGGTAGGAATTCCACCCGGGGATTGAACCTGGGTCCCTGGCACTGGGGGGGTGGTGGGGTAGGAATTCCACCCTATAAATCAAAATATTAAAAAGAAATAAGAACAGAATTTGGCATTTTCAAGTTGGACTAAGTTATGTCTGTGTGCGCTGGTTTAATTGTCTGTTAGCAGTCGCTGTGGACTAGTCTGGGTCTGGACATCCTGTTCTAACAATCTGAAAGGAGGTTTATGAGTTTATGTATTTATACATCTGACAATCCAAACTGCTTCAGGCAACACGCTGTTTTGTCGTTGTGTGGCACGATCACACCATTGCTCAAATATTCAGATCCCTAAAAAGCAATAAATCACAACTGAGCAGAAACGAAACTTACTGAAGAGCAGTAAGAGGTCAGAAAAGACAGGATCTAAACCACCATCAACTCTCTGCACTTATATCGCGCTTTGTGCAGAGTAAAATAGGTGCTATAAGTTTCAGTATTAGTGTCACGGCAATGAAGTTACTGTGAAAATCCCTTAGTCGTCCGGCTCCTGTTCGGGTTACACTGAGGGAGAATTTAACACGGACAATGCACCCTAACCAGCAGGTCTTTCAGACTGTGGGAGGAAACCGGAGCACCCAGAGGAGAGAAAGTGGAGAGGAGATTCGAGGTATTTAAAATCAGGGGGGGTTTTGGATAGAGTAGACACGGGGAGAAACGGCTCCCATCGGTGGAAGGGTCAGGAATCAGTGAGCGGTTTTAGGGTTACTGGTGAAAGGGGCAATGGAGACATGAGGAGAAAGTTTTTCAATCAGTGAGAGGTTGGGATGTGGGAATGTGTTTCCCCAGAGGGTGGCAGGTTCAATCATAGCTTCCCAAATGAAAGATCAGTCACTTATCCCAGGGGAATGTATTTGTCAGAATGTGAGGAAAAGGGAGGGGACTGGGACTGGGAGCCAGCACGAGCACAATGGGCTGAAAGGCCTCCTCCTGTGTAATGGAGATTTACAGCACGGAAAAAGCCCATTGTGTCTGTGCCGTGCTGTAACCACCCTGTGAATAGACAGCAGTGTTTTTATCACAGTGACGGTGGCACAGTGGGTTAGCACTGCACCCCCCCCCCGCCCCCCCCCCAGTGCCAGGGACCCAGGTTCAATCCCTGGCTCGGGTCACTGTCTGTGTGGTTAGCCTGCACATTCTCCCCGTGTCTGCGTGGGTTTCCTCTGGTTGCTCCAGTTTCCTCCCACAGTCTGAAAGACGGTGCAGACTCCACACAGACAGTGACCCGAGCCGGGGGATCGAACCTGGCGCTGTGAGGGTCCGCGCTGCCCAGAGTGAATACTTTGATGTTGTCCGTTGTGTCAAACCCAAATTGCTCTTCCCAATAATTTTACTGGTCTGTCCACCCTCTGACATCACTTCCTCCTCGTTGTCACCATGTGATAGAGAGTGAGTGAAGCGATTGGTGAAAGCTCATAGCGGATCAGGAAATGGTGAAACAGAATCTCGCCTCCCTGGCCGTACTGAAACAACGTGAAGTTTATTTATCAGTGCCACAAGTAGGCTTACATTAACACTGCAATGAAGTTACTGTGAAAATCCCCTAGTCTGTTCAGGGACACTGAGGGAGAATTTAACACGGACAATGCTTCTAACCAGCAGGTCTTTCTGACTGTGGGAGGAAACCCACGCAGACACGGGGAGAATGTGCAGGCTAACCACACAGACAGTGACCCGAGCCAGGGATTGAACCTGGGTCCCTGGCACTGGGGGGGGGGGGCGCAGTGCTAACCCACTGTGCCACCGTCACTGTGGTAAAAACACTGCTGTCTATTCACAGGGTGGTTACAGCACGGCACAGACACAATGGGCTTTTCCCCAGCTGTAAATCTCCATTACACAGAAGGAGGCCTTTCAGCCCATTGTGCTCGTGCTGGCTCCCAGTCCCAGTCCCCTCCCTTTTCCTCACATTCTGACAAATACATTCCCCTGGGATAAATGACTGATCTTTCATTTGGGAAGCTATGATTGAACCTGCCACCCTCTGGGGAAACACATTCCCACATCCCAACCTCTCACTGATTGAAAAACTTTCTCCTCATGTCTCCATTGCCCCTTTCACCAGTAACCCTAAAACTGCTCACTGATTCCTGACCCTTCCACCGATGGGAGCCGTTTCTCCCCGTGTCTACTCTATCCAAACCCCTCCTGATTTTAAATACATCAAATTTCCTCCAACCGCTCCAATCTACCCCTGTGACTGAAAGCTCTTCACTCCTGGAGCTGATCTTATTAATCTTTTCCCCATTCTCTCTCTCTCGGCTGCAGTCTGGTACCCAGAGCTGGATGCTGTACCCCACTTGAGGCCCAGCCAGTATTTTATACAGCGTTTTCCGTAACTTCCCTGCTTCTTCCTCTGCGCCTCTATCTAGAAAGCCCAGCATCCTTACGCTTTATTAACCACTTCCTCACTCTACCCAAACACCTTCACTGGTTTGTGTATATATACCCCAGGTAGCTCCACTCCCCCTCCATGTCACAATCATTGTCTTCAAAACCAAACTAACCACTCAGAAATGGACGAGAGCTTCAATCTTCTTGGTGTCCAGATCACCAACAACCTGTCCTGGTTCCCCCCCCCCCCCGCTGTCCACACTATAGTTAAGAAAGCCCATCAACACCTCTACTTTCTCAGGAGGTGACGGAAATTCGGCATGTCAGCTATGACTCTCACCAACTTTTACAGATACACCATGGGAAGCACTCTTTCTGGTTGTATCACAGCTTGGTCTGGGCTCCTGCTCTGCCCAAGACCACAAGGAAATGCAAAGGGTGGTGAATGAAGCCCAGTCCATCAGGCAAACCAGCCTCCCATCCATTGACTCTGTCTACACTTCCCGCTGCCTTGGAAAAGCAGCCGGCATAATCAAGGACCCCACACACCCCGGACATTCTCTCTTCCACCTTATTCCATCGGGAAAACGATACAAAAGTCTGAGGTCACATACCAACCGACTCAAGAACAGCTTCTTCCCTGCTGCTGTCAGACTTTTGAATGGACCTACCTCACATTGAGTTGATCTTTCTCTCCGCCCTCGCTGCGACTGTAACACTACATTCTACACCCTCTCCTTTCCTTCTCTATGAACGGTATGCTTTATCTGTATAGCGCAAGAAACAATAGTTTTGACCGTATCCCAATCCATGTGACAATAATAAATCAAATCAATCAAACTAAAATAAATCAAATCAAACACTCGGTTGAAGTGTTGTTTTCATTGTAAAATGTGCCTATTACTGGGACATAGCAGCCTTCTGCCCCAAGAGGACATCACTGGATTGCTCCCTCCAGTTGCCACGCAGTTAGAAGAACAACATTTGCATTGATATAGCACCTTGTTATAACCACAGGCCTGAACAAGCCAAGGCCCCGAACAGCCAATAAGTTGTGGTCTGTGGTGTTTAAGTGAACGAGGAGGCAATCAAAGGAGATTAGTGGCTAATTATTCTGTTTCGATTCTGGTCGAGGGAGCGGTGTAGGTCAGGACGCAACTTCATGGAATTATTTACCTCCATCAGACTAGGCTTCACGTCATACCCAAAAGACAGCACCTCTGACAGCGCAGCTCCCCCTCAGCACTGCACTGAATACTTACTGTAAATCTCAGAGTGGGATTCTGGCTCAGAGTCCTGGGAATCACAGCGGGGAAGGAACTGCCCGAGATATTACCTCATCAAAACCAGGGGGAAATTTCCCAACTAAACTTGGGTGCTGCTGTTTATCATCTCCACTGGCACTCCAGTGCCATACCACAGAACCATACCATCACTAAGGTGCAGAAAGAGGCCATTCAGCCCATCAAGCCTGCACTGATCTCCAAAAGAGCATCTTACCCAGCTCCTTCCCTCTGCCTTTTCATTCCAGATGTTTTCACTCAAAATTAACATTCAAAGGAATGATGTTCGATTACAGCCATCGTTTAATCAAGTTAACATTCCATTTTGTAACCACGGAGATTGCTAAAAGTCCTTGTGGGTTTTTTTTGGCATTTTAAACTCTTTGTGTCTGTGTAATGAACTCAGGTAAAGTCTGACTGCAAACCTCACTAACCACAAGACATCCAGGACAGTCACATCTGCATGGAGTGCCAGAGGTTGGCAGTCCTTGGACAACATCTGGCTGATCTGGAGCAGGGACTCTCTTCATTGTGCATCGTAAAGAACGAGAAGATTCTGGAACAGTCGTACCAGAGGGTGGTCACTCCACAGGAGTGCAGGAATGAGATAGAGAACCTGGCAAACTGATGCAAAGACAATAATCTCTCCCTCGATGTCAACAAAGTGAAGGAGATTGTCATCGACTTCAGGAAGCATAATGGAGAACATGTCCCTGTCCACATCAACGGGAATGAAGTGGAAATGGTCGAGAGCTTCAAGTTTGTAGGTGTCCAGATCACTAACAACCTGTCCTGGTCCCCCCATGCTGACACTGTAGTTAAGAGAGCCCCACCAACGCCTCTACTTTCTCAGGAGGTTAAGGAAATTTAGCATATCCCTATGACTCTCACCAACTTCTACAGATACACTACAGAAAGCATTCTTTCCGGTTGTATCACAGCTTGGTATGGGCTCCTGCTCTGACCAAGACCGCAAGAAACTACAAAGGGTGATGAATGAAGCCCAGTCCATCACTCAAACCAGCCTCCCACCCATTGACTCTGTCTACACTTCCCGCTGCCTCGGAAAAGCAGTCAGTATAATTAAGGAATGCAAGCACCCCGGACAGTCTCTCTTCCACCTTCTTCCATCGGGAAAAAGATACAAAAGTCTGAGGTCACGGACCAACCGACTCAAGAACAGCTTCTTCAGACTTTTGAATGGACCTACCTCGCATTAAGTTGATCTTTCTCTACACCCTCGCTATGACTGTAACACTACATTCTGCACCCTCTCCTTTCCTTCTCTATGAATGGTATGGTTTGTCTGACTGTATCCCAGTACATGTGATAATAATAAATCAAATCAAATAGATTGTGGCGAGTAGACGATAGGGAATGTAAGGATGTTTAGGAGAGTGGGTGATCATTGGTTGAAAGGGAACGAGGTAAGGCAGGAATCCTTGGAGCTTTGTTCACATCAGGTGTGAAATGTTAGATGCCGACGAAGTGAGTAATGTCTGGGGTGGATGTCTCGAGGGAAAGCCACACTGCCATGGTATCCGAGGCTGCTCTGGGAAAAGAGGAGGCCGATTAGAAAGGCGGGAGTAGGGATAGACAGTCTAGTTTGCAGCAGAGATCGAGAGTCCCGCATGGTCTGTGGCTCACGGTGCAGTGGATCGGCTGAACAGACCATTGGAAATGGAAGCTGAACAACCAAAGGTTTGATAGAATCCCCACACTGCAGGAGAGACCATTCAGCCCATCAAGTCTGCACCAACTACAATCCCACCCAGGCCCTATCCCCGTAACCTCATATATTCATCCCGCTAACAGAATTATGGTCACTGGTCCCAAAGCAATCCCTCACTAACATTTCTGTCACCTCCTCTTCCTCATTTCCCAAGAGGAGATCAGATTTTGCCCCCTCCCTGGTCGGACTGAATGAGAAATTCCTCCTGAATACACTCAACAAATTTCTCTCCAAATCTACCCTCTAATATTATAGCTGTCCCAGTCAGTGTTGGGAAAATTAAAATCTCTGACTATTACCACCCTGTTTTTCTTGGAGCTATCTGTAATCTCCTTACAAATTTCCTCCTCAATTTCCCACTGACTATTTGGGGGCCTACAGTACAATCTAATCAAAGTGATTTCCCCCTTTCAGTCCTACCCATATAAACTCGGATATCCGAAATATCCGAACCCTCGGATATTTCCCCTCTCAGTACGGCCGTGATGCTTTCCCTAATCAAAAGTGTAAGTCCCCCTCCTCTCTTCCCTCCTGTTCTATCTTTCCTATAGCATCTGTACCCTGGAACATTGAGCTGCCAGTCCTGTCCCTCCCTTAGCCATGTTTCAGGAATTGCTATAATATCCCAGTCCCACGTACCCATCAGTGCCCGGAGTTCATCTGCCTTGCCCGTCAGGTCTCTTACATTGAAATAAATGCAGTTTAATCTGGATTTCCCTCACTCTCTGTCTGATACTAGGATTACTGAGACTGCGCAGGCTCGTTGGGCCGAAGGGCCTGTTTCCCGTGCTGGGTTGTTCTTTGCTCTTTGCCTTTACTAATTAATGTGCTCTCTTTAACTTCTGTGCTGTCCTCAAATTTCTCTTCTGTCTCCCTACTGCTTTGTATCCCACCCCCCCCGCCAAACTAGTTTAAACCCCACCCCCCCCCCCCCCCCCCGAGTGGCTCTAACAAATCTCCCCTCCAGGATGTTAGTCCCCTCCAGTTCAAATGTAACCCATCCCTCTCCAACAGATCAATCCTTCCCCAGAAACTATCCCAATGATCCAAAAATCTAAATCCCTGCGGCAGGTTGGTGAGTAAGTTAGTAAAGTTTGGGATTGATAGATCCTTGGCAGCATGGATTAGAGCTTGGCTAAGAGATAGGAAACAGAGGGTGGTGTCACGGTAGCACAGTGGTCAGCACTGCTGCTTCACAGCTCCAGTGAGCCAGGTTCGATTCCCGGCTCGGGTCACTGTCTGTGTGGAGTTTGCACATTCTCCTCGTGTCTGCGTGGGTTTCCCCCAGGTGATCTGGTTTCCTCCCACACTCCAAAGATGTGCGGGTTAGGTTGATTGGCCATTGCTAAACTGCCCCTTAGTGTCCTGAGATGTGTAGGTTAGAGGGATTAGTGGGTAAATATGTAGGGATAGGGGGGTAGGGCCTGGGTGGGATTGTGGTCAGTGCAGACTCAATGGGCCGAATGGCCTCTTTCTGTACTGTAGATTCTATGAGAGGGTAAGTACATATTGGAGATGAGTTGAAAGTGGTGTTCCCCAGGGGTCAGTCTGGGACCCTTGCTTGTTCCGATTTATATGAAGGATTTGGAGATGGGAGAGGGCAAAATCTCTCAACTTGCAGATGATACTAAGCCAGGGAGGAGAGTGAGTTGTGATGCTGATGCAGACAGACTTCAGAGGGGCATGGCCAGGTGGGCAGATATCTGGCAGATGAATTCCAGTGCAGTGAAATGTGCGTTGATGTGTTTTGGTCGGAGAAACAGCGAGAGGCAATGGGACAGGCTCAATGGGACAACTCTGAGGGGAGGACAGGAGCAGAGGATCTCAGGGTTCAAGCGTATCGTTCCCTGCCAAGGGAAACAGTTGTTAAAAAGGCTGAAAGGATCCTGGGGTTTATAAATAGAGGCACAAAGTATAAAAGCAAGAAAGTGATCTTTACAAATCATTGGTCAGGCCACATGTGGAATATTGTGTTCGGTTCTGGGCACCTCATTTAAGGGAAGATGTTAAAGCCCCAAAGAATAATTACTAAAATGATAGCAGGAATAGAGAGACTGGGTAAGGGCAGGGGGATTTTCATTAAGTTTAGTTAGGGCATCATGATTGGCACAGGCTTGGAGGGCCGAATGGCCTGCTGTATTTTGTATAAATGGAGTGAGGCAAAAGTGCTGGTAGAGTAGAGAGAGTATACCACATAACACACCCTGATAACATGCAAAACCAGAGAAGACCAGCTAGCAAGATCACAGTCAAAACAGGAAGTGATGTCTGTAACAATATGTAAACTAGTCTTTGTTCAGTTTTAATCTTTTCTTTACACTTAACAAATTCTCCGCGTAGCCAGAAACTATTCTGTCAACTATCTTGTCATGTCGTAGGATCTCTAGTTAGATCACCTTCTAAACGCGAGGAAATTTGAGTGAATTTTAATCCTTTACACTCCAGTTTCATTCTGAGGAACTTGCACTGCTCCCTCAGTATGTCCTTCCTGAGGTGTGGTGGCCACTACTCCAGACAGAAGGGGGGCAGAAATTAGGTGACGAAGGAACAGCGTTCCAAAAGTTTGTGGCGTTTACTATCAAATAAAGTTGTTGGGCTTTAACCTGGTGTTGTGAGACTTCTTACTGTGTTTACCCCAGTCCAACGCCGGCATCTCCACATTAAAACAGAGGTTACTGAAATATTCAAATGATTAAACCACATCCTGGCAATCAGCTGAGTGCTATCTCAAATCCTGCCTCCATTAAACCCACAGGCTGGCGTTGTCGTTGAGATTTTTTAGAGATATTAGCATCTGCGCATTGACCAGAAACCGGACTGGAATATCTGAATAAACACTGTGACTACAAGAGCAGATCAGAGGCTGGGAATCCTGCGGAGAGTAACTCACCTCCTGACTCCCCAAAGCCTGACCACTATCCACAAGGGTTAATTCAGGAGTGTGATGGAATACTCCCCACTTGCCTGGATGGGTGTAGCTCCAACAACAAGCTCCATTTACCAACTTAAACATCCATTCCCTCCACTGCCAGCAGTGTAAACCATCTACAAGATGCACTGCACCAATGTTCCTGCAACTGTTCCTTCCAAACCTGTGACCTTTACCATCTAGGACAAGGACAGCAGACACACGGGGAACATAGAATCAGAGAATCCCCTACAGTGCGGAAGGAGGCATTCGGTCCATCGAGTCTGTACCATCCAGACCCTATCCCCGTAACCCCGCATATTTACCCTGCTAATCCCCTGACACTAGAGTCAATTTAGCACGGCCAATCCACCCTAACCCACACATCTCTGGGCTGTGGAAGGGAACGGAGGAAAGCCATGGGGAGAACGTGCAAACCCTACACAGACCGAGACGGGAATTGAACCCAGGTCCCTGGTGCTGTGAGGCAGCAGTGCTAACCACTGCGCCACTAGGAAATTTCCCTCCGAGCCTCTCACCACCCTGACTTGGAAATCCCTTCACTGTTGCTGAACCAAAATATTCCCTCTGGTTAGTCCCAGCGTTTATAAGGATAGCCCGGTTCTGCTTCTGCTCAATGGACAGAGAAAGGTTAAAGAACAGCATTGCACAGGAGCACCTAGCCTGCGCCGATCACACCCTAGACCAACCCTCTGCACCCCCGCCTGTTCATCTGCCCATCCAAATCAGATATCGATATTTTAAAAAGCTCAAAGCCACTCCCAGCCTCTGGGTTGAATGGACACAGGATTAGAGATAGCATCTGACATGGTTTAGGAATTTAAATACTCTCCAGTAACGCTTGGCAGCCTCTGTTTTACAAGTTAAAATCTGGTTGATCTTGTTCCAGCAGATCCAATAGTGTGTGGGTGTGGGGAGGGCAGGGTGAAGCTACAGGGTGAAGCTCGGTATCCGCTCAGCACCGTGGGTGCACCTACACCTCAGGGACTGCAGTAAAAGTGGGCAGTCAGCTCGGGGGGTTGGGGGGGAGAATTAGGAGCATTATCTTGACCAATACCACTCACATTCCACACAATCATTGAATCCACACAATGCAGAAGGAGCCATTCAGCCCATCGAGCCTATACTGACAACAATCCTATCCCCATGTATTTACCCTAGCTAGTCCCCCTGACACTAAGGGGCAATTTAGCATGGCCAACCCATCCAACCTGCACACTTAGGGGCAGCACGGTGACACAGTGGTTAACACTGCTGCCTCACAGCGACCCGGGTTCAATTCCCAGCTTGGGTCACTGTCCGTGTGGAGTTTTCACATTCTCTCCCCCTTGTACCCACATAGAACAAGGAACAAAGAACAGTACAGCACAGGAACAGGCCCTTCGGCCCTCCGAGCCGGCACCGATCACGTGTTCCTAACTAGACCATCCGTTTGTATCCCTCTATTCCCTGCCTGTTCATGTGGCTATCTAGATAAGTCTTAAATGATCTTAGTGTGTCTGCCTCAAGCACCTTGGTAGTGCATTCCAGGCCCCCACTCCCCTCTGTCCCCCACATACCTGTATGGAACCTTGCCCACCCCTTACTTTGAACTTGTGAC
Organism: Carcharhinus amblyrhynchos; assembly: GCF_965287045.1. Classification (NCBI taxonomy): domain Eukaryota; kingdom Metazoa; phylum Chordata; class Chondrichthyes; order Carcharhiniformes; family Carcharhinidae; genus Carcharhinus; species Carcharhinus amblyrhynchos. The sequence goes on along the minus strand of NC_137355.1, from coordinate 8,343,402 downwards.
CCCTTGTGTTTGCCATTTCCGACCTGGGAAAAAGTTTCCAACTGCTCACCCTATCTACGCCCTTCATAATTTTATAAACTCCTATCAGGTCGCCCCTGAACCTCTCTCTTTCCAGGGAGAACAACCCTAGTTTATTCAACCTCTCCTCATAGCTAACACCATCCATACCAGGCAACATCCTGGTAAACCTTTTCTGCCCTCTCTCCAAAGCCTCCGCATCCTTCTGTTAGTGCGGAGACCAGAACTGGATGCAGTATTCCAAATGTAACCTAACAAACATTCTATATAACTGCCACATCGTATGCCAACTTTTATACCCTATGCCCTGTCCAATAAAGGCAAGCATGCCATATGCCTTCTTCACCACCTTTTCCACCTGTGCTGCCACCTTTAAGGATCTGTGGACTTGCACCCCCAGATCCCTCTGTGTGTCTATGCTCCTGCCATTTATTGTAAAGCTCCCTCCTGCATTAGATCTACCAAAATGCATCACTTTGCATTTATCTGGGTTAAATTCCATCTGACATTTCTCTGCCAATTTTCCAGCCTATCTATATCCTGCTGTATTGTCTGACAATGTTCATCACTATCAGCAACTCCAGCAATCTTTGTGTCATCCGCAAACTTACTGATCAGACCAGCTACACCTTCTTCCAAATCATTTATATATATATCACAGACAGCAGAGGTCCCAGTACAGAGCCCTGTGGAACACCACTAGTCACAGACCCCTCCACTCTCTGTCTGCTATGGCCAAGCCAGTTCTGTAGCCACCTAGCTAGTTCACCTTTGATCCTGTGAGATTTAACCTTTTGAACCAGAGCCTGCATGAGGGACCTTGTCAAATGCTTTACTAAACTCCATGTAGACGACATCCAGGGCCCTCCCCTCACCCATCATTTTTATCATCTCCTCAAAAAACTCAACCAAATTTGTAAGGCATGACCTCCCTCATACAAAACCATGTTATCTATCGCTAATGAGACTATTCAGTTCTAAATGCATATAGATCCTATCTCTAAGAATCTTCTCCAACAATTTCCCTACCATGGATATCAAGCTCACCGGCCTATAACTACCCAGGTTATCCTTGCTGCCCTTCTTAAATAACGGGACCACATTTGCTATCCTCCAATCCTCTGGGACCTCACTTGTGTCCAATGAAGAAACAAAGATTTCTGTTAGAGGCCCAGCAATTTCATCCCTTGACTCTCTCGGTAATCTAGGACAGATGCCATCTGGCCCTGGGGATTTGTCCATTTTATTGTGCACTAAAACACTAACGCTTCCTCCCTTGTAATTGCGATTTATTCTAACAGATCTACACATCCCTCTGAGAAACTACTGATCAATGTGTCCCTCTCCTTTATGAATACTGATGCAAAGTGTTCATTTAGGATCTCACCTACTTCCTTGGGTTTTAAGCATAATTCCCCTCCTTTGTTCTTGAGAGGTCTGACTCTTTCTCTGAAACCCCTCTTGTTCCTAACATATGTAATAAGATGCCTTGGGATTCTCTTTAATCCTGTCTAACAAGGACATTTTGTGACCCCTTTTTGCCCCTCTCACTCCCTGTTTGAGTTCTTTTCTCCTTTCTCTGTATTTCTCCAGTGCTTCATTTGTTTTTAGCTGCCTAGATCCACAATTTCCCTGGTTATCCACGGCTCTCGAATCCTGTCCTTCCTTTTCCAGGCACATGCCTGTCCTTCACTCCTATTAACTGCTCCTTAAAAGACTCCCACACGCCAGATGTGGATTTACCCTCGAACAGCCTCTCCCAATCAACAGCCACCAATTCCTGCCTAATCCGGCTGTAGTTATCCTTCCCCCAATCCAGCACCTTAACCATAGGACAACACTCATCCTTTTCCGTGACTATCTGAAAGTTTACAGAATTGTGGTCACTGTTTGCCACATGTTCCCCCACTGAAACTTTGATGATCTGAGTGGACTTCTTCCCCAGTACTAAGTCCGGTATAGCCCCCTCTCTGGTTGGGCTATCAACATATTGTTCCAAAGAACCTTCCTGGACACATTTTACAAACTCCTCCCTGTCTGGACCCCCAGCCCTGAGGGATTTCCACACTATATGAGGGAAACGAAAGTCTCCCACTACAACAATCCTATTTTTTCTACAGCTGTCCAGAATCTCCTTACGTACCCGTTCCTCCACTTCCCGTGGGCTGTTGGGAGGCCTGTAGTACACCCCCAGAATGGTGACTCCTGTTTCTGAGCTCTACCCACAGTGTCTTGTTACATGATCCTTGCAAATTGTCCACCCTCTGTACCGCTGCTCCCTAACCAGTATGGCCACTCCCTCATCTCTTCTAGCCCCTCCCCGGTCTCACCTAAAACACTTACACCCCGCAATATTCAGCTGCCAGTCCTGTCCTTCTCTTAACCAAGTCTCTGTCACTGCAACCCAATCCACAGTCCCTCCCACAGTCCAGAGATCTGCGGGTTAGGTTGACTTTTAGCAATGCTAAATTGTCCTTTAGTGTCAGGGGAACAGCAGGGCAAATATGAGGGCTTATGGGGATAGGGCCTGGGTGGGATTGTGATCGGTGCAGACTCGATGGGCTGAATGGCCTCTTTCTGCGCTGTAGGGATTCTATGGAGTGTGGGAGGAAACTGGAGAACCCGGAGGAAACCAATTCCATGGAAAGAATTCCTTACGGCTGGATCCAGGGGTATATTTTAGGGGTATAATTCATTCCTCTGTTTCAAACCCAGCAACACAGCCTTTGAACCGAGATATCATTCAGTCAGCATCCAGGACAGAAGGCTAATTCCATCAGAAACAAAGGCTTCTATCAGGTTCACCAAGAGATTGCCGGGTAATAATACCCCTTTGACCAAATCTGTCAGAATTCCCATGTTCCAAAGTCTCTCTCAATATTGGGATTCAGTCCCTCTGGGTAGTGGGATTCAGTCTCTCTGGGTAGTGGGATTCAGTCTCTCGGGGTAGTGGGATTCAGTCTCTCGGGGTAGCGGGATTCAGTCTCTCTGGGTAGCGGGATTCAGTCCCTCTGGGTAGCGGGATTCAGTCTCTCGGGGTAGTGGGGTTTAGTCTCTCGGAGTAGCGGGATTCAGTCTCTCGGAGTAGCGGGATTCAGTCTCTCGGGGTAGCGGGATTCAGTCTCTCGGGGTAGCGGGATTCAGTCTCTCGAGGTAGCGGGATTCAGTCTCTCGGGGTAGCGGGATTCAGTCTCTCGGGGTAGCGGGATTCAGTCTCTCGGGGTAGCGGGATTCAGTCTCTCGGGGTAGCGGGATTCAGTCTCTCGGGGTAGCGGGATTCAGTCTCTCGGGGTAGCGGGATTCAGTCTCTCTGGGTAGCAGGATTCAGTCTCTCAGGGTAGCGGGATTCAGTCTCTCGGGGTAGCGGGATTCAGTCTCTCGGGGTAGCGGGATTCAGTCTCTCGGGGTAGTGGAATTCAGTCTCTCGGGGTAGCGGGATTCAGTCTCTCGGGGTAGCGGGATTCAGTCTCTCGGGGTAGCGGGATTCAGTCTCTCGGGGTAGCGGGATTCAGTCTCTCGAGGTAGCGGGATTCAGTCTCTCTGGGTAGTAGGATTCAGTCTCTCAGGGTAGCGGGATTCAGTCTCTCGGGTTAGCGGGGTTTAAGTGATTAGCTGCCACCCTTCACTGTGTGTGGAAGGTCAGTGTTCTTGTTTACCGTTCAGGTTCTGTTCACTCACATGTTGCTCTTATACAGCTGCTCCTGACTGACAGAATAATCTCTCGATTAAAGTGCCTCTTAAAGGGCCCAGTGCGAGGTGCCCCTGTCGGAGTGCGGTGAGGCGGCTGACAGCTCTACGGTTGCAGGAATTTACCGAGGTCCTTTTCTGTGGTCAGTCACTCCTCCCACCCCCTCCCCCCACCATACCCAAGGAATGTTCCGGAATGCAGGCCCTTTTCCCGTGATTAAAATGTTCAGCAAGTGCCCTGGAACGTTCCCACTTAAAGCAACACGGTGGCACAGTGGGTTAGCACTGCCGCCTCTCAGCGCCAGGGACCCGGGTTCGATTCCCAGCTTGGGGTCACTGTCTGTGCGGAGTCTGCACATTCTCCCCGTGTCTGCGTGGGTTTCCTGCAGGTGCTCCAGTTTCCCCTCACAGTCCAAAAGACGTGCTGGTTAGGTGCTAAATTCTCCCTCAGTGAACCCGAACGGGCGCCAGAGTGTGGCGACTAGGGGATTTTCACAGTAACTTCATTGCAGTGTTAATGTAAGCCATCTTGTGACAATAATAAATAAACTTCTTTAAACAGTGACCGGATTAACATTCTGACAGATCATCTTAAAAACAGCCTGACCAACACATGGGCACCAAAAACAATCTTAGCCGTAGGGATGGTTACAGCCTGCGAGCTTTCTGTTTGTTCAAAGTGGGGAAAGAGTTATTGCTTGTTTGTTTGAGTAGGGGCACAGTGCTTTTGAAACAAGTTCCTCCCAGTCCCTGCAGGTTGGCTGTAACTACCTTCCCCACCCGCAGTCTCTCAGCAACCGTTCGCAGAATGGAGAGGCGTGAAAATGGCCCAGCTGACAGACAAACTCGGGCGGTGGGAGAGGGGGGAGTGGGGAGCCGGGGGGTGGGGATGGCATACCACAAAATACACAAAGTCAGGCAGGAGGCAGCTACTCACCTGTGGCTGCTCATCCTGGTTACAGCACCTTGCACACAGATCCAAGTCAGTCCAGCGATAGCATGGTGTGACACCACAGCTCGGTCACGGGGAGGGGAGGGCTGTAGGAAGCGGGAGCTGGGTGTGGTTAAAGAAAATATTCAGACATACTTCAGTGAACCTCTCCCACCCTGCTCCTACACACACACGCACAGACATACACACAGACACAGACATACACACACACACACACAGACATACACACACACACACACACAGACACAGACATACACACACAGACACAGACATACACACACAGACACAGACATACACACACACACACACAGACATACACACGCACACACACACAGATACACACACAGAGGCACAGACATACACACAGGCACACACACAGACACACACACACACACAGACACAGACATACACACGCACACACACACAGATACACACGCACACACAGATACACACACAGGCACAGACATACACACAGGCACACACACAGATACACACGCACACACAGATACACACACAGGCACAGACATACACACAGGCACACACACAGACACGCACACACAGATACACACACAGAGGCACAGACATACACACAGACACACGCACGCACACACACAGACGTTCACACAGCCACACGCGCACGTGCGCGCGCACACACACACACACACACACACACACACACGCTGCAAATATAATCACTCTGTAAAATCCCGTCTCCCACACACCTGTCTCTGTAGCTTTAGCTGGGGCAGAAAGCTGCACCTTTGGGTGAAGGTTTTATCCGAAAAAGCTTTCAGTGTCAGATTACAAAGCTGGATATAAAAGTTTTGTGAGGTTAATGAGAAAGGGAGGAGGTGGCAGAGGGGGGGGGCGAGGGGGAGCCCGTCCTCCAGGCGAGGTGGGTGCCAGCGCTCGGCCCTCTTTGTGGGAAGGGTTTTCCTGCCGGATCGAGCCAGGCTGGGAGAGCGATGCCACAGGAAGTTCCGGAGTACGGTCTCGATCGGGGACCCGGACTAATTGTCTCAGGGGTGGCAGGCGGGGGAGGAGGGGAAATCAAACGGGGGGGGGGGGGAGCACACCCGCTGGGACAGCTTGCCCGCTGGCAAACCTGGCATTGCCCCTGGCTGTACCACCCCGAACACTCGGCAGGAAACAAACAGGAGGGAGAGCTGGAATACAGCCCCACTTTAATTGGCTCTGGCTGCTCTGTGGTAACTGAGACTACACTTCAGACAAGTACTTCATTGGCTGTAAGCACTCTGGCACACTGTGAGGCTGTGAAAGGTGCTATATAAATGCAGGTCTTCCTGAAAACCCCGGATACTTCTTCCAAAACATACTGATGGCTGGAACCATCTCTCCGTAAAGGGTTTTTAAAAGTTTATTTATCAGTGTCACAAGTAGGCTGACATTAACACTGCAATGAAGTTACTGTGAGAATCCCTGTTCGGGTACACTGAGGGGAAATTTAGCACGGCCAATGCATCTAACCAGCGTAGACTATGGGAGGAAACCCACGCAGACACGGGGAGAATGTGCAGAGTCTGCACAGACGGAGACCCAAGCCGGGAATCGAACCCAGACCCCTGGCGCTGTGGGACGGCAGTGCTAACCCACTGCGCCACCAGTTCTGATCCTTCCCACACAGCGCCACACTCCTCGGTGGGGTTTTTAGTTTCACGAGCTGCCTTTCTGTCACGCTGGTGTGACTCTGAACTTGTGCAGCCCACTCCGTCTCGAGATCCCCCTGATAAACCCCCTGGCCTAATGTTAACCCCGGTGTGGAGATGCCGGCGTTGGACTGGGGTAAACACAGTAAGAAGTCTCACAGCACCGGGTTAAAGTCCGACAGGTTTCTTTGGTAGCACGAGCTTTCGGAGCGCTGCCCCTTCGTCAGGTGGGTTCTGATAAGAAACGTGAACCCCACCAGTCACACAGCCAAGACTGTGATACTGGACAAGGTGAAATGTTCACAGGACCCTGTTAGTGAATAGTAACAGCTCCTTCATTTACCCAGCAGTAGGCAGGTACGACATATCATTAACAAGAATAACTAGTGGAAAATCTCCCGCCATCTCCTTCCCGTAAACAGAGGGAGAAGGGGACTGGCTTTGGGATCCAACCTGACACTGGGAGATTGCCTAAGTGTGCGAATAAATTCTTTCCTGTTCCACACCCTTTCCTGTTCCACCAGTTTCAACTCAAGCCTTTCATCTTTATCATAATTCTTGAGGGGGTGAGAGTGGGAGGAGGGGGTGTGCCTTTCCCCGTTTATACCCTTCTTAAATAGAACAGAATGTACCAGTACATCAAACAGAACTGACAGTCCCTGGCGGGGCACTGTAACTGAAACAAAAGGTCAAAAGGAAATTTAACCAACCGAAGAAAAATATCACTTCCTGTGGTGACGCTGCTGAACACCAGCCTGGTGCCTGGCAGGTTTGGAAAGACAGAATTGTACTGCTGACACCGGATGCCAACCCCCACACTTCAGTGGTTAGTTAGCACTGCTGTCTCACAGCCCCACGGACCCGGGTTCGATTCCGGCCCCGGGTCACTGGCTGTGTGGAGACTGCACGTTCTCCCCGTGTCTGCGCGGGTTTCCTCCGGGTGCTCCGGTTTCCTCCCACAGTCCAAAAGATATGCGGGTTAGGTGCAATGGCCACGCTAAATTGCCCCCTAGTGTCAGGGGGATTAGCTAGAATACATGGGGTTATGGGTGGGATTGTAGTCGGTACAAACTCAATGGGTCAAATGGCCTCCTTCTGCACTGTAGGGATTCTCGGATTCTATAATGTAAGCCCACTTGTGACACTAATAAATAAATTTTTAAAGAACACTTTAGCCAAGAACAATTTCCCCAATTAGTTTTGAACTGATTTATTATTGTCGCATGGATTGTTATACAGTGAAAAGTACTGTTTCTTATACACTATACAAAGCATAATGTTCATAGAGTACATAGGGGAGAAGGGAAGGAGAGGGTGCAGAATGTAATGTTACAGTCATAGCTACAGTGTAGAGAAAGATCAAGTTAAGCTAAGGTAGGTCCATTCAAAAGTCTGATAGCTGTTCTTAAGTCATTTGGTACGTGATGTCAGATTTTTATATCATTTTCCTGATGGAAGAAGGTGTAAGGGAGAATGTCCGGGGTGAGTGGGGTCCTTGATCATGCTGGCTGCTTTGTTGAGGCAGTGGGAAGTGTAGACGGAGTCAGTGGGTGGGAGGCTGGTTTGCGTGATGGACTGGGCTACATTCACAACCCTTTGTCCATATGACCATAAGAAATAGGAGCAAGAATTAGGCCACTCGGCCCATCGAGTCTACTCCACCATTCAATCATGGCTGATATTTTTCTCATCCCCGTTCTCCTGCCTTTTCCCCATAACCCCTGATCCCCTTATTAATCAATTGTCAGAGTGATCTTGGTCAGAGCAGATACCCTCAATGATAATGAATACCCCAAACCCTGCCTCTCTTGATCTTAACAATGTAATTGATGTGAACGAACCTTAACAATGAAATTGATAAGATAAGTTGATAGGCTGCACAAACCATTTTCCCAAATCATTCCCTTGATTTTAGAAGGTTTAGCGATGATCAAATTGAGGTATTCAAGATGGTTCTGAGATTTGCGCAAATAGAGAGCAATTATTTTCTTAGGTGGAGTCTAGCTAGAACAAGGGAGAATTATTCAGTCATTATTTGACTTAAATAGACCAACGAACCTAATTTGTCCCCATCTGACACCATCCACTTCAATCTTCACTCTAGTTTCTTCCAATATTCCTTTCAATTGTGTAGAAACACTTTTAATAACTCCAGGAGTGCTTCATTGCACAATGTAAAGTAAAGCAATACCACAACCCTGTGGCGAACACAAATGGTCCCATTGCAATAACGGACCCACTCGGGGTCTTGCTTTATACAGGGTTCGGTACACCAGGTGAGTTAATTACCAATCCCCAGGGAGTTCGTATTCAATGAGTCCAATGGGGAGGTCAATCAGTGATTCCCGATGTAATTCCTGGGGGACATCTCAATACCCAATCCATATTCTAAACTCCTGGATTACACTTGACCTACGGTATTATTTAGGGTTTCTTCTGATCCTGCGAGTAGCGGTGTGTCATCATCATTCTGCAAGTTTGCTATGTTCTTTCCTCTGATTTCTAACCCTTGGAAATACATCAATCCTCTGAATATTAGATCTTTGTACAGGTTTGGCGATAGTACACACTCTTGTTGTAATCCTGACTTCAATTGAAACATATTTGATTGTCCCTCTTCCAGCCTGATCCTCACTATGTGATCCCAGTGTAATTGCTGGATGAATCTCACATCTTTACTGTCAATGTCACATGTGAACACCTGGTCTATTAGCTTTTGGTGTTAAACACGATGATCGAACCACATTTTCATAGAATCCTTACAGTGCAGAAGGAGATCATTCGGCCCATCGAACCTACATCAGTTCTCCGACAGAGCATCTTACCCAGGCCCAACCACCTGCCCTATTGCAACACCATGTATTTGCCCCGTTGAACCATCCAACCTAAGGGGCAATTTAGCATGGCCAAACAACCTAACCTACACATCCCTGGGCAAGCGGACACAGGGAGAAAGCGTAAACTCCACATAGTCTGGAATTAAACCTGGATTCCTGACCCCGGGATACTAAGCCACCTGTACTGCCCACAGTATGTGCGAAACTTATGTTCTTCTTTACCCCCCGATATTTCTTGAAGATTATTATAGAATCCCTACGGTGCAGAAGGAGGCCATTTGGCCCATTGAGTCTGCACCAACCACAATCCCACTATCTCCTAGGGTTAATTTAGCATGGCCAATCATCCTAACTCGCACACCTTTGGGCTGTCCCTGTGTTAAATAGTCCTTTCTCTTGTTCCTGCTCCGGGTGTAACTCGAGAAGGTTATTCACCAGTCTCTGATTCGCAAGTATTGTTACAGTAAAATCCAGATGCGTCGGATTTCAGCGAATCCGTCTCCGAGTTTGTGTTAAAAGGAGCGTCAGGGTGGCCGAGGAGGTTCCATTCCCACGTGAATGTCTCCCTGTGTAACCCAATATGTCCATAAACACAGCCTTTGTCAAACAAACAACAGGTTCGAACGCAATCACAGTAACACAGTAAATGTGCGAAAAAAGTCTTTCTTCAATTTGTTCACACCGTCATAGGGACAGACAGCACAAAAACAGGCCTGTTATCGGACAAGTTTTATAAAATTGGGCACACAATATGGAAGCAGACTAACATTACACTCAGAGCCCTCCACTAAAAATCACAGAGTAACAGACACCGATCAGTAGGCAAGAGCACGCTTTTAGAATGCAAATAAGGGTTAGCACACAAGGGAAGCTGGACAGGATGGCACCTACAGGAACTAAATTAAAGAACACATCCCCACCCCATCAAAATCAGCACTTCTAAACCAGCCAAACAACCCATGGAGACACCTAAAATTAACATAGCTAAGGAAATGTCCCTGGTCCCTCAAAACTCTTCTGAGATCAATGACACACCCATGGATCAAACCCCGGAGATTCGAGACCATTAATAACCAATCAGACAAAAATGATTAACACACACTTAAAACAATTGCCCCAACACTCAAAGACAGCAACACAGGATGGCTGAAGTCAAATACTGTAAATAAAGGGTTAGCATTTGAATCGCGAAGTTCAGGTATAACTATAGCCCGTTGCGGCGGACCTTTACAGCGCTTTAGGGACAGTCCGATTGGATGTCCTGACTGCACCTCCCTCGACGTAAAAGAAAATAAAGCTGTGCCGTTATTGAACTACACCCTGAGTCCGTAGTGGTCGTTTCGCCCACTCGCGCTAACAGGCCCTTCAGCCCAACTCGTCCATGCTGACCCGGTCTCCTAAACTGTACTAGTCCCATTTGCCTGCATTTGGCCCATCTCCCTCTAAACCATTCATGTACCTGTCCAAGTATCTTTACAATGTTGTAATTGTACACACCTCTACCACCTCCTCTGGCAGTTCCTTCCATACACACACCACCCTCTGTGTAATAAAGTTCCCTTTTAAATCTTTCCCCTCTCACCTTAAACCTATGCCCTCTAGTTTTGCACCCCCCTACCCGGGGGAAAAGATCTTAGTTATTCTCTTTATCCATGTCCCTCATGATTTTACCATCGAATCATAGAAACCCTACAGTGCCGAATGAGGCCGTTCAGCCCATCGAGCCTGTACCAACAACAATCCCACGTATCCCCGTAACCCACTTAGTATTTACTCCACTAATGCCACTAACCTACACCTCCTGGGACGCTAAGGGGCAATTGCCGTGGCCAATCCACCTAACCCGCACACCTTTAGACTCTATAAACCTCTACAAGGTCAGCCCTCATCATCCTATACTCCAGGGGAAAAAATGTCCCAGCCTATCCAGCCTCTCCTTATAATTCAAATCTTCCTGTCCTGGTAACGTCCTTGTAAATCTTTTTCACACCCTTTCCAGTTTAATAACATCCTTTCTGTAGCCAGGTGACCAGAACTGCATGCAGTACTCCAAATGTGGCCTCACCCAAATCTTGTACACTAGTAACATAACGTCCCAACTCCTGTACTTGATGTACAATGATCTGATGTTATAAAGGACACTGCATTGAAGTGTATCGAGAAGTAAATCTTCATTTCAGGGGGGTGACACGATAGCACAGTGGTTAGCACTGCTGCCTCGCTAGCATTAGGGACCCAGGTTCAATTCCAGCCTGTGTGGAGTCTGCACATTCTCCCCGTGTCTGCGTGGGTTTCCTCCGGGTGCTCCAGTTTCCTCCCACAGTCCAAAGGTGTGTGGGTTAGTTTGATTGGCCGTGCTAAATTGACTCTAGTTTCAAGGGAATAGCTGGGTAAATACATGGGGTTACGGGGATAGAACGTGGGTGGAATTGTGGTCAGTGTAGACTTGATGGGCCGAATGTCCTCCTTCTATGAAATCTGGATAAACTTCTTTTTTCTGCTTAGCGTGCTGTTTCAGCTGTGTGTATTTGCTGTAGGTTCGGGACTGAGTGAAATCCCGTTTCTTTAAGGTTTCACCAATAGTTATGGGCTTTGCACATCGTTCCACAGCAGCATCTCAATGTGATGGCCTCGTGGTATTATCACTGGATTATTAACCCAGAAACTCGGCTAATGTTCTGGGGACACAGGTTCAAATCCCACTGTGGCAGATGGTGGAATTTGAATTCAATGAAAAAAAATCTGGAATTAAGAATTTACTGATGACCGTGAAACCATTACCGATTGGTGGAAAAACCCATCTGGTTCACTAATGTCCTTTAGGGAGGGAAATCTACTGTCCTTACCTGGTCTGGTCTACATGTGAATCCAGAGCCACAGCAACGTGGTTGACTCTCAACTATCCTCAGGCAACTAGGGATGGGTAATAAATAAATCAGCATCATGGCACAATGGTTAGAACTGCTGCCTCACTGCACTAGGGTCCTGGGTTCAACTCCAGCCTCGGATGACTGGCTCTGTCAGTTTTGTACATTCTCCCTGTGGGTTTCTCTGGGTGCTCCGGTTTCCTCCCACAACCTAAGACGTGAAGTTTATTTAGATTGGCTGTGCTAAATACATGGGGCTACGAGGATTGGGCCTGGGTGGGATTGTTGTCACCCAGGCCCTATCCTCAATGGGCTGAGTGGCCTCCTTCTGCACTGTAGGGATTTCACGATTAAGTTTAAAGTTTATTTATTAGTGTCACAACTAGGCTTACATTAACACTGCAATGAAGTTACTATGAAAATTCCCTAGCCACCACACTCCAGCGCCTGTTCGGGTACACTGAGGGAGAACGTAGCACCTAACCAGCACTTGTTTCAGAATGTGGGAGGAAACCCATGCAGACACGGGGAGAATGTGCAGACTCTACACAGACAGTGACCTGAGGCTGGAATCAAACCCGGGTCCCTGGCGCTGTGAGGCAGCAGTGCTAACCACTGTGCCACCCCCAGAAATCTGAATTTACAAAGAGGAGGGAGAGAAGAGGTGGCAAGTACTGATTATATTGTAAATATATTTCGGTAAGGTCTTGGGTGGAGATGTAGTATAAAGGTGTCTGCGGCGGCAAGGGGAAGAACACAGGTTAATGTGAGAATGAAGAACAGTGGCCCTCACAATATGATGTAAAGGTTCACACAATGGGGAAAGTGTGCTGTAGAATCCAAAAGAAGGTGCAATATGGGGACATCAGCCATACAGAGTGTACCTTGGAGATGTACATAGTTATGGGTTACCAGTTTATTTTTAACCAAACCTTCCCCCACACCCCTTAGTGAGATACCAAAAAAACCTTACAACAAACTCACTGGTCAGCATAATATGACAAGATGAGTCACATTTGGCTAATCCAGAATTACCGGTGTGAACATTGAGTTTATCATTGTGGAACTTGTTATTCTGCCAGCAGGAATGATTGGCAATTTCCACATAACCAGAATTTCACACTGTGATCTCACGGCATTATTACAATTATCATTTTCCAGATCAGTTCAGTGAGATTACTCATTATGTTTCAGCGGCACATGGGCACAATGGTTAGCACTGCTGCCTTACAGGGACCCGAGTTCAATTCCTGGCTTGGGTCACTAACTGTGCAGAGTTTACACGTTCTCCCCATGTCTGCGTGGGTTTCCTCCGGTTTCCTCCCTCAGTCTGAAAGACGTGATGGTTAGGCACATTGGCCGTGCTAAACTCTCCCTCTGTCCAAAGATGTGCGGGTTAGGTTGATTGGCCGTGCTAAAATTGCCTCTTAGTGTCCTGAGGTGCATAGGTTAGAGGGATTAGTGGGTAAAATATGTAGGGATAGGGGGGTAGGGCCTGGGTGGGATTGTGGTTAGTGCAGACTCGATGGGCCGAAGGGTCTCTTTCTGCACTGTAGAGTTTCTATGATTTATGTACCCGAACAGGCGCAGGACTGTGGCGACTTGGGGATTTTTCATAGTAATTTCATTGCGGTGTTAATGTAAGCCTACTCATGACACTAATAAATAAACTTTAAAAAAAATTAAACTTTAATTCTACATTGCATTCCATGACTGAAAGGTACTTCGGCAACTTAACAAATGTTGAATTTCTCAAGTCACTTTGACCACAAGTTTCTGCTATCACTCTGAATTCTCGTTCTCTGAGGGTTTTGTAGATGTTCTGTTGTTACTCTCTCTATGCCTGGTGATTTTGCCTCTACTCAGCAATTTCAAAGCATTTCTTTCACACCTCTCACATCGGAATGTTTGGGCTGAAATTTTCCAGCCCTTTCCACTGGCAGGATGTTCCAGTCCTGCCCACGGTGACCTCCCATAGAACCCTACAGTGCAGAAAGAGGCCCTTCGACCCATCGAGTCTGCACTGACCACAATCCTACCCAGGGCCCTACCCCCATATCCCTACATATCATACCCACTAATCCCTCTAACCTACACATCCCTGGACACTAAGGGGCAATTTCTTAACATGGCCAATCAACCTAACCCACACATCTCTGGACTGTGGGAGGAAACCAGAGCACCCGGAGGAAACCCACGCAGACACGAGGACAATGTGCAAACTCCACACAGACAGTGACCCGAGCCGGGAATCGAACCCAGGATCCTGGAGCTGTGAAGCAGCAGTGCTAACCACTGTGCCACCGTGCCGCCCGCTACAGGTTCCTGGGCAGTGGAATGTGAGAACAGCATCTGCAAGGTACACCCGGTATGGCTGCTGTCTCCACATTGGATCTGTCCAGTATTGTGTGACCTTTGAGGCAGCACAGTGGTTAGCACTGCTGCCTCACAGCACCAGGGACCCAGGTTCAATTCCAGCCTCAGGTCACTGTCTGTGTGGAGTGTGTACATTCTCCCCATGTCTGCATGGGTTTCCTCCGTGTTTAAATTAAACTTTAAACTTCAAATCTTCTTTGAAAGGGATGTAGCAGAAAAAATGGATAGAATGTGTGAATTGTACAATTATGCAGCTGGAGACAGGTAGCCCCCACAATATGATGGAAGTTTAAGTTTATTTATTAGTCTCACAAATAGGCTTACATTAACACTGCAATGAAGTTACTGTGAAAATCCTCTAGTCGCCACACTCTGGTGCCTGTTCGGGTACACTGAGGGAGAATTTAGCATGGCCAGTGTACCTAACCAGCGCATCTTTCGGAGTGTGGGAGGAAACCGGAGCACCCGGAGGAAACCCACACAGACACGGGGAGAATGTGCAGACTCCAGAGAGACAGTGACCTGAGTCGGGAATCGAACCCAGGTCCTTGGCGCTGGGAGACAGCGGTGCCAACCACTGTGCCACTGTGTCGCTGGGAGGCAGCAGTGCTAACCACTGTGCCAACGTGTCGCTGGGAGGCAGCGGTGCTAACCACTGTGCCACCGTGTCGCTGGGAGGCAGCCGTGCTAACCACTGTGCCACTGTGTCGCTGGGAGGCAGCAGTGCTAACCACTGTGCCACCGTGTCGCTGGGAGGCAGCGGTGCTAACCACTGTGCCACCGTGTCGCTGGGAGGCAGCGGTGCTAACCACTGCGCCACCGTGTCGCTGGGAGGCAGCAGTGCCAACCACTGCGCCACCGTGTCGCTGGGAGGCAGCGGTGCTAACCACTGTGCCACCGTGTCACTGGGAGGCAGCCGTGCCAGCCGCTGTGCCACCGTGTCGCTGGGAGGCAGCGGTGCTAACCACTGTGCCACCGTGTCACTGGGAGGCAGCAGTGCTAACCACTGTGCCACCGTGTCACTGGGAGGCAGCAGTGCTAACCACTGTGCCACCGTGTCACTGGGAGGCAGCAGTGCTAACCACTGTGCCACCGTGTCACTGGGAGGCAGCAGTGCTAACCACTGTGCCACCGTGTCACTGGGAGGCAGCAGTGCTAACCACTGTGCCACCGTGTCACTGGGAGGCAGCAGTGCTAACCACTGTGCCACTGTGTCGCTGGGAGGCAGCTGTGCTAACCACTGTGCCACCGAGTCGCTGGGAGGCAGCGGTGCTAACCACTGTGCCACCATGTCACTGGGAGGCAGCAGTGCCAACCACTGTGCCACCGTGTCGCTGGGAGGCAGCAGTGCTAACCACTGTGCCACCATGCTGCATCTTTTATCAGCTGTTTCTTCCGATCTGCCGAAGAGATCATTTTCTGGTCCATAACTCCCATTCTACAATTTCCTTCCAGCTTTAACAATTTATTCCAAATCTCATTCTGCCGTCTCTCTGCCTGCGTCTTTTCAATCTCACCATCCTTGCTTCCCTCTCCCTGGCATTATTGGCAGTAACTCATCCGCCATCCACTCCTTGTCCAGTTTTGGTAGTGTTTCTTCTGCAGCTTGTGGCTTTAATGTTTTTTTTTCATTTATTTTCTATTCCTGGCTGTGTGATCTCTGTTTTTTCTGTTTGCCAGAAAATTCATCTTTATTTTCCACTTTGAGGGAACATGTCTCTGTTCTCATCTTTCAACGTGTCGAGTTCATACAAATGCTTCTATTGCTTGGATATTTTCAGTTTCATCTTAATTTTAACACAGGGAGACATTGATCTGAATGTGTACCTGTGCCAGGTTATGTTTGAATGTTCTCCACACTGTTTATAAAGTCTTGTTCCATTGTCACATTCTCTATTTGATAAATAGCGCTTGGATTTCTACAAGTGTATCATTTTCCTTCTTATGCCTTATTAAAGGGTGGGATGGTGGCCCAGTGGTTAGCACTGCTGCCTCACAGTGCCAGGGTCCTGGGTTCAATTCCAGCCTCGGGTCAGTGTCTGTGTGAAGTCTGCACATTCTGTGTCTGCGTGGGTTTCCTCTGAGTGCTCCAGTTTCTTCCCACAAGCCAAAGTTGTGCTAAATTGTCCCTCAGTGTTGGGGGGGACTAGCTAGGGTAAATATGGGGGGGGGGCAAGGGGTTAGGCCTTGAGTGGGATTGTTGTCAGTGCAGGCTCGATGGGCCAAATGGCCTCGGGTTGCAGGAGCCTTGGTGAGTTCCTGCAGTGCGTCTTGTAGATGGTACACACTGCTGCTCCTGTCCATCGGTGGTGGAGGGGTGAATGAGCTCCTTGAGTGTTGTTGGGGCTACACCCATCCAGGCAAATGGAAAGTATTCCATCACACTCCTGACTTGTGTCTTGTAGACAGGGTTCGGGAGGGGGGAATCAGGAGGTGAACTACTTACTGCAGGATACTGAGCCCTTGGCCATCAGTAGTAGATGCAGTATTTAGATGGTTAACTATGGGTCTTATATCATGTCAGAATCCAAATCTTACTTAAAGGTTAAAGTTTATTTATTAGTCACAAGTAAGGCTTACATTAACACTGCAATGAAGTTACTATGAAATTCTCCTAGTTACCACACTCTGGCCCCTGTTTGGGTCAATGCACCCTTAACCAGCACAAGTTTCAGTCTATGGGAGGGAATCGCTCCACATCCCATTTGATGGAAAGGCCTCACAAATATCTTCCTTTTACCAAGACTGGGTACTGTCAATGCTTTATTAATTCCACTGTTCTGGTTTCTTAATGTTAATTATGTTGTTATAATTTGTTAATATCAATTACATCATTGGGGTTAAGAGAAACAGGCGATGGCTATGACCTGTCTTTGAGCTGATCGGGGATGGCTGGGGCACTGGGTTGGGTGGGAGGAGCAATCCGAAACTCAACAAACCAATCAACTCGCTCAATAAAGACAAGTTCTTTGCCCTGGTTTTGGGTCCGCCATGGGGACATCACCAAAAGCATCAACTCACAGCACCCCCAGCATTTTCACTGAGCTGCTTTGGTACCCAGGAGGAGGCCACCGTCTGTGCCCGGAGGGGGGGGAGCCGGGGGGGTTGGAAAAAGGCAGCCAGTGCTGCCAGGCCACTAAAGCCTAAAGACCCCAACTGTTACAATCGCAAAACAAGGCCTCTCACTTGTTTCACCTCCCTGCCACTCAGTCCCTGTGGTATAAAAACCTCAAACACAGCCTCCAAATACAACCTCTTCACGCTCCCTACACCTGCAGAGAGCCTGTGGGGTAGGTTGGTGATGGGAGGAGGGGAGGGGGAATGGGGTGAGAGGGTATGGGAACAGTCCCTTCCACCTCATTCATTCCGCCTCCTCTTGAGGGACATCCCTGGCTTCCTGACGGAAAGTGAATGGGACCAGAGGTTCAGCGTGGTCCCCCCCCCCCACCCACCCCCTCCCCCTCATTCCCCTGTAGTTCACACGTGGGAAATAAATGTTCTCCCAGGCGCACAGCAGACTACCCCCAGGATCCTTGCCAATTCTCATCAGGGGCAACATAGTCACACAATGTGTATCTGTGTATTAATTACTGATATCGAATCCCTGCAGTGCAGAGAGAGGCCATTCAGCCCATCGAGCCTGAACTGAGAACAATCCCACCCAGGCCCTCTCCCTGTGTTAACCCCATGTATTCACACTGCTAGTCCCCCTGACAACTAAGGGCCAATTTAGCATGGCCAATCAACCGAGCCTGCACATCTTTGGAGTGTGGGAGGAAACCGGAGCACCCGGAGGAAACCCACACAGACACGGGGAGAATGTGCAAATTCCGCACAGACAGTGACCCAAGCTGGGGATCGAACTGGGGTCCCTGGTGCTCTGAGGTAGCAGTGCTAACCACTGTGCCGTCCTTAACAGTTCCTGACCAGATTTCAAAAACCTAAAGCAACACAGACTTACATTTCTATAGCACCGTGGGTCAGCACTATAACAGAGGAAAGGTGGCGGCCAATCTGCATAGCAAGATCCCACAGGCAGCAATGGGATGATAATCTGCCTTCTGAATATCATTCCAGGACATATGGGGACACCCCCTCCTCTCCTTCGACGTGGTAACGTCTCTGTACGTGTCGACTGTTCCATCAGAGCGCAGTGACCCCACTAACTGACCTAGTACTGGTCATGATACTGGCCATGGGGAGCTCAAATTCATGATTTGGTGATGTGTAATGAGGCAGACTTGATTATGGAGGTGAAGGAGAGAGCAGTGAGCACAATATGATAGAATTTACCCTGCAGTGGGTTAGCACTGCTGCCTCACAGCGCCAGGGACCCAGGTTCAATCCCAGCCTCAGGTTGCTGCCTGTGCGGAGTCTGCACATTCTCCCCGTGACTGCGTGGGTTTCCTGCGGATGTTCCGATTTCCTCCCACAGTCCAAATGATGTTCTGGTGAGGTGGATTGGCTGTGCTAAATTGCCCCTGAGCGTCAGGGGGTTAGCAGGATAAATAAGTGTGGGTTTGGGAATATGGGTGAGACTGTGGTCGATGGGCTGAATGGCCTCCTTCTGCAGTGTAGGATTCTATGACTCTAAGAGAGCCAAAGTGTTTCAGGGGGAGGGGGGAGGGGGAAGGGGGGGAAGGGGGGGAAGGGGGGGGAAGGGGGGGAGGGGGGGGTGGGGGGAGCTGGGAATGTGGTGTTGAGGCCACAGTTAGATCATATTAAATGGTGGAGCAGTTGAAGGGCTGAGCGCCCACTCCTGTTCCTAATTGGTATGTTGGTATCTCCCCTCAGCCTCCTTTGCTTCATAAGTTCATAAGATATAGGAACAGAATTAGGCCATTCGGCCCATCAAGCCTGCTCTGCCATTCGATCATGGCTGATATGCTCCTCATCCCCATTTTCCTGCCCTCTCCCTTCAACCCCATTCCCAATTAAAAATCTGTCTAACTCCTCCTTAGATGTACTCACTGTCCCAGCATCCTCCGCACTTCGGGTAGTGAATTCCAGAGTCACTACACTTTGGGAGAAGTAGTTTCTCCTGTTTTAAGTTTGCTGCCCCTTATCCTGAGACTTTGTCCTCTCGTTCTAGAATGTCTCACAAGAGGAATTATCCGCTCCACGCCTACTTTATCCAGGCTGTTTATCATCTTGTAAATCTCAGTTTGATCTCCCCTCATTCTTCTAAATTCCAGAGAGTATCGGTCTGATCTGCTGCAGGGGAAACACCCTCAGTTTCACATGTCTGATCTAGCAGCACGTCCCTGAGCAACAAGGCAGCAGTGTTTGTGTTGCTCGTGTCAGGACAACTGTGCGAGATTCCCTCAGGGCAAAGCTCTCTTCAGTTTCCCAAAAGTAAGGATTAGGACCAGGTGGTTTCTCCATGGTAAGAAACACCCAAATCGTGTCCGGACAGGATTTCCTCAGTAACTAACACATGAACCCAGCAAGACTTCAATGGTGAAATGTTGCAATAATCTCTCCCTCGAGGTCGGTAAAACGAAGGGGAGAGTCATCGACTTTAGCCAGTGGAGTGAAGAACCCTGTCTACATCAACAGTGGAAATGCTCGAGGGTTTCAAGTTTTTAGGTGTCCAGATCACCAACAACCTGTCCTGGTCCCTAGACACAGACACTCTAGTTAAGAAAGCCCACCAACGCCTCTACTTTCTTAGAAAACTAAGGAAATTTGGCATGTCTGCTATGACTGTCACCAACGTTTACAGATGCACCATAGAAAGCATTCCTTCTGGTTGTATCACAGCTTGGTATGGGCTCCTGCTCTGACCAAGATCGCAAAAAAACTAGCCCAGTCCCTCAAACAGAAGAACCTCCCACCCACTGACTCCGTCTACACTTCCCACTGCCTCGGAGAAGCAGCCAGCATAATTAAGGACCCCACGCACCCCGGACATTCTCTCTTCCACCTTCTTCTGTCGGGCAAAAGATACAAAAGTCTGAGGTTACGTACCAACCGACTCAAGAACAGCTTCTTCCCTGCTGCTGTCAGACTTTTGAATGGACCCATCTCACATTAAGTTGATCTTTCTCTACACCCTAGCTATGACCGTGACACTACATTCTGCACCCTCTCCTTTCCTTCTCTATGAACGGTATGCTTTGTATAACGCGCAAGAAACAATATTTTTCACTGTTAATACATGTGGCAGTAATAAATCAAATCAAATGAAAAAGAAATCAGTGAGTCTCAGACAGGATTTAACAGATCTCTTTCCTCTCCATCACTGCTTCAGTAATTATTGCACAAAGCACTGGATCAATTAGCTCCAACCTTTTCCCACATTCCCAACGTGGGAATCTCCCAGTGAGAAACAGTTCTTTTGGAAGTTACGTAACACAGAGTTATGTTACATCCCAATGTTTGACTGGTTATAAAAAAGGTCACTTTGGAAAGGATTGTAACTGGAGTAAAGTTTGTCAGCGCCAAGTAGAATCATAGAATCTCTACAGAGCTGAAGGAGACCATTCGGCCCATCGAGTCTGCACCGACCACAATCCCAGCCAGGCCCCATTCCCATAACCCCACATATTTACCCTAGCTAATCCCCCTGACACTGAGGGACAATTTAGCACGGCCTATCCACCTGCACAGCCTTGGACTGTGGGAGGAAACTGCAGCACCTGGAGAAAACCCACGCAGACACGGGGAGAACATGCAGACTCCACATAGACAGTGACCTGAGGCCGGAATCAAACCTGGGTTCCCTGGTGCTGTGAGGCAGCAGTGCTAACCATTGTGCCACCCTGCTGTGGATATAATGGATGCCACCACCTGCCCTCTCTTTATTAACTGAATAGTGGCTTTGCTGGCACATTGGGTCATGTCCCAATGTTGGATCCAGATGTGCTGGCTTCAAATCCCACTCCAGGAGCTGATGGCCTGGAAGGTGCATGAAATGGTGTGGTCGAGTTGCCAACATGTCAATCTTTCCAATGTATCTCCGGTAAGGAGCAGGAGGCTTTCCTGGACAGACTGTGTGTGTGGAAGTTCTTGGCTCCCTTGTTTTGTGGGACTGCTGGAGAAAGAGGCCAAACGGAGATGATTGGTAAATACATCTGGATCTGCTGTAAGTGATGGGATTGCCTTTAGAACAAAGAAAATTCCAGCACAGGAACAGGCCCTTCGGCCCTCCGAGCCTGCACCAACCATGCTGCCTGAGTGAATTAATCCAGGGACCAGATCCCCTCTACTCCCATCCTATCCTATGTTTTTGATAAGAGAGGGGATTAAGGGTTATGGGGAGAGGGCGGGAAAGTGGAACTGAGCAGTGACAGATCAGCCATGATCTTATTGAATGGCGGGGCAGGCTCGAAGGGCTAGATGGCCTACTTCTGCTCCTATTTCTTATGTTCTTATGTTCTTATTCATATATTTGTCAAGACCCCCCTTAAAACTCACTATCGTTTCTGCTTCCACTGCCTCTCCCGGCAGTGAGTTCCAGGCACCCACCTGTGTAAAAACTTGCCTCTACATCTCCTTTAAACCTTGCCCCTTGCACCTTAATCTGTGCCCCCCTAGTAATTGATTCTTCCACCTTGGGAAAAAGCTTCTGACTATCCACTCCGTCCATGCTCCTCATAATCACGTAAACTTCAATCAGGTCACCCCTCAACCTCTGTCGCTCCAATGAGAACAAACCAAGTTTCTCCAACCTCTCCTCATAGCTAATGCCCTCCACACCAGGCAAAATTTGTGTGAAACCATCCTCCACTCACTGGATTTTGCAGGACAATTATCACTGCTTTTACCAGGAGAAGCTATAGTTCTGGCCATGGGTTCAGCTTGCTGTAGTGGGCAGCGAGTTTATAAAGTAAATTCTGTAGACTGTTTGTTACAGTGCGTTGTTCCAACACACCCAGACTGCTATAAAAATAGACTGTTTACTGCCAGTCTTAATCTAAGACCCATTTCTACTCTAACACGCTGGCTGGGTGCAATGACAAATAGGCACACCCACTCTTTTCACTGTGACCATGGGAAGGAGGCCATTTGGCCCATCAAGTCTACACCGACACCTACACCCAGGCCCTATCCCCATCACTCCATGTATTTACCCTGCTAACCCCCCTGACACTAAGGGGCAATATATCACGGCCAATCCACCTAACCCGCACATCTTTCAGACTATGGAAGGAAACCGGAGTGTCCAGAGAAAACCCACGCAGTCACAGGGAGAACGTGCAGACTTCACACAGACAGTGACCCGAGCTGGGGATTGAACCCGGGTTCCTGGCACTGTGAGGCAGCAGTGCTAACCCACTGTGCTACCGTGCCATCAAACATTCAGCACCAATCTAACACTCTACACTTAATCCCACATAGAGTCAGTTCTCACAGCACAGAGAGAGGCCCATCATGTGTGTAATCACCTATCTATTCTAATCCCATTTTCCAGCACTTGCTCTGTAGCCTTCTGTGCTTGTTTTATTCATTCATGGAGTGTGAGGGTCACTGACTGGGCCATTTAAGAATCAACCACATTGGCTCTTAAATTCCCTGAGGCAATCTCAAATGTTGCCTTCACACCGTGTGAGAAGGGGACTTCATTTGAAATTTAATTGTAAAGCTAGTCAGCTATTGGGAATATAGAAACACTTCTCGGGTCTGTCTTGCTATTTCATAAGGCCATTTGCAGCTTAACCTCAATCTGTCCCACTGCACCAGCCACATGGATTTATTTGATGGGTTGAATGGCCTCCTTCTGTATTTCTCACTGTAAAAATCTCCGGATCACGGATTTGAAACTATTAATTGAGCTCAAGTTCACATGAGTAAGAATTCCACTTCCTTACCACCCTTTCTGTGGGCCTGTCTCTCCTAAATGCTCGCGTGTCTGGTCTAGCCCTGATTACAAATGGGTCACAGCCTGTGAGTTTCAGTGTGTGAAAGGGTTCAGTGAGGTTGACTCATTAACATCACACACAGAGAGCCATGATTTGGAAATTTGGCATGTCAGCTACGACTCTCACCAACTTTTACAGATGCACCGCAGGATGCTTTCTTTCTGGTTGTATCACAGCTTGGTGTGGGCTCCTGCTCTGCCCAAGACCACAAAAGGTCATGAACGTAGCCCAGTCTATCACCCAGGCCAGCCTCCCATCCATTGATTCTGTCTACACTTCCCACTGTCTTGGAAAAGCAGCCAGTATAATTAAGGACCCCACGCACCCCGGACATTCTCTCTTCCACCTTCTTCCGCCAGGAGAAAGATACAAACGGTCGCATACCAACTGACTCAAGAACAGCTTCTTCCCTGCTGCCTTCAGAGTTTTGAATGGACTTACCTTGCATTAAGTTGATCTTTCTCTACACCCTAGCTATGACTACATTCTACACTTTCTCGGTTCCTTCTCTACGAACAGTATGATTGGTCTGTATAGCATGCAAGCAACAATACTTTTCACTGTTAATACGTGACAATAATAACTCAAATCAAATCAAAAATCAAACACATTCCTGCAAATACTAACCCAACACCATACATCTGCTGAAGAATGTTGGCGATCTTCTCTTTCTGTTGCCTAAGAGGGGAAAGGATTGGCCTTGCTGTCGTTGGATCTTGCTGTAGTTGACATGGTTTTCTCTAACGCTTTGCCAAGGATGCTCACAGCCCAAGGAGGAACGATAATTATTTTTGAACACTGGATAATCCTTGTATGCCGCTGTTGATGGAAACAAAAGATAAATTAATTGGAACTAGTTGTTTATGGCGAGCCCAGTTGATTTGTTCTTGTGTATCATCGGGCCTCCAACTCCAATCTACAAGGGATTAAAATTCTACCATTGCCCCTGGGTCCTTATCAAATGGAACAGAGAAAGAGCAACACATTCTGCAACCAACCTTGTTTACTAAGAGGCTCCACCTGGAGAGTAACATTCTGACTAAAGCCCAGTGAGTGGATGTGCAGGTATGGCATATCATTGAAAAAGGCAAATGGGATGTTAGCTTTGATCGCAAAAGGACTAGAATATAAAAGGAGAGAAGTGTTATCGCAATTGTATAGGGTGTCGGTGAGACTACATCTGGAGTAGTGTGCCCAGTTTTGGTCTCCTTATCTGAGGAAGGATGTGGTGGAATTGGAGGCAGTTCACAGGAGGTTCACTAGGTTGACTTTAGGGATGAAAGAGTTACGTATGAGGAGAGAGTGAACAGTTTGGGCTTGTACTCGCTGGAGTTTAGACGGATGAGAGGGGATCTGATCGAGTCATTGGAAATTTTAGAAAGGGATTGATGAGATAAATGTAGACCAAATGTTTCCCCTTGTGGGACAATCTCGAACAAGAGGTCACAGGTATGGGTTGAGAGGCGGGAGATTTAAAACAGAGATGAGGAGGAACTACTTCTCGCAGAGTGGGGTGAATCTGTGGAACTCGCTGCCCCATAGCGCGGTGGAGTCTGAATCATTGAATGGTTTCCAGGAGGAGGTGGATATATTTCTGATAGGAGAGGGATATGGGGAAGAGGTGGATTTGAAACCAGGGAGAGATTAGCCATGATCAGATTGCATGGCGGAGCAGGATCGAAGGGCTGAGTGAACGGTTTCTGCTCCTAACTCCGATGTTCCGATATTATTCTCTCTCTACCCACTGCGACTTACATCGCCTGTTCACTTCTCTGGGTGTTGTGTGTGATTGAGGAAGGGGTTGGTGATAATAAAGCAAAGTTTTCAGCTGCCGTTCCCTACATGGGCAGCACAGTGGCACGTTGGTGAGCGCTGCTGCCTCACAGCGCCAGGGACCTGGGTTCAATCCCTGGCTTGGGGGCCCTGCGCGGAGTCTGCACATTCTCCCCGTGTCTGTGTGGGTTTCCTCCGGGTGCTCCCACAGTCTGAAAGACGTGCTGGTTAGGGTACATTGACCACGCTAAATTCTCCCTCAGTGTAACCCGAACAGGAGCGTGGCGACCAGGCGATTTTCACAGGAACTTCATTGCAGTGTTAATGTAAGCCCAGTTGAGACACTAATACAGAAAATAACTAAACGACACAGGATTGAGTCAAAGTTTACGCCTGACTGCAGTTCGTTGGTGGAAAGTTCTAGTTAAACGTGAGACATCAATGATAAGATTCAGAACTTTGTCAAAGTGCTGAATAATCAAAGTGTGGACAGGATGTGGGCCATCACTCAACCCACTGGTAACATGAATATTTACCTGACTGACAGCGAAGTGTTTCTGCTGGAAGGAGTTTCAGTTACTGATTATCTCAATGATCCACTTTACCAGGATTTAGTAAGAAGCTGTAGCCATTTCCCTCCCACCAATGAGCTGTTGAGGTATTGGGGGGGGGCACACCGGGGATTTTAAAAAGCGAGGTGATAGTTTTTGTCCAATCGCACAATCCCTACGGTGCAGAACGAGGCCACTCGGCCCATTGAACCTGCACCAACAACAATCCCACCCTATTCCCATAACCCCACATAGTTACCCTGCTAATACCCCACCCACCGACACTAAGGGACAACTTATCATGGCCAATCAGTCTAATCGACACATCTTTGGACTGTGGGATGGAACTGGAGCATCCAGAGGGAACCCACGCAGACACGGGG
This sequence comes from Carcharhinus amblyrhynchos, assembly GCF_965287045.1. NCBI lineage: Eukaryota > Metazoa > Chordata > Chondrichthyes > Carcharhiniformes > Carcharhinidae > Carcharhinus > Carcharhinus amblyrhynchos. The sequence goes on along the minus strand of NC_137355.1, from coordinate 8,317,427 downwards.
AGAACATGCAGACTCCGCGCAGACAGCAACCCAAGGCTGGAATCGAACCCGGGTCCCTGGCGCTGTGAGGCAGCAGTGCTAACCATTGTGCCACCGTGTGGGGTTCCAATACGGATCTGAGTTGGTCTAACTGGATTGAGGAACAGGCCTGAGAGCTGTTCATTCGTGGGACGTGGGCATCGCTGGCTGGGCCAATGTTTATTGCCCATCCCTCGTTGCCCTTGGAGGGCAATTGAGAGCCAACCACATTGCTGTGGCTCTGGAATCACACATAGGCCAGACCGGGTAAGGACGGCAGATTTCCTTCCCTAAAGGGAACCAGATGGGATTTTCTGACAATCGACAATTGTTTCATGGTCATCAGTAGATCCTTAATTCCAGATGTTTTTTATTGAATTCAAATTCCACCATCTGCCGTTCGAACCTGGGTCCCCAGAACATTAGCTGAGTTTCTGGATTAATTTTGGAAGCAAAAATATTCAAATTCTGCATGGAAATAAAACTCTCGAGTTCAGCAGTGTTCTCTCTCCACTTTTCAGAGGGGTTGGGTTGTGTCTCCCTGTCCCGTTTCCACCCCCCCCACCCCACAGGGGGCATTTAGTTGATGAATGGGGAGTTGTGCCACCCTCAACCTTCACCCAGACTGAGTCCAGCGCAGCAAGGCCTACGCTCACGGCTCCATTGCCAACAGGAATTGGTCAGGGGCAACTTACCGCCCACTTATGGGTCTCACCCCCCCCTGCCCAAAACCCCCAACCCTACCCCATCCTCCGCAGGGTTAACCTGGAGTCAGGTAGAGGGTGGGTCAGCCAGGGAGCACAGGAAGAGTGGGATCGCTCGCAGGTCCCTGGGACAGTTCCTCGTTTAAGTGCCCTCAGTGTCCCATTGAGAGGTCCAGTGTCAAGAGAGAGTGGACCCATACCACCCCCCCCCCACAGCACCTCTTCCCCATCGCTGCCGAGACCACAACACACCCCCTTCTCCAACCCCGATACCCCTGACCTCCGACCCACAATCTCCCCTCACTCCTCAGGCCTGGGATCAGACTAGGCCTTAGGTGGGCATCGCAATGGCAGCTGTCATTAAACAACCCCCCCTCCCCCACCCTCCAGATCATGGCTGCCATTCGGTAAGGCCTCTGATTGGCCAATGGATTCCAATGAGTGGGAATTCTGCCCTTGTGGGGTCCTTGAACCCGAGGGAAGGCCCACCATGGGTGCCTGAATGGAACAGAAATGTGGTGGAACTCCCAACATGGCAACATGGAGCAAGAGAGGGGTGGGGGAGGGGACACATCGGGTCCCTAGACAGCTGCCGAGACCACCACACCCACCACCCTACCCCCCCATCACCTTCATAATATCCCCAGGTTAACTCAACATTGGACATCAACAGTTGGGGAACATTCAATCTGGGAGCATCTGTACTTGTCAAACCCTCAAACACAGGCCGCTAACTCCCAGTGGTATCGTGTGTGGAGTGGTTGGGGATTTGGATTTATTCTGGGAGAGCGTACGAGGCAGTGTTATTGAAGGAGAGTGGAGTTTCGGTATCAGAACCTCAGAACCAGATGTTCCTCCTAGTCCAGGTGAGACTAACACCGGAGCAATAAAGATTAAATCCAGCCCGGACTGTCCTGTGAGATTCACACTTCCTCTCAAACCACCTCAGGAAAGATCGAATCCTTTTCCCTTCTTGAAGCCAAGTCATGTTTTCCTTTAATTTGTTGATTGAGATATAAATATCAACCAGCGCCCAGGGATCTGAAACATACCGGGGAAGTGGCAAAGCAAGGCCTTAGCTACGCACGCATCTGAATGGCAGCTCCTCCGACAGTGTGGCACCCCCTCAGCACCGACCCTCTGACAGTGCGGCACCCCCTCAGCACCGACTCTCTGACAGCGCGGCACTCCCTCAGCACTGACCCTCTGACAGTGCGGCACCCCCTCAGCACCGACCCTCTGACAGTGCGGCGCTCCCTCAGCACCGACCCTCTGACAGTGCGGCGCTCCCTCAGCACTGACCCTCTGACAGTGCGGCACTCCCTCAGCACTGACCCTCTGACAGTGCGGCAATCCCTCAGCACTGACCCTCTGACAGTGCGGCGCTCCCTCAGCACTGACCCTCTGACAGTGCGGCACTCCCTCAGCACTGACCCTCTGACAGTGCGGCACTCCCTCAGCACTGGCCCTCTGACAGTGCGGCACTCCCTCAGCACTGACCCTCTGACAGTGCGGCACTCCCTCAGCACTGACCCTCTGACAGTGCGGCACTCCCTCAGCACTGACCCTCTGACAGTGCAGCACTCCCTCAGCACTGACCCTCTGACAGTGCGGCACTCCCTCAGCACTGACCCTCTGACAGTGCGGCACTCCCTCAGCACTGACCCTCTGACAGTGCGGCACTCCCTCAGCACTGACCCTCTGACAGTGCGGCACTCCCTCAGCACTGACCCTCTGACAGTGCGGCACTCCCTCAGCACCGACCCTCTGACAGTGCGGCACTCCCTCAGCACTGACCCTCTGACAGTGCGGCACTCCCTCAGTACTGACCCTCTGACAGTGCGGCGCTCCCTCAGCACTGACCCTCATCATAGAACTTCTCTTTCATCTCGTCCAGGTTGTTCATTGTGGGGCATAGGTACTAATCAGGGTGGCTTGATATCTGTTCTGTAGTAGAAGCTGTAATGTCATAAGCTGGTCGTTCACACCCTTGGGTAGACTAGCAAGTTTCTGAACAAGGTGACTCCTGACGGTGAATCCAACTCCAGCATCACGACGCTCATCGCTGCCGCGACCGCTCCAGAAAAAATGTGTATCCACCTCCAGTTTCAGTCAACTGACCTACATTGGCAAGACAAGTTTCACTAAGGGCTGCAATGTCAATGTTGTATCTTGCAGGCTCTCTGGGCTGTTCTTCTCTCCGGTCTGTCTGCTGTAGGGTTGTCCAAAAGCTCAGCCAGGCATCTAAACTAGAAAGAGTGCAGAAGAAATTTACTAGGATGCTAAAGGGACTTGATGGTTTGAGTTATAAGGAGAGGCTGGATGGACTGGGAAATTTTTTCCTCTGGAGACTAGGAGGCTAAGGGGTGATCTTATAGAGATCTATAAAATAATGAGGGGCACAGATCAGCGAGATAGTCAATATCTTTTCCCAAAGGTCAGGGAATCTAAAACTAGAGGGCACAGGTTTAAGGTGAGAGGGGAGAGATACTAAAGGGTCCAGGGGGGTGTGGGTATACCTAGGGGAGTGAGTGAAGCAGTGACTCTGAACGGAGAATTGAAGAAATATCTAAACTAGTAAGATTGGCAATGGCAACAGACAACACATAGGGAGGGGATTGTGACTGATTGGATTGTGCTTTGAGTTCCAGCACCAGCAATGGGCCGAATGGCCTCCTATCACTGCAGTGTTTTCAGAGTTTACAGAATCTTAGCGTGGTCTCCAAAGCAAGGTTGACTTTACCTTGAAGTGAATGACTCCTGCACAGATCCAGCACAGAAACAATGGGCTGAATGGCCTCCTTAACCACTCTAATATTGTGCAATTTTTTCACACAGAGGGTGGTGAGTGTCTGGAACAAGCTGCCAGAGGCAGTAGTAGAGGCAGGTACGATTTTTAAAAAGCATTTATGGGTAAGATGGATATAGAGGGATATGGGCCATAAGTGGGCAATTGGGACGAGCTTACTGGTTACAAAAAGGGCAGCATGGACAAGTTGGGCCGAAGGGCCTATTTCCATGCTGTAAACCTCTCTGACTGTATGAGTGGGAGGTTGTGGAACATCAGGTTTGCTCCACAGGTGGGAGCCTCTCTCTCACTCACAACAACCCTCCCGCCAAAGATCAGACCCAATTCTCATTCTGGAATAAACATCTCACCCTCTCAAAACTCCAAAAACACAACAACCTCCTCCGCTCATTCCAAATGAACAGCGAGACTCTCAGTCCCGTCCCCTCCAATCTGATCCTCACACAGGGAACGGGGAAATCACCTTGTCTCTTTCAATCTTCTGCCTCAGGCTATTTGTTCAGGGTGACAGGCAGTGATATTTAATGAGTTCTCTCCGAACTGATTCCATTCCTCTCCACTCAGATATGGCCACACAATCACGTTTTTGCTTTATTCTTTTATGGGACGTGGGTGTCGCTGACTGACCAGCATTTATTGCCCGTCCCTAACTGCCCTGGAACTGAGTGCCTCGCTAACCCATCTGAGAGTCTGGAGTCACATGTAGGCCAGGCTGGGTAAGGAACGGCAGGTTTCCTTCCTCAAAGGACAAAGAACAAAGAAAAATTACAGCACCCGGAACAGGCCCTTCAGCCCTCCAAGCCTGCACCGACCAGGCTGCCCGAATTAACTAAAACCCCCTACCCTCCTGGGGATCATATCCCTCTATTTCCATCCTATTCATGTATTCATGTCACTACCGTATCCGCTTCCACTCCCTCCCCCGGCAACGAGGCACCCGCCACCCTCTGTGTAAAAACTTGCCTCGTACATCTCCTTTAAACCTGTAGGGATTCTAAGATTCCATGTGGTTGACCCTCAGATGGGTTAGCGAGCCACTCAGTTCCAGGGCAGTTAGGGACGGGCAATAAATGCTGGTCAGTCAGCGACACCCACGTCCCATAAAGGAATAAAGCAAAAACGTGATTGTGTGGCCATATCTGAATGGAGAGGAATGGAATCTGTTCGGAGAGAACTCATTAAATATCACTGCCTGTCACCCTGAACAAATAGCCTGAGGCAGAAGATTGAAAGAGACAAGGTGATTTCCCCGTTCCCTGTGTGAGGATCAGATTGGAGGGGGTGGAACTGAGTCTCGCTGTTCATTTGGAACGAGCGGAGGAGGTTGTTATGCTGTTGGAGTTTTTGAGAAGATGAGATGTTTATTCCAGAATTGAGGGAAATTGTCAGCCAGGATTTACTAGGGTGCTACCGGGACTTGATGGTTTGAGTTACAAGGAGAGGCTGGATAGACTGGGACTCAATCAGTAAGGATAGGCAACAAACACTTCCTCCACGGTCACCCTCAACGTCACAAGGCAGTGTTCTCAGAGCTTTACTATATTCCTTATACACCTGTGACTGTGTGGCCAAATTCCCCTCCGATTCGATTTTCAAGTTTGCTGATGACACCCCCCCCCCCCCCGTAGTGGGTTGGATCTCAGGCAATGATGAGACAGAGTACAGGAACGAGATAGAGAATCTGGTGAACTGGTGCAGCAACAATAATCTCTCCGTCAATGTCAACAAAACAAAGGAGATTGTCATCGACTTCAGGAAGCGTAAAGGAGAACACGCCCTCGTCTACCTCAACGGGGATGAAGTAGAAAGGGTTGACAGCTTCAAGTTTTTAGATGTCCAGATCACCAACAACCTGTCCTGGTCCCCCCATGCTGACACTATCGTTAAGAAAGCCCCACCAACGCCTCTACTTTCTCAGGAGACTAAGGAAATTTGGCATGTTCGCTATGACTCTCACCAACTTCTACAGATGCACCATAGAAAGCATTCTTTCTGGTTGTATCACAGCTTGGTATGGGCTCCTGCTGTGACCAAAATTGCAAGGAACTATAAAAGGTTGTGAATGTCGCCCAGTCCATCATGCAAACCAGCCTCCCATCCACTGACTCTGCCTACACTTCCCGCTGCCTCGGAAAAGCAGCCAGCATAATTAAGGACCCTACACATGTATCACACACTCATCTTCAAAAACATGGCCACTCTCCTTAGTGAACTCTGAAGAAAAGTATTCATTCAACGCCTCACCTATCTCTTCTGACTCCATGCACAAGTTCCCACTACTATCCTAGACTGCCCTTAACCTCACCCTGGTCATTCTTTTATTTCTCTCATAAGAGTAAAAAGCCTTGGGATTTTCTTTTATCCTACCTGCCAAGGACTTCTCATGCCCCCTCCTAGCTCTCCTAAGCCCTTTCTTTAACTCATTCCTTGCGACCTTGTAACCCTCAAGCGATCCACCTGAACCTTGTTTCTTCATCCTTACATACGCTTCCTTTTTCTTTTTAACAAGACATTCAACCTCCTTTGTGAACCATGGTTCCCTCACTCAGCCATTTCCTCCCTGCCTGCTAGGGACATTCGTATCAAGGACACGCAATATTTGTTCCTTGAAAAAGCTCAAGTTTTCATTTGTGTCCATACCTGACAGTTTCTGTTCCCATCTTATGTTCCCCAATTCTTGCCCAATCGCATCATAATTACCCCTGCCCTAATTATGAACCTTGACCTGCTGTGTGATCCTATCCCTTTCCGTTGCAATAATGAAGGACACCGAATTGTGGTCACTATCTCCAAAGTGCTCTCCCACAAACAAATTTAATACTTCGCCCAGTTCATTATCCAGTACCAAGTCCAATGTGGCCCACCTCTTGTCAGCTTATCCACATATCGTGTCAGGAAACTCTCCTGCACACACAGTACTAAAAGTGTCCCATCTGAACTATCCGACCTGTAAAGGTTCCATTCAATATTTGGAAAGTTAAAGTCACCCATGGTAACTACACTGTGACCTCCACACCTATCCATAATCTGCTTTGCCATTTCCTCCTCCACATCTCTATTACTATTTGGGGGCCTATAGAAAACTCCTAACAACATGTCCGATCCTTTCCTATTTCTAAGTTCAGCCCATATTACCTCAGTAGGCAGATCGCCCTCGAAATGCCTTTCAGCAGCCGTTAAACTATCCTTGATTAACAAGGCTACTCCTCCACCTCTTTTACCGCCTTCCCTACACTTACTGAAACATCTATACCCCAGACATGGCCAACAACCATTCCTGTCCCTGTTCTAACCACAACATCATAGTCCCAAATGTGTGTGCAAATGAGGGATTTGAAAAATTGCTTGTTTCTGATTTGCTGTAATTGACTGTAATTGGCAACTTCAGAAACATTTGCAGGACAAATGCAGGGTAGTTTCTCCTTGTACACACGTCATTAAAGGTCTTGCATTGGATTATGCATGGTGTCTCACGCTGTTAGTACTCAAGTAGACTAATTGTCTAGTCCTGGGTACCAGCACTAAGGTTGCTGTGCCCAGGATCTCTGACAGCTCCATGGCAGATGGTTTGAAATTAAGTTCAAACCCAATAACAAACTAAAATCTTCTATTTCACAAATGCATATGCTGCTAGGCAGCAAGTGGCCAGCTTCCTCCAATATCTAACCAGCTGCTTAGGCAACAATGTTTCTAGTCTATGCCTCCTGTTCACATTTTATAATCTTTGTGGCTCCAGTGTCATGCTGCAAATGCTATTAATGCATTCTAACGTCTCCTGGGTGGCAGTGGCACAGCGGTTAGCACCGCTGCCTCACAGCACCAGGGTCCTGGGTTCAAATCCTGGCTTGAGTCACTGTCCGTCTGGAGTTTGCACGTTCTCTCCGTGTCTGCGTGGGTTTCCTCTGGGTGCTCCGGTTTCTGCCCACAGTCCAAAGATGTACAGGTTAGGTAGATTGGCCATAATAAATTGCCCATTAGTGTCCAAGGATGTGCAGGTTAGGGTGATTGGCCATGACAAATTGCCCATTAGCATCCAAGGATGTGCGGGTTAGGTGGATTGGCTATGCTAAATTGATTCGTAGTATCCAAAGACATGCAAGTTTTGGGGGGATTGACCATGCTAAATTGCCCCTTAGTGTCAGGGGGATTAGCTAGAGTAAATGCATGGGGATAGGGCCTGGGTGGGATTATGGTCGGTGCAGACATGATGGGCTGAATGGCCTCCTTGTGCTGTAGGATTCTACGATTCTACACATCCTGGACATTCTCTCTTCCACCTTCCTCTTCAGGAAAAAGATACAAAGTCTGAGGTCACGTACTGACCGACTCAAGAACAGCTTCTTCCCTGCTGCCATCAGACTTTTGAATGAAATTACCTTACATTAAATTGATCTTTCTCTACACCCTAGCTATGACTGTAACACTACATTCTGCACTCTCTCCTTTCCTTCTCTATGAATGGTATGTTTTGCTGTATAGTGCGTAAGAAACAATACTTTTCACTTTATGTTAATACACGTGACAATAATAAATCAAATCAAATCAAATCTTTTCCCTGGGGCGTAGGAGACTGAGGGGTGATCTTTTCAAGGTCTATAAAATAATGAGGGACATAGATTAGCTAGACAGTCAACATCTTTTCCCAAAGGTAGGGAGTCTAAAACTAGAGGTTTTAGCATACGTTTAAGGTGAGAGGGGAGAGATACAGAGAGTCCCGGGGGGCAATTTTTTCACAGAGGGTGGTGAGTGTCTGGAACAAGCTGCCAGAGGTAGTAGTCGAGATGGGTACAATTTTGTCTTTTAAAAAGCATTTAGACAGGTACATGGGTACAATGGGTATAGACGGATATGGGCCAAATGCGGGCAATTGGGACTAACTTAGTGGTTAAAAGAAAGAGTGGCATGGACAAGTTGGGCCGAAGGGCCTGTTTCCATGCTGTAAACCTCAATGACTCTATAATTGTGACTCCAGAGACACAGCAAGGTAGTTGACTTTCAACCACCCTCTGAAATGGCCTAGCAAACCACTCTGTTTCAAGGGCTAGGGATGGGCAATAAATCTGGCCAGCCAGTGACACACATATTCCCCAAATGAATAAAAAATATCTTCCCCAAAGACACTCTGTCTCTTTATCTCACTTTCCTGCTTCAATACGCTCCTTAAAATCAGCCTCTTGGACCAAATGCTGGTTCACCTGACCTCACAACTCCTTATGGTTCAGCATCGTGTTTTTTACATTTTACTCATAACATTCCTGAGGGTTACCTGGGGACAGTATTTTATTAATTGCCAGATAAATACATGACATTGTTCTGTTTGTGTAGCTCTACCTGTCCAACACCACCCACTAATATTGCACTAAGCGAATGTGTCAACCACTGTATGACTAAATATTCAAGCACAGAAAGATCCCATCTCTGATTCCTGGTCAGTCCTGGCTGGTCCCAGAGCAGAGGAAGGGGAACAATCAGCCAGTGTCCCTGCTCCTTGACCACAGTCACCTGCTGGAATCCCGTGTCCCGGGATCTGTTCTCAGATTCCTGCCCCATTCAGGGTGAATCTCCTCGATTGTGGGGGCAGGAACTTCCATTTGCTTCACGTGAGCGGAGCGGTGGGTGCTGGACGGAATCTGTACCAGACCCGACACATTCCCAACCAGAGGACAGCTACAAATCCCACCGCATACTCACAGCATCATTCACACACTGTCTGGGGAACTCAAACACAATCCTAAACTCTTTGAGATAAATCTCAAAACGCAAAACAGAATAACAAGGTGTGTAGCTGATGATTTGACACTTTGAGAACAGACACTGGGCAATAAGTCAGGGTGTGTGCAGCTCCAACAACATTCAAGAAGTTCAACACCATCCAGGACAAAGTAGCCAATCACCCAATCCTCCATCTTAAACATTCACTCCTTCTAATCCCTGAAACAGCAGCAGGGTGTACCATCCACAAGGTGCAGCAACACCAACCTTAACCCTAACCCGAACCCTAACCCTAACGCAGGGTGTACCATCCACAAGGTGCAGCAACACCAACCTTAATCCTAACCTTAACCCTAACCCGAACCCTAACCCTAACGCAGGGTGTACCACCCACAAGGTGCAGCAACCCAAACACTCACCCTAACCCGAACCCCAACCCGAACCCTAATGCAGTGTGCACCATCTACAAGATGCAGCAACCCATACCCTAACCCTAACTCTAACCCAAACCATAAGACTAACCCTTAACCCTAAACTTAATCCTAACCCTAATGCAGTGTGTACCTTCAACAAGATGCAGTAACCCGAACCTAACCCAACTCTAAATCTTAATCTTAATCCTAACCCCAACTCTAAACCTACCCTAACCCGAACTCTAACGCAGTGCATACCATCCAGAAGATGCAGCAACCCAATCCCTAATCCTAACCCTAACACAGTGTGTACCATCTACAAAATACAGTGAAGCAACACCAATCCTAACCCCAACCCTAATCTTAACCGCAACCCTAACCTAAACTGAACCCTAACATTATCTATAAAATGTACTGCAGCAATCCTAACCCTAACCCTGACCCTGTGAGCCGAATAAAAAGAGGCTGAGCGAGTGGAAAAGGGGGCAGTTCCTCTCTCTGTCTGATCCCAAAAACCTAACCTTAACCCCGAACCTATGCGTAAACCCTAACTTTAACTCCAACCCTAACTGCAGCAACTCAGCAAGGCTCCTTCGACAGCACCTTCCAAATCTACGTCCTCTAGAGGAGAACAAAGGCAGCAAACACATCACCACCTGGAGTTTCCCCTCCAAGCCTCACAGCAACCTGACTTGGAAATATATCGGCCGTTCCTTCACTGTCACTGGGTCAAAATCCTGGAGCTCCCTCCCTAACAGCGCTGTGGAGGTACCTACACCTCACAGACTGCAGAGGTTCAGGAAGGTACCTCACCACCACCTTCTGAAGGGGTAAATTAGTGCCCTAACAACCCTGTGTGTAAAACAAACCTTCCTAACCCTTGTCCTGATGATGAAGGTGATGCCACCCAGACACACAAACATCAGATCTTCCCCTGTATCAAACCCCTCGTAACCCTCAGTGCCGCTTTCTGGAACCTTCTCTGTTCTAAAGGGAACTTTCGCAGCTTCTCTCCACAGATTTACGACACGTCCGTACTCTCCCACAGCGTCCGGAAGCAGCAGTTGTCTGTGTCTCTGCTCCGCCCCAAGAACCCCGTGGAAAGGGTTTAGTGACATTCCTGGGAAGCTCTCCTCCTGATTCCTGCTTTGTCCGAGAATCCCTCTATAAATAGGGCAGTGAGTGGGAGGTTGTGGAACATCAGGTTTGTTCCACAGGTGTGAGCCTCTCTCTCACTCACAACAACCCTCCCGACAAAGATCAGATCCAATTCTCATTCTGGAATAAACATCTCACCCTCTCCAAAAACACAACAACCTCCTCCGCTCATCCCAAATGAACAGCGAGACTCTCAGTCCCGTCCCCTCCAATCCGATCCTCACGCAGAGAACAGGGAGGCTGAGAGTTCACCTTGTCTCTTTCAATCTTTCTCTACAGCCCAGCTATGACCGTAACACTACATTCTGCACTCTCTCATTTTCATCTCCCCCATGTACTCCATGAATGGTATGCTTTGTCTGTATAGCGCGCAGGAAACAATACTTATCACTGTATGTGACAATAATAAATCAAATCAAAACCACAGAATCATGGGCACAGAGACAGGCCCTTTGGCCCAAACCGGTCCATACTGACCAAATTACCCTTCTAGCTAACCCCATTTGCCTGCATTTGGCCCATATCCCTCTAAACGTTTCCAATCCATGTATCTGTCCAAATGCCTTCTAAATGTTATCAATGTCCCTCCCTCAACCACTTCCTCTGGTAGCTCATTCACACACACGTTCCACCCTCTGTGTAAAAAAGTTGATCCTCAGATTCCCATTAATTCTTTCCCACCTCAATTTAAACTTATGCCCTCTAGTGTCCCGGACCCCACCATCACCATTCCTGGGTATGTCCTGTCCCACCAGCAGGACAGGTCCAGCAGAGGTGGCGACCCAGTGGTATACTGGAGGGAGGGAGTCCTGCGAGTCCTCAACATCGGCTCTGGGCCCCGTGAAGTCTCTCGGCACCAGGTCAAACATGGGCAAGGAAACCTCCTGCTGATTACCATATACCATCCCCCACCTCAGTGGATGAATCACTCCTCCATGTTCAACATGACTTGGAAGAAGAATCATGATAGAATCCCTATAGTGCAGAGGGAGGCCATTTGGCCCATCGAGTCTGCACCAACCACAATCCCACCCAAGCCTGATTCCTGTAACCCCACATATTTACCCTGCTAATCCCCTGGCACTAAGGGGCAACTCAACACGGCCAATCAACCTAATCTGCACATCTTTGGACTGTGGGAAGAAACCAGAGCACCCGGAGGAAACCCACGCAGACATGGGGAGAACATGCAAATTCCACACAGACAGTGACTGGAATTGAACCCAGGTCCCTGACGCTGTGAGGCAGCAGTGCTAACCACTGTTCCACTATGTCTCCCGAGTGTGGCAAGAGCACAGAATTCCCTCTGGGTGGGAGACTCGAATGTCCATCACCACAGCGTGACTCAGTGTCACCACCACAGAGTGAGCTGGCCGGATGCTAACGGACATCGCTGCTAAACTGGGACTGCAGCAGAATGTCACTCATTCACCGTGGTAACACCAGAGAACCCCACCCCCTGCCGCGGGTGAGGTTAAAGGGTTTTGGTGATGGACTGACAGAATGTCAATTACCTTATCAACATTGCTCGTGACATTTCTGTCCTCTGAACCATTCCTGCTGTCCTGGTCTCTCCCCAGGAAGAATGAGGAACTTCACGTGGAGAGGCCGGAGGAGTTGGGATAGTTCTCCCTTGAGCACGGAAGGTGACGGGAAGGTTTTAAAGAGATGTAATCAGGGGTTTGATACCTGGAGTAGACAAAGAGAAGCTGTCTGCAGTGTTTGAGGATCAGTAACCAGAGGCACGGTGGCACAGTGGTTAGCACTGCTGCCTCACAGCACCAGGAACCCAGGTTCGATTCCCAGCCTTGGGTCACCGTCTGTGTGGAGTTTGCACGTTCTCCCTGTGTCTGCGTGGGTTTCCTCCGGGTGCTCCAGTTTCCTCCTACGTCCGAAAGACACTTGGGTTAGGTTGATCTGACATTCTAAATTGCCCCTTAGTGTCAGGGGCATTAGCAAGGTGAACTCATGGGGGATAGGGCCAGGTCTGACGGGCTGAATGGCCTCCTTCTGCAGGGATTCTATATCCAGCACTTGCTGCTTTTATCTGTATTGTGCAGTTTGGTCAGTAGCCACTAGATGGTGCCCATGCACCATGTATAGGTTCAGATCTTATTCATTGAGTTTCTAACTCTAAACTGGAGTCACAGATTGTTCTGGACGAGAATCACACTCAGGAGGCTGTGTATATGATCCGATTACACGCTGGTGTCATTGATCTTTAAGGTGTGGGAGTGGGTATTCTGACTGTGCTGTTTCTGTAATTCTCCAAAATACTTGAATACATTATTGCAGTCAGTGGCTCCGAACTCTGTGCAGTGAACTGAGGGGTCAAATTTGAACATAGCATCTAAGAGGAGGCCATTCAGCCTTTTGAACCTGTTCCCCCATTCAACACCATCATGGCGAATCTCCTATCTCAATGCCACACTCTCGCACTCTCCCCATAACCTTGGACACCTCACGTGTCTAGAAATCAGTGACTTGGTTGTAGTTTATTCATTGTCACAAGTTGGCTTACATTAACACTGTAATGAAGTTACTGTGAAAATCCCCCAGTCACCACACTCTGGCACCTGTTCGGGGACACTGAGCGAGAATTTAGCACCTAACCAGCACGTCTTATGGACTGTGGGAGGAAACTGGAGCACCTGGAGGAAACCCATGCAGACACAGGGAGAATGTGCAAACTCCACACAGTGACCCAAGCGGGAATTGAACCCGGATCGCTGGCACTGTGAGGCAGCAGTGCTAACCACTGTGCCACCGTGCTGTCTGCAGTAGAGAATTCCACAGATTCACCACCCTCTGAGTGAAGACATTTCTCCTTACCTCAGTTCTAAATGGCCGCCCCCCATATCCCAAGACTGCGACCCCTTGTGCTAGCCCCCTCCCCCACTCCAGCCAGAGGAAACTGCATTGGTGCATCCTGTCAGTCCAGCCTTGTGAGAATTTTATACCTTTCCAAACATCCACAGAATCCCTACGGCCCAGAAAGAGACCATTCGGCCCAACTGGTCTGCACTGACTCTCCAGAAGAGCATCCCAACCCCCGCCATTCCCCCCTAAAAATTGAACAATTCCAAGGAATATAGCCCAGTTGACCCAATCTCTCCTCACATGACAATTCCACCATCCAAGGAACAGGCTGGTGGACCTTCACTGCACTCCCTCTGTGGTAAGTCCATCCTGAAAGTGCTCCAAAGATTCTATTTAACCCATCTCCACGGATACCACTTTCTACCTCACGATTCTCCAGTTACTCAAAGGCAGGGAATTTTCTGGGTATAAATCCAGGCTTGATTTAGGAGAAAAGACAAACAGAATTCCTCTCCAAACACCTCCCCCCAGACCCCTCTAGAGATCAATGTGAGTCCAGATGTCTGAATGTGCATGATTTTTACACTTTAGTGTTTATTCTATCTATCCTCTGAGTGCAGTGATCTCTATTCCACATCTTTTGCAGGTACACAGTGAATCAACACTTAAACAAGCCAATAAGTTGTTTAATTTACATTGGATTGGGGTGGGCACAGTAAGAAGTCTCACAACACCAGATTAAGGTCCAACAGGTTTATGTGGAATCACGAGCTTTCGGAGTGTCACTCCTTCCTCATTCATTCATTCACCTGATGAAGGAGCAGTGCTCCGAAAGCTTGTGATTCCAAATAAAGCTGTTGGACTTTAACCTGACGTTGTGACACTACTTACTTGTTTCACTGAAGACTTCAGAATAACGGATAAACTCCGAACTCCCAATGAAGACTCAAACAGACTCAAAACTTGAGCCCTGTTTCTCTCTGCACACACTGATGGACCTGCTGTGCTTTTCCAGCATTCTCTGATCCTTTCAGGTTCCAGTGTCTGCTTATTTCATAGATCGTAGAATCCCGACAATGCAGAGGGAGGCCATTTGACCCATCGAGTCTGCATCAACAACAATCCCACTCAGGTCCTATCCCCATAAGCCCATATATTTACTCTAGATGCAACCCCCACGTGAAGATGGCCAATTAACCTAACCTATACATCTTTGGATTGGCACAGCCAATCCTCCTAACCGCTGGGCAGCACGGTAGCACAGTGGTTAGCACTGCTGCTTCTCAGCTCCAGGGACCTGGGTTCGACTCCCGGCTCGGGTCACTGTCTGTGTGGAGTTTGCACATTCTCCTTGTGTCTGCGTGAGTTTCCTCTGGGTGCTCCGGTTTCCTCCCACAGTCCAAGGATGCGCAGGTTAGGTTGATTGGCCATGCTAAATTGCCCCTTAGTTTCCTGAGATGCGTAGGTTAGAGGCATTAGCGGGTAAATATGTAGGGATATGGGGGTAGGGCCTGGGTGGGATTGTGGTTGGTGAGACTTGATGGGCCAATTGGCCTTTTTTTGCACTGTAGGGATTCTATAATTCATTGTGGCACCGTGGCGCCCCTGATGGATGGAGGTAGATGGATTCTTGTTCGGTAAGGGAATCCAAAATTATCGTGGGTAGATGGGAACGTAGGACTTACAACACTTAAAGATCAGCCATGATCTTATTGATTGAGAGCAGGCTTGAGGGGGCCGAATGGCCTACAACTATCTTTATATGTATGAGAGAGTCATAGAGGTTTACAGCATGGAGACAGGCCTTTCGGCCCACCTTGTCCATGCCGTCCTTTTTTTTTAACCCCTATTGCCCATGTTTGGCCCATATCCCTCTGTACCCATCTTACCCATGTAACTGTTCAAACACTTCTTAAAAGACAAAATTGTGCCCACCTCTACTACTGCCTCTGGCAGCTTGTTCCAGACACTCATCACCTTCTGTGTGAAAAAAATTTCCCCTCTGGACGCTTTTGTATCTCTCCCTGGAAAAGGGATAAGTTCAGCACTGTAAGTTAAGAGGAAAGCTTACGCCTTCCAAAGGAATCCCTACAATTTGTTACCTGCAGGGCACCCAATCTACTTATCAGTCACAAGGAGAGTGTTGTAAAGCAGAAATTGAGTCAAGTGGTTACATCGGAGTTAGCTTCCATTATACCTGGTTGTACAAATCTCTCACCGTACCTGCCAACGGACTTGGAAATATATCGGCTGTTCCTTCATTGTGACTGGGTCAAAATCCTGGAACTCCCTCTCTAACATCACTGAGTGTTCCCACATCTCAGGAGCTGCAGCGATCCAAGAAGGCAGCTCACCAGCACCTTCTCAGTGGGCCGAATGGCCTCCTTCTGCACTGTAGGTATTCTATCTCTGTTTTAAAAATATTCTGTGACATCACCTCCTGAGGCAGGAATTCTCCTCATCCCTGTCCTGAGAGGGTGACCCCTAATTTTAAAACACTGTACCCCGCACCCCCCCCACCCTAATTCTGGACACATGCACAAGAGGATTCATCTTTCCCACATTCGTCTTGTCAAGATCATTCAGGGATTTGTATACTCCAAGCAAGTCATCCCCCACTCTGTTAAACTCCAGTGGAATCAAGTTGAGACTGTCCAACCTTACCTCATCCGACAACCAGCTCACTCCAGGTATCAACCTGGTAAACCTCCTCTGAACGATCTCCAACGCATTTACACCCTTCCCTAAATACAGAGAATAAAATTACACACAGTAATCGAGATGTGGTCTAACCTGGATAACAGAAGCATCCTTAATTTTATGTTCAATTCCTCTGGTAAAGGATAGCAATCCATTAATCTTCTTAATTACTTGCTGCACCTGCATATTAACTTTGAGAGTCATCCACTTGAACTCCTCATGGTAGTTAAGTTTGCAGATATCACAAAGGTAGGTCAGAAAGCATGGTGGTCCAACGTTTAGCACTGCTGTTTCTCAGCGCCAGGGACCCAAGTTTGATTCCAGCCTCGGGTCACCGCCTGTGTGGAGTCTGCACGTTCTCCCCGTGTCTGCGTGGGTTTCATCTGGGTGCTCCTCCCACGGTCCAAAGATGTTCAGGTTAGGTGGACTGGCCACGATAAATTTGCAGGATCATAAAATCCCTACAGTGCAAGAGGCCGTTTGGTCCATTGAGTCTGCACCGACCACAGTTCCACCCAGGTCCTAGCCCTGTAACCGTATATTTACCTTGCTAATCCCCCTGACACTGAGGGGGAAATTTACCATGGCGAAACAACCTAACAACACCTTTGGGCTGTACGAGGAAACTGGAGCAAACCCACAGGGAGAATGTGCAGACTCCGTACAGTCACCCGAGGCTGGAATTGAACCTGGATCCCTGGCTCTGTGAAGCAGCAGTGCTAACCCACTGCGCCACCCAAATCGTGTGTTACTGTCCCAGGATGTAAAGGTTAGGCGAATTGGTGGAGTGGATGTGTGCGGTTATAGGGACAGTGCCTGGGAAGATACTCGGTCGAGAGTTGGTGCAGACCCAATGGGCTGAATGGTCTCCTCCTGCACTGAAGGGATTCTATGTTGTGAAGGTCATAAGGAGGTTGCAGGCAGATAAAGATGAGTTCAGTGCTTGGCAAAATTCTGGTGGATGGTCTATAATTTGGGAAAATGTGAATTTTTTTGTTCACTTTGCCAGGAAGAATTTAAAAAAAAACAAGAGTATTCCTTAAACAGAGAATTGCAGAATTCCAAGGTAGAGGGATCTGGGTGTTCTAGTCAATGAGTCACAAGATGTTAGTGCGCAGGTACAGGCACCATCCTCCCAACTATAAAACCACTGCTTTCTGTGCAACATTTTTTGAAAATCCAAGTTGACACTGAACCTCCTCTTACACCAGTTTACTTTTCATCAAATGCTTGAAAAATCCAGAGACAATATCCACCACATTCGCTTCATCGACCTGTTAATTCAGTTAAGTGAGTCAAAGACAAATCTGCATTTTATAACTTCCTCCTGAATTAACTCAAACCTCTCCAGTCGAGGCCTGTTCATTTTTTCCCATCCAATTATTATGTTGAAAACCATCCCACCACTGATTTTAAACTAATTGGCCTGCAGGTACTTGGGCTGTTCTTGCACTCTTTAATGAGTTGGCAAGGGGGGGGAGGGTGTTATCATATTTGCCACTCTCCAATCCTGAACCAATTTCCCTGATATCTAGGGAAGGTTGGAAGATTAGGATAAACCTTTCTACAAATCCACCCCTGCTTAACTTAGCAACCTGAGGATCTAAGCCACTTGGACAAGATGACTTATAAACTCTGGTTTTCGCTTTCCCTGAGATGCATCGTACCTTCTATCTTTATCTCACCCTTGTGCGTTTAGTTTAGTTCATCTATTAGTATCACAATGGGCTTACATTAACACCGCAATGAAGTTACTGTGAAAATCTTGTTGTTGCCACATTCTGGCGCCTGTTTGGGTACACTGAGGGAGAATTTAGCATGGCCAATGCACCTAACCAGCATGTCTTCGGACTGTGGGAAGAAACCGGAGCACCTGGAGGAAACCCATACAGACACAGGGAGAACGTGCAAAGTCCGCACAGTGACCCAGGCCAGGAATGAACCCGGATCTCTGGCGGTGAGGCAGCAGTATTAACCGCTGTGTCACTGTGTTATAAAATGGACAAGCCCTCTGTATACACAGGATCTGCCCAGATGAGGATTGCTTCCCTTGCTGAAAAATGCCCTCATAAGAACAGGAAATGGCACTCGACTCACCGATCGACAGTTCTGACGTGCCACAGTGAAAAACCGCACCGACCTCCTCAGAAGGCAAACACAGGACATGGCGGACAGAGTACCCTTCGTTGTCCAGTACTTCCCCGGAGCGGAGAAGCTACGACATCTTCAACACGTCATTGATGAAGATGAACATCTTGTCGAGGCCATTCTCACACCCCACTTCTTGCTTTCAAACAATTGTACAACCTCAAACAGACCACTGAGTGCAGCAAACTACCCAGCCTTCAGGAGACCAGGACACCACGCAACCCTGCCGCAGCAACCTCAGCAAGATTTGCTGGATCATCGACATGGATGCCATCCTCACATGAGAACACCATCCACCAGGTACACAGTACATACACTTGCAACTCAGCCGACATTGTTTACCTGATACGCTGCAGGAAAGGATGTCCCGAGGCTTGGTACATTGGGTAGATCTTGCAGACGCTACAACAACGGATGAATGAATACTGCTCAACAATTACCAGGCAAGACTGTTGCCTTCCTGTTGGGGAACATTTCAGTGGTCACGGGCATTCGGCCTCTGATCTTCAGGTGAGCGTTCTCCAAGGCGGCCTTCACGACACACGACAACGCAGAGTCGCTGAGCAAAGACTGACAGCCAAGTTCCGCACACGAGGACGGCCTCAACCAGGACCTTGGGCTCATGTCACACTATCTGTGACCCCCACGACTTGCCTGGAGTTGCAAAATCTCACTAACTGTCCTGGCTGGGGACAATACACATCTGTTAAACCTGTACTTAACTCTCTCTCCACTCACACTGTCTGTACCTATAAGACTTGATTACCTGTAAAGACTTGCATTCCAACCATTATTTTGTAAACTGAGTTTGTCTTTATATGCCCCATTTGTGAACTGAAATTCCACTCACCTGAAGGGGCAGCGCTCCGAAAACTAGCGGCTTGTGCTACCAAATAAACCTGTTGGATTTTAACCCAGTGTTGTGAGATCTCTTACTGTTTTTACCCCAGTCCAACGCCAGCACCTCCACATTATACAATGGACCACACATTTGGCTTTGTACCTCTAATGCAGTGGGACTAAGACTATTTAAGTAGAATGAATGAGATCAGAAAGCAACACAAGATTAATCAATGCCATTACAGCAAGACGCCTCAAACAACAATGAGACAAAAGACCAGATAATCCATTTGTGGTGTTTTGTGTGTGTGGTGAAATGTGAAAACTTTTCTGCTTTCGCTCTCTTGGAATCTTTAACTTAAATAGGAGTCTGCAGATGGGATTTACAGGATTCTAATCCAGAACACAGCATCGCTGACAGTGCAGAGCTCCCACAGTGCTGCACTGGAATCGGAGTATCGAGTTTAAAAGTTGGAGTGTTATGGTAAGGTTGTATAAGGCATTAGTGAGGCCCAATTGAGAGTATTGTGCACAGTTTTGGTCACCTAGTTACAGGAAGGATGTAAATAAGGTTGAAAGAGTGCAGAGAAGGTTCACAAGGATATTGCCAGGTCTTGAGAAGCTGAGTTACAGAGAGAGATTGAATAGGTTAGGACTTCATTCCCTGGAGTGTAGAAGAATGAGGGGAGATTTGATAGAGGTGTATAAGATTTTGATGGGTATAGATAGAGGGAATGCAAGCAGGCTTTTTCCACTGAAGCTAGAGGAGAAAAAAAACCAGAGGGCATGGGTTAAGGGTGAAAGGAGAAAAGTTTAAAGGGAATGTTAGCGGGGGGGGGGGGGCTTCTTCACGCGGAGAGTGGTGGGAGTGTGGAACGAGCTGCCGGATAAAGTGGTAAATGCGGGGCCACTTTTAACATTTAAGGAAAACTTGGACGGGTTCATGGATGAGAGGGGTGTAGAGGGATATGGTCCAGGTGCAGGTCAGTGGGACGAGGCAAAAAATGGTTCGGCACAGACAAGAAGGGCCAAAAGGCCTGTTTCAGAGCTGTAATGTTCTATGGAATGCCTCAAGTAAGGCGTGAATTGACTCACTGACTCCAAAGCGAGAATGCTGCCCCCTCATGGCTGGAGTTGCTGCAAGTAACAAGATTGCAGTGTGACTATGTTGTCGGTAGTTCTACAATTTGTGTATCGGTGCTGGCTGTTTGTTCTTCCAAAATCCCATTCAAATCCAGCCGGAATATTGCATTTACACATCCTCACCTTTCAGAATAAAGAGACGAAACCCGGGGGGATTGTGATTGTCTCATAAAAAGATTTATTACTTTTTTTTTGCCTAAATGCACAAGGCAAGGTACAGTACTGTATAAAAAAGAACTCCTTAATATACACTTTACATGAGATTCACCAGTAAGAGCTTTCATTTAATTCATCAGGAAACCATCCAACGCAGCAACAAAAATAATATGGTGTAAACGTCTACACTTCAAGTACCGGTGAGGCTCCGTCAGTCTGACGCACAGCTACATTCACGGGGAAGGGGATTGGGGGTGAGGAAACTACAGAACAGTACAGGACAAATGAAGTACAATACAGCCAGCTTCCCCCCGCTGTGGTGACTGGTGAAGACCAGGGGGCAGCGGGGCCATACGTGAAAGATGGTTCAAATCCAAACCAGTGGTGGCCCTGGTAAAATGGGGCAGGATGTTCTGGTGGGGTCACGATCTGGCCCAGGCACTCAGTGGCCTCCCCACAACCCGTCTCATGACAGTGACTGTCCTCCTGGCTCCTGCACACTGGACCCTGAGAGAGGGTGACGTATCTCTCCTCCTCTTGTGCCCACTGTAATGTTAAAGAGGGTGTGTTTGGAGTTGCCCCACTGAGAGTATTGTAAATGTGACTCTCGGTTCATAAAGGAGTATCTCTGGCTATTGTTGCTACAGCTCCAGTCAGGTGAGATATCAGCAGAATCTGGAGCAGCGGCAGAACACAGGAGTTGTTGATGGAAACTGAGTTGGAGAGCGGAGCCAGCCTGACTCCAGGTACCTGTCTGAACAGCAAAACCCTACAGACTGGTGGCATTTATCAGCCTATCGAGTCTGGGCTGCATCAATATCAGCTCCCAGCCTGGAATTCAGAGCTTCCTAATAATGAACAGAGCATTCAGGGGATTGGGAGCTGGTATCTGCCACTGTTTCCCATTCGTATTGAGAAGATTGAAACGCTATTTGCAGGAACTTATTCAGGAATGCAGTTTCTTGTGGCGCACCCTCTGGATTCACGCCCAGATCCAGAGCCCTCTCAAATAAATCTCTTAGCACAAGTCCCTGCCCAGCCAGGAGAACTGTGGGCATATCTAATCCAAACTGTGGGCTGGGGGCTGGAACCTCCCCTGGAAAAGATTTGACTTTTGTCTCCAGAGAACTGAGCAGGGCAGCCAATCAGGGATTGGGAAGGGCAAGATAACCTGGAAAAAGCAGCCTGAGCGCACATGTCAGAGTGCACGTGTGCACGCGTCGATACGTGCGCACATCAGTCTACCCTGAGCATCCCTCCGACTCCTACATAATGCGAAGCACAAATTAAAATTACTCTCCACATCCTAACCCCCTGGTTGGTTACCAACCCCACCCTGCTCAAAGCTCCATCCCCTAGTCAGAGCCTGACTGGGTGACACTGTTGCCACTCCTTCTGCAGACAGTGGTGGACTGTAGTTTGGGGAGATGCCAGTGTGGATCAGTTCTTCATTCCACAGCTCCAGAGGGACCTCTTGATTCTGGTTTAAACAGTATGGCGGCGCTGAGACGGAGAATTCAGTGAACCGGGGAGGGGGGCACGGTGAAAGTGGCTGGTGTGTTTGCCCCATTGCACCCAATGTTTATCCGCACACACAGCGGTACAGTGCGGAGATTCAGCCCATTGCTCTTCATGACCGGATCAGCATGTCGCACTGAGTGCCACTGACCAAGAGACACGTGTACGACCCTGTGTGTGTGTGGGGGCACTGGGGACTGAGACTTGATACAACAGGCTGCGACTCTGGGACAGAACTTGGGAGCTGCTTTAGGAATCCCGCACAATGAGAGACACCGCGTATTCAACAGGGGAAGGGGATCAATGGAGATGTTTCATTACAAGGAGCAATTAAATTCCGCCTCTGAATTTGAAAGAGAGCTCCACATTTCGAAGTGGGGGCCCAGTGGGAGATTTTGCGGGGCCCACCTAACACCATAGAATTCACCAGTGGGCAACAGCTGGATGGATCCAGTAAAGTAAAGGGATCACAATCAGGATTCTGGAAAAAATTTTCACCAACAGAAAAAGAGTCCAGAAATCAGAATCTAGGATTTTCTCTTTTTAAAAAAAAACAAAACATTTTACAATAGTTTCTCTGTACATTATTTACAGCAAACAGCACCTGACTGCAGTACAGACTGCTGCAGATAGAAGGGTAAAAGCTATCCCGGGAAGGGAGGGGATGCCTCATCGGACCCTGAAACTAATGTCTGAGACAATGCGTAAAACTGATGATACAAAAAACAGCAAAGTAGTGAGAGGGAGAAACATCTAGAACCCATCCAGTAACAGTAAAAACAGATTGTTCTTTTTTTTTTAAAACACAGCGTAACAGCATTTTTTAAAAAACTTTGTTGACCATTCTAACTCTGTATTACAAGATGAAGAAACGAACAGTGGGTTGCGACGTCTCTGTGGGTGCACTGTGGGCACCCGGATGGGGTTGAACGTTCTGACTCATTTCCACAGACAACCCTGGGCCAAGTCAGTCCAGACCCAGACAGGCCTAGGCTGGTATGCTTCTCATGCCCAAACTCACTGCCCACACTTGGAGCCATTTGAACGAAAAAACCTTGAGTGCCAACACTTTTACCATTAAGTTCAGCCCCAAAAACTTAACCCCACTTCACTTAGAAACCACAACTGGAAGGTTAGGCCCTGCCCAAATAACAGGAGCCTGTCCCAGGCCTAGCGAAGGCAGGGCTACACGGAGAGGCAGCACCAATGGAAGGTCACTGCTTTCCTCAGGCTTGGGCTCCAAATGCCAGAACGTGGTCCACACCTGATTAATGTTTGCATTAATAAATCAGAATATTCATTTCAGCCCAGCGTCACACTTTTGCCCTCACCTCAGCCCTCCTGTTCACATAATCAGTGATAATTTATAACAGTTATTTTGATGAAAAGTACAAGACTTCCTAAGCATGATGCTGAGCAAACTCAAGAGCTCAGTCCCGAGGATTCTGAAGCTCATCCCTTGCCCATTATTCTCACAGCGGGTACGAGGGGGTTAAAGTGGAGACAGTGTTGGTGCAGTAAAGTTATCTGCCCCTGGGTGTTACGAGCAGACTCTGTGATGTCAGGAACAGTGACTGCCAGCGGAAAGACGTTACAGGATGTTGCAATGACAACTGGACAGGTTGGGCGATGGCCAACAGTCCACTGGCACAGCTCCGCCCCAAAACTGCTCAGAACTGCCGCAGGTTTCTGGGACAATGGTGGGGGAGCCTTACAAAATGATAACAGCCCAAAAATCTCTCCGATTTCCAAACCTTCCGGCCTGGGAATGAGGAACAAGCTAATCACGTGATTTATGTACAGAATACCTGAAAACTGCTCCCTGCAAGAGGGAAAGTGAACTGATTTACGTGCATTGTCTGGATCCTAAGTTTAGAGTAACAAGCTTGACATTATTAGCAGGTACTGCTCCTGATTTATAAAAAGATTCTATTTACACGTCTCAAAGATTTATGGTGCTAATTCGTCCTCTTGTGCTGTAGCAAGCATATCCTTGATACCTGAGGATACACACACACACACACACACACACACACACACACACAATGGCCACAGGTTCCTGACAGCATCACTAGTCATTGAAGGCCAACACTCAATAAAAAAAATCTCCAAAGAAAATATAATAGAAACAACAACAAAGGACTGAAACTGAGAAACATCTTTAAGTGCCTTCATTCTGGATCAGACTGAATGTTAAATGTCTTCAGAATCTAAATGAAATGTCGCCACAGTCCCAGAGGACTGGAGGCTGCGCTCCCCTTTGAGGGCGACTAGTGGCGAATTAACCCAAGGGTCACTGCACCTCAGGCGGCGGGCAAGATTGAGAATGCGGGGCCCTCACAGGCAGCCTCAGGTGGCACGGGAATCGAACCCTGGCTGTTGGGAATTGCTCTCCAGCACAAAGCAGTCGTCCAGCCAACTGAGCTAACCAACAGCCTCATCTCGAAGCCAGGATCCATCCACACGTTTGGAATTGTACTCCAATGGACTCTGATCGCTTGAGACAGAAACTAATGTTTTCTCTCTGCAGCCCAGGGGTGCAGAGTTATACAGAAAGCCTGGAACCTACCGTGATGAATGAGCTTCCGTTTACACTGATCCTAGATTAATTCCAGCTATTTGCCAGCCCCCTGTGGATCTGGACATACAGACTGGGCACAGGGCTGCTCTCCACATGCCTAATAAATTTTTTGAGCATGTGAAGCTGGAAAGCCGTGCAGCCCTGGGTATCGATTATAAATCCAGCCCTCGCTCGCAAACCTCTTGCTGACCATCAGTTTAGTCTGTCTTAATCGCATTCCCAACAGCTCCAAATCAATTTGGCATGAGCCGGTTATGACAGAGAGACGGGGGAGGTTGATGGAAACAATGCCTTTCTGGAGGAGTGTGGACTGCTCTCTACCGAGGCTGGAGAAGCTCTGGCTGTTAGATCGGCTGTGGCAGAGACGAGAACATTGACTGCCTCAACTGGGATGATTTCCACTCTCCTTCCTCAAACACAAGGACTGGACTTGGAGAGCTTGTGTTCGTATCACCTCAACATGTGAACCAACTCTAGGCAGACCTGCCCAGAAAGGTCCAAGGAGGTCACCGCATGAACACTTGTTAAACAAAACTGTTGATGTTAAAATGAAACTGTGTTCTCTTTAGAGCAAAGTGGCAGCCATACTCCGAGCTGTAGAAAACACACTTTGATTCACCTTGTGCTCTATCAGAGGTGAGATGGGGGGGATTGTGTATCCCGCATCTCAACAGCCGACAGCATTGCATCCTGAGAGACCAGGCACTGGTTAGAGGTGGAAGGGTAAGGGTCATAGGGACTAAGAAGTGGACTTGTGAGAAGGTTGGGGAGGGAGGGGAAGCAAGAAGGCAGCAACAATATTCCCAAATCTTATTCCTCATTCATTTAAAAACACCATTCACCATTAAATCATCGTGTCAGCAATGATTTGAGTCATTTATAAATTACCCACTTTCAATCCAGACCACGTCACGTGTAAGGGAATGAGTCAGAATTACCCTCGTATCGGCCAGCTCTCCAGCACCCGACAACCCGCAGAAAGCAGTGAACTCAACAACTGCATTGATACAGTCGTCAATCTTAAAATCTCCTTTGCTTGATGGGGTGAGACAGATAAGGGTGTACTCTACAATATATCTACACAGTGAGAAAGGCAGAATTGTCAAAACTTTCCTGCTCATAAACACCGCGACACACACAACAGGTTATCAGGTCTCCATTACCAAGGTCGAGAGTCCTTCAGGAGAAACATTACAATAGTCTGCCTGACTTCACGGCAGTAACCAGAAACACCATTGAACTGATGTCTAAGAAAATGCAGAGCATCGTCACATGATCCAGTCACATGATTCCAAATGAAGTGATTGCATCCTTTCATTCCCTGGAAGACAAAATAAACATAATGAGAAACAGGGCAGCCTCCTCAGAATCAGGGCTGATGGAGCAATGGTGCAAGGCTTTTGATTAAAAAAAACTTCTCCTTCTTGGTTTCCACAGTGGGTTTCCTCCGGGTGCTCCAGTTTCCTCCCACAGTCTGAAAGATGTGTGGATTACGTGGATTGGTCATGCTAAATCGATCCTTAGTGTCAGGGGGATTAACAGAGTAACTGCATGGGGTTACGGGGATAGGACCTGGATGGGAATTGTTGTTGGGTGCAGGCTCAATGGGCTGAATGGCCTCCTTCTGCAGGAATTCTACGATTCAATAATCAATGATATATGGGGTGCTGACCTCTGAGATGGGACTGAAAGGTCCCGGGACATTATCTGAAGAAGATTAGGACATCCTTCATGGGTCCAATATTTAACAACCCCCCAATAATGCCTCTCCTCCCTCCCATTAAATTAGGATCAATTTAATTGAGAGGGTCTGAAGAATTACAATCCACAATGAATGGTATGATTGTGGCTCACTGGTGGTAGCATTGTCACCTGTCAGTGGCTGCAAGTTCCACTGTAAAGATTTTAGTCCATAATTTAGGCTGGTGCTCCAGCACAGTACTGAGGGAGTGCTGCCCTGTTGGGGTGCCGTTTTATTTTCATAAGAGACATTAAACCAATGCCCTGCCTGCCCTCAGATAGACGTACAGTACCCCCATGTTCGTTCTTTTGAGGAAGAGCATAGTGTTCCGAACAATATTTATCCTCAATCAATCTCATTAGCACAAAATTATCTGCTGATCACCACACTGCTGTTTGTGGGGCTTTGTGGTGTGGAACTTGCTGCATATTTCCTACAACAGTGATTATAGCAACAGTGCTGGGTGGAAATGGGACATCCAGAAGCAGTGACAAGTGTTGGAGAAAAGCAAGCTTTAAAAATACATTTCTTTTTCAATGCACTGCTGTGCGAACGGTAGGTGTCACTATTTATTGTCCACTCGCTATCAGAGCAAACACATAGCTCTCCCGCTCCCTGCCAGCATCATAAACTGGCATCTCTTCCAGCCAAAAGTGAAAGGTGCAAGTAGCAAATTTAGATGAGTTCGCAGTTCATAGAATCCGCACAGTGCAGGAGGCGGCCATTCGGCCCATTGAGTCTGCCCCCGCCACAATCCCACTCAGGCCCTATCCCCTTAACCTCACATATTCACCCTCCTAACCTCCCTGACACTAAGGGGTAATTTAGCACAGCCAATGCATCTAACCCGCACAGCTTTGGGCTGTGGGAGGAAACCGGGGCACCCAGAGGAAAGCCACGGAGAACGTGCCAACTTCACACAGACAGTGGCTCAAGCCGGGGAATTGAACCCGGGTCCCTGGTGCTGTGAGGCAGCAGTGCTAACCACTGGGCCATCGTGCCACCCACTTCCTCATTTTCCTACCCACCGCCATGGTGACCAGGTTAAATTCAACAACTTTCCCTGACGACAGATATCACAGCTTGAAAAATATTCTTGGAAAACCTGATTTAAACGTGTCCTTGCAAACGTATCATCAGGTACAAAGACATTGCCTTGCGTTCCTGGTGGCATTATACTAGTCTAGGGTAGCGGGCTGAGCTGCACAATGCCAACTGAAGGTAATAGGCTTGTTGCGCTCATTAAAAAGACAATCGCCAGCCATAATGGGTACAGAATGGAATAGAAAGCTTTCAGAGGGGGATTTATATAACTGTGTTTCTGTTTTTTATTCCCATTCGGCAGACTGTAAGGGTGGGATTGTCAGAGGCTGGAGTGAAATCTTGGCTGTTCCGTGTTCTTTGATCACCGGCAGTGCTTCATGGAAGAAGTCGATGTAGACGGACATGAATTGAGGGTCGAAGAACCTGAGACCTTCTGCAGAAAGGTCCCTGCGCGCACTGCGCTGCTCAGAGGGCAGGACTGCCCCTTTAAATTACAGGCTGTAAGCTCAATCTGGGTCACAGGCAACAAGCTCCAAAGTGGGATATCCCGCCCGAGTGCTCAGATTTTTATACACTCATTCATGGGTCATGGGCATTGTTGGTATTTACTGCCCAGCCTAATGTTCTTGAGACGGTGATGGTGAGCTGCTTTCTTGAACCAATGTTGTCCTCAGGTGTAGGTACACCCACAGTGCTGTTAGGGAGGAAGCTCCAGGATTTTGACCCAGCGACAGTGAAGGAACAGCCGATATATTTCCCAAGGGGAATTTCATAGTTGTTAATGTAAGCCTTACTTGTGACTAATAAATAAACTTTAAGTCAGGATGGCTAGTGGCTTGGAGAGGAACTTCCAGGTGGTGGTCCCATGTATCTTCTAGATGGAAGTGGTTGTGGGTTTGGAAGGTGCTGCCTAAGGAGCCTTGGTGAGTTCTTGCAGTGCACCTCATTGATGGTATACATGGATGTTAATGTGTAGCAGTTGCGAAGGGAGTGAATGTTTGTGGATAAGGTGCCAATCAAGGGGGCTGTTTTGTAAGGATTGGGAAGATTATTCTCAGCCTGCAGCCTAGAACCTGCTCCGCCTCTTGATTGGCCCAAGTGACGCTTTATTCAGCGGCGGAGGGTTTGCCCGTTTGAGTGTCAGCTGTGCCATCAAGTCTCCACGGTGCAGAAAGAGGCCATTTGGCCCATCGACTCGACACAAACTCTCTGACAGAGCATCCCACCCAGGCCCAACTCCCCACCTTATCCCCATAACCCTACACATTTAGCATGACCAATCCACCTAACCTACACATCCCCACACTTCACCGAACTTTCCTAAATGCTCATTTACAATCAGAAGGAAGGAGTTTTTGATGGGGTTGGGGAGAAGGCCACATCCCCTGTGGGGAGGAGAACACTAACATCTCCATTGCAACTTGGCCAACCATGCAAAGGAAAAGACAAAGTATAAGAAATGATTTTTCTTACCGTTCTCACCTCCTGGCTGGTGGGAATAGGGTGGACACAGAGGCCTGGGCTGCAGCATGTTGGCTTGCAACAATGGCTGGAGAGGAGAGACCTGGAGAAGTGGAGAGAAATTCTGATGAAGAGACAGACACACAACAATCGAATGGAAAGGGGAAGGCTGAGTGCAGCTGTTCCATCTAGACAGGCCCATATCATTATGACTAAACAGATCCTTCTTCTCCCTGTCTCCCTCCCCACTCTGTATGACACAAGAGAGAGAAACAACCCGAAGCTGAGAAATTCCTGTCTCCCTGTCTATCAAACCCAAACCGAGAGTTCACGTAGATGGACTGTAGTGAGAAATGGGAGGGAAATATGTTTAATGCTGTACCTTCTGTGGTTTACTGATTGGGGAAACCTTCTGTGAGCAGCTCCAACCTGATCCCTCAATCTCATCAGCATCCTCTTTACATTAGGAGTTGTACAATAGTTTCCATTACTGTTTTACAACGTTTCATCACAATCTTATTTTTATCTGTTCACTCACTTGTGTTTAGGCATTCTATAATCCAGAACTTCCCAAAATCCAGATGCGACTTGCTCCTGAGCAGTCTGCACTGGAGAGGTTGTAGTGTATAGGCTACACCGCACTCTCAATTAAATCGTGTATAGTCAAAGTATACTGGATATCGATCACAAAATGCTATAGTTAGGAAAGCCCCACCAACATCTCTACTTTCTCGAACACTAAGAAAATTTGGCATGTCCGCTACGACTCTCACCAACTTCTACACAAGCACATAGAAAACACTCTTTTTGGTTGTATCACAGCTTGGTATGGCTCCTGCTCTGTCCAAGACCGCAAGAAACTGCAAAGGATCGTGAATGAAGCCCAGTCCATCACACAAACCAGCCTCCCATCGACTCTGTCTACATTTTCTGCTGCCTTGGAAAAGCAGCCAGCATGATTAAGGACCCCATGCACTCGGACATTCTCTATTCCACCTTCTTCTGTTGGGAAAAAGATACAAGAGTCTGAGGTCATGTAACAACCGATTCAAGAACAGCTTCTTCCCTGCTGCCATCTGACTTTTAAACTGACC
The DNA here is from genome assembly GCF_965287045.1 of Carcharhinus amblyrhynchos. Lineage (NCBI taxonomy): Eukaryota > Metazoa > Chordata > Chondrichthyes > Carcharhiniformes > Carcharhinidae > Carcharhinus > Carcharhinus amblyrhynchos. The sequence goes on along the minus strand of NC_137355.1, from coordinate 8,287,367 downwards.
TATCATATATTAAGTTGATCTTTCTCTACACCCTAGCTATGACTGTAACATTTCATTCTGCACCCTCTCCTTTCCTTCTCTATGAACAGTATGCTTTATCTGTATAGCACAAGAAACAATACTTTTCACTATATACTAATACATCTGACAATAATAAATCAAATCAATAGATGATCATCCATCATGTTCTGTACCTTGCTTCTATCCTGATGTCCAGATCACCTGAGCCACACATTTTAACAAGCAACTTTGGAAAGGACAGTAGCCACAAGCTACACAGAGAACAGAGGGAGGCAGGGAGATGTCGGGATAACTGAAGATTAGCAGGTGCTTGCAACAAAGGAGTGAGTTAGCAAGGACATAGTTCTTGGGTCAACACTTCTGTTCAGAGCAACAGCATTGGATAATATAGAATCGTACAGTGCAGAGGATGCCCTTTGGCCCATCGAGACTGCACCGACGTGTGAAATACCTGACCTCCCATCCAATCCTATTTTACCAGCACTTGGCCCATAGCCCTGAATGTTATGATGTGCTAAGGGCTCATGCAGATACTTTTTAAAGGATGTGAGGCAACCCACATTTACCATCCTCCCAGGCAGCACATTCCAGACCCTCACTACCCTCTGGGTAAAAACTTTTTTCTTCACATCCCCCTAAACCTCCTGCCCCTCACCTTGAACCTGTGTCTCCTCATGACTGACCCTTCAACTAAGGGGAACAGCTGTTCCTTATCCATTCTGTCCATGCAGAGAGTGGAGCAATGATCCACAAAGACCCTAAACCACTCCTGCATGTCTCAAATATCATTAGACAAGTGTCTGATGCTGTTGATGCGAAGTTGACTGTTTATTTCACTCTGAGATTGAAAGATTTCTGTTAACTAAAGGCATTAAAGCTGGAATATGGAGCAAAGGTGGGATATGGAGTTAGATCTTGGGTCATCCGTGATCCAGCTGAATAAACTGGACAATCTCCATGGGCCAAAGTGCCTTGTTCCTAAGATTATTTAAGGCTATTAAGTCAGCTATTGAGAATGACTGGGATCATATGCTTCTGTAAGGGTAGAGCTAAAAGGGCGGCACAGTGGTTAGCACTGCTGCCTCACAGCGCCAGGGGCCCAGTTTCGATTCTGGCTTTGAGTTACTGTCTGTGTGGAGCCTGCACATTCTCCCCATGTCTGCATGGGTTTTCTCCCAGTATGAAAGATGTGCTGGTTAGGTGCATTGGCCAGGCTAAATTTTCCCTCAGCGTATCCAAACAGGAGTGTGGCAATTATGGGATTTTCACAGTAACTTCATTGCAATGTTAATCTAAGCCCAACTTGTGATATTAATAAATAAACTTAAACTTAATACAATTCCAAATCATGCTTAATTATATAAAATGTCGATGGGCCAAATCATTCCATGAGCACCCATTCTACTACAGCTTGATACCCCGTATTTTCATATTTAAAGTTTATTCATTAGTGTCACAAATTGGCTTACATTAACACTGCAATGAAATTACTTTTTTTTTATTCATTTGTAGGACATGGGTGTTGCTGACATTTATTGCCCATACTTAGTTGCCCAAGGGCAGTTGAGAGTTAACTACATTGCTGTGGCTCTGGAGTCACATGTAGGCCAGACCAAGTAACGATGGCAGATTTCCTTCCCTAAAGGACGAGTGAACTAGATGGGTTTTTCCAACAATGGTTTCATGGTCATCAGTAGATTCTTAATCCCACATTTTTTTTTATTGAATTCAAATTCCACCATCTGTCTTGGCAGGATTCGAACCCGGGTCCCCAGAACATTAGCCAAGTTTCTGGATTAATAGTCTAATGATGTTACCACTGAGCCATCACCTCCCCTAGCAATATGATGAGATTATACCATTCTTATTTGAAGAATTTCACCTCATGGATAGGCTGATTGTTAATACATAATACAAACAAAACACTGGGGCTGAATACTAGTTTGGAGTTTAGCAGCAGTGACAGGAGTTGAAGCAGCCATTCACCCTCACTCACAGCTCCAATATTAAATATCCCACCGGCCGTTGTCTCTGAATTATTAAATTCCATTTACATACAAAACAATACTGCATTCATTCATTCCTGTATTTCCTTGTCAGTCCTACCTGTTGCATATGGGAGGTCATATTGCCCGGGGAGCAATGGGTACCCCATTCCAAGGTGGTGGTGTGAGGTGATCTGTCGTTGGGACGGTGAAGAACGGGGCCGCTCTTTATCGATCTCTCGATCTCCTCGCTCTCTTTCGTGAGAAGGTTTCTCGCTTGTCTACATTTCGGGAGAAAGAATACACGTTAACATCACAGACATCATGGCCAGTTTGCCTCAGCTGGGAGCACTCAAGAGTTTTAGATTTAAGCCTCCCTCTGGGATTCAGACAAAATACCTCAGCTGTCAGTGCAGTATCATAAAATCCCTACGGTGCAGAGGGAGGCCATTCGGCCCATTGAATCTGCACCAACCACAATCCCACACAGGCCCTATTCCTATAACCTCACATATTTACTCTACTAATCCCCCATGACACATGGCCAATCAACATATCCTGCAGAGCTTTGGACTGTGGGAGGAAACCAGAGCACCTGGAGGAAATCCACACAGACACGGGGAGAACATGCAAACTCCACACAGGCAGTAACCTGAGGCTGGAATTGAACCTGGATCCCTGGCGCTGTGAGGCAGCAGTGCTACTATGCCACCCTGCCGCCGCAAGTACTGAGGGAATATTGCACTGTTGGAGGTGCCAGCTTCTGAATGAACTGTGTTCCTGTCTACGTGGGAATAAACTACCAGGCGGCACTCCCTGAAGCAGCACAGGGAGTTTGCTTGGTGTAGCGAACTAGTTGCTCACCCCAGTCACTGTTTGTGGAATCTTACCACGTGCGAAATGCCTGCCAAGATCAAAAAGGCAAGCACTCTATTCCTCATGAAGTAATTACTCATTTGTGAAGGGCATTTGGCTACACCAAGGACATAGCAGGACACTAAATAAAGTCAAGTTCTATCACTATCTCTGGTGAGATACTGTGTGCCCTTGATTACTCATTGACAAACTGTGCACGCAAGGTGAGAGTGGGCAATAGCACTAATCACCCAGATATGGATCAGTGGATTATAAAATGTACAATGTTACGCTTGTACAGAACCAAATCACTATCAATGTATTTGAAAAGGTTTATCATGCGGACAGTTAGCATCAAAGTGAGTGCCTGGGATTAGAACCAATTCAGGCGTACCATGGCCAAGTGCAATTCACTGCCTATCTCGATGATGTACTTTAATCCCAGCCTCACAACAGCATCGACATGCCACTCCCATTCCCCAGGCCAGTTGGGTCAGAAAACTTAACGTAGATGAGAGCAGCCATGATCATACGGATGGAGGAGCAGGCTCAAAAGACCAAATGGCCTATCCCTGCTCCCAAGTCCAATGTTCCTTAATACCCAAACTGCAGAGGATTTGGCAGACCCACAGGGCAGGTTACTGAAGCTCAAACAGATTTCATGGTGAATCATTATACCCGGCAGGTTGAGGCTTATCTATCAGAGACTCCCACCCACCTTCTAACCTGAGATTAGTTAGTATTTTGAAGGTGGCAGATTTTGGGAATCTGAAATTGAAGGCCACTTGACCTTGTGGTTAGTTTTCACAGACAAGAAAAAAAGCAGGTTTTTTTTTTAAATACAACAAAATGTTTGTTTTCTATCCAGTTCTGGGCAAAGTAACACATGGCCAGCCTAGTTGGAACTGGATTCTGACCTCAGGTTCAGGATATATGCAAGGACCTCTCAAATATAACTCCGAATAAAACGTTAAAGTATTAGTTCTTGTTGCAATGTAACAGAGCTACAATTACTGTCGGTCACAAAAGATTAAACATATCCAAGAGTTTACAGTCATTTTGGAGCTTAGTACTTGAAGCTTCTGGACTGGCTAGAGGTTGAAAGATGTGAGAGTGCTGAGTGGGAGTTAGGTGGAAGGGGGAAGAGTCAGGTTCCTGGAGTGTCAGGGAACACTGATTGTTTGGGGGGGGGGGTCCCTTGGGGAGGTCAGAGGTGTGTGTCTGTGTCTGCTTGCATGGCTGCGTGTGCGCATGTTTGCATGCATGCGCATTTGCAAATGTGTGCACACACATTTGTAGGCATGTGCATTGCATGCGTGTGCACATTTGCAGATGTGTGGGGTCCTCAGGGTGTCCCCTCTGGCTGTCTGTAATAGTTATCCAGAAGTTAGAACAGGTTTCAATTCTTCTAATCTTTGCTGGTGGAGCCAACCTAAGTTTATACCCACATCTGTAAATTAGTCACTGGGGAGCTTGGAAGTTATGACCCAATTAATCTGTCCAATTAAAACAGCGTATGTTTTAGAATCAGCACGCTACCCATCCTATTCCTGTGCTAACATTCTGGAGGTTGATGACATGAGCAGCACATAACTGGAACTTCACCCATCTGCCAGACAACCATGTGTTATCGAGACTGGAATGACAGGTTTACTATCATGGGCATGGCTAGTCAGAATAGGAAACTGGCTAAACTTGTGAATAAATGGGTACTTAATTTCCATTTACATATTATGATGCCCTTCCCCTGACAGTGAACAGACTCTGATGAAGTATCCAGAATTTACTTTTAAATTGAGAAAGCTCCGAGAAGGATACAGAGCTGGATGGTAGATGAGGAAAATCAGGTAGGAATTGCTGGTGGGGCATTATGGTTTCCAAAGCAGGTGGATTGCAGGAATATTGAAAGGCAGAGGGTTTGGGGTCCCACACGGGCCAAGGAATGCCCTCTGAGCAGAAGGCCAAGTAATCAGGGCAAGTCTTAGCACAGCGAGGATGTGTGGTGAAGGAGCTATAGGGAGATTATAAAGAACAATGGGTAAATTCAGATCAGTGTAGCAGCAGTGAGAAGCAATAGGAAAGATGTGAAAAGGGCAGGCTCTGTGAGCTAGTGGTGAGAGAAGGGTTTGCGTCAGATGAAGGGCTCTCTCATGTCTTCTCCAGCAGCACAAGAGAGGCATCGGAATATTCTTGGAAGTAGTGTTGGAAAAGAGCTGTGTGTACGATGACTGAAGGATTGTTGAGAGGAAAGGAACAAAGAGGAAATTGAGCTACATTTTGGGAATGGTGGGAGTAATGAGAATGTTCACTAGTGACGGAGGACCCCTGATGGAGTCATCAAGGCCACAAGGCAGCAGCCACTGGCTAGACTCAGGCAATGACAATTTGAAAGGGATCCAGATAGTTCTTACTCAACAAGAACAGAGGGGATTTAGAGATGTTGTGATTTGATCACAGCACTGCTAGGCGATTGAAGGCTGCATGCACTGATACTGAACGAACTCGATGAATGCAGAACGGTTCCAACAGCACAGAGGTGATCAGACTGGCTGAAGATAGATCATTGATTATATTTTTTTAATTTGTTCATGGGATTGGGTTTCACTGGCTGGGCCAGCATTTATTGTCAATCCGCGAGGACATTTAAGAATCAACTACATTGCTGTGGCTCTGGAGTCACATCTAGGCCAGACCGGGTAAGGATGGCAGATTCCTTTCCCTAAAGGACATTAGTGAATCAGATGGGTTTTTCTGACAATCGACAATCGTTTCATGGTCATCAATAGACTTTTATTGAATTCAAATTTCACCATCTGCCGTGATGGGATCCAAACTTGGGTCTCCCAGCATTACTCTAGGTCTCTGGATTAATAGTCCAGCAACAATACCACTGCGCTACTGCCTCTCCACTATTTTGGGGTGGCACAATGATTAGCACTGCTGCCTCACAGCGCCAGGGACCCGGGTTCAATTCTGGCTTCGGGTCACTGTCTAAGTAGAGTCTACACATTCTCCCTGTGTCTGCATGGGTTTCCCCCCCCACTGTTCAACAATGTGCGGGGTAGATTGATTGGCCATGATAAATTGCCCCTTAGTGTCAGGGAGATTAGTAGGGCAGATATGGGGGGGTTATAAGAATAGGGCCTGGATGGGATTATGGTTGGTGCAGACTCGAATGGCCACCTTCTGCACGTAAAGATTCTATTATTCTATATTCAGGGAGAAATGGGGGACCCTGGAGCAGGCACCTATTCCAGCGCAAATTAAACACTGAAATTAAGCAGTTGTAAAGGGACATGTTGGCACTAATCTTATATAGAGCTGCAAAATACATCAAAGGTTTGGAGACTGTTATGGTTTTGTGCTGAAGCAGGTTGAACGCATCTCCTCCAGTTTTGAAAGTGGCCCTGAACCTGAATGAAGAGTTAATTTGCTGGAGCGATTCTTACTGGTATCTCAGCAGACAAAGCAGTTCCCCTTGCTGTCAGCCTTGCTTACTTACTGTTGGTGACCTGCTCTTGTACTGACTGGCATGCTGCTGTAGAATATCAAGGGCCATGGATTCGGAGCTGGGTTTGCTGCCTACGCCAGGGCTCCCGCGCGCTCGGTCGCTGTCTTCATGTCCTGGAACCTTATTTGCGTACGGTGAGAAAGAGAATCCCGAGGACAAGTACGACCCTGAAAAATAGATGGTCTAAATTAATCAGAGAAAATGGCACCAACTCAACAATCATTGTCGATTATCATAGAAACTACAAAGGGTTGTGAACAAAGCCCAGTCCATCACGCAAACCAGCCTCCCATTCGTTGACTCCATCTACACTTCCCACTGCCTTGGCAAAGCAGCCAACATAATCAAGGACACCACACATCCCAGACATTCTCTCTTCTATCGTCTTCCGTCAGGAAAAAGATACAAAAGCCTGAGGTCACGTACCAACCAACTCAAGGACAGCTTCTTCCCTGTTGCCATCAGACTTTTGAATGGACCTATCTCACATTAAGGTATGACTGTAACACTACATACTGCACTCTCTTCTTTCCTTCTGTATGAATGGCATGCTTTGTCTGTATAGCGCGCAAAAAACAATACTTTGCAAATCAAAAACTCTCAAACCAACCATATAGGTCCAATAACCAGTGACACAGGAAAGATCTTAACTACAATCTTTAGCTCAGAACTTTACCAGAGGGAAATTAGGAAGTACTTTTACACCCAAAGTGTAGTAGGAGCTTGGAACTCTCTTCTATAAATGACAGTTGATGCTAGATCAATTCTTAACCAAAGGCATTAAGCAGAAGAAGGCAAACAGAGACAGATACTTTTTTACATTCTCTTTTTTTGCAGTGTTGATGTAAGCTTATTTGTGACACTAATAAACTTTAAACTTTATCTGTTTTTATACTTCGAGCTAGTTTTCTCTTATACTCAAATTTCTTACTCAACGTTCTTTTAATCATTTTTCTGTATTCTGTCCAACCATCTGACCTGTCATTGATCTATACGAAACCGTATGCTCTTTCTTTCAATTCGATACTTAACTTCCGAAGTTAGATGGAAAGGGCATATCCTTCCTCAAGGATCTTTCTTTCTCACAGGAGCATATTGTCTTAAATATTTACGATGTCCCCTGTGCCAACTCTGTCTTCATAATTATCATTACCCTTAATTCAGTTTAAAATACTAGTCTTAGATCCATTTTTCTTTCCCTCAAACTGAATGCACAATGCTATGATTGCTCCTACATAGGAGTGCCTTTACTATGAAGTCATTAATTAATCCCATCTCATTGCACATTACCTGGTCAATAGCCTGCTCTCTAGTTGACTATAGAACATGCTGCTCAAAGAAATTGTCCGAAGAAACGTCCACAAACTATCTTCCAGTCTACCTTTGTCAATCTGATCTGTCCAATCTATATACAGATTAAAATCACCCATGATTAATGCTGCACCTTAGTCACAAGCCATCATCATTTCCTCTTGTATATCCCCCCGAAGGTTGTGTTGTCTGCCTGCTGCCAGAGTTTGGGAGTTTTGCTCGGGGCTGGAAAAGAACTTGCAGTAGGAGGGGAGGATCCAGTAATCGTGATCCAGGTTGGTGCCAACAGCATAGGTAGGACTTGTGAAGAAGGGGTTTGAGCAGCTCGGGGCTAAATTAAAATGCAGAACCGCAAAGGGGTGCATGGTGGCAGTGTGGTTAGCACTGCTGACCCTGTCCCTGTAATAGCTATTAGTACATACATACTTATTTCTATCTGAACTCTTATCTGTTTTATCACAAATGCTAAGGGTATTTAGATACAAAGTCTTTAGTTCTGTCTTTATGTAGTTACTGTCCAGGGGATTTATAAACAACTTCCACAAGTGACTTCCCAACTTTACTGTTTCGTATCACTACCCAAACTGACTGTACATCTTGATTTTTAGAACTAATGCCACCCCTCTTAAAGCTACCCACCCCCCCCCCAATCCTTTTCCCTGCTCCATCCCTGTAGTTTTAAATATTCAGGTCCTTGCCATCATCATCTTGCAGCCATGTCCCTGTAATAGCTATCAGTACATACATACTTATTTCTATCTGAACGGCATTTAAGTCCAGCAAGCAAGGGGCATGCATGCGGCAGGTTGTAGTGGGCTGCTCTTGGACGTTGCTTCGGGAGTTGCCTATTGCTTCATGTCGTTAGTGTGCTTAAACTGGACCATCTCGAGGGCAACATGACAGCTCAGAGACTATCTCTGTTGCTGTGCGGACACATGGATTTGGGCCTGTGTCTGTGGGAGTTTGCACGTTCTCCCCGTGGTTGCGTGGGTTTCCTCCGGGTGCTCCGGTTTCCTCCCACATCCCCAAAGATGTGCTTTTAGGCTGATTGATTGGGTACTAAATTGTCCCTAAATTGGACCTCCCTGATCCTCGCACATTAGGCATAGACTAAAATCATGAATAGGACACTGAGACAGTGGGACAGTGGCGCGGGCTCGTTGGGCCGAAGGGCCTGTTTCCCGTGCTGTGTTGTTCTTTGTTCTTAACTTATCTGTTTTATCACAAATGCTAAGGGTATTTAGATACAAAGTCTTCAGTTCTGTCCTTTCACTGTTTTTGTAATCTACGTATCTCCTGGCTCACTCTTAAGTTTGTACATTTAATGCTTTCCTGCCACAATGATTATCATTTCCCTTATTGCCACCTTGCTCGCTTGCTTTATCTCTTCCCTTTAAAGAACCACATCTTCCCACACTTGATCACTAGTTTGAAACCCTCTCTACTATCCTAATTATTAGCCTCACCAGAACACTGGTCCCAGTATGGTTCAGGTGTAAAGCACACCCAATGGCACAGCTCTTACTTTCCACATACTGGTGCTGGGGCTCCATGAACCAAAACCCATTTCTCCCACTCCAATCTTTGAGATGTACATTTAACTCCCTAATCCTATCTACCTTACACTGACTGGCTCACAGCAAATCCTATAGTGCAGGAGGAGGCCATTTGGTCCATCAAGTCTGCACTGACCACAACCCCACCCCTGCCCTATCCCCATAACCCATGAGCTCATCCCCCTGACACAAAGGGGCAATCCACCTATCTTGCACATCTTTGAAACTGGAGCACTCGGGGGGAAACCCACACAGACACGGAGCCAAGCTGGAAACTGAACCAGGGTCCCTGGCACTGAGGGTCAGCAGTGCTAACCACGCTGCCACCATGCACCCCTTTGCAGTTCTGCATTTTAATTTAGCCCTGAGCTGCTCAAACTCCTTCTTCTCAAGTCCTACCTATGCTGTTGGCACCAACCTGGATCACGATTACTGGATCCTCCCCTCCTACTGCAAGTTCTTTTCCAGCCCCGAGCAAAACTCCCAAACTCTGGCAGCAGGCAGACAACACAACCTTCAGGACTCTTGTTCCTGGCTGCAGAGTGCTGTGTCTGTGCCTCTGATTATAGTGTCCCCTGCTACCACTACATTCCTCTTAATTCCCTTCCCTTCATTACGGTCAGTTTGCTCATCCACCCTTCCTTCAGCTCTTGCCTTCTTCCATTCAGGCTGCTAGAAGCATAAACCTGTTGCACAACTGCAAGGGTTGAGGCTCCTTCACTTCTACCTTCTGGATCCCGCTTCACTTGCTTCACTCATAGTTCCACCCTCCTGTCCACGGCCGCTGACCAAATTAAATAACCTTATCCTAAAGCATATGACCAGCATCTGGGGTAAAATGACTCTGAGTATCTCCTTGTGTATCGCACCGATGGCAGCTCCTTGGGCCATCGTGAATCACTGCAGTCCATGTGGTTATGGGAACACCCATTGTGCTTTTTGCTGTAGTGGTTAAATACATCTCAGTGGCTTGCTAGGCCATTTCAGAGGATAGGTAAGAGACAACTACATTGCTTTAGGCCAGGAGTCTCACGTAGATCAGAATGGCACTGCACATTTCCTGCCCTGAATCATAGAATCCTTACAGTGCAGAAGGAGGCCATTTGGCCAACTGACTCTCCAACAATCCATCCCCTGTCCTATCCCCATAATCCCACATACTTAACCCATTAATTCCCCTAATCTACATACTAAGGGGCAGTTCAGCATAGCCAATCCACATAACCTGTGTCTGCGTGGGTTTCTTCCGCGTGCTCCAGGCTCCTCTCACACTCCCAAAGATATGCAGGTTTGGTTGATTGGACATGCAAAATTAACTGGGAATTGAACCTGGGTCCCTGGCACTGTGAGGCAGCAGTGCTAACCACTGTGCCACCGTGATAGGGTGACAAGTTGAGATTTCTCACAATGCACTCTCATCCCTCTGTCCCCAATAACAGGAAGAAAAAGACAAACGTCTATCTCATCAACATTAGCTGCAATGGTGGCAAGCCCCTAATTCAGATCATCTCTGAGTCCCTGCAATATCCTCCTAAACTTGGATATCGACCACAATGACGACTCTCCTGGGATTAGTTGGTTTCTGCTCTGCAACTCCCAATGGTGATGCAGCCGAGGTTAGGAACGGTAAGACTGCAATCGTGCATCCCACAGCGCGGAACGTTGTGTGTCTCTGTGCAATGAAGTAACACCACGGTGGGAATCTTTTCGTCCCGCTCACCACGGGAATTGTAGTGGGTGAGGTGGGGGGATGGACCATGCAAAGGTCCATTAACCTCGGGTGGGATTTTCCAGTTTTGGGGAAAATCCCATCCCATACATTGAAATACTTTTGACAAGGCCTGCTAAAAACATTCCATTGGAGTACATGTACATCAGTTCTACACCAACAGGTACAGTGGCCACGTTAATGCGTCAGTACTCCAGAAATATAAACCAATAACACACAAAAGAATAGTTTGAAACAATTTTTGAATTTAGGAAACAGAAGACATGGGCCTCTGTATGAGTACACACTGTCTTTAAACCACAGCAGGTCGAGAAGCCAGCTCACCATCAACCTCCCAAGAGCATCTAGGGACGATCGCTCAATGACAGCTTTGCCAGTAACACCACATCCAGAGAATAAAGAAAAAGAAAGCATCCAAATTGATGCTTACCTTCAGAATCCAAGATGGACCAATGGTTCACATTCAACTATGAACAATCTTTAAGGCACTCATTTGTGAAATGACCCTCATTGCTCAGTCCTTTATTCACTTAAACACTGGGAAGAATCAATCACGAACTGTAGTAATGGTTTGCTATTGTTTAGCTAAATAGTGATGCTAGGATCAACAATTGGCTGGATTTTAATAATCTCCCTATTGGCTGGTGACACGTACAATATCAGATAGCGACACACGAACCCCTGCCTTTACCTGGATAATTCTGCATCATCATTGGTGTCACTCCTCGAAATCCTGGGTGGGGAGATTCATAAGGCTTTCCGTAAGGGTAGCCATGGACGTATGGCATGTAAGATGGATGCTGAACCATGGAGGAGGACACAGGAATGTGAAGTCCTGATCTGGGATCTTTCCCAACAGAGCGGCACTCTTCCAGAGAGGTTGAACGGGACTCTAAGCACATGCTGTCTTTGTTCTCCTCTTTAACCGCTATCTCTTTGCTTCTTAGCCGTGATGAGCTCTCCTCTTTGAATTTCCGTTCTCGCTCTGCTTCTTTCCACCTTTCCTCTTCGGCCTTTTGCTGCTCCGAGTACTTGTTTGGATAGACATATGACCACAGCCTGCTTTCAGGTTCCTGAAAAACACAAGGCTGAGTGACTCAATCCTGCTAACCAGCATGAAAAGTTGCTACTGTGTGTGAATACCAAGGCCCCGCTGGACACTGTCCAGGCCACAGTAAAGCAAACAGGCATTAAAGTTTATTATTATTATTTATTAGTGCCACACGTTGGCTTACATTAATACTGCAATGAAGTTACTGTGAAAATCCCCTAGTTGCCACACTCCAGCACCTGTTCGGGTGCACTGAGGGAGAATTTAGCATGGCCAATGCACAGTCTTTAGGACTGTGGAAGGAAACCAGAGCACCTGGAGGGAACCCACACAGACACGGGGAGAATGTGCAAACTCCACACAGACAGTGACCCAAGTTAAAAATTGACCCCGGGTCACTGGCGCTCTGAGGCAGCAGCGCTACACTGTGCCACCTATGGAATGTCAGTTCATCATTAATATAGAACACCATTTATAGTGTGCTGTACAAGCCCAAACTGTTTAATCTCTTCTCGTATATCAATCCCATCATCCCTGGAATCAATCTGGTGAACCTCCACTGAACTGCCTCCAGTGCCACTACATGAAAAAACAAAGTGACCTTCCAGGCAGGGCACTGTCCAGAGACGTATTTTGAATAGATCTATTTAATAGATCTATTAAAGATATCCCTGAGCGTATGAAATTCTAACCAGAAGTCTCCTGCACACACAGCAATTACTGGGTAAGTCCCGAGAACAGGGGTGCTGAAGGACAGCTTCCTAGGTTGTTCCAGATTATCTAAATGCTGGGCACAGCTCGAGTGTTCTTTACTCCCAGGCCTGCCCACACCCACTAGTCTGGATGTTATGATCCAGAGATGCCTTCCTTGACCTGATTGCTAAGCCTAACTGTACTCCGCCCCTCCTCCCCCCAATCACTGCTCCAGTGCTGGCTGGGGACAATGGCAGTGGTCAATTTGATCCAACACAATCTTTGAAGTACTCACCAACATTCAGGGAGGAACTCAACTTTGTGAAATAGAGGTTAAAAAAAATTTAAAAAATGACAATTTTATTAACTAAATCACCATAACACATACTATTTTTATGAACTAATTCATACATTTAAAAGTGTGATTTTCAATAATAAACACCAAGTCTAATTTCACTACCTCATAACACTTACCAGAAAGACATTGCATTCAGTTAATGTGTAATGACTGTTTTGACAAATTAGCAGCAGATTCACTACACTACTATTGGAATTAAGTATTGTTAAGTAAAACACTGCTCTGTTTAAAGATTTTTTTTAATTAGTGTCACAAGTCAGCCTACATTAACACTGCAATGAAGGTACTGTGAAAATTCCCTAGTTGCCAGCACCTGAGGGAGAATTTAGCACGGCCAATGCACCTAACCAGCACGACCGTGGGAGGAAACCGGAGCACTGGGAAGAAACCTGAGCACTGGCAGGAAACCCACGTAGACATGGGGAGAACGTGCAGACTCCGCACAGACAGTGACCAAGCCGGGAATTGAACCCGTGTCCCTGATGCTGTGAGGCAACAGTTCGAACCACTGTGCCACCGTGAGTCACACCTTGTCTCAGGTGAAACACAGTGGAGTTTTGGAAATAACATTGCTCTATTTAATACATCAACCGTCACTATCCCCAAGTGTTAAATCCCAACTACTGTGGCAGAACAGGCTTTGGAAGGTGTAGGAGAAGGTTAATTGTGTCTGATCCAATGAAATGCATGTGGTGTAATTAAGTCAAATTTGCAGTTAACGGTGTTATAACTGCCTGAAACTCTGATGGAGGCAGATGTAGTCAGGATCTTTGAAGAGAAAATCTTGCAGGTCAGGAGAGTGGTAGTAGGTAAGCTGAGCTAGCAGCTGGCATGGACACAATAGACCAAATGGCCTTCCCCTGTCCTGGAATCATACTACGATTCTAACCAACCTGAGCTTCCAGTAGTGCCACAGAGAGTCACTATTCTACTTCTCTTTAAAAGGCATTTCTCAGTTGAGGTAAAGATCCTCAACGGGATACCAGAACATGCAAAACTAATTTATCAAATTCCCCCTAATGGAATAAATTCCATCTGCCACTGTTCCCTAGTTAGTACAGTCTATACCACATAGACAAACACAAATAAAGTATTCCTGGCCTTGTCTGCAGTATTACCAAGTGTCCTGTCATCAGCTCCCTGGTGAATTTCTATTGTACTCTTGTATTCAATTCACTGTTCACCAAGGGTGCAATTTTAGGTGCACCCAATGCTTGGATTGAATTTAACTCCAGGCAGATTGTCAGCTGCTGGACTCAAATGCAGCACTGATGTTTCTTTTGTCCAAACACATCTACACCATGGCGATGACATGAATGAAGTGAAAATTTATCGTGTCGAATCCCCACTGTACTCAGAAACAAAAACGCTGAGAGACTCGCAGCTCCGAGCGCCTGTTGCGAAGAGTGCTTCTTCCCTACCACACACACACACAGGGTTATAACTAATGAATACAGAACATGTCTAAGGATTTCCCGAATGGGCTATGGGGTGCGGCCTCTCACCTCTCTGCAGGAATGAATAAGTTGGCATCTTGAAAATCCCTTTAGTGATGAAGAATTAAAGTCACTGCCATGTCTCGGCACAAGATGTAATGAACTGCAGTACTGAGTAAATGAGCTAGGATCAGGTTCTATCTCTGTAATCTGCTATAAATACAAAAACAGATAGATTACACGCCACAGGTGTAGCAACCAGGATTCGGTACAAAATCCTCTCTATACAGTATGAGTATTCTCTAGTTTTCGATAAAGTGTGGACCATTCTTTTAAGACCACACAAACTGTCCATCTGCGCTTCACATAACGTTTCCTTCCACAGTGAGCTTCCAAGATAGAATCCCTACAGTGCAGAAAGAGACCGTTTGGTCCATCAAGCTGCCTTATCCCTGTAACCGCACATATTTACCCTGCTAATCTCCCTGATACGAGGGGAAACCCACGCAGCCAGGGGGAGTACATGCAAACTCCACGCAGGCAGTTGCCCAAGGTCGAAATTGAACCCTGGTCCCTGGCGCTGTGAGGTAGCAGTGCTAACCACTGTGCTGCCCACTATGCTTAACACCCAATGGCTTTGGGTCTCACACACAGGAGCAATGTACCTTCTGTATGTCCACACAACATGTCCTTGATGCTTTCCAGAATGAAGGACAATGAAAAGGGGATCATAATATGTGCCAATCGTGATTCCAGTACTATTTGTAGAAGGAACTTCGAGCAAGGTCTCAAGTCCAGGCCACTGTAGACTCAGTGAAGTAAGACCATGACAGTGATCCAGGGTAGAGCCTTCAGTTGAGAGGAAAGCACCGACCGCAATTTCAATTAAATGGCTGCATGGAGTTCAGGTTTCAGATTCATGGAGGAGGATTTACTTTTGAATCAGAGTTCTACAGCACAGAAAAAGGCCCTTCAGCCATCATGTCTGCACCTGCCATCAAGCACCTATCCATTGGAATCCCATTTTCCTGCAGTCACTTTGTAGCATTGTATTGCTAAGCTGTTTCAAGTGCTCATCTAAATGCTTCTTAAATGTTGTAAGGGTTCCTGCCTCTTACCAGGCTTTCAGGCAGTCGGTTCCAGGTTCTGTGGCTTTCTAGAAGACAAAATATCTACCTGATAACAGATGCTTTCAGCCAATTCTCCCAAGAGTGCTGGAAGCTCTGGGATCAATGACAATTGACAGTATCCTCTCTTGTAAATATATATAGACTTTTCTCTTCATTTCCCCGCAGAAGAAAAAGCTCATGTTGAGTACGGGTGCCAGTCATTCTCCAAGTGCACACCTTGGCACAGCAGCCTACCCGATTGTGAGGCCATCTTAACTGAACTGATGCCACAGGTAACTCCAAACTGGAGTTGAGGATAGCAATCTAGAGTAAGAAACTTCCTCGCCTCCAATGCGGGAACACTGGGACCAATTACAATATCTCCACTAACTGGTATCAGGTAAATCCCCACGGATGGTGGGCGGATTCAATTAGCAATCTTCCTGCAGTTAACTCAATTTCATACGAACTGTAGGCTTAAAAATGAGGCAAAGGGAAATCCCAAGGCTCTTCTCTCTGGCTAGAGGACAGATCTGTCCCATTTTATGTTATGCAGAACAGAGTGGTGCAGTTACATCTCTCCTCAACAATGAAACCGTCACTGCAGAGAGGAAGGACTTAGGACTTGCACATTCTAGACAAACAACCTTTTTGCAACAGATACTTTAGTCTCAGTCCTCCTGAGTAGTTAGAAATTTCCCTCCAAGCTATTCTGACCTTCTGAAGAGACAAGGGATTACAGGAGAGGGCAAAAGAAGATACAAAACAGCCCTTCTAGAAAATGGCAAAGCCCTTTCAGACGTCTGGCTCTATCCCTGTTTCAGGTGTCAATGCTTCAGATCTTGTCTAAGACGGAAACAAACACTCACTGAAAACAGAGCTTCCCTGAGAGATTTTAACCAACAATCCTGAATATATCAGCCAAAATATTCTCCTTTTACCTAGGTGCTTCGAGAAGACCTCCTGAGACTTGCATCAATACAGTGAGAAGACTTCTTACTGTGTTTACCCCAGTCCAATGCCTGCATCTTCACATCATGACTTGTATCAATGCCAGAGCTACTGTCATTCAGGAAAGGTGATCTAACCTCAACCACACTCGCCAACTAACTTGACAGCTGTTGTTGCATTCAGTTTCGCTGTCACAGGGAAAAAAGATTCTTGCCGGATCTCAGTGGCAGCCCGAGGCATATCGCAGTGCATCCCTTAGATCCAAAACAAACATTTCACCCAATCGACAATCCTTAGAGTCATAGAGGTTGACAGCATGGAAACTGGCCCTTCTGCCCAACTTGTTCATGCCACCCTTTTTTTGAAAATCACTAAGCTAGTCCCAATTGCCTGCATTTGGCCCATACCTCTCTATACCCTTCTTATCACGTAACGGCATTACAACCCAAATAGCTACCAAAACATCATGTGCTTCTCTTCACCAGGCCACCAGATGGTCTTTGGCTTCACCAGGCGTTGCCAATGTAAATTAAAATGGGCAGAGGTGCATATGACACAACTCGCCATGAAATGCAGATAAAGCATCCATTTGATTGGTTATGCCAGAGCTACGGCCATCCAAAATAGGTCATGTCTTCTTGCAACTTCAGTCTAATCTAAAACTGGGATTTGATACGGTGACCAAATAAAAAGCCCAGTTGTTCTAATATCACTTTGATGAGTGATTTATGATTTGATGATTTTAGTGATTTTAAATGAGTGTTTTATGAGGACAGCGTAGAGGGAGCTTTATACTGTATCTAGTGCCAGTATATCCTTTCTCCAGTAAGGAGACCAAAACTGTACTCTAAGTGTAGCCTCACCCGTACCTACCTTATATAGTTGCAACATTACATCCCTGTTTTGAAACTCCATCTCTCTAGCAATGAAGGACAAAATTCCATTTGCCTTCTTAATTAACCTGCTGCACCTGCAAACCAACTTTTTGTGATTCATGCACAAGGACACCCAGGTCCCTCTGCACAGCAGCATGCTGCAATCTTTCACCATTAAAATAATAATCATTTTGCTGTTATTCCAATCAAATGGATTACCTCACATTTACCAACATTGTACTCCATCTGCCAGACCCTTGTCCATTCACTTAGACTATCTATATCCCTTTGCAGACTTTCAGTGCCCTCTGCACACTTTGCTCTGCCACTCATCTTAGTGTCATCTGCGAACTTTGACCCACTATACCTGGTCCCCAACTCCAAATCATCTATGTAAATTGTAAACAATTGCAGTCCCGACACTGATCCATGAAGCACATCACTAGTCACTGATAGCCAACCAGAAAAACAACCACTTTTTGCTTTCTGCTAGTTAACCAGTTCTCTATCCATGCTAATACATTGCTCTTAACACTTTTATCTTATGCAGCAGCTTTTTGTGCTGCACCTTGTCGAATGCCTTCTGGAAATCCAGATATCTCAAATCCACCGATTCCCACTGTCCACCGAGCTCGTAATGTCCTCTAAGAATTCCAGAAAATTAGTTAAACAAAACTTGCCTTTCGTGAACCCATGGTGCGTCTACCCAATGGGACAATTTCTATCTGGATGTTTCACCATTTCTTCCACGATGATAGACTCAAGCATTTTTCCCACTAATGAAGTTAAGCTAACCAACTTTTTTTAAACAGTGGCGTCACATTTGCTGTTTTCCAATCTGCACAATGGGATCATCAGGGGAAATCTATTTCATGGTGGACCACAAGCAAATGCACTAGAAAATGCTTCTTCACGTTCATTCACAAGCTCTTTAACCTAAGTATTAACGTGTGAGACTGCCCTTGGATATTTCAAAACCTAATTCCTAATGGAGATACACGTTAGCTAAAGGTTTTGTTTTAATCATTCATGGGACATGGGTGTCGCTGGCTGACCAGCATCTATTGCCCATCCCTAGTTCCCTTGAACTGAGTGATTTGCTCAGCCATTTCAGAGGGCAGTTGAGAGTCAATCATACTGCTGTGGCTCAAGTTACATGTCAGCCAGACCAGGAAAGGATGGCAGATTTCCTTCCCTCAAGGACATTAATGAACCAGATGAGTTTTTCTGGCAATTGACAATGGTTTCAGGGTCATCAGTAGACTCTTAATTCCAGACTTTTTTAAATTGAATTCAGATTTCACCATCTGCCGTGGCAGAATTCAAACCCAAGTTCCCAGATACCACTACGCCATCACCTCTTCTCATAATAACATAATGGCACCATCATGAATATGGACACAGAGAGGTCACTTGGCACTTACAAATCCACGGCATTTGCTTCCTTTGGAATTTGAAAGGTGGGTGGGTGGAGGGGTCAAATTACCACTGCAACACTGAAAATCTGGAGGTGTAACGGTGTTACTGCCTAATATTATCTCATACGAAACATTTTTATTTTGCATTAGCTTTTAATTTCGTGCGCAGTCCCCAGCTGCGTTTCTGCGCAGTTCCCTTTGTGGACATTTTTGAATTGTTTGAAAATTATTTCAATAATTTTATTCATAGATAGTATGAATTTCTCTCTTGTGGAATCATTGGATGTGGCATGGAAGGTGGTCACTTGGCCAATTAGACCAGTGTTGGTTATCTGGATGAGCAATTTATGCTCATGCTCTCCCTCCTCCCCTGCCACCAAACCTCATCCACTTTACTCTCTCCCCAGTGTAGCCAGTGACTCATGTGTTCTATACAATGAGTGCTGCACAATGGCTCAAGTTCAAAGCCACCCTGCGCCTGCCAAATCTGATTGATTGTGACCCAGTCTAGCTCCAAGCACAATGAGGTAAATTGTTAAGACCTTCAGTCACTGCCAAAATGTGATCACCTGACTCAACAAAGGCCAATGACGTCTTGTGAAATCTTAACGGTTTCAAGGGCTTTAATCTTGATTTATCAATTGGAGACTTTAAAAGTCTTTTTAGAAAGCTCAGATTTTCCAAGCCCATTATGAAACTCCGTCATTCAGCCTTCTGGCCTCACATGATCCCCAGAGTCTGATGACGTACAGAACAAAATCTGAGGGGGACGTAACTTTTTCAAATAAACCCCTCAAAACGTTCATTGGATTTTTGAATCACACGCAGGTTGTCTTTAGAAAAGAACATCTCAAATTGCAAAAAGCAGGCTAAACACTTCCAAAATGCAGCAAGTTCTCACTTAAAGTTGTAGCTGCGTTCCTGAAAATTGCAATTTTAAGTGACGTGACTTTAAATGAATCATAAGTTCCCATAGGAATCAATGATAAAGCAGGAGTTGGGTTCCTTCCGACACTTCTCACCTGGACAAGTTGAAAGTATTGCACCATGAAAAAGTTACAGTGCAGAGAGAGAGGCTATTTGGCCCATCATGTCTGCACCAGCCATCAAAGAAACTAGCCATTCATTTTAATCCCACCTTCCAGCACCTAGTCCATAGCCTTGCTGATTCCAGCATTTCACAGATCCAGGTACCTGGAACATTTCAGTCTCAACCAACAACTTAGGCAACTAATTCCAGTTGCCCACCACCCACTGGGTAAAAACCCATTGGTTTTTCTTCATGTCCCCTCTAATCCTTCTACCAATCACCCTCAACCTCGTTGACCCCTCAGCTAGGGGAAACAAGTTTTTCCTGTCTACCCTTTCTAGACCCATCACAATTTTGTAAATTTCAATTAGGTCACCCCCTCAGCCTTCTGTGTTCTAAGGACAACAGCTCCAGCCCAACCAATTCTCCTCATAGCGGCAATTTTCGAGCCCCAGCAACCTTCTTGTAAATCTCCTCTGCTCTCTCTCCACAGCAATTGGGTCCTTCCTGTAACGTGGTGACCGGAACTGTACACACAATTCCAGCTGTGGCCAAACAAGTGTTTTATACAGTTCCATTATTACATCTCTGCTTTTGTATTCAATATCTCGTCCATTATAGGAGGGCATTCATATGCTTTCTAGACCACCTTATCCATCTGTCCTGCCACTTTTAAGGGCCTGCGGACATGCACTCCAAGGTCTCTCACTTCCTACCCCTCTCAGTATCTGCCTGTTTGAGTATTCCTTTGCTTTGTTTACCCTCGAAATCCATCACCTCACACTTCACCAGACTGAATTCCATTTGTCACTTTTCCATGTACTCAATCAAACCATAGATATCGTTCTGGAATCAACAGCGACCCTCTTCACTTGTCAACTACACAGCCAATTTTTGTGTTATCTGTAAATTTCCCAATTATGCCACTCTCATTAAATCTAAACCATTAATATATACAACCAACAGAAAAGGTCCCAACACTGGACTCTGTGGAACATCAGGGAAAACCGTTGTCCATTTACAAAAACACCCACTGACCAAATACCCCGTTTCCTGTCACTGAGACAATTATGAATCCAACTTCTTCTCTTGTACCCCACAAGACCTCACTTGCCTGACCAGTCTGCCATGTGGGACCTTGTCAAGGTGAATTCCACACAGATAACATCCACCGCACCACCCTCACAAGAACATAAGAAACAGGAGCAGGAGTAGGCCATCTAGCCCTTCCAGCCTGCCCTGCCATTCAACAAGATCATGGCTGATCTGAAGTGGATCAGTTCCACTTTCCCGCTTTCTCCCCATAACCCTTAATTCCCTTGTCTATCAGAAACCTAGCTACCCGTGACTTAAATATATTCAGCAAGGTAGCCTCCACCACTTCAATGGGCAGAGAATTCCAGAGACTCACTGCCCTTTGAGTGAAGAAGTTCCTCCTCAACTCCGTTCTAAACTGCCCCTCCCCTTATTTTGAGGCTGTGCCCTCTAGTTCTGCCATCCTTTCGAAGCGGGAAGATTTTCTCTACCTCCCTGTTACTTCCTCAAAAAACTCTAAGTTAGTAAAACACTATCTTACTCTAATAAAAGCTTGCTGACTATCCCTGATCAAGTGACAGTTTATCCTGTCTCTCAGGATTGTTTCCAATAATTTACCCATCATCGAAGTCAGACTGACTGGCCTATAGTTTTCTGACT
Source organism: Carcharhinus amblyrhynchos (assembly GCF_965287045.1). Taxonomy (NCBI): domain Eukaryota; kingdom Metazoa; phylum Chordata; class Chondrichthyes; order Carcharhiniformes; family Carcharhinidae; genus Carcharhinus; species Carcharhinus amblyrhynchos. Next base: position 8,265,783 of record NC_137355.1, on the reverse strand, counting down.
GATCCCTTATACCCTTTTTAAACAATGGCACAACACTCGCAGACAATCCTCTGGAACCTCATCTTTAACTAGTGAGGGCTGGAAAATAATCCTCAGAGGATCTACTATTTCCTCCCTGGCATCCTTCAACAGCCTGGGATACAATTCATCCGGTCCTGGTGATTTATCCACCTTTAAGCATGTCAGTCCCTCCAGTACTTCCTCTCTCACCATGCTTGTATCTAACATTTCACACTCCTATAACTAGAATGTCTCTATCATTCTGGTCCCTAGCAACACCGTGTATTCTTAACGGAAATAACTTGCAAAACAAAATACATTACTAAATATAAGAGAGATACAATATATAATAAAAACAACTGCACTCGCCTCTAGTATAATATTTTAGACCAAGATCCATTTAGTGGCAAAAAATGGTCAGTGCAGGTAGCCAGGACAATCTCTGCCACTAGTTGGAGCCTGGGACTTCAGTAAGAGTTCAGGATGGAAGTCAAAATTTGCGACTTGTCTGCAGCCTTCGAAGTGGTTAACCACAAATCCTCTCCAACGCCTCTACGCTGTTGTCCAGCCAGGTGGGACTGCTCCAACCTGGTTCTATTCTTATCTATCTAATCATAGCCAGATCATCACCTTGTATTCCTGCTCTCTAACCTCTGGTGTCCACCAAGGATGTTTCCTTGTGGTCCCTCGCCATTGATTATCTCCATGCTGCCTTTCAGCGATATAGCACAAAGGCACCGCGCGAGTTTTCAAATGTATGCTGACAACACCAGCCCAATTCACCACAGCCACCTCACCACCGCCATTCCCAACTCCCCCACTGTTATAAAATTACCATACTGCTCATCTGATATCTAGTACTAGAACAGCAGAAGTGTTCTCCTGTTGGAAACCGGAGGATATTATCTTCAGCTAAAACTCCATCCCTTTCTCTGGCAACAGTTCGAGATTAAGCCAGTTCATTCACAAGCTGGAGATCCTGTTTTGATCTTGAGAGGAGATTCCCAACTCAAACTGATGCCATCGCAAAGACTTCAACCTCTGCAATATTGCCCATTTCATCCCCATCTCAGTCTATCCGTCACTGAAAATCTCATCCGTGCTTTTGTTGCCTCGAGATTCAACTACTCCAACGCATTCCTGGCTGTTCTCCCATGTTGTACCCTCTGTAAACTTCAGACTGTCCAAAACCCTGCCGCCTGTGTCTTCAGGGAATCCCTACAGTGCAGGAGGCAGCAATTCAGCCCATCCAACCTGTGCTGACAACAATCCCACCCGGGCCCTATCCGCCGTAACCCCATGTATTTACTCTGTTATTCCCCCTGACACTAAGATGCAATTTACCATGGCCAACCCACCTAACCCGCACACCTTTGGACTGTGGGAGGAAACTGGACCACCTGGAGGAAGTCCACACAGACACAGGGAGAATGTGCAAACTCCACACAGTGGCCCAAGCCAGGAAGTGAACCACCATAGCACTTGGCACCCAAACTCTCAGCAAGTCCTGTTTGCCCATCACCCCCTGTGCTGCACTGGCTTCCAGTCAACCAAAGCTTGATTTTAAAATTCTTATCGTTTTCAACTCCCTCCCTATCTCTGTAATCTCCTCCGACCCCAAAACCCTCCAAGATATCTGCGCTCCTCTATATTGTACACCCTCAATTTTCAGTAGCTGAGGCACCGAGCTCTGGAACTCCTTCCCTACACCTCTCTGACTCTCTACCTTGCTTTGCTCCTTTAGGACGCTTGCTTCCTTAACCAAACTTTCAGTCTCAAACCCCCTCTGTGGCTTGGTGCCATGCTTTGCTTTATATCACGCCTGTGAAGTACCTTGGGACGTTTTATTGTGCTAAAGGTGCGATATAAACATAGGCTGTCATTGCTGTCAAAGTAAGGTTGTGGGTTCAAGCCTCACTCCACGACTTAACACTTCAGTGCTATGTTAAGGAAAAGCTGCACTGGAGGTGTCACCTTTCAATCACGATGTTAGAACGTGGCCTTGCCGCTTGTTCAGGTGGACATAAAGGGAAGCCTTGGCAACTTTCTAAATAAGTTGGGAAGTTCTCTCTGTGACAAGGCCAACAAGCATCTCCCAGTCAATGCCAACAAAAAGCAGACTGCCTGAATGTTTCATTTGGGATTTTACTGTGTGTAAATTGGTTACCCAGTTTGCCATCCGGAAAACAGCATATTTCAAAATGTAAATTGATTGACCATTAAGCATTTTGGGTTACTGTTTATTTTATTAGTGTTACAAGTAGGCTTACATTAACACTGCAATGAAGTTACTGTGAAAATCCCCTAGTCGCCACACTCCAGTGCCTCTTTGGGTACACTGAGGGAGTTTAGCACGGACAATGTGCCTCATCAGCACATCTTTCAAACTGTGGGAGGAAACCGGAGGAAACGCACGCAGACACGGGGAGAACTCTGTGTCGGGAAATGAATCAGGGTCCCTGGCGTTGTGAGGCAGCACTGTGCTGCCATCGTGAGGGTGTGTTATTAATATATGACCTTTCTTCACTTATGTATCAATCTTGTTTGTGTATTAATACTGTGCTTTTTACAGTGCATATACAAACGTCTGGGTTTCAATCCAGCACGGCATTGCACTATAGTTAGGTTAGTTCAAAATGTGGAGATGCCGGCGTTGGACTGGAGTGGGCACAGTAAGAAATCTCACAACACCAGGTTAAAGTCCAACAGGTTTATTTGGAATCATGAGTTTTTGGAGAGCTCCTCCTTCATCGGTGAGTCGCCTGAGGAAGGGGCAGTGTCCGAAAGCTCATGATTCCAAATAAACCTGTTGGACTTTAACCTGGTATTGTCAGACTCCTTATTAGATTAGTTCAACATACAGAGTGTGACGACCTTTGACCTGAAAGCATTAAAATAAACGAAGTTTGTAATTTCTTTGCAATGTCTAGGGATTCTGGAATTTTTTTAGGAATGTTTGAAAAGAACCTTTAAAGAGTTTGCATCAACTGTAAAGGAATCAATCAGAAATATTAGTCCACATGGCCTGGTGGCTCCTGAACTGGAAGCAGTAGCAACAGGAAGGAATATACAAAAAGGCCATTTAGCCAGACAGAGAGAAGACAAAAAAGTTACTGCTATAAAGAGCGAAGGAGAGTGGCAACAGATTGGAGAACACAGTAGACACATTATGTGTCTAGGTGTCTGTGTGTGTGTGTGTGTGTGCATGCGCGCTTTTAAACAAAACAGCAAGGTAAAGAACAGGATTAGAGTAGGGATTGTGAAGTGAATAATTTTACTGCTGCTACATCAGCTTTGCCAGAGCTGAAGAGACAGTTTTACAGGGGACATTTAATGCATCAGATAAAGAGGTCTCTGGAGAGTCGGTGCCTTCCAGATCACTGTGAAGCTGCTTAAGGAGATAATTCAAGGGTGTGCCGTTTGGGTGACATATGTCTCAGGGGAACACAACTGCAATGAACCCGATTCAAGGGCTGAAGCGATTGCGTGCAAAAGTGAGATTCTATGTTTCAAAGAGGTATAGTTAGAGAGGTTTGAAACTGCACATGGCAATACGTCTGTGGTGTGATACAGGTTTTGACAGACTTATCTTTGTTGTGTCAACTAAAGAGAAATTGACCTTTTACTGTTAATTCACGTTTATGTTGGTTTGAATTCATATCAAAGAAAAAGTGAAATCTTGTTGGTAATTCCTTCATGGGGGGAGGGGTGTGTGATCACTTGATAAACTTGTTTTTTTAGGTGTAAAGTTCTCCCACAGGTTGTTACAAGCGGAATTAATATTCTTGGTTAAAGACGCACCTCGGTACTGCAGAACAATAAGCCGTTGGGTATCGGAGTTTTGTTCTCACCTGTCTGTACCAGAGTGTTGGATCCATTCCCGAATGTTTGCTGGACTCCAGTCCAGGTTTTGTTTCACACAACTCCCTCCCAAGGTGGCTCCCCTCAGTCAATTTCATCTTTAGCCCCTCAGCCTGCTGGGATTGCAGCTTGGAGCCATCATCTGCTTTTGCCATGATGGCATATTTCATGGAGTCCGTTGAGTCCTTGGGCTTGTTGGGCACCGGCTTTGCCAGGTCTGTCAAGCTGGGGGCTTTTGACAGTGTGGCCGAGGCGGGGGACTTCTGCTTCCACTCCTCCCTGTCTCGGTCCTTAATGCCATGCTCCTGCTTCTTGTCGGTGTCGTTAGTGCTGTGCTTCCCACGGTTCTGCTCTTGCCTCTGCTTATGCTGTTCCTCACACAGTTTCTCATACTGCTGCCTGTACGCTGGGTTCGTACTCATCACGTGACTGTGGTACCCCTGCTCGCTGTACCCATACTGGGGCATATATGCATACTGACCGTAATAGAGAGGTTGCATATACATTTGGGGCCTTTGTTGGATCACCGAGGGATGGTGGCCTGCACTGCCCATTTCAATCTTTTTATCGTCCGCACTTTCAACTTTGACCCTCACCTCCACACCCTCCTCATCTATCTCTTTCTTGATTTTGACCGAATGGCTGACTGCCCCTGAACCACTGCTGGTCCCCCCAGGGCTCGAGTGGGCGTAGTTGGGAGAGTAGTAGGTGTCATAGCCCTGGTAGTACGGAGAATGAGTTTCCTTATTTAAAGGTGGCTGAGTTCTTGATGAAGATGAGGAAGAGGAGGAGGAAGAGGAGGAGGAAGAGGAAGAGGAGAATAATGCTTTCTTGGCACTTTCCTTCGCCATCTGGTCCGGAGATGACGTTTTGACTTTACTCCCATCTCCCTTCCCTTCTCCATCTTCTCCTGCGTCAGAAATATCAGAATAGGCCGGACTATTGGTCTTGACTGAAGAGCTGTCGGCCCCGTTCTGTGTCACCACATGCAAGGGTATAATAGGTGTGACCAAGCCAGTGCCCTCTAACCTGCTGGCTGTGCCTATGGAAGGGCTCGGCGCATTGTCGGTAAAGCTGTAGATTTTGTCCGCTTCGGCTTTGATACTTGCCAAGCGACTCTCGTGCGACTCCGAAGAACCGTTCAAGAGGCCTTCGCCTTTGGGCACAGAGTCCGCGGCTGAATCCCGGAAAGGGCTTTTCCCATCCTCCGGCTTTCCGCCTTTGCCCAGAGGCTTGGGACTCGCCGTCTCCTTGGCATCCTTCCTCTTCTTCTCCTTTTTCTTCTTCTCTTTCAAGGGGGTAAGGGATGGGTTCACTGTAGACGGCTCCCCCATCACAGTCGGCTTGGGCTGAATGGCCTTGAGCGGTGGGCTCTTGGACATGGCTTGGACCACGGTGGTGGCCAGGCTTGGAGCAGGCCCTGGGCCTGAGGCAGCAAAAGCAGCAGTGGGGAAACTGTACATCTGCGCTGGCATGGCAGGGACAATGGGCCTGGCTGATTTGGTTTTGAGAGGAAGCTTTTCTGATTTCGAGCTGCTCGCTTTCTTGGCTTTATCCTTTTCCAGGATCAATTTCTTTTCACTCGAATCATCTCCGTCATTACCTGTATCATCGCCTGGGCTGGCAACTGGAGGCCCTTCTTCTGAACACTCAATATTATACATGCCACCAGACTCAGGGTCAGCCTCCGAAGGGGCTTTCTTCTTACTTGATCCCTTCCCGGTGCTGAGCTTTGCAGCGGGGGAAGGGCTATGTGCCTCCATGCTGCCTTCCCGCCTGCCTTTGGGCGTGACTGAACGAGCAGGGGATATGGAGCCCTTTGCCTGACAGAACGTGTGTGAGCTGGAGGAGCCATTACAGCTGCTGGAATCCTGGCTCAGCAGCGGGTGCTGGCTGCAGTCCTCACCATCCGAGTTCTTCTCCTCGCTGTCAATGTCTCCTTCCAGCTTACCATCGCTGTCCGTATGCGCGTGGGCCTGGTGGTACCGGAGACCATTAATGTGCTTGTATTTCTTGTTGCAGTTGGGGTGGGGACAGTCAATAAGGACAGGCGACGGGCAGTTGTGCTCGGGGACAGAAGGTTCTGTTTTCATCCCCATAACCGGAGTCGGGGTTGCTGCCCCTCGCGAGTTCGAACGCATCCTTTTCCCTCCTTTGGAGTCCTCAGAGCTCGAGGTTAAATCCAAATCCGGGGCGGGTTTATTCTTCCGTTTGTTTCCAGCTGTGGGACTCGCCTTGATGTCTTCCACAGTGTTCGTTGGGGTGCGCCTCTCGGAAGAGTTCTGGCTGCCCCTCCGCCCTTTGCTACTCGTGCATGCCCGAGTCTTGTTGACCACCTTGCTATCTGGCACCGTGCTGGCCTCAATCACTGGAACATTCGTGTTGGGGCGTGCCCGCTTCCCCCTCCCTCGATTGTTTCCTCTCATCTCGAGGTCACTCGTAGGCGATTCGCAAAACCTGGAGAAAGCAAATAAAAATCAGCGACTGTGCCAAGCAGAGTTATGATACAGTCCTATCAGGGTTCTCATAGAATCCCTACAGTTCAGGAGGTCATTCGGCCCATCAAGTCTACACCGACGTCAATCCCACCCAGGCCCTATTCCTGTAATCCTTCATATTTACCTTGTTAACCCCCTCCCCCCAACACTATGGTTAATTTATCATGGCCAATCCACCTAACCAGCACACCTTTGGATTGTGGGAGGAAACTGGAGTACCCGGAGGAAACCCACGCACACACGGGGAGAATGTGCAAACTCCACACAGGCAATGACCTGACGCTGGAATTAAACCCGGGTCCCTGACACTGTGAGATAGCACTGCTAACCACTGTGCCACCTTTCTCTTTTTAATGATGTCAGAATCTGAGTTTAATGGATAATGAAAAGAGATCTAGGGCCGAGTAAAAGGCTGAGTTACCTATAACATCCAATCTGTACACGTGAAAAAAAGAATATTAAAGTTTTGACAACAGATTCCAAGATATTCAGTATATGAAAAACCACACTGGAAGAGACTATACCTGGCAGGTTGTGTACGGATTGATATTTCTGTTGGTAAGTTAGCAATCTCAGCCATGGCTTCCTCAAGAAACAAGTGAACACTCATAAGTTTTCTCACAGAATTAAAGGCCAAAGGATGAAACTCTATTAGAGAAGGATTTGTTAATGGTTTTTGGAGGCCGTCTAATGGCCTATCACAGTGAGGCTTGTGTCATGGAGGGGCATTGAGGAATCAAGTGGAAACTGATGCATTTAATTTCTTGAAAACACCTCCTTTTTCATTGATTTTCGACCTCCCACTCACCAAGTAACCTCAGAGTTTTACAGCACAGAAAGTGGCCCTTCGGCCCATTGTGCCTATAGCGATCATCAAGCAGCTATCCGGTTGATTCTCATTTTCCAGCACTTGATCCGCAGCCTTGTATGCCATAGAGTTTCAAGAGTTCATCATTTCGCAATGCAGTTCTGACACAACCACCAAGTGGAAAGAGCAACTCGAAACTACTCCCCTCTTGATCAGCTTCTGTCACTGCAGGGAATCCTCAGTGCGGAAGGAGGCCATTCGGCCCATGGAACCTGCACCAACCCTCTGACAGTTCCTCTTACCAAGCCCCTCCCTCAATGCCCATGTATTTATCTCACTAGCCTCCTCCAACCTATATGTCTTGGGACACTTGAGACAGTTTAGTATGGCCAATCCACTTAATCTGCATATCTTTGGACTGTGGGAGAAAACTGGAGCACCCAGAGGAAACCCAGGCAGACATGGGGCGAATGTGCAGACTCCACACAGACAGTGACCCCCCAAGCTGGAAATCGAACCCGGGTCCCTACTGCCGTGAGGCAGCAGTGCTAAGCACCATGCTACCATGCCACTCTTACTGTGCCATGACAGAAACATCTGGCTTCTGAATGACACTGTCCCACAATGAACAAGGTGAGACCATAAGGGATCCTGTGTATGAGTAGCCCTGTTTGCTTCAGTCTATGCAAAGATTTCATTTTAAGATATTTCTGCCTATGCACAATTACAGTTAAATGCTAGACTGTAGGGGTTCACTAACTCTGTTGAGCTGAACAATTGGAGCTGGCTTGACCACATGTAGCATCTGAAGGTATGCTGGGTTAGCTAAAAATTGACTGCATTCCTGAAGGGTACACAATACAGGCAAACAACAGTTCTCAGAACAGCAGCTGCAAGGATTGTTTTTCTAGACAGAGACAGACTGAAAAACACTTCCAATAACGAGATAAGGGTTGAAATATATTTTTGATTTTTAAAGTACTTCAAGTTCAGTTCAGAGAGTGGCTGAGAAGCTTGACCCCAAGTCCACTTTTCTTTGCTTCAGTCATATTAATTTTTTTTTAAGTTCTTTTAAACAAAGGAAAACCATTTTAAAACCTCATACCAGTGCTGTCCTCGCGTCTCTTCAAACGGCTGAATAGATCCAACAGACCAGGAGCACTTGGGATAAAGGAGTGAGATGCCAAGTCATTTCAAATCACTCTTGGCTCAGGTTTATTGGTGCTAAGGCCTCATAGTAATTATGAGCTCTTCAATAATTTCTGACAATAACTGTCTCACAATAGGTGAAACCAACTAATACACACTCTTAAAAAATAATTATGATTAGAGATTAAAATGAGGTAATGAAAGAAACAACATCTTAACATCCACTGTCCCAGAGCTCAAAGTGAGCAGCCTTGGAAACAGGAAGCCCAATCCTCAAAATGTTTATTGAATTATTAAATCTACTTCTCTTAATTAACAATTCCTTATTTCGGGAAGCTGACAATTCTAAAACGCTGGCACTAATTTGGGCTTTGTGATGTTTATGTTGCTTCGAATTACTGGATAACTCAAAGAATTAAGCATAAAAATAATTCCCTGAATTATCAGGGCCAGCAGAATAGATGTGGAAATAAAACAGAAGAACTTGAAAATAAGCAAAGTTGCCAAGACAAAACGTTCACGCACACTGCAGTAAAGACCCCAGTAACACGGAGGCAAGCATTACGACAGCTAAAGGAACAGTTGGGTGGTATGCCAAGCAGACTGTAGGTTACTTCTGCATCTGGACGCTGGAATAGTTTTCCTCACCATATCTATTCTGGGATTTAGACCATGCTAACAGTATGGTTGACATAAATGACGCTACTTGTATGCAAAGTGTCAATGTATTTACTATTCCGACATCCCATGATTGCGATGGACAAGGGCAGCAGATGCACAGGAATATCACCATCGACAAGTTCCCCTCTGGGTGACACACCATCCTGACTTGGAAATACTCCTTCACTGTTGCTGATTCAAAGGTGTACCTTCAGCAGACTCAAGGTGGCAGCACACCACCATCTTCTCAAGGGCAATTAAGGATGAGGAAATAAATACTGGTCCATCCGGCGATGCCCATATCCAATGAATGAATTTTAAAAATCCTTCCACTGCATATCCCCTTTATCCCCAAGGCTTTACCCCGCTGCTCACCTTGGAGGTGCCCAATCATGTCTTGTGCAGTCCAAAAGAGTTCCAACGTAAGTCTTGTTGCGCCAAGTCACATTTACCACTAAGACTCCTAGTAAAGAGAGTGAAAGGGGAAATTAGAAAACCAGTTGATTGAAAAAATAATATGGCTTGTCACAAATTACTGAGGCAATACAAACATAACAAATGACCATAATTTATAACATAATTAAAGTAAAGTCTATCTATTAGTGTCACAAGTAGGCTTACACTAACACTGCAATGAAGTTACTGTGAAAATCCCCTAGTCACCACACTCCGGCACCTGTTCAGGCACACTGAGGGAGAACTTAGGGGCGGCACGGTAGCACAGTGGTTAGCACTGCTGTTTCACAGCTCCAAGGTCCTGGGTTCAATTCCCGGCTCGGGTCACTGTCTGTGTGGAGTTTGCACATTCTCCGTGTCTGCATGGGTTTCCTCCGGGTGCTCCGGTTTCCTCTCAGTCCAAAGATGTGCGGAATAGGTTGATTGGCCATGCTAAGAAATTGCCCCTTATTGTCTAGGGATGTGCAGGTTAGAGGGATTAGTGGGTATAATATGTAGGGATATGGGGGTAGGGATATGGGGGTAGGGCCTGGGTGGGATTGTGTTCAGTGCAGACTCGATGGGCCGAAGGGCCTCTTTCTGCACTGTAGGGTTCTATGATTCTATGAGAACTTAGTATGGCCAATGCATCTAATCAGCACGTCTTTCGGACTGTGGGAACATGGAACATGGTGGCACAGTGTTTAGCACCAGGGACTCGGGTTCCCGGTGGGCGGGGGGGGGGTTGTCACTGTCTGGAGTCTGTACGTTCTCTGCGGGTCTGCCTGGGTTTCTTCCCACGCTCCAAATGTGTGAAGCTTAGGGGTTTTGGTCATGCTAAATCGCCCCTTGGTATCCCAAGGTGTGTAGGTTACAGGGAATTAATGGGGTAAATATTGAGTGTCATGGTGGCACAGTGGTTACTACTGCTGCCTCTCAGTGCCAGGGACCCAGGTTTGATTCCTGGCTTTGGTCACTGTGGAGTTTGCATGTTCTTCCCATGTCTGTGGCTTTCCTCCCACAGCCCAAAAGATGTGCCGGTTAGGTGAACTGCCCATGCTAAATTTTCCCTCTGTATCTGAACAGGTGTGGAATGTGCTGACTAGGGGATTTTCACAGTAACTTCATTGCAGTGTGAATGTAAGCCTACTTGTGACACTAATAAATAAACTAAAAAAGTATGTGGGGTTGTGGGAAAGGGCCTGGGTGGGATCTCTTGGGTAGCCTGTGCAGACTTGATGGGCTAATTGGCCTCCTGCTGCACTGTAGGGATTCTATATTTGACGTGGCAGAGGAAGGGAACTTGGAACAAGTGACTGACCCATGCTCACAAATGTAGAGTCCAATGTTCACTATCTCTACAGCCAGCTGCCAAAGGACTCTTTGATCCTGCCGCCAGCCTATGTTACTGTTGCTGATGTCTAGCATCTGACTATTAGTATAGAATGTGGGTTTTTTTGATAAATCTTTTCCCACCATATTCCAAACACAGTGACAACCTCTAACTTACTGGCATGAGTCCTCATACTGTTTTGAATTAATACCCATGTCTCAGCCTGCTTCCATTGTCTCAGAAAAGAGGGGAACAGTGAATAAAAGAGAGGGATCTAAAGAAATGGGGTAGTGAGTAATGAAAGATGGGAATAAAAACAAAATGTTGGATAAACTCAGCAGGTCTGGCTTAAAATTTTTTACTTGTTGGGCCGAAGGGCCTGTTTCCCGTGCTGGGTTGTTCTTTGTATCTTTGTAAACCGAAGCACCTGGAGGAAACCCATGCAGACACGGGGAGAACATACAGGCTCCACACAGACAATGACCCAGGCCAGGAATCGAACCTGGTGCTGTGGGGCAGCAGTGCTAACCATTGTGCCACTCCAACCACTAATATAAAATTAAGTATGAAGTACTAAAGGATTGCATAATTATGAACATTTCCATACACAGATAAATACAACCCTTTCCTTCATTCACAGAATAAAAATGAAAGGTTTACTGTTTCCTGCATTTTCTACTAAAGTCCATAGATCATATGGTGTCAGGTTAAGTTCATTAAATTCTGAATCATTTACATACTATTTACGAGCTGTATAAAGGAGGGGATTGGCTTTCCTCGAATCTATTTGTTCTATATCTTACCCGATGCTCTCTTTTCCCCTTAATAATGAAAATGAAATATTCAGCAACTCTGAATGCCATATAACCTTTGGTTTAATTAAAAACCTACCCCAAGCTGTCTACTACTGTGCCACATCCTTCAGTAACCCAAGCATTGTGGGAATCAGAGGATTTACTAAACGGATATTTCTTGCAGGAAACTAGGATTTGTGGGTGTGTGGCTCAGCATTGTAGGTTCGTTCTGCCCAAAATTAAGGTGAGCCAGGGAGTTGGTGCACGCCCATGAGTTTTTTTAAGAGAATCATTTAACTTGTACTCAAATTGCACTTTTAAAAACTAGAGAGAGAGATCTGGTAAACTTGTCCTCTTGGTACAAGCATCCAAGTAAGGTACATAGAATCATAGAAACCCTAAACTGCAGAAAGCAGCCATTGGGCCCATCGAGTCTGCACCGACCACAAACCTACCCAGGCCCTACCCCCATATCCCTACATATTTACCCGCTAATCCCTCTAACTTACGCATCTCAGGACACTAAGGAGCAATTTTAGCATGGCCAATCAACCTAACCCGCACATCTTTGGACTGTGGGGGGAAACCGGAGCCCCCAGAGGAAACCCACACAAACACAAGGAGAATGTGCAAACTCCACACAGTGAACCAAGCCGAGAATCGAACCCAGGTCCCTAGAGCTGCGAAGCAGCAGTGCTAACCACTGTGCTACCGTGCCGCCCATTACATTAAAGCTGAACTCTCATTGCATATTAAAGCACTGGATTCAAGTACAGGTCAGCATGGGTCAGGAGAGAGGCTGCAGTGACAATCTCATCTTTATGAGATTTCTGATTTCAGCCCTCTTAGACCTTGATGTGCCTTTCTGTAGTCACAGTCAATGCTGATCTCTGCGTCAATACTGACTTTAGCACAGGAATGAGCAGTGTGAAAAATGGGATCAGTTAGAGGCCTCGATCCCGGCAACTAGTCACAGCCAGCAGAATGCGGTCGTGTTCCCCCATTTATCAAAGTCAAAAATGAACCCAGTGAACCCGGCAATGACTGGCAGCAACCCAAGAGAAAGGGCGGGCTCGCTACCAATCTGGGTTACAAACAAAGCACCACACTGACCCAAGCACAACAAAGCCACTGTTCCAGGCAGGCTTTTGTCAAACGCTTTACATCCTCAATAAAAAGAGAGACCAAGCCAAGTTTCTGTTCCTAAATGAAAGATACACAGAATTCGAGCCCTATTGTAAATGAACCGTACAGGGTCAGCTGGCATGACATTAAACAGAACACAACTGGTGCCAGCCCTCAGAAAAGCACAGTCATATCCAATTTATCCTAAGCAAGCACTTGTAACATGGCAGCTGCCCAACTTAATCAAGTCCAAAATACCTCTTAGCATTCACATTGTATTGCAATTATCTTGCCTGACTCCTGCTGAACAGGATAGAGATAAGCTAATCAAACACATCGTGTACCTGGAGTGTCAGGACTCCGGAATTCAACACAACCTTCTCCAGAGCTTATACAATCAGACAAATCAAGACCACTTGGGAAATGGTGTGGAAACGGTTACAAACACCATGTGAAGACCAACATTAGGTCACAGCTTTTCCCACTCATTGTCCAGTTATTTCTATTACAACGGACATTAAAGGTTTTCAGTTTCCTGATAGGTTTAAATGGCCTGGAGGGACGGGGGGTGATGTTAACAGGAAGAGGATTTGCAGCACATTCTGGATTAATCAGTTCATGATTTTCATCACAATTGTAATCGCCAAGCCAGGTCAGAGCAAGTACATCTTGTAAAAGATGCTGCAGACCTGAAGGGAGCCAGCAGGAAATGCCAATGTCTCAGCCAGCAGCCGCAATATTTTAACTGGCCTGCAGGGGACAGTCATGATGTAGAAATGCCGGCATTGGACTTGGGTAAACACAATAAGATGTTGTTGTTGTGAGACTTCTTACCTAACAGTGGTAGGCCAGCCTTTTCTTCCACACAGGACACTTTCCAGTCTCTTAACACCATGAACATTCATATGCAATCCAAAAGGCGTGAGTGGAGGGACTCCCTCACCCCAGCCAGTGTCTATGCCCCACCCCAGCCAGTGTCTCTCTCCCCCACCCCAGCCAGTGTGTCTCTCCCCCCTCCCCACATACACACGACTGCACCTGGTGTTCCGGAGAAGTACAGTTCACATGGAAGTCTCTGTGCTTGGTACGCAACAAAAAAAATCCTAAAATTGAACAACAGAGGAAACGTTGCTGAAATAGCAAAGCCCTGGGCTTCTCACACCTCCCGTCAGTTACAAATCACGTTTACAGAATCGCGAATTCTCCAAAAGGCATTTGACAAGGTGCCGCTCAGGAGGCTGGAGCATAAAGTAAAAGCCCATGGAATTGGAGAAAGTGTGTTAGCACAGATTGAAAACTGGCTGTCACATAGGAGTCATGATGTGGAGGTGGCGGCGTTGGATTGGGGTAAACACAGTAAGAAGTCTCACAATGTTGTGAGACTCCTTACTGTGTCACATAGAAAACAGTGAGTTGGAATAAATGGGTTATTTTTCAGAGTGGAAAGATGCAACTATTGGAGTACCACAGGGATCAGTTCTTGGCCCGCAACTGTTCACTATTTACATTAACCGGAGGAAGGAATAGATTGGAAGGTTTCCAAATGTGCCGATGATACAAAGGGCATGTTCTGATGAGGATATTGTGATTCTGCAACAGGATATAGATAGACTGATGATGGGGCGAAAATCTGGCCAAAGGAGTTTAATGTGGGGAAGTGTGAGGTCCTGCACTTGGTAGAAGGAATCAAAAGGCAGATTATTATCTGAATGGAGAGAGACTGAGTGAAGTACAGAGGGATCTGGGTGTTCTAGTGCATGAATTACAAAAAGCTAGCAGGCAGGTCCAACAAGCAGTTAAGAAGGCAAACTGCATTTTGGCCTTTATTGCAAAGGGGTTGGAGTTTAAAAATAGAGAGGTTTTGTTGTAACTTACAGGGTTTGGGTGAGGCCTCACCTGGAACACTGTGTACAATTTTGATCCCCTTACCTTTAAGAGGATATAGTAACATTGGAGGCAGTCCAAAGGAGATTCACCAGACTAATTCTGAGGCAAAATTAATATCTTCATCCAGAGGGTGGTGAATGTGTGGAATTCACTACCACAGAAAGTAGTTGAGGCCAAAATGTTGTGTGATTTCAAGAAGAAATCAGGCATAGCTCTTAGAGCTAAAGGGATCAAGGGATACGGAAGGGAAGCGGGGATCAGGATATTGAATTTGACGATCAGTCATTATCAAAATGAATGGCAGAGCAGGCTCGAAGGGACGAATGGCCTAATCTTTTCTATGTTTCTATCTCCAACTTTTCTTCTTTTATGGTTCTCTTGAAGACACCAGTCCATGTTTCTGGTCACTGCTCTTGGTATCTCCTTCCTTGGTTCACAGTGTCAAAATTTGTCTAATTGGGTTCCTGGGCATGATCTTGTATTAAAAGGCACTACATAAATGCTTCTCTTACAGGAATGCCTGCCTTGAAGCTCTGACGAAGTCATATGGACTCAAAATGTGTTTCTCGCTCCACAGATGCTGCCAGATCTGCTGAATTTATCCAGCATTTTTTTTTATTTCAGATTTCCATCTGCAGTACTGGCTTTTATCTATAAAATATGCACACAGACATCCCCCGACACACACACACACCCTCCCCCGGCACCCACGCATGCACACACACACGCACAGCCCCAGAAGGAGAGATAAATCCAATTTCATTACTCCCTGCTCCCTAAATGGACTCAAGCCTATCTACTTAATCCGTACGTAGGAAGCAATTAATCTGCAGACACCCTTCATGCTCTGTGCCACCGATATAGAAAGCAGTCCCCTCTGATCTGCGTTTGATGGCCAGTCACAGATGGGATTTCAAGTTGTTCCTTTGGTTCTGAGAACTGTCTTTTCCACATCTGCACTTCCTCAGAATAGAATTTAATTAATTGGCGCCATTTATGGTCAATTACATCACTAAATTGGCAGTTGATCTGGATTGGATCCAGATGAATTAACCCAGGGAAATCAGTGCTCTTCCAGGCACACAATCCACCCCAACAGACAGTCCTTGTACCCCGAGGGGATCTGACACTCTCCCTCCAGTGCACAGCCCAGCATAAATCGACCATGAATCAGTTACTACTTGATAGCAAAAAAAATCAACACTGATGGGAATAAAGGCAAACACAGCACGGCAAAAATACCTGAGTCACTTGTTGTGGCAGTGAGTCTGATTGAGGAACAGTGAGGAAATATTGATTAGATACTCAAAATGATCAGGAGTTTGAGTGGGTAGATAAAGTGAAATTGTTTCTATTGGCAGGAAGGTGAGTGATCGGAGGATATGGATTGAAGATAATCGGCCAAAGAGCCAGAGGAGAAACAAGGCTTTTTTTTAAAACCGAGTTTTGTTTTTAAACGCTGGATATAGTCATCGACTTCAGGAAGCGTAGTGGAGAACATGACCCTGTCCACATCACTGCGGATGAAGTAAAAATGGTCCAGAGCTTCAAGTTTCTAGGTGCCAGATCACCAATAACCTGTTCTGGTCCCCCCATGCCTACGCTATAGTTAAGAAAGCCCACCAATACCTCTACTTTCTCAGAAGAATAAGGAAATTTGGCATATCCCTGACAACTCTCACCAACTTTTTCACCATAGAAAGCACTCTTTCTCGTTGTACCACAGCTCAGTGGCGAAAAACTGCAGCAGGCGACGGTACAGAGGGACCTCGGGGTCCTTGTGCATGAGTCACAAAAACCCAGCTTGCAGGTGCAGCAGGTGGTCAGGAAGGCGAATGGGATGCTGGCCTTCATAGCGAGGGGGATTGAATATAAAAGTAGGGAGGTCTTGCTGCAGCTGTATAGGGCATTGGTGAGGCCGCAGCTGGAGTACTGTGTGCAGTTTTGGGCGCCGCACCTGCGCAAAGATATTTTGGCCTTGGAGGGAGTGCAGAGGAGGTTTACTAGGCTGATACCGGAGTTGAGGGGGTTGAGCTATGAGGAGAGGCTGAATAAACTAGGCTTGTACTCGTTGGAGTTTAGAAGAATGAGGGGAGATCTCATTGAGACGTATAAGATGATGAATGGGATGGATAGGATAGAGGTGGAGAGACTCTTCCCGCTCAAAAAAGACAGTAGGACTAGGGGGGCAAAGCCTCAAGATAAAGGGGGGGCGGTTTAGAACGGAGTTGAGGAGGAACTTCTTCACTCAAAGGGTGGTGAATCTCTGGAATTCTCTGCCCGTTGAAGTGGTGGAGGCTGCCTTGCTAAATATTTTTAAGACGCGGGTTGATGGATTTTTGATAAGAGAAGGGATTAAGGGTTATGGGGAGAGGGCGGGAAGGTGGAACTGAGCCACGACAGATCAGCCATGATCTTATTGAATGGCGGGGCAGGCTCAAAGGGCTAGATGGCCTACTCCTGCTCCTATTTCTTATGTTCTTATGTTCAGTATGACTCCTGCTCTGTCCAAGATTGCAAGAAACTACAAAGGATCGTGAACAAAGCTCAGTCCATCATGCAAACCAACCTCCCATCCATTGACTCTCTCTACACTTCCCGCTGCCTCGGAAAAGCAGCCAGTAGAATCAAGGACCCCATGCACCTCAGACATTCTCTCTTTCACCTTCTTCCACTGGGAAAAAGATACAGAAGTCTGAGGTCACGTACCAACCGACTCAAGAACAGCTTTTCCCCTGCTGCCATCAGACTTTTGAATAGGCCTACCTTGCATCTTTCTCCACACTCTAGATATGACTGTAACACTACATTCTGCATCCTCTCCTGTCCTTCTCTACAAACAGTATGTTTTCTCTGTATGGTGCGCAAGAAACAATACTTTTCACTGTATCCCAATACATGTGACAATAAGAAACCAAATCAATCTGATAACCTAGGCTGCACTGCCTGTAGGATTCAATTGTAATTTACTAAAGGAAATTGTATATGATCTGAGAGAAAGAAGTCCAGAGCTCCGGGGAAAAGAGTGAGGCTAACTGGGTCACTCATTCAGAGCTGGCACAGCTTGACAGGCTGAATGTACATGATTCAATGATCCTCCAGTTCCTCCTGTGTTTTAAAGGGATTGTTTAATCAGAACACTGGACCCTGTGCAAGCTGCACCTGTCCAGAGCTGGCACATACAGTGCAATCTCACTGGCTGTTCATGCCACGTTCCCGCTGCAGCCAGGTCGGAGAATTCGGTACCCAGCCAAATTTCAGCTCACTGCACTGGGGGATAGGAAAATCCCAGTGTGAATGGTGGTAACATTCCAGCCAGAGTGCATGAGAACAGAACATTCCAGTACCAACCATAAGCCTGGAGGAGATCTCAAACCTCTGCTAAAAGAGCAGGTAGAACGTTGTGTGTGTGTGTGTGTGCGTACACGCATATGTACGCGTGAGAGCATGAGTGTCAGAGTATGTGTGAGTACGAGAGCACGTGTGAGAGTGTGTGTGAGCGCGAGCATGTGTGCGTGGGTGTGACAGAATGTGAGCATGAGCGTGAGAGCGAGAGAGAGAGTGGGTGTGAATGTGCATGAGAGAGTGGGTGCAAGTGAGTGAATGTGAGCAAGCATGTGCGTGAGCTTATGTGCATGATAGCATGAGTGTGTGTGTGGGGGTGTGTGTGGGGGTGTGTGTGCGCATGCATGTGCGGTGGGTGTGCACGTGTGGATGTGTCCCCATCTCCTCCCGCTCTTTACACACTGTCAAATAGAACAGGATTTAATGAGTTGGGGAGAAAAGTTGAGTTACAGGCCTGTGAGTGAATGCACCAACTGGTGAGAGTAATGAAAGTCAGGAGGCTGGGGAACACTCAGGGATCATGTGGAGATGTCCAATGGTGCGGACATATTGATTTCCATTCTTCAGTAATCAATGACATGGAGGCAGAATGAACCTCACACTGGCTCCACTGTAAACGCTGATGGAAAAGTTCATGCCCAAACTTCCCCACAGTGCAAGACACGAGGAACACTGCACGGTGTAATGGGCGTATGCTAAATTAATGGAGTGCCCTGAAAGTACACTTATGTGAGAGGAATTTCTCCCTGATCTCCAGCATTACTATTCCAGCTGGAACAATGATTTGCATGAGCCCACCCCGGGTCTTTCTTTGAAAAGCCACCTCCACACTGTCAAACAGGCTGGAGGTGGTACAATGACCTCACATAATAACCCTCCTACCCCCGCACTTTGCAGCCAGCCCTGTCACTCCACACGAGCCCACAGTCTGCCTCACTTCACTATGCAACAGCATAGGTCACAGATGTTCCAGCAACGGTGAGTCAGCGCACTGCCTACATCGAGGGCACAACACACAAACAAGTCTTTCAGCACAACAGTAATTACGCTCCACGTGATCCTCCTTCCACATTATTCACTTCATTTCACCTCACAATAGATCCATCCATTCCTATCTCCCTCACACACTTGTCTAGTCCCCACTAAATACAGCGATGCTCTTCATCTGGCCAAATGTAGAAGGTTCCACATACTAAGCATTCTCTGGATAACAATGTTGGTCTTGAATTCCTCCTGAGATTTACTGAGATATATGGCTCCTAAGTTTGGAAGCCACACAATGGAATCATCATTGCTGTTTTTACCCTGTGAAACCATGTTATAACTTTAAAATCCTCACTCAAGTCACCCCCCACTTAAATACAGTAAGAGTTTGAGACTATTCCATCTTCATTGGCGGGTATGTTAGCACCCCCTGCAGTCCCTGAATTATTCTCTTCAATAATGTTTCAGCTTCTTTGCAACATGGAGATCAAACCTGCGCAGTGATTAGTTGTCCAACCAAGTTTTCATGCATGCTTAACAACGTCTCTGCTTTTCAATTTTGTCCCATTCAAAAGTGAACCCCCAGTGTTTTGCAAGTTCTGACAGCCTTGGTAATCCACATTACCACTTCTAATGATTTATGTATTTATTTTCCTGGCACTGTGGTTAGTGCTGCTGCCTCTCAATGCCAGGGACCCGGGTTCGCTTCCCAGCTTGTGTCACTGTCTGTGTGGAGTGTGCACATTCTCTGCTTGGGTTTCCTCCGGGTGCTCCAGTTTCCTCCCATGGTCCAAAAGACATGCAGGTTAGGTGCACTGGCCATGCTAAATTCTCCCTCAGCGTACCTAAACAGGCGCCAGAGTGTGGGGGCTCGGGGATTTTCACAGTAACTTCATTGCAGTGTTAATGTAAGCCTACTTGGGACACTAATAAATAAACTAAAAACTATTCCCAAACCCCTGTTCTCTCTCTCCTCAGTTTGGACTCTTATTTCTGGGGACTCCCCATTCCTGCGACCAAAATTTCTCATTTTTCTATTTTGAAATTCATCTGCCATTGACACGCTAATGCTGCAATGTATTCTGTCACAGTCACCCTCAGTATTAACTACACTCCCCAGCTTGATATCAACGGCAACTGTTGATCTTGTAATTCTGACTCCAGAATCCATGTTGCTCTTGCAAACAGTGAACCACAGCGATCCCATCACACACCCTCACAGAACATGACTTTCTACCTTTATCCCTCTTCTCCAGATTTGTATCAGTGTTGCGTGTATGTCTTTGAGTGAATGAGCAGAAGGAACACACATGTGCACACACCCACTCTGTAACCCAATCCACACTGAGGTAATGTGTGTCTAATCGGAATGGAATGTTAGCAAGCAATCTGCACAACAAATTCACTTTTCATTAGGAATGAGAAGTATCAGAGTTTCCTGAAACCCAGCCTCCCCTCAGCATTTACACAGGCGGGCTTGGCTGGCTGCCAGAGGTCACACTGGAGTACTTTATCAGCAGTTGAGTGTTTGAACAGAGCCAGCAATTAAAAGGCAGATTACTTCCTTTCCCTCCAGATAGGTCCCCATGTCCTCATCCGTGCACTGTTCCACAGACTTGCATCTCCCCACACACACCAGCCTGCCATTTCCTGGAATGGTGTGTGACGGAACTATGGCGCAAGAGAGAGCGCGACATTTTCTGCACGGGGGAAAATTTGCAACTAACTGATTCACGCTGGCTTTTCCCTGAAATATCAGAAGAGCAAGAATTTCCTTAACTGTTTGATGTTTCCAATACACATCCAGCCTCTGTCACTTACCTTTCTTTTTGCCTTCCATGCAGAATATTTGCATCACTCAACATCCTTGCATTAACAACAATAATGAATGCACTGCCTGAAGGTTGTGCCTGAAGATTTAGGAGCAGTGTCCTGAAGTTAGCAAAGCCAGTGCATCTGAAATTTGTGGAGTTTGATAACAATTTTCTTTGGGGTTCTTTTAGAATTTTCTTTATGGATGCCAACAGCATACCGAATTGGAGTTAAACTCTTGTACCGCAGTGGGACCAAGTACCAGAGGAATTCCATCAGCAAGGACTCCGCCATATCCTCCAGATTTGGTGGGCCAAACACATAGTATTCTTCCTGAATCCACATTCAGGTAAAATTCCTGCAAACTCAATGACTATGGACAGCACACGCATCCAGATGACTTAAAAGTATATCCCTCGCCAGGTTCTGTTTTCTCAACTCTCATATGGCCAGCATTCCAGGGAACGCTGAGGCACTGCTTGAAGCTTGGGAACACTGACATCGATGATTGGGAGCTTACTACCTGTCTTTCAGAATGACTGAAAACTTGTCCATTAGGCTGCCTCATGTTTCGACTTTAAACGGCTTCATGATGAGGCAGGATGATGGCAGATGCAGATCCTGCACTCTGGACGAACCATGGGACATCCTGCCCCGTATGTCCAGATATCTGCGGGTCAAGAATTGGACTACTGAGTCTCATGAAGACCCGTAGCAGAAACTCGCCACCCCGAGGAGGGGCCATCCTCGATTCGAGAGACAGCTGATGACAATGTAAGCGAAATCTTGGGAAAATTATTCAACACTCTTCCTTCCCTCCCCCACATACATTCTAAAGGATTAAGCATCTCAAATACATAACCGCATTCTGCATTATGACAGAAAAGAAAGCAGAGTACCAGAGGTAACAGGCACAGAGTGAGGTTTCAGAACAGCAGAAAATAACACGCTTGCTATTGGCAATGCCGCAATCACCATCATTTTATGTGTGTCCTTGCATTCCGATGAAGGCAACTGCACTCCGTCAGAAATTTAAGTGCAAGTTCCCAACAACAATGGTGGATGGCACAGTGGTTAACACTGCTGCCTCACAGTGCCAGGGACCCGGGATCGATGCCCAGCTTGGGTCACTGCCTGTGTGGAGTCTGCACATTCTCCCCATGTCTGCATGGGTTTCCTCTGGGTGCTCTGGTTTCTTCCCACAGTGCAAAGATGTGCAGGTTAGGAGGACTGACCATGTTAAACTGCGCCATAGTGTCAGGGAGACTAGCTAGGGTTAATGCATGAGGTTATGGGGATAAGGCTTGGGTAGGGTTGTGATCAGTGCAGACTTGATGGGCCAAATGGACCAAGGATTCTATGATAACAAGGCTCAGAAACTGGTTGTTTTGATGCAAGATTAATCCAGGAAATTCTGAAGCCAAGTTCCCCTTCTCTGTTAAAATATTGCAATACACAGTTTTATACTACCTTCCTCTGACATGCAGTTTTGTAATTCCAGGATCACAATCTGCCCGTTTTCTTTTACTGCCCCACCAGTTGAATCTTGCTCCATCCTGACAGTAAGGATTTCTTATCTGTTGGACCCCTACATCTCAACTCATTAGTCATTCTTCGTGTATAAGCATGCATCAGATCATTCAAATGCAGCAAGGATCATGGCCAAGACTTCCCCGGTATCCATCTGATGTCCACGTGTGAGGGCAGCTCAATGACAATAGGGACTGAGAGCACTGGTCAATGCTCCCCCTCTAACTGAGGGCCACTGAGGCTCAGTTTAACAAAATGCCAACACAGATTTCACTGCTGGGGTGGCACAGTGGTTACCACTGCTGCCTCTCAGCGCCAGTGGCACGGGTTCAATTCTGGCCTCAGGTCACTCGTCTGTGTGGAGTTTAAACATTCTTCCCGTGCCTGCACGGGTTTCCTCCAGGTGCTCCAGTTTCCTCCCATAGTCCAAAGATGTTCAGGTTAGGTTGATTGGCCACACTAAATTAACCCTTAGTGTCAGGGGGTATGTGGGGTAACTACGTGGGGTAACTACGTGGGGTTGCGAGGATAGGGCCCGGGTGGGATCAGCCTCCTTGGCTGAATGACCTCCTTCTGCCCTGAAAGATTCTATGATTTTAAGATAGTGCTGGTGATTCATGTAAATTACAAAAGCGCTCTCATTCAGCTTTGAGCTGTACTCATCAACAGGGTGACTTGGTAGGTCTTGTGGTCCTTTTCTTTTGCAACACAAGGAGATTGGTCAGCCCCAGAGACAGATTTTAGTGGTAATGGGCCACAGCAGACCACAGTGGAGTTTAAAGTTAAATTCACACATTGTCTGGATTCCCTGAGGATAAAATGGCTCCCAAATTAAATTCATGACATTAACATGCCTAGCACAGGCACAATGGGCCAACTAGTCTCCTTCTATGCTGCAAAATTCTATGATATGGAGATGCACAGTAAGAAGTCTCACAACACCAGGTTAAAGTCCAAAAGGTTTATTTGGTAGAAAAAGCTACTAGCTTTCAGAGAGCTCGCTGCTCCTTTGTCAGGTGAGTGGTGAGCACTCACCTGACGAAGGAGCAGCAAGCGCTTTGAAAGCTAGTGGATTTTGCTTCTAAATAAACCTGTTGGACTTTAACCTGGTGTTGCAAAATTCTATGACATGGCCAAATAGAAGTCTTTTCAACTGAGTGCCTCAGCAATGCTCACACACCTAATCCTTCAGTCACTGGATCCTTTGCACTGAGAACTCAATTTTCTTCCCATCAATATCATTAAATAAACACATCCAGCATCTCTTCCAGAAATGTGCTGAGGGAGAAAGGCAGCCTTCAGGTACAGGCAATCAGTGGAGAGAAGATCTGACATTAGGATTTTCAGGGTCAGCTGGAAGAGGTATCATGGCTCCTCCTGTATATACACATTAACGTGCACTGACAGATCATTACGTAGATTCACAGACTGGACACAGTTCAATTGTACTTGCAAGTAAAGCACCACTATAAATGACCTGACTTTTTTTTTACCTACATTGTTGATAGAGCTCAGTGACCATCTCCAACAAGGGAGAGTTGAGCCAAAAATAAAAGTAAAATACTGTAAATGCTGAAACTTAAGATAAAAACAGAAAACGCTGGAAAGTCTCAGCAAGTCTGACAGCACCTGTGGAGAGAGAATAGAGCCGATGTTTTGAGTCTGGGTGACCCTTCATCAGATCCAGCCAACCATCTCTCTGATGTTCAATGGAATTACCATCACTGAATCCCCCCCGCTGTCAACATCCTGTGGGTTACCATTGACTAGAAACTGAACGAGACCAGCCACGATACCTGTTTATAGATACCATAATTGCAACTCATATTTATTAAGACATAACATTTAGACACTAAGCAACATATAACTTCTAGTGTAGAAATCAAGAGGTAGTACATGAGCCATTACTTCATGCAGTTATGTATTTTGGGCAAATGAAGCCACACATAGGGCTTGTTGCCCATTCATGCACAAACTATCACTTGGTCAGAAAAGTAGAAATGCAATTATTATCTAAATGGAGAGAGACAGAGAGAGACTGCAAGGTGCTTCAGTGCAGAGGGATCTGCATGCCCTTGTGCATGAGTTGCATAAAACTGGTCTGTAGGCACAGTAGGTAATAAGGAAATCAAATGGAATTGTGGCATTTATTGCTAAAGGAGGAAAGTATAAAAGTAAGGAAGTGTTGCTGTAACTGTATAAGGCATTGGTGAAGCCGCACCTGGAGTACTGTGTACGGTTTTGGTCCCCTTACTTGAGGAAGGATGTAGCGGCATTACAGGCAGTTCAGAGGAGGTGCATGAGATAGATTTCAGAGATTAGGGGTTTATCTTCTGAAGGGAGATTGAGCAGTTAAGGCCCATACTCTGTGGAGATTAGAGGCGTATAAGATGATAAAAGATATTGACAAAGTCAATGCAGAGCAGATGCTTTCTCTAGAACAAGAGGTTATAGTTAAAACATAGAACATAACAGCGCAGAACAGGCCCTTCGGCCCACGATGTTGTGCCAACCAGTTAAAAAGCAATGACCCTCTAACCTAAACCAAACCCTTTCCATCCATAAACCTATCCACGGATCTCTTAAATGCCCTCAAACTAGGCGCATTTACAACTACAGCAGGCAGGGCATTCCAATCCCTCACCCTTGTAGGGTGAGTAGCAGATTTAAAATAGAGATGGGGAGAAACTACATCTCTCAAAGGGTGGTGAACCTTCGGAATTCACACTCCCAGAGCGCAGTGGATGCCAGGAGAAAGTAAATCATAGAAACCCTACAGTACAGAAAGAGGCCATTCAGCCCACTGAGTCTGTACCGGCCACAAACCCACCCAGGCCCTACCCCCATATTCCTACATACATTTTACCCACTAATCCCTCTAACCTACACATCTCAGGACACCAAGGGGCAATTTTAGTATGGCCAATCATCCTAACCCACACATCTTTGGACTGTGGGAGGAAACCGGAGCACCTGAGGAAACCCATGCAGACACTGGGAGAACATGCACTCCACACAGACAGTGACCCAAGCCGGGAATCGATCCCAGGTCCCTGGAGCTGTGAAGCAGCAGTGCTACTGTGCCGCCCCTTATCTGAGGAGATGGATAGGTTTTTAATTAGTAACGATTGAAGGGTTATGGTGAATGGGCAGGTAAGTGGAGTTGAGATGAGATCAGCCGTGACTGTATTGAATGGTGGAGGAGGGGCTGAATTGCCTGCTCCTAGGTCTCATGATACACGAGGTCTCACTGGACTGTTAGTGTAAAACATGCCCTAGAACCATTGTGAAGATGAGCAGTGAGTTTTCTCAGTGCCCTGGTGAACACTGACACACTAAAACCCATCAAGCAGTCATTCACCTCAATGCTGTAAATTGGGACTTGGCTGCACCCAAAATGTCTATCTACAGTGACTACAATTCCAAACACCTCTGGATGAACAACAGCTTGAGGATGCGAAAGATAATAAATCTTCACATCCAATGGAATCTCTGACTCTGTTACAACATTAGATTGAGTTGCGAGATCCTCAAGTATTTTTCTCAGTCGCTCGAGTCTCACCGGTTGTTAGGGCCAAGTCACTGATAGGACAAATAAATGCCGTGCTTGCCTGTGACACCCACCTCCCGTGACCTCAAACATCTGTCAGGCCGTGCTTAATTTCACCACCCTTGTTTAAGTCCAGCACAGCTGGAATAGCAGGACGCACTGTGCTTCTGATATCCAGAACTCCAAACACCCACATTCATTCTTACCGAACGATGCCTTCAGATTTTGCTTACAAGGTGAAGAAAAGGATGGATACAATTGTAAACTCTGGGCAGAATTATCACTCTGGCCTCATTAGAAAGCTGGTTAGATGTTCATCTCCCTCCAGATTGATTCACCAGAGTCATAAGGAACGCGCAGTATAAACACAGCCCCATGCCAACACATCCACCAGCGAGACCGAGGAGTCAGCAAGATCCCAAGTCACAGTTAGCTCCGCACACCTGGTATAGCCATAAAAATAGATAATTCGACAAGGCTTACCTTAACAGAATTTAAGAAAACAACTGCGAACTTCTATTCCACCATGAATTCCACTTTATGTTACAGCTTGTCAGCTGTGACCCAGTTGGTAGCACTTTTGCCTCTGACTCACAAGGTTCCAAATT
Source organism: Carcharhinus amblyrhynchos (assembly GCF_965287045.1). NCBI lineage: Eukaryota > Metazoa > Chordata > Chondrichthyes > Carcharhiniformes > Carcharhinidae > Carcharhinus > Carcharhinus amblyrhynchos. Next base: position 8,239,404 of record NC_137355.1, on the reverse strand, counting down.
CAAGTCCCACACCAGGATCAAAGCACAAAAATCTAGGCTGAGATTCCGGTGCTGTACACAGGAACCACTGCACTGTCAAACTAGCTGTTTTTCAAATGAGATATTAAACTACCTTTTAGGTGGAAATAAAATGTATCCCATAGCCCTATTTTGAGGAGCAGAGGAGTTATTCAGGTTCACATGCATTTCTTGGTCAACAGTAGAACAGGTTCACTGATCATTATGACACTGCTATTATGGGAGCTTGCTGTGCCACATTTCCTACATTACAACAGTGATCAAACTTCTAATGGTGTACTTCTCTAGTTGTGAAGCACTTCAGTGATTGAGTAAAGTGCTACATAACATAAGAACATAAGAACATAAGAAATAGGAGCAGAAGTAGGCCATCTGGCCCTTCGAGCCTGCCCCGCCATTCAATAAGATCATGGCTGATCTGTCGTGGCTCAGTTCCACTTTCCCGCCCTCTCCCCATAACCCTTAATCCCTTCTCTTATCAAAAACCCATCAACCCGCTTCTTAAAAATATTTAGCGAGGCAGCCTCCACCACTTCAACGGGCAGAGAATTCCAGAGATTCACCACCCTTTGAGTGAAGAAGTTCCTCCTCAACTCCGTTCTGAATGCAAGTCTTTCTTTATGAATAAGTTCAGCGCAGCAAGACAATGGCTGAACCTGATTAAAATCAGCTTTGAACATACCAAGGATGGACTACAATAAAATTGAAAATCAACTTATTTCTAAAACCACAGCTGTTCTGTGTTGTATATACACACAGAAAGGTACTGTATGCTAACCTGCACCCTCCTGTATGGTCACTGGGTGACGGGACAGGATTGTACTTATACAGTTATACACCACAGAAAAGACCCTTCTACCCATCGAGTCTGCACCGACAATATCTACCACTAAAGCCATGCTGTTCCCATTTTCCTGCTTTTGTCCCATATCCCTGAATGTTATATTTCAAATGCTCGTCCATTTTTAAGGGTTGTAAGGTTTCTGGCCTCCACTGCCTACTCAGGCAATGCATTCCAGATTCCCACCACCCTCTCAGTGAAAAGATTTTTCTCAAATATCCTCTGAATCTCCTGCCCCTCCCCCTAAAACTATGCCTCCTAGTGATGACACCTCAACCAAGAGGAACAGCTGCTCCCTACTCACCCTGTCCATACCCCTCATAATCTGATACACCTCAATCATGTCCCCCCCCTCAGCCTTCTCTGCTCGACAGAAAACAATCCAAGCCCATCTAGTCTCTCCTTATAGCTCCAATGCGCCATCCCAGACAACGTTAGGCCAATGCATTTTCCTTTTCATTAAAATATCGGACACGATGCACTGTCCAGAACTACACGTGAATGCTGGCCACTTGGGGACATGAGGCCTAATGGGAACCTCATCATTATACATCACACAACACAGAAACTACAGAATCATTCTATGCCAGTGTTTATATACTCCATTCAGTCCTCCTCCCATCATTCCTCATCTAAATTTACCATCGGAACTATCTGTTTCCATCTCCCTCGTATGCTTTCCAAGCTTTCCCTGAAGCTATTTCTGCTGTTTGCTTTAGCCACTCCTGGAAGGGAGTGAGTTTCTAGTTGTCACCACTCTCTGGATAGAGGTCTCTCCTGAGTTCCCTGTCTGAAATCTTGGTGACTATTTTATGTTAATAGCTGCAGTCACATTCCCCACAAGTTCTCACTATCCACTCTTTAAAAGAAACGTTCATCATTTTCAAGGCTTCTATTAGGTCATCCTTCAGCCTTCATTTTGCAAAAGAAAAGGATTCCCAGCCTATCCATCTTTTGCCGGCACACATATTGATTCATTTCTAATATTATCCTTGGAAATCTTTTCTTCACCCTCTCCAGTGCCCTTACATGTGGGTGACACAGTGGTTAGCACTGCTGTCTCACAGTGCCAGGGACCCAGGTTCAATTCCTGACTTGGGTCACTGTCTGTGTGGTGTCTGCATGTTCTCCCCATGTCTGCGGGTGTTTCCTCTGGGTGCTCCAGTTTCTTCCCACAGTCTGAAAGGAGTTCTGGTTAGGAGCATTGGTCATGCTAAATTCTCCCTCAGTGTACCCAAACAGGTGCCAGCTAGAGGACTGTCACAATAACTTCATTGCAGTGTTAATGTAAGCCGACTTGTGACACTGATAAATAACATTTATTTCATAACATGGCCACCAGAAGGGCATGTGGTGCTCTGTAACCAAGGCTTGTCACAGATTTAGCATTAATCTCTACTTTTCCATTCTATCCCTTGAGAAACAAGCCTAGTGCTTGGTCTGGCTTTTTTTATAAACAGCCTTGTTAACCTGTGCAATGTTTAGTGATTGGTGTATTTGTTCTCCAAGATCCTTTTGTTCCTCAACCCCACATAGACTTTCACTTTCCAAGTAACAAGTGACTTCCTCCTTCTCGTTGCCAAAACGTACGACCCAACAGTTACCAGTGTTGAACTTCATTTACCAAGTATTTGCCTATTCTGAGAGATATTGCCCGCTCTGTATGAACTGGAGATTGAAGCCGTTTGCTCACGTGGAGAGAGCTAAACCGAAAGGCCCCAGTGTTAGCTTTTCAAAAGGGTCGAGCTTCAGAGGGCCATTCCCTTCCCAGAATCTCGTGGAGGTACAGAAATGCAGCAGGGATCCCAGAAAGGGAAGGAAATAAAGCACAGGGATGGAGTCCAGTGGAGGAACGCGGAACAGACGGGGAATAAAATAGAAAACTAGAAACAAACAAATTATGTGTCTAGGCTATAAATCATAAACTGCTTACAGTTCAGGGAAAGAATGCAAGCCACTAGTGAGGGCACAGCAAGCCGATAAATCAACTGGAGTGACATTCCCAAGATTCCAGACTAACACCTTTTTTTGTTCAACTCTCCCACGGAGCACACAGTTTTGAGGCTCAAACGACTTGAGACATTGGCAAGAAGCACCCAGCAGCTCCAATAATCGGATTCATGTCTGAACGAACGAGGAGAATGAAGGGTGGAATGCGAGGGCACGATCTGCCTTGGGGCTCCTTGCACACAAAGCATCGCCTGTGTGAAGATGGGAACCCAGCCACGATCTGTTCAGCTCAGAACAAACCTCTGCTCCAGCAGGCTGTGTTTGCACAGCATGGGCCCGGCTCACTTGCTCTCTCTGCTCATAAATGTTTCATTAGGGCCGTCGCTTGGAATGAACTCATTTCCCTTGCACAGAAGTGGCGAGCCTTTGTGACAACACCATCAGTAGCAGCTTAGCAAGGCAGCCTGCCTCAGAGTGGGGCCTGCCCAATATTTCCCTGACACAAGCAAAATGGAGGTCTTCAACTTGCACCACCTTCAGTACAACAAGCCAGAATTTACAATGCAGTAAAGCCTCTGATCCCCACGTTATGACCAACGCAAGCAAACCAGCAACAAACAGGTGGCACAGGGACGTGTGCCAATAATGTGCCATCTTCTGTTCCAGGCAGCTGGCACCAATTGAAGACAGGGTCTGCGGGGGTGCACAGGGGGGTTCTGGTTTCTGACACTCACTCTGTGTAACCTGACCACTCTGCCTCTGAGGCTCTATTTCGTTCCAGCACAAATTCCAACAGCGATGATATCGCTCAATTTATACGAGCCTTTGCGATCCAGAGGGATTTGATAAACAGCAGTCTAGTTAGTTCACTTAAAGGTCAACATTTCAAAGGGGCTGTGTCCAGCGCTTGCCAAGCAGCACACAGTGGGGCTGGGAAAAAAAGGATGTGCATTTCTAATGCGCTTTTCAAGACTCCAGGACATCCTATTGCATTTTACAGCCAATTTTGAAATGCTGTTACTTTTAGAATATAGGGATCGCAGATCTCTGCTCTCAACACATCACAGTTGCTATTCCACCACACTGTCAGAGAGAGGCCAAAGCCTTATTTGTCAGAATGGAGGCAAAGACAACAGGTGAGGCCTAGGTACAGCTGTGTTTGCTGTAACATATACTCTCAGCTGCCAAGAGCTGGGTGCGGCAGACTCTGGTATCGGTTACAAGAACGCAGGCGTAGTCATACTTGCTGCAATCCACAGGACAGAAACCAAAAACTGCACATAATAACAGTAAGTTTCCTCCGGGTGCTCTAGTTTCCTCCTACAATCCAAAAATGAGTGGGTTAGGTGGATTGGCTGTGCTAAATTGACCCTCATGTTCAGAGGATTAGCAGGATAAATATGTGATGGGAATATGGGCCTGAGTGGGATTGTGGGCAGTGCAGACTCAATAGGCTGAATGGCCTTCTTCTGTACTGTTGAGATTTTAAGATGATCTTATGATAATTTTATGATGATTCCTCCCTGTCAATAGAGTCTGGAGATTGCACTGTGTTAAGTGGCTGAGATTGTCATTATGCGTGCGTAACTATCCTCCACTGACTGCAAACCCTGCCGCACTTGGGAGAACATTTGCTGTAGTTTCGGCTAAGCTCAGCACATTAAGAGCACAAGTCCTGTCCCAACTCCAAGCCATTGATTGACACAATGGTGCTAAAACTCAGCACATTTACATTTTAGTTTCCACTTACAAAATTCTTTTCAAATGAAAATGGAGTTCCGCTGACAAGAGAAAGATCATGAAAACATATCCAGTTTAAAGTCAAACAGGATTAAAGAGATAGTTTTACCTCAGGACCCCTGCAAGATAGCAGTAGAAATATCAATGGGAACAAAAATGCTGGAAAATCTGAGCATCTGAGGAGAGAGAATAGAGCCAACATTTTGAGTCTGGATGACCCTTCGTCAGAGCTTTTTTTTATATAGGTGGCTGTTTACATTGGGGTTCACTAGAACATTGCAAAAGACCAAGGCCGGACATGTGGACAGGAGGGCAGGGCGTGCTGAAGTGGCAAGTGATAGAAAGGTCCAAGTCCTGCGTGCGGACGGACCAAAGGTGTTCTGCAAAGTGGTCATCCAGTTTGCGTTTGGTCTCTCTGATGTAGAGCATTGGGAGCAGCAAATGTAATAGACCAGATTGAAGGTGAAACAGTGCTTCACCTGAAAAGTGGTTTGTGCCCTGGAATGGTGAGCAGAGAGGAGGTAAAGGGGCAGGTGTTGCACCTTCTGTGGTTGCATGGGAAGGTGCCACAGGCAGGGGGTGAGGTGTTAGGTGTGTTTTATTTAGGTGCTGTTCCTCCAGTCTGTGTTGGGGTTCAATGGAACACTGCAAAAAGCTCTGATGAACAATCATACAGACTCAAAATGTTGGCTTTATTCATTCTCCACTCATGCTATCAGAGTGGCTGAGATTTTCCAGCATTTTTCTATTTTTGTTTCAGATTCCAGCATGCACAGTATTTGCAATGATCAATTGGACCTTTTCTGGTGATATTTTGCTAATTTTTCTTTAACTCTGTAATGATGGTGCCATTGGATGACCACATGTTAGAAAGGTACTAAGGCCAAACATACAAAAGAACAGTTGTGATGATCTGGCTAGGGATCAGTAACATCTGTTGCCAAGCAGGCAAGATTGAAATTCCAGTTACATATTAAGAGAATAAAGCCACAAGATAACATGGTTTCAGACAAATAGAAGAATTTCGACCATACAAGAATCAACCAAGGAAACAACCAATGCAGTAAGTCCTCAGTTTAAATCACCCTGCTTAAATCTTGCTTTGGTTTTTTAAAAATGAGATCTCAGTTTAACACCTCATCCAAAAGACAGTACCTCTGACCTTGCAGCACTCCCTCAGGGAAGCGTCAGCCTAAACTTTTGTGTTCAACTCCCAGAGTGGAATTTGAACTCACTACCTTCTGACCAAGAGTATGAGTGCAACCAAATGAGCCATAAGGGATAGTAAAGAGGCAGAAAGAGAGCGGGAAGGCAGATGATGAAAGAGGGATGTGTTTTTCACACAGCGACTGATTATGACCTGCAGTGCCATGCTTGAAAGTGCAATGCAGCCAGATTCAACTGAGGCATCCAAGAGGGAATGAGGTGTGGACAGGGAGAATGCACAGGGCTATTGGGAGATGGTGGAGGAGTGGCTTTAGGTGAATTGCTCCTTCAGAGCGTTAACACAAACATGATGGGCTAAATGGTCACGTTCAGTGCTATATCTATTTGATGATTCTTGGGGCACAGAAATTAGAAAGTGGAAAGAAGCAGAGGCAGAATTACAGGGCGTGAGTTTATCTTTGTTAGTGAACAGGATCACGGCAAAGTAGGTAGTCAGCAATTTATTTTAAAAAGGTGTGCAGGTCAATGCTTTTACTGCGGGTAGAAGCTCAAGACTCATCAAAAGCAGAGATAAATTCAGTGGAAACTTAATCGAGGTATGGTTCCCCTGAGCCCTCAGCACCCAAGCTCTTGACAGGGAATTCCACTCCCACGGAGGACCATCTAACAAACTGCAGATAAACTGCATTCAAAGTTGAGCATCAGTTCCAGTTTTTCACTCTTGTGATTTTTACTCACAATCATCATGTTAAATATCACTGCATCTTTCCTAACCAGTCAAGAGTTTCTCACAATGTCACTGCTAGCTTTCCTGGCCAACTCTTGGGATGGCACGGTGGCACAGTGATGAGCACTGCTGCCTCACAGTGCCAGGGAGTTGGGTTCAATTCTGGCCTCTGATCACTGCCCGTGTGGCGCTTGCATGTTCCCCCTCGTGTCTGCATGGGTTTCCTCCGGGTGCTCCAGTTTCCTCCCACAGTCCAAAGATGTGCAGATTAGGTGCACTGGCCATGCTGAATTGCCCCTTAGTGTCAGGGGGAATAGCAGGATAAATACATGGTGTCATGGGGACAGGACTGGGTGGAATCGTTGTTGCAGCAGGCTTGATGGGCCGAATGGTCAACTTCTAGACTGAAAGGATTCAATGATTTTTATACTTATTTCACCTCCTGAATGTTATCAATTTACTACTGGAGTTTAGCTCCAGAGGCATTAGGGACCCCATGTTGCATTCTTCAAGCAGCCATTCCTATGTCAATCTGGACAGTAACACTAGGCTGGTTAACCGCAGGATGCGTCACATAAAGAACAAAGAACAGTGCAGCACAGGAACAGGCTCTTGGCCCTCCAGGCCTAGCCAATCACATTGTCCTATTTAGACCACCTGCTCATATCTCTCTATTCTGTTTGTTCATTTGCCTATCAAGGTAAGTCTTAAATGTGGCAAACATAACTGCCTCACTTCCAGGCCCCCACCACCCTCTGTGTAAAAGACCTCCCCCACGCATCTCCACTGACCCCACCCCCCCCAAATCCCCCCACTTTATCTTGAACCCCCCTTGTAATTTATCATTTCTGCCCTGGGAAAAAGCTTCCAACTGTTCACCCTATCTACACCTCCCATACATCACCTGGCTCATCACTATTTATAACACAGCTGTGTAAGAAATAGCTTATTATTGGCATCAGTGCAGGAAAAAAAATGTCTCATTTACAATTAGCATTGCTGGCACTGGATATGAGAATTTGTTGTTTAGTTACAAGGCAGGTATGAGAAGCAAATGCACTCAATTCAAATATCAACATGCCTTGCCACTTGGCTGCTGGCTGCACACGGCTGTTCGAGGCAGTTATTCAGATTCTTATTTCTCAATTTGTGGCTCAGAGTCAGATCCTGCTCTATAACAGTTGGGTAATGATGCTCCATTAACCTGAACGTACAGGATAAATTCAGACTGCTGTTGGTTCCAGTTGCTGGTCTGGAGAAAAATCCAGTCCTGTGTCATTTAAAACATTGCGTCTGCCATGGGTTGAAGCATTTGAAATTCATCCTCAATTTCTGAAGGGACTCAGTCGAGGTAGATTGATTGATAAGAAGCACCAAATTAATTACAGCCTCATTTTAATGCAGAATTGCAAATTATTTTCTGCAAAACAAAACACAATTATTAATATTATTATTCCTGCTACTTATTTCCTCGAGTAATGTTTAATCCACATTCAGCAGTTACTATCAGAAGTAACTGCATAGAAAGTTCCAGCTCAGAAACAACTAGTCAATCTTTCGTCACCTCATGTTATCAACACATTATTTCATTCCTCTCTCTGCATTTAAGGGGAAGTAAATGATCGAAGCTAGTTGCTCTTCTGTAAAATGTGGAAACTAAGCTCCAGATTCACACTGTGATGTTAGTGTCCCTTTAAGACTTTTTTTTAAATCATGATCTCTGCAGCTCACAGCCTTAAGTGATGTCATTGGTGGAAGGAAAAAAAAACTGTGTGCAGCTCAGGTGACAACGATTGTTTTTAGTTGTTTTGGCTGCTGGGTTAGAAGCACAGGTAAAAGAGGTCTCTCTCTCTCTCTATTTTGAAATTTTTGCCAGTTAGCTGAAAGCATAGTTTATTGCCATCCTGCAGTAAAGAATCTATGTTTTTGGTGCTTTGGGGAGCTGAAGACTACAAGCTGCTCTGAGTTTTCAGGACCATTTGAACTCAGCATTCAACCCAGGGAACTGGATTCCAGTATCATGTGAGCTTTAGCCTATGCAGTGATAAATCTGTTTGAAGGGTTTGGTATATTGGACATTGGTTTTGATTGGAACATCTGATATATATATATTATATTGGTTAAGGGTTATACATTCTAGTGGTTGTTTTGTTTCTTGTTTGTAATTGATAAAAGTTTTTACTAATTTTCTTACGATACATGTTAACTATATTCTTAAATAAATGTTGATAAAAGCTCCCTAGGGGACCACTTGAATTATATCTGAAGTGAAACATCTCATGCTTATCCCAGCCAAATTCAAGATGCAAAACTTATGATTCAAGCGGGCTTCATAAAACACTTGGGAGTTTGTAACCTGAATTATAATATCATCATTCTTTGGGTAAAGAATTTTCTCCCAAATTTTTTACAGGATTTATTAGTGACACTTCCATGAGTTAAAGCATTTTCTCGATCTGTAGTCTATCAAACTCTTTCATATTTTTAAAAACTATTAGGTAACCGCCCAGATTTCTCTTTGCAAGAAAAGAGAACCACATTCAAGTCAATCTTTCCTCATAACTGCACCTTCTTAATAGCTAGCAGAGTGTTATTCTGCAGCTTTCAAAATGACAATGTCAGATATGAGACCTGAGATCTGATCCAGCCCCCCCATGGCCTTTGCTGCTTATGGACAACATGTGGGGTGCTCTGTGAGCTGATGTGCGAGTCATTGCGTGTAAGTACAGGTTCTGATGAGACAGTTACCACTAGGAAACGGCCACTGAAGAAGCTCAGTGACTGTGGCTGGTGACTCTGTTTTGCGCTGTGGGATTATCCGGGCAGCAGAGTTCAAAACACATGGGTATAACATGCAGATCTGCTCTTGAAATGTCATAAGTAGTCCATGAAAAACAAAAACAGGGATGAAAAATTCAGCAAAAGCTCCTCCACGGTCCAGATGTGGAACAGGCTCAGGTGTCTCACTGGAGCAGGAAAACAAGGCAGAGGTTGACTGGAGGAGCAATGAACTTGGACAGAGAGAACCTGTCAGGGATGATTCCTCCAATCACAGATTCCTCCTTTTCCATATTAGTTGCTCCAGTTCTCACCTAGCCATTCTTGCTGCTTCTACAGAGAAAGATGAGAGGTCAAACCACACCAGGTTATAGTCCAGGTTTATTTGAAACGACAAGTTTTCACTTGACGAAGGAGCAACCGTCCGAAAGCTTGTGTATACAAATAAAGCTGTTGGACTATAACCTGATTCATGTGACCTCTCATCTTGTCCATCCCAGTCCAACACCAGCATCTCCACATCATGTCCAGAGACAGCAAGAATCTTTGATTGGAGGAACAGGCAGGGTGAGGAGGAAGGAGAAAGCCTGTGATTGGAGGAGCTGCAGCAGACAAGGGATTGGCACAGTGGTTAGCACTGCTGCCTCACAGAGCCAGGGAGCCGGGTTCAATTCCAGCCTTGAGTGACTGTCTGTGTGGAGTCCCCGTGTCTGTCTGGGTTTCCTCCAGGTGTTCCCTCCCATAATCCCAAGATGTGCAGTTTAAGAGGATTGGCCATGATAAATTGCTCCTAAGTGTCAGTGGGATTAGCAGGGTAAATACATGTGGTTACGGGGATAGGACCTGGGTGGGATTGTTGTCAGTTCAGCCTCTATGGCCTCTTCCTGCACTGTAGGGATTCCACGAGTCCAACCCACACAACCATGGAAGTGCGACATCATCAGGGAGGCTTAGGACAAGAAGCAGAATAAGAGGATGGAGGCAGCGGCTAGAAACACAGTAACAAGGTCAGGAGCAGACGCAAGAATACAGGGAAACTAAAATAGGACACACCTTCTTCCCAATGGTTTCTGCCCGGCCTGTTTCAGGAATGTTTTCAACAGCAGGAACTAGTAGAAAGAAGGTGTGTCCCATTTTAATTTCCTTACCAACATCATGTTCTCATCATGAGCTGAGAGGCTCGGTATCTAAAGTGAAGGAGAAGGGATTCCCATTTGAACTTGCAACTTAAAGCAAGCATGCCCACTCTGTCAGGATAGAGCCTATGGTGGTAAGCCTCAGGCCTGGGACAATGGTGGATCGATGGTCACTGGTTCCAGTGAGGTTTCCCACATCCTCTGAACCCGTGATCCCATATTAGATGAGAAAGAGTTCCTAGGTTCTCCCCTTGAGGAAGTTAGTCATGGCCTGAGGTACTGAATATCATTCAGATCCGTCATGGCGTTCAATCTCTAACACTCTCCCTATCTGTGGAAATGACAATTTGAAATAAAAACATGAGATCAACTCTGTGACCAGATTACTTCAGATCTGTTTTGCCGTTAGAATCTGGTCCCAGTAACCCATTAATGATGGAAAGGTTTTTGTGGAAGATTATTGATTTTATCGAAGACTGATGTCCTACCATTAATCTGTAAATGTACGCAGATACATCTCTTGCCTGAATCTCACTGGCATACCAAAGATACAAGTTGATACGAGTTGTAACATCATGGCTAAAAAGAGCGAGAGTGAAAAACTGGAACCGATGCTCAACTTTGAATGCAGTGTATCTGCAGTTTGATAGATGGCACTCTGTGGGTGCTCCGGTTTCCTTCCACAGTCCAAAGATGTGCGGGTTAGGTTGATCGGCCACGCTAAGAAATAGCCCCTTAGTGTCCAGGGATGCGTAGGTTAGGCAGATTAGCCGGTATAATGTGTAGGGATATGGGGGTAGGGCCTGGGTGGGATTGTGTTCAGTGCAGACTCGATGGGCCTCCTTCTGCACTGTACGGTTTTATGATCTATGATCTACCTCCTCCATTCTATCAGTCTGTATCTCATCCTCAAAAATATGGCCCCTCTCCTTAGTGAACATTGAAGAAAAGTATTCATTCAATGCCTCACCCATCTCTTCTGACTCCATGGCCTGTTCCAGATGATTTTAATTTTGCATGGCCTGCTCTAGGTTATTTTAGCTTTTAATTTGCGTCTATGTCTCTTCAAATTAAGAAGTGGCTGAGAGTGTGGTGCTCTGGTTTCCTCCAGGTGCTCCAGTTTCTTCCCACAATCTAAAAGGTATGCTGGTTAGGTGCATTGGCCATGCTAAATTCACCCTCTGTGTACCCGAACTGGCACAGAATGTGGCGACTAAGGGATTTTCGGAGTAACAGTGTTAATGTTAACCCAGCTGTGGCACTAATAAATAAACTTAAAAAAACAAACTATTGTTGCTGTGTCAAAATCCAGGAATGGCAGCTCTGTAGGTGTATCTATGCTACCTGGACTGCAGCTGTTCAAGGAAACAGACTGCCAACTCCTTCTCAAAGGCAATTAACGATGGGCAATAAGTATGGGCCTTGGCAGTGGTGCCCACATCCCATGAATAAATAAAACCACAGAAGCACGGCCCTGCGATTCCTCCTTCCTGCGCCCGACTTGCCAGCTCCTCGGAGAGCTCAAAACCTGGGTCTCCTCACAGTGGTAACAGATGGAGAATGGGATCGGAGGAGGGAGACACACTGTTCCAGTGGCAAGGATTATTTTTGAGTTACATATTTTGATGATGATTTCTCTCCTGCAGCGTCGCTGCTAATTTTAAATGTCTACGACAATAGCAATACGGATTGTAACAATTTCAAAAACGTGATATGATGCATAGATTTGATTTTTATCTTGTTTACGTCAACCCTGCATAACCGGCTCAGAAATTCAAATCAGCATCGGTTCTGCAGCATCTTTCCAGGAAATTAGTCAATGGCTTTTACCGTTGGTGTGAAAATCTGCATTCCTCGGTGCAGTAACATGGCATTGTATAACATGTCAGAGTAGTGACACACCACACTCCCAGCTACTTCTTCCGTTTGTTTAATTTGAAGAGACGTAGATGCAAATTAAAAGCTAAAATCATCTAGAACAGGCCATGCAAAAGTAACTTACAACTCACATCCCAATAGCCCACATCAATGAAACAGGTGAGAGAGGATGGCAGCAAGAAGGATTCTGTCTACTGAGAATGTCTGTGAGACAAAAAGAATAAAACAGAACATCTGATAAAGGAGGGGGAGAGGCAGAGAGAGAGAGAGAGAGAGGCAGAGAGAGAGACAGGCAGAGAGAGGCAGAGAAGAGGCAGAGAAGAGGCAGAGACAGGCAGAGAAGAGGCAGAGAAGAGGCAGAGACGAGGCAGAGAAGAGGCAGAGAAGAGGCAGAGACAGAGAGAGGCAGAGACAGAGAGAGGCAGAGACAGAGAGAGGCAGAGACAGAGAGAGGCAGAGACAGAGAGAGGCAGAGACAGAGAGAGGCAGAGACAGAGAGAGGCAGAGACAGAGAGAGGCAGAGACAGAGAGAGGCAGAGACAGAGAGAGGCAGAGACAGAGAGAGGCAGAGACAGAGAGAGGCAGAGACAGAGAGAGAGAGAAAGAGAAAGCCAGGGGAGGGGGAGCGGGGCGGGGAGGGGGAGCGGGGCGGGGAGGGGGAGCGGGGCGGGGAGGGGGAGCGGGGCGGGGAGGGGGAGCGGGGCGGGGAGGGGGAGCGGGGCGGGGAGGGGGAGCGGGGCGGGGAGGGGGAGCGGGGCGGGGAGGGGGAGCGGGGCGGGGAGGGGGAGCGGGGCGGGGAGGGGGAGCGGGGCGGGGAGGGGGAGCGGGGCGGGGAGGGGGAGCGGGGCGGGGAGGGGGAGCGGGGCGGGGAGGGGGAGCGGGGCGGGGAGGGGGAGCGGGGCGGGGAGGGGGAGCGGGGCGGGGAGGGGGAGCGGGGAGAAGACAGGCAGGGGAAGGGGGAGACAGGCGGAGGGGGTGGGGGTGTAGGGGGTGGGGAGGCAGAGTTGTGGGGGTGGAGAGGCAGAGTTGTTGGGGGTGGGTGGGGGGCAGGCAGAGAACAAAGAGCTGTATGCAAAAACCTCAACAATACATGGCATGTGGGAATTTGGAAAGCTGTTTATTTTTCAGCGGTTTTTAATGACAGTAAGACTGTTTTTATGCCTGGGCTAGAATGTGACAAAGTGGAGAGGTTAAAAGATGAAACTGGAGGACAGTCTGCTCCAATGGCTGGCACTTCACGGATATAAATATGCAAGTCTTGGAAATGCAGCTATGTCCATGCTGAACTCCTCTGGTATTCCTGTATTTCCATCATACCCTTTACTAGCTGGTGATCATTCTAAAATCAATGATTTTATTAAAATCGCGCCTTTATTTTGCTTCAACTGTGTTGTTGGTGCGAGAACAACTACTAATAACTTCAGTGCTTCATTACAAGAGAGAGAATCTGGAATTCTCTAAAAGCAAACACAGGAATTTTTAGAAAATCTTTGCCAGTAGCCTTTCCCTGCTGCCTTCAGATCGTCTCCTCTTAACATGTGCTGTTTGTGACCCACAACATATGCAGTGTGAACTGGATAAATTACCAGAACATTGACACCAGTTACCTCTGCATTTCTGTGAGACCATGAAAGAAAGCGCAAGTATTTGATCCCTAAGCCACAGGCAGCTCTGACCAAGGGAAACAACAGTTAAAGATGTTATGAAGCAAACCATGTGTGAAACAGAGTTGAGAGCAGAGGAAAATTAAATAAAGATTTTATTTAAATTAACATCATCATTTAAAAAGCAGCAATGTTTGCTGATGTTAATCAAAATCAGACTGCTGTTAAGGCACACTGCATTGGAATGTTAGAGATTTCTACGAGATTTTGATCCCCCTCCTCATTCTTCTGCACTCCAGCAACGATAATCCTAACTGACTCAATCTCTCCTAATACTTCAGTCCCACCAACTGAAGAATCAGTCTGGTAAACCTTCGCTGTACTCCCTCTATAGAATCCCTACAGTACAGGAGGCCATTCAGTCCATCGAGTCTGTACCAGCCACAATCCCACCCTATTCCCATAACCCCACATATTTACCTTACTAATTGCCCTGACATTAGGGTCAATTTAGCATGGCCAATCAACCTAACCCGCACATCTTTGAACGGTGGGAGAAAACCGGAGCACCAGAGGAAAGCCACACAGACACGGGGAGAATGCCTGTGTAGAGTTTGCACAGTCACCCAAGGTAGGATGTGAACCTGGGACCCTGGCGCTATGAGGCAGCAGTGCTAACCACTGTGCCACCATGTCACCCATAGCAAGAATATCATTTGTCAGATACGGATACCAAAACTGCACACAATATTTATTCTAGTTGCAGCCTCAACAAGGGCCTGTATAACTGTCACAAGACATCCCTGCTCAAATCTTTTCACAATGAAGGCCAACATACCATTTGCTTTCTTTGCCACCTGCTGCACCTGCATGCTTACTTTAAGTGACCACTATATGAGGATACCCAGATCTCATTGCACATTCCTTTCTCCTCACTTATAGCCTTTCAGGTAGTAATCTGCCTTCCTGTTTTTGCTAACCTGACATTTACCCACATTATTCTGTATCTGCCTTGCATTTGCCCACTCACTCAGCCTGTCCAAATCACACTGAAGCATCTCTGAATACAGGGATGCTTCACAGCTCACCCTCCCCGCCAGATGTGTCATCTGCAAATCTGTAGAAATTACATTTAGTTCCCTCATCTAAATCATTAATATATATTGTGATGAGGTGGGGTCTTAGCACTGATCCCTGTGGTATCCCACTAGTCACTGCTTAACATTCAGAAAAAGTCCTGTTTATTCCTAATCTTTGTTTCCTCTCTGACAACTAGTTTTCTGTCCATTTCAATACACTAGCCCCAATCCCATCCTTTCTTTCTGACACTCCTGATCTATGAGGGGTTCATTGTTCATTGCCTGAGGTACACAACAATCTTCACTCCAACCAAGTGAAAATATTCGAGGACAGAAGGAGCAAGAGTTCTCTTCAACAACTGCCTGAAACCTAAAGTCAAAAATCTATAGTACAAAAGGGTAAAAGAATCCACTGAAGACGACCAAGTTATCAATTTTTAACTGACATTAGGGGCATGATTTTGTTTCAAAAGAACTTAAACATCTGACAATGCAGCACACGCTCAGTATAGCGCAATGAGTCTGTGCAGCCTCTCTACAAACAGCTGGACTTTTTCAAGGTGTTCAATCGCCTTAATCTTACTCATAAATTCCAGCAACATCTGTTGTCAGTTTAGATGAGATAATCAAATACTGAATCGGGATTTGAACCAGTGACATTCTGACTCAGACCGAAGAAGAATGCCAACTAAGACAAACTGCCAAACCTCTGCCAGGGTCCAAAGTAATTGTTGGATCCAAATACTAGTTTGCTGATGCCAAAAGTGACCAAGAGCAACCTGCAACTTCGGAGAATTCTCAGTTTTCTGGCACCTTCTATGCTCAGTTTGCCGTTCCAAACTTTCCAACTCACATCACGAGCTGGAGCCACAGTGGAAGAGAATTGGATCACAATATAAGCACCACCAGAGAAACGATGAGTCAGAGGCAGCAGCCTAGCCAACCTACATTCCTGCAACAAAGCAGAAGACTAGAGCGCGAAAGCGAGAGCGCGAAAGCGAGAGCGCGAAAGCGAGAGCGCGAAAGCGAGAGCGCGAAAGCGAGAGCGCGAAAGCGAGAGCGCGAAAGCGAGAGCGCGAAAGCGAGAGCGGTGTCATCATTGTCTATGCTCAAATTTCAAATAATGCATTCACCGTACGATAGCTTCCAGCCTTCTTGCAATTCTCCTGTTTTATGGCTTTTTCTTCCCATCAGCAGGATCAGAATTCCCAAATCAGTTCCAATGCAATAATACCATGCCCAGCTACATAGACTTCTCATTAAATCAATATCAAACGGAATTCAGATTTGTTTCAGAATCTCAATGCTTAGCCAACATCAGTTCCAGCTCCCCGAACTATTCCAAGTGGACTGTAACAGTCTGGTTATTTCCTTTATGTCCTGAATTATAATGGCAAAGGGAAAAAAAAACGTTTCTTCTTAACGAAAGACTAAAAGATGAGAAATGCCTCGCATCCGATTCACAGTCTGGACTGGGAAGGCAAAAAACATCAGCCAGGGTTCCTACTCCTGATTGCCTCACAGTTACTCTCCCAAAGGAAGTATGCGATATAAGAGAACGTGACTCAAGCTCAGATCTGAAATGCCTCACCACAACTGTTGTGCAGATTGCTGGAACACACTGTTGCGCAGTACAGTGGTTGGCATTGCTGCCTCACAGCGCCAGTGACCTGGGTTCAATTCCAGCCTTGGGTCATTGTGTGGAGCTTGCGCGTTCTCCCCGTGGCTGCGTGCGTTTCCCCAGGTGCTCTGGTTTCCTCCCACACTCCAAAGATGTGCAGGTTAGATGGATTGGCCACGCTAAATTTTCCCTCAAGTGTCCAAAGATGAGTAGGTTAGAGGGATTAGCGTGGTAAATGTGTGGGCTTACAGAGATAGGACCTGTGTGGGATGCTCTAATGGAGAGTCAGTGCAGACCCGATGGACCGAATGGCCTCCTTCTCCACTGTAGGGACTCTATAACTGTTTATGGTATATTTGCAAAATGTGGAACACAAAAACAGTTAACATCTTCAGGAAATGAAGAAAGAGAAGCAATTTGACTGGGAGAGCAAGAGGGGGGGTGAGACAGAAGAGTGGGAGGCAGGAAAGAAACGGAGATGAGTTTTCACTGTGGATCAGGTAGCTTGCTCTCCAAGTCAAAATATACCCAAATGAGGGCTCACCGACTCACAGCAAGATCAACTGGAATGCCCCAAGGTCCTTCAATACTGTGTAAACACACCAAAGAGACACTGACATACAGTAGAAACATTTCAACAGACAGCAGCGCTGTCCTAAGTGGGGTTCAATAATACATTATATTTGTGTGACAGAACAGTTCACAGATGCAACCTATAAACACAGAGCAGTCTCTGCCTTCACTATCGAGTTCCCCACCCTGAAACTGCTGAAAGCAGCTCCCAACACCCAGCAGTAAGAATTTGAGACCCTGGGTTTATGGCCATGCCCTCTTGGATTGAACAAGATAAACTCTGGCGAGGGGACAGGGTTAGAGCTTGCCCAAATCCCAATGAGATTATCAGCATTTGAATTTATCAGTTACTGGCTAGAACAATTGAAGTAGAAATTCGAGCAGGCGTGTTGGCAATATCTCACACCAGGTGTGAGAGTCAGGTATTGGCCAGAACAATGGAAATATTCCAGCAGTATCACTGAACGATTTGAGATTGTCCAGATCAGCCTGTTCCCTTGGTAATATTAACTGCTGAACAGTTAAGACAGTAACCTGAGTCTGGAGGTTGGGTGGGAAGGAACTTGCTTCAGTACATTTTGGTTATCACAGGATTTTACTCTCAAAGAAAGGATGCACAAAATATCAGGGAACAGCCCCTCTAAGGGCAAACCCACAGGACAGTCAAAGACCCAACATCCACAAAGGGAAAGTGTGATCACCTTGAATTTGCAGGAAACCAGGTTGTCTGAATAAACTGTATAACTATAACAATTATTACATTAGTGTAATGCATTAGGATGGCACAGTGGTTAGCACTGCTGCCTTACAGCACCAGGGACCCGGGTTCAATCCCCAGCTTGGATCATTGTTTGGAGTCTGTACGTTCTCTCCAGGTCTGTGTGGGTTTCCTCCGGGCGCTCCAGTTTCCTCCCACACACCCAAAGATATGTTGGTTAAGTGCACTGGCCATGCTAAATTCTCCCTCAAGGTACCCAAACAGATACTGGAGCGTGGCAACTAGGAGATTTTCACAGTAATTTCACTGCAGTGTTAATATAAGCCAACTTTTGATACTAATAAATAAACTTTAAATCACTGGTATTTTAGAGTCATAATCTTGCATCTGGAGGAATTATTTAACATCATTTAAAAGACATCATGGCAGCCAGTGTATAAGAAAGGTCTCCTGGAATCTGAGCTAAGCGCCAGAGCAGAAAGTAGTTCAGGAGGCAGCAATCGCTGTGTATCTGGAACAGGTTGAGTGGTTTGCCAAGCTTTCCTATACATTAAAACAACCCGAAAGACAGCTTCTTATTTTACGCCAGAGGAAGGAAATCAAGTTTGGGTCTCTGAGGGACATCCTTTACACACTAACCTCTGCAACATCATTTCTATAACGCCTTTGACGCAGTGGAACATCCCAAGGTGCTTCACAGTTGCATTATTAGATAAAATTGGACAGCGAGTCACATAAGGAGATACCAGGATAGTAATGAAAACTTCATCAGGGAGAGGCAAGGAGAGAGCCCACTAACAGCTGCCAGATCAGCCACAGACCACACACAACACCAGGCCATTACAAGAAGCTCAGTGCCTCACCACACAGCCTTCCCTCCCAGCAATGTCAACAGGATAGGCCAACAGCTCCAGCTCCGTTTGAAACCCCTTGTGTCCCCATATGATCCTTCGCCTTTGTTTTTCCAAATACTTCAGCTCGCTCAGGGCCAGAAAGCCGAGCCAGGCAGCGATTTCACCATTACAATGAAAACAGCTGACTGGATTAGGATCCTGACTGCAGGCTGGATATAGTGAGCTGGCCGCTTTGTGTCCACAACTGGCACCTTCTGTAAAACCACACTCAATATTTCTGGAGGAAAATAAAAGAGGAATGCAAACAGCTCCCAGTGTCAAGGTTTGCATGAATCAGAAATCAGAAGCAGGTTGTTTCCCAAGGCCAGGCACTTTCTGGAATTTACCAAATACTAATCGCGTCTGGCACTGCTGGCCTCTTACCCTTTCATCAGCTGCCCTCAGGGAGTGCAGGGGGAACTGTGATTCAGGACCTGGTTAGGAATACTCGGAACGACGCCAATATCCACTTATTGAAAGTGCACAGGCAGTCCTTGGGGCGGTACATTCTGTACTACACAAAGAACGCACACAGCCATCCGGAGCCAAAACATTCAGTACTAAAACAAAAAACACACAAGGCTATTTGCTGTGCTGGGTCTTGCACACAACACCACACTGAAATCTTGGTGAGCAACCAACAACGGCCCAATAATGCACCTCAAAACTCAAAATGTGCTTCACCTCTCCAGATCATCCCAGAGACATCGCCTGAAGAGCTGCGAACTGGGGAGATGTCTGCATCACCATCACCGCACAAATACCTCACTGAATCAAGAATAGAATCCCTGTGTTGAGGGAGGCCATTCGGCCCATCAAGTCTGCACTGACCACAATCCCACCCAGACCCTATCCCTGCAATTCAACACATTCACTCTGCTAATCCACCCTGACGCTAGGGGCAATTTAGCATGGCTAATCAACCTAACCGATATGTTATTTTGGACTGTGGGAGGAAACCGAATTATTTAACATCATTTAAAAGACGTCATGGCAGCCAGTGTACAAGAAAGGTCTGGAGAAAACCTACATAGACACAGGGAGAACTGTGCACAGTGAGTGACCCAAGCCGGGAATTTAACCTGGATCCCTGGCACTGCG
The DNA here is from genome assembly GCF_965287045.1 of Carcharhinus amblyrhynchos. NCBI lineage: Eukaryota > Metazoa > Chordata > Chondrichthyes > Carcharhiniformes > Carcharhinidae > Carcharhinus > Carcharhinus amblyrhynchos. Next base: position 8,219,580 of record NC_137355.1, on the reverse strand, counting down.
AGTCAGCAGTGCTAACCACTGTGCCACCGTGCCGCTGCACCTTCAGTTCTCGAGGCCCACACCTCTCGGATTTCTTTCTGAACCCTCGCTACCTCTCTCCCCACTTTGTGCCAAACTTTAATAACCACCTTTTTACAGTCACCCATCCTAATGTCGCTTCCTCTGGCTCGGTGCCAATCATTGTCTTATCATGTTCCCGTTAAATACTTTGGATTGGTTTCGTCTATTAAAAAGCGCTATAAAAATGCAAGGTACTGTTATACAACAAGCTTAACACTGATTGACAAGCTCAGCACCGGTGGCCGTAAAACCAAATCCCCCTCCTTCACACACACACACTCTCAGTCCAACATGAGAGATAGAGTTTGAGACACTGCTCGGCATTGAGGATGAAAAGAGGGGAATTCAGGTTGGTAAAGGTGTGCTGTGGCTACCCTGCTTCACCACTGCCTCCACAACTGGCTTGAAACCAGCACTGGGGCTGCAGCTAAGGTTGCTAATCTCAATCGCTGAATGAATTTGACACTACAATACAGCCCTGAAGGCCAGGGTGTTTCTGCCAATAAACGCACTTAGTTTTGCTCTTTTTGCTGCTTTTCACGGGGGGTTGGGGGAGGAGGAGATTACATAATTGGAGAAACTAGAAGCTGCAGGGATCCGCTAAGATTAACAGACACTCCAATACAACCCGCAAGGACAAAGGTTTGGATGCTCCTGTCATCACAAATGTATCTAGAGTATTCTCTGATTTGTGAAAATTGTCTTCTTCAGCTGAGGCCCAGCCTCAGAATTGGCCAGTTGCAATTCAAGTCTCTTCCCCAAGGTGTGTCGGAGTTACACGTGAACTGAATTTGGGGTGACCCAATCCAATTCTACACAGTACCAGGTATACAATTCCATAGAATCGCTACAGTGCAGAGGGAGGCCATTCAGCCCATTGCGCCTGCACTGACGACAATCCCACCCAGACCCTATTCCAGTAATCCCACTTTATTTACCCTGCTAATCCCCCTGATACTAAGGAATAATTTTAGCATGGCCAATCAACCTAACTCGCACGTCTTTGGAGTGTGGGAGGAAACCGGATCACCCAGAGGAAGCCCACGCAGACACGGACAGAAAGTGCAAATTCCACACAGACAATCGCCCGAGGTTGGAACTGAACCTGGATCCCTAGAGCTGAGAGGTTGCGGTGCTAATCACTGTGCTGCCCTATAAATTCCACTTGTTACAATCCACACTTGTACAAAAACATCAGCTTGCATTTATGTAAAACCTCCAAGGTGCTTTACCGAAACATAATGAAACTAAACTTTACAATCACTTAAGGAGATTAGGTCAAATGACCAAGAAGGCTCAATAAGGGAGTTTTTAAGGAATGTTTTAAAGGTGGAAGGGAGGTAGTGACAGGGAGAGGTTTAGGCACAGTATTCTTGAGTTTGAGTCCCTAATAGTGGATTCACTACCCCAAAGTGCGGTGGATGCTGCGACAGTGAGTAAATTTGAGGAGGAGTTAGACAGTTTTTTTAATTCGGAATGGGTTGAAGGGTAATGGGGAGAAGGCGGGAAAATAGGGCGAGGAGCATATCAGCCATGATCGAATGGCAGATTGGACTCGATGGGCTGAATGGCCCAAGTCTGCTCCTATAACTTATGAACTTATAAGGTAGAGTCACCAATAGGGTGAAGGAAATCTGAATGCTTAACAGTGTTAAAATCAGAGCTTTGTCAGCTTGGAGGAGGTTCAGGGCTGGAAAAGAGGGAAAGTGGTTTAAGTATGGCTCCTTACGCAGGACACACACTCAAGTCATGGTCAGACACGTCTGCTTTTTTGTGAATAAGCCAGTAAGTTAATAAAGCTGCAATCCTGATAACGTTCTGCCTCCCCACCTTTCTCAACTGAAAAGCCCCGCTTCACACAGCACTAACAGCCACTGGCTTATCTTGAAACCTCTGCCTCTCTTCACTGGAAGTGAGATAACTATCAGAACCACAAAGAGGAAGCAACTCATCAAAGGCACGCAGGCAAGTACCCCACTGCGATCGAAGCAGCAGATTCAGTGTGCAGGGCTGTCACTAGAGGAATCTTGGGTCAAGGCTGGCTCTATGTCACACTGGCTCAGAAAGCTGAGATACAGCTGGACGTCTGGCAGTTTGTGACATCACGGAAAGAGCTTTGGATCAGTGAGTGTCGTATGGCTCCATTATAAACAGCACAGGGCAGCATCCCAACATTTCAAATGCAGCCTTGAGGACAAGGAAATGCTATTCAGCACCACAATGAGTTGGCATCTCTCAATCAGTTCATAACCAAAAAGCTGTAAAACAACTTCAAGATCATGGCTTAGACTAGCCTTGGAAATCATATCAACAGCTTGTACAATTTTGATATAGCGCCTTTTAATTTGAAAAATATCTCAATGTGCACATCGTGGCAGATGGTGATGGCTAAACTGAATATGAAACAGCAGCTGTTGCTGGGGTCAGTGCAGGACACAAGGCAGTTGTTACTGGGGTCAGTGCAGGATGCGGATATGCTGGCGTTGGACTGGGGTAAACACAGTAAAAAATCTGACAACACCAGGTTTAAGTCCAACCGATTTATTTGATAGTAAACTCACTAGCTTTCGAGGTTTCCCTTTTTGTCAGGTGAAGAGGGGTCAGTGCAGAGCACAGGACAGTTGTCACTGGGGTCAGTGCAGAGCACAGGACAGTTGTCACTGGGGTCAGTGCAGAGCACAGGACAGTTGTCACTGGGGTCAGTGCAGAGCACAGGACAGTTGTCACTGGGGTCAGTGCAGAGCACAGGACAGTTGTCACTGGGGTCAGTGCAGAGCACAGGACAGTTGTCACTGGGGTCAGTGCAGAGCACAGGACAGTTGTCACTGGGGTCAGTGCAGAGCACAGGACAGTTGTCACTGGGGTCAGTGCAGAGCACAGGACAGTTGTCACTGGGGTCAGTGCAGAGCACAGGACAGTTGTCACTGGGGTCAGTGCAGAGCACAGGACAGTTGTCACTGGGGTCAGTGCAGAGCACAGGACAGTTGTCACTGGGGTCAGTGCAGAGCACAGGACAGTTGTCACTGGGGTCAGTGCAGAGCACAGGACAGTTGTCACTGGGGTCAGTGCAGAGCACAGGACAGTTGTCACTGGGGTCAGTGCAGAGCACAGGACAGTTGTCACTGGGGTCAGTGCAGAGCACAGGACAGTTGTCACTGGGGTCAGTGCAGAGCACAGGACAGTTGCCACTGGGGTCAGTGCAGAGCACAGGACAGTTGCCACTGGGGTCAGTGCAGAGCACAGGACAGTTGCCACTGGGGTCAGTGCAGAGCACAGGACAGTTGCCACTGGGGTCAGTGCAGAGCACAGGACAGTTGCCACTGGGGTCAGTGCAGAGCACAGGACAGTTGCCACTGGGGTCAGTGCAGAGCACAGGACAGTTGCCACTGGGGTCAGTGCAGAGCACAGGACAGTTGCCACTGGGGTCAGTGCAGAGCACAGGACAGTTGCCACTGGGGTCAGTGCAGAGCACAGGACAGTTGCCACTGGGGTCAGTGCAGAGCACAGGACAGTTGCCACTGGGGTCAGTGCAGAGCACAGGACAGTTGCCACTGGGGTCAGTGCAGAGCACAGGACAGTTGTCACTGGGGTCAGTGCAGAGCACAGGACAGTTGCCACTGGGGTCAGTGCAGAGCACAGGACAGTTGTCACTGGGGTCAGTGCAGAGCACAGGACAGTTGTCACTGGGGTCAGTGCAGAGCACAGGACAGTTGCCACTGGGGTCAGTGCAGAGCACAGGACAGTTGTCACTGGGGTCAGTGCAGAGCACAGGGCAGTTGTCACTGGGGTCAGTGCAGAGCACAGGACAGTTGTCACTGGGGTCAGCGCAGAGCAGAGGGCAGTTGTCACTGGGGTCAGCGCAGAGCAGAGGGCAGTTGTCACTGGGGTCAGCGCAAAGCAGAGGGCAGTTGTCACTGGGGTCAGTGCAAAGCAGAGGGCAGTTGTTACTGGGGTCAGTGCAGGACACAGGGCAGTTGTTACTGGGGTCAGTGCAGGACACAGGGCAGTTGTTACTGGGGTCAGTGCACAGCAGAGGGCAGTTGTTACTGGAGATAGTTTTGGGACAATCCTGCCAATGATCTGGGAGATGGTCAGTTTCTGCTTATTACCTAGAAAGCAATTATCGCAGTTAGTTGAGAAAACTGATGATGTCATCTAGAATATAAAGTGGGTTAAATGTTGTCTTTTACCAGGAATGGAAAATCAGGGCAGTAAATTAAGATGGGGCAGCAACATAAACGTACCAACTAAAGAGGGAATACATTGCAGGTCACTGTCTGTGCGGAGTCTGCATGTTCTCCCTGTCTCTGCGTGGATTTGTCCGGGTGCTCCGGTTTTCTCCCACACTCCAAAGTTGTGCAGGTTAGGTTGATTGGCTACGCTAAATTGATCCTACTGTTAGAAGGTTAGCAGGTAAATGAGGGGTTATGGAGATAGGGCCTGTGTGGGATTGTGGTCAGTGCAGGATTGATGGGCTGAGTGGCGTCCTTCTGCATCATAGGGATTCTGTGATCTGAGGTCACTGCCTGTGAAGTTCCTATTATAATGATGGATCTATTAATCAAACATTGCACAGAGTTTATGCTGGACAACCAATGCTTCAGGTTTGATCACTGGAGTAAGCTTACAAAACAGTGCCCAGTGCACCTGACGCACATGACATGATCCCCAACAGTTATAGATCCGCATTTAACATGGGGCACCAAATATAAAATGCGTACAACAGGGGGCTGGGGAGCTCTGGGATTTGTCTGCTTAGATTTTTTTTTAAGAGCGTTGTCAGGAGGTTGCAGACTTTCAGCTGCTTGTCTCATTAAAACGTTCTCATTTCCCATGTTGCATAGTTCAAATTGGCTGTAACTTTCCCTCATGCCAGTAAGTGTACAATGGAGCTCACAGCAAGCTTGAAGGAGGTCACCTAGGGTCACCCCAGGGAGTCTAGATAGTGCAGCATATTAAAGTGTCTGGGATGGAGGGGAGCTGGATGGCACTGGTCCTTACACATTTACTTACAATGTTCCTACCAAAACACAGGAGGTCACGGAGGCCAGGTGTAAAGACTAAAGTGCCACCTTGAGGCGCTTGCCCTATTTCAGGTGCCCTGGGCTGGGGGTGGGTGGGATTTGTCCTATTACATTCTCAGCAGTTGCAAAGGGGAATACTGCAAGGCAGCCACAAACAAATCCGGCTGCTTCAATCTCACCAAGTCCAATTTACACAAAGCAAGTCCACATGAGAAGCCTCTGCTTGCTGGTCTGAACCACTGCAGGGCTTTGAGGCTGCCGTCACCACGTGCTCTTGCATCGCGCGCTGCCGTGGGACAAACTCAGGCTCAAGTGGGTGACTGGAGTTTTCCAAGAGGCTGGGTGCAGAGTTCAGAGGATGCCGTCGATACAGTAATCTTATCTCAGCACCGGTGCTCACATTACTAGCACCAGGCCTGGCTGCCGGCAGGCTGCCCCTGATATTTGAAATCCTGTGCACTTATTTCACTTCCCCACAAGGAAAACCGCCTGCTTCTTTGCTCTGTAGATTGAAGATTTGATTGCAGTAACGGTTCCACTGAGCCTGCAGTTTTCTGTTAGCACAGGTCTGTGTAATTTTTTTTTAAACTGCTATTTCATGAGACTTATTTCCCTCCCCACCCCCCACTTTATGACCTGGATGGGTGGAATTTAAAAATCAGCAGAATATTACTTTTGATTCACTGATAACCAATTCCAATTGAAACTCTGAGCAGAAAGGAAGAAACCATGGTCAACTGGCTGGGCTGTGCTTCTTCAGAGCATCAGATCAAACCCAAGATCCGGCCCTTTCCTCCTCGGCTGGGATCTTGTATATCTCTCGAGCGGGGACCATGAATTGGATTCAGTTTGAATTTTATGGAGCAAGGAGGTGGATTAAAGTCTCGCCCAATCCACTTCACGCATTGACTTTGTAACAGTAAAATGGGGTGAAACAAATCAAGCTTTCACTGGTGATTAGGGAGCGACATTCTGCCACATCGCAGATAGTCGGCATTCTGATTAGCGGCCCCCCCATTTTGTTTTAAAATGCTCCCATTTCAGTGTTTCGTGACTGAAGTGATACAAGATGAAATAAGTCATGCCAGGGAGGTCAGGAAGCAGAATTAAAATGCCCACAGCCACCAGCTATTTATTACCAGCCCTTTCTACAGCATATCAGTCTAGCAGCTGCCTCTGCAGCCTCTGTTGTCAGCAGTGAGGTGGGGGGATGTTTTTGTGTGTGTGTGTGTGTGTGTGTGTGTGTGTGTGTGTGTGTGTGTGTGTGTGGCAATTTGAAGCTCGGTGTCACTTGCTGCAAGGATCCCTGCGGGCAACTTGCATAATCTGGGTGGCACTGCCAAAGGCAACAACAGTCAAGGTCATTCCCTCCACCAACTTATTTGGCTGTCGCCTTTGGCCAGGCTCCCTTGGAGAATGAAATAAAACATCACATCAACTACCTGGTGAAACACACTTTCTTCGAATTCCATCAGACTATGATAGAATCACAGAATCCACACAGGGCAGGAGGCCATTTGGTCCATTCAGCCTGCACTGACATCAGTCCCACCAAGGTCATATCCCCATAACCTCACATATTTACCCTGTGCGGGTTAGGTGAATTGGCCATGCCAAATTACTCCTTAGTTTCAAGGGGCCTAGCTAGGGTAAATGCATGAGGTTATGGGGATAGGGCCTGGGTGGAATTGTGGTCAGTGCAGATGCGATGGGCTGAACAGCTTCCTTCTGCACTACAGGATTCTATGATTCTAATCCCCTTGATGCTAAGGGTCAATTTAGCATGGCCAATCAATCTAACCTGCACATCTTTGGACTGTGGGAGAAAACCGGAGCACCCGGAAGCCCACAGAGACATGGGGAGAACATGCAGACTCCGCACAGACATTCACCCAAGCTGGGAATCGAACCCCGTCATCCGATTTATCTCTGAATGGTCATACCTCTTTAAATTTCCCAAGCTCCTCAGTATAACTCCCACCCTCACCCTCCAGGGGTGAAAATATTGTCCATTTGTTTGATGCTGATTTCATGAAATTCCATGAGATTAGTCCTGAGCAGTTTCAGCCAGATTTCCACTCACTGATCCTAATTCAAGACACCGTAGCAACAGAAAATATCTGAGAATGATGGAACACTAATCCTGGCAAAGTTTGGAGCTGCCTCACTTTCAACAGATAACATAATCGTTGTTCTTCCCAATAAAACTCAGCATTAAATCCACAGCAGTTTTGCTACATTTACCCAACAGATCAGTGCAAATAGTCATCAGCAAGAACTGTACACGTAGCATTGCTTACTGCAGTAAATAGATCAAACTCTGAAACACATGACGAAAGCTCAAAGGAAGGGAGCAGTTATTCTTTCATAGACAGTATTTGCGAGTGTCTGAGATGCATGCCTGAGAAGGATATCCCAGGAGCCAGCATTTGCCATCTCATGTCTATCCAGAGTCTCATTGGTCCCTTCTCACTCCGGCAGGTGAAACAGTTTCCACACAGCATCTTGTCCACACTTTTCACAGGGGTGGTTAGTGTGTGTGTAGCTGGAGTCAAGCGAACATGTGAATGCAGCAAATAAAGCGTGTGCAGGCCCTCACACGAACGGGGTGTTCACAGGCATTCACACATCACTGGCGATGTTTGTACAAGTGCTGTGAGTATGAAAGTATGCACACAACGTTTTGTGTGCAAGATGCACGTGAGTGATGTGGGAGTATGTGCACACAAGCGGTGTGTGCGAGTACAAGAATGGTAGGTGCACGCACAAGAATGGAGGGGTGTGTGTGTGTGTGTGTTTGTGAGAGAGAGGGAGGGAGGAGAGAGTGTGTGCGTGCAGGTGCAAGAAGTGTTGCAAGTGGATGGATGGTGAGAGAATGGAATGTGTGTGCGTGTGATACAAAAAAAATGTCAGTTCTAACCTGTGAGTGGTGTACCCACAAGAATTGTTTGAAGGCAGAGGTGTGTGTGTCATGTCCTATCTGTTCCATGGGATGCTGATTTCTGAGGGTTCGAGACATTTACAAACCTGCATCAATATTTGCAGCAGCAAAAGAAACCCAAAGCTAACTGACTGAAGCAAACTGGAGATGTCTGAGCCCAGCCAGCTTACACGTTTAACTTGAAGCTGCCAAGTAGTCAAAAAAAAACCCATCTGTCAACACATTGCTTCTCAATAAAGAAAGCAGGTCACAGAGTTCAGAATTCAGAGCAGCAGATTAGTACATTACAGCAGAGCAAAGATCTCACCCTCTGCCTACAACCTTCAGCACCATTCTCAAAATATCACCTCTCAGCACCTCTCCTCCTCACTCCACAGAATAAGTCACAAACAACCGGCCTTTCGTAGTCTTTCATAGAACAGAAACGCAAGTGTACAGCCCAGGAGGAGGTCATTTGGTCCATTTTACAAAGCCAGTCCTCTGGAAGAGCATGGTGGCACAGCACTGCTGCCTCACGGCACCAGGTACCCATGTTCAATTCCTGGCTTGGGTCACACTCTGGAGTTTGCATGTTCTCCCCATGTGTGTGTGGGGTTTCCTCCCACACTCCAACGATTTGCATAGAATCCCTACAGTGCAGAAGGAAGCCATTTGGCCTATCGAGCCTGCACCAACCACAATCCCACCCAGGGCCTATTCCCACGACCCCACATATTTACCCTGCTAATCCCCCTAACACGATGGTCAATTCAACATGGCCAATCTGCCAAACCTGCACATCTTTGGACTGTGGGAGGAAACTGGGGCAACCAGAGGAAATCCACATAGACACGGGAAGAATGTGCAAACTCTGCACAGACAGTGACCCAAGGCTGGAATTGAACCTGGATCCCTGGCGATGTGAGGCAGGAGCACTAACCACTGTGCCACCCGTGCTGCTGTGTGGGTTAGGTTGATTGGCCAAACTAAATTTCCCCTTAGCGACAGGGGACTAGCCTGGATAAATGCATGGACTTACAGGGATAAAGAGGGATTGTGGTCAGTGCAAACTCAATGGACCGAACAGCCTCCTTCTGCACTGTAGAATTCTATGATTCTACCGAGACAGTTCATTCCCCTGCCTTTCACCCAGATTTTCTTTTTGTTCAAACATTGATCCACTGCCCTTTAAAATAGGATTCTGCCTTCTCTGCAGTTAGTCAGACAATCCATGTTCCAGCAGCTTTATTCAAAAACAATCTTCCTTCAGCCCCTTCCTCTCTTCTTTTAATCAGCCTAAAATGATAGCATCGTTGACTTGCTGACTCACTAACAAGTGAGAAGAGCTTTTTCCCAACACATCTGACCAGAACCCCTTCTAATTCAGAGCAAATTTATGAAAAATAGCTTCTTTGTTGCGGGGAGGGAGCCCCAGTTTGACGAGACACTGCTGTCTGCAATCTCTGCAGCTCTGAGCTTTCATTTGTGGTGGATCAAGGCACCGCTCGACGCCAGTTACCATTTAAAGGCATTGTGCAAGGAAATCCTGGAACAAGTCTAAACCCACAGGGCCTGGCCAATCGGAGCACTGCACTCCAAATGCTGCAAGCAAATGGAAATTATCGTTGTGAAAATCAAAACATTCTCAGCTTTGGCTCTCTCTTTCATCTCCATTACCCCCCTCCTCCCCAAATCCTGCTGCTCTACACTCAAACAATCCATTAGCACAACAACAGCAGCAACAAAGATGAACAGCATTCAAAATTTTAAAAAAGGCATGAGATATGAGGGGCAGCTTTCTTCCTCCATCCAATCTATTTGAAGGCAAAACCTGACGTCCATTCTTCCCCAGTTACCACAGTCAACAAGCCACATTCCCCTACAGTTACGTAGCCCACTCACACAGCACAGTGCTTAGCACTGCTGCCTCACAACGCCAGGGACCTAGGTTCACACGCGGCATTGGGTCACTGCCTGTACGGATCCTGCATGTTCTCCAATGTCTGCGTGGGTTTCCTCCGGGTGCTGAGGTTTCCTCCCACAGTCCAAAGATGTGCAGGTGAGGTGGATTGGTCATGGTTAATTACCCCTTAGATCTAATCTGAAGTTAGGCTGGTATCCAGATTCTTACTACACAGTGGGCCAATCACCCCGTCGAGTCAAGTAAGGTTACTATAGAACCTGATTCCATCACTCTCTCTCAGGCAATTATTCCACATCATAATTTGCCGCATTGTAACAAACGTCATCTCCAGCTGCTTTGTCAATATTCTTAAAGTGGTATCCTCCTGCCAGCTGCAGCAGTTTCCCCACAGTTGCTCTATTAAGACCCCCTCACCTCTATTGTATTTCCCCTGAACTTGCTCTGCTTTTAGAAAAACTACTCCAGCCTCTCTAATCTTTCCACTTCAATGAAGCCCCTCATTCCCTGGGATCATTCTGGTACACTGCTTAACCCCAATCCATTCCAAGATGCCGAAAATGCTTCCAAAAGTAGAATCAGAGAATCCCTACAGTGCAGAAGGAAGCCATCAGCCCATTGAGTCCAAATCCTACCCAGGCCCTATCCCCATAATCTCACATATTTACTCTAGCTAATCCCCCTGGCACTTAGGGGCAATTTAGCATGGCCAAATGACCTATCCCGTAAATCTTTTGGACTGTGGGAGGGAACCAGAGCACCTGGAAGAAACCCACACAGACACGAGGAGAATGTGCAGACTCCATACGGACAGTGACCCAAGCCAGGAATCGAACCCTGGTCCCTTGGTGCTGTGAGGCAGCAGTGCTCACCACTATCCGCCCGGAATGCAAGACACGACTGCAACCGAGATCTAACTGAAACTCTGCTCCATATGGATCAAACCAGGTTAGGATCAACCTCCGGGAATCACCAATCAAAAACCTAATCCCTTTCTACTCGCTGAATGCAAGTCAACTAAGAATTGAAGTGTAAAGATATGCTGTCTGTTCGTGGGGAGATTTATCCTATTTTTAGGTTGCACTCTGAATATTATAAGGGAGAAATCTAAACTTATTACTGTCGCTCAGCTGTCTGTTTTTTATACTTCAGTTAAATTAGCTAGTTAAACATTTTGCTAGAAATGTCGAATGTCACATTGTAAAATTCTGTGCAGTGACAACAGGAGTGCCAGGAGCTGTCTCTTCCCATCATTATCATTTAGATCTGCCTGAAGCCTTCCATGGTCACTGCCCCTCGATTTTCAACTCGCTTGTTTCAACCTCAAATCACGGCAACTTAAAATGGTGGCAGTTCAGAAGGTGGCTATTCAGCATGTCATGTCTGTGCTAGCCCCCTGAAGCAGCAATTCACCTTGTGCCATTCCCTTGCCTTTTCCCCACAGCCTTGCAATTGTTCTCTTTCAGGGAATGATCCAATTTCCATCTGAGAGCCTCAAATGGCCCTGCCTCCATCACACCCTCAGCAACTGAATTCCAGATCCCAACCGAAGATGTGCAGGTTAGGTGACTGGTCAAAATAAACGTCAAGGGGATTAGCGAAGTAAATGAGGTCACGGGGATAAGGTCTGGATGGGCTTGTGGTCAGTGCAGACTCAATGGGCCAAATGGTCTCCTTTTGCACTGTCAGGATTCTATAGATTCTAGGATATTTGAATACTGCTCAAAAAAAAAAGGGATTTCCTTTGTTGTCGCTTTGCTGCCTGTCACACAAATGAGTAATGTGGTATATGGATTTCAACACAGTGTGATACTGGATATGATGGGCCAATATCCCAAAGACCAGTGGATTGTGTCAAACATTTTCCTTCTGCTGTTTGCAACGGGCAAGATACAGACTATATACAACCAACCCACGCTTGCAAAACTCAGAACACAAGTGTCCAACATAGATGTGATTCTGTGATTGGAGAACACTTGCTAAGTAATCCTCATTGTGCTAAGGACTACATTGACAACCAATTTAAGATCGTCAATCAGTCTCACATTGCGGGGCATCTGCAGGTACTGAAAGCTACATATATGAATACACAGGGCCCTGTTCTTTGCAGAAAGAACATGTACATGTACACATTGCAACTGTTTCAACTAAACAAAACAGTGACAGCCATTCACTGATCCATTCCTCAGGGCAATGCCTTGACCAGATTCAAGCTAATTTCCAACAATGCTTAGCAGTTAACTGTCAGTCATCAATAACTAGTATACTCCCCACAACAACCACTCTATCAGAACCCACTTGCCGACCAATCAGCACCCTCTTCCCATACAGTGCAAATTTGTTGAATTCCCTGACATTGATGTGTGCATGACCAAAAGCTTTGTCTCCATTTTCTTTCAGCAATACTCAAGTTCCATATCATCAAATGCCGAAGATCTTTATTTCCCTCTACATCTGTAGTTCCCCAGACAAAGAGGCAATCTTTCCAAAGGAAGTACGTGCTCTGAGGTACTATTGACTGAACAGGATTCAAAGAGAAGGGATGTGCCTTCCCAATTTCCCACAAACCATGTACAGGAGTACACGACAGCCAGTGCTGTTTTCCCACAATCGCACAATTCAGATCAGCAAGCCAGCCAGTGTCTCACCATCCCATTAAGCAGCAGGCCAGGACTGCCTTGGAGTGGGACACCTTGAAATAAGGGTGACAATTCCATTACTCTAACGTTTCATTTCAAGAAATACATTCAGCGGAAGTAAATAGGCATTACTATCTTCAACTTTCCAATGTCTCAGACCTTTAGAATCAGATATTCAATCGAGGCCCCGTCTACTCCCTCAGCTGGATACAGAAGTCTCATGGCACAATTTCACAACAGGGAGATTCACCCAGATGTCTTTGCTAAAACTGATGTTCAGCTTAAATAAAACCAAAAAGGCACTGGAAATTCTCAGCAAGTCCAGCAGCATCCATGGAGAAAAACAAACATTTCCGATAACCTTTGATAACCTTTCATTAGAATCTGATTTTTTTTTAAAAATCGATCACTTCTTTCGAGGGCCTATTCTTTCATAAATTGGCTGCTGTGTTTCCTACATTATAACAGATCCACATTTCACAATGTAGTACTTATTTGGCTATAAAATGCTTTGGGGCTTGCCGAGGTTTTGAAACATGCTACTTAAATGCAAGTCTTTTTCTAAAATAACGCGCGCACTGAATAGAGTAGGTTTTAACTTTTAATTTGATCAGGAAGTTTGTACTGAAGGTTATTCATTTCAGCAGCTGGTGAGGAACAAGGTTCAAGCGCCACCTGAGCCACATTTCTGCAGTGCTAAGCAAAGCGTTACTTCCTGCATTTCACTGACTAATGCTGCCTACTTGCAATCCTCACGTACTCCTGTTCTGCACCTTCTCACCTTATTGCATACGCGCCGGTGATTTTTAAAAGTTGCATCCTCTCTTTCAGTTCACTTCCTATACTTCTCCAGTTTGGCACAAGTCACTTCAAAAGGACGCACGGTGCAAACATGTCCGCAATTTTAACAGAAGCAACAACCGGAATCTTTTAAGCTGAGAATAACAAACAAATCTGGGATTGCTTGGTTTTAATCAAAACCATCATGTGATAGCCAAGCTATTTGGAGACATATTCAAAATAGCTACGCTAATAATGGCCTGTAAGATTCGTGTCCCCAATATAAACTCCAAAAATGGCTAACATACAAATCTGTATTTTAGCACATTGAAACCCAGAGCTCTTCTAACCAATCTACAAACAGATTTAATCATTTTTAACAATGCAACTGAGTTTGCCTTTTTTTTAATGTCTGCAAGCCACATTCTGCAAGACTGTGGTCCCTGCTACATCTCCCAGATCACAATTCACAGGCTCTCTCATTCAAGCAAAAAGCTTTGAACAGCAAAAAAGCTGATATGATTTTCTTACCATCTTCCGTTTCCTGCCACACAATCCCTTCGAGATTGACACTTGTCCCTGGTTCACAGGGGCCTAGACACTCAGGCTCTGTTGCGAGTCCAACATCGCAGGTATTGACCGCAATCGATCGGGTGCGGACCATGATCTGCTCCACTGGGGATGCAACACCACTGCTGACAGGAGGCAGAAGATGAAGGGGTGGCGGGGCTGGAGTGGAGGCAGGGGAGTCCATCTGCTGGGGGAGGGGGGAAAACAAAGTTAAACAAGCATTAATTGGAAGGAATCTTTTCAACACCATTCTTGTGCCAGCTTAGATTCCAAGGCTTCACACAAAATAACTATCCTATATCTAAAGAGCAGCCAGGCAAGAAAGAAAGATAGTAAACCACTATCAGATGACAGTTTCATGATGGGTAGCCCTGCAGTGACAGTGGTAGAGCACTTGGCTCACAATCAGGTCAGGAAGATTTACTAACATTCACACTTAGCCTTCCATTGCGGAATCCTTCAATCAATCAATATCAAGTCCTCTGAAAAAAAAATTTACAGAAACATTTGAAGAATGCACTACATATCACCCCATCCAGAACAGCCAATTCAGACTCAAGAGAACATAAGAACATAAGAAATAGGAGCAGGAGTAGGCCATCTAGCCCTTCGAGCCTGCCCCGCCATTCAATAAGATCATGGCTGATCTGTTGTGGCTCAGTTCCACTTTCCCGCCCTCTCCCCATAACCCTTAATCCCCTCTCTTATCAAGAACCCATCAACCCGCTTCTTAAAAATATTTAGCGAGGCAGCCTCCACCACTTCAACGGGCAGAGAATTCCAGAGATTCACCACCCTTTGAGTGAAGAAGTTCCTCCTCAACTCCGTTCTAAACCGCCTCCCCTTTATCTTGAGGCTGTGCCCCCTAGTCCTACTGTCTTTTTTGAGCGGGAAGAGTCTCTCCACCTCTATCCTATCCATCCCATTCATCATCTTATACGTCTCAATGAGATCTCCCCTCATTCTTCTAAACTCTAACGAGTACAAGCCTAGTTTATTCAGCCTCTCCTCATAGCTCAATCCCCTCAACTCCGGTATCAGCCTAGTAAACCTCCTCTGCACTCCCTCCAGGGCCAAAATATCCTTGCGCAGATGCGGCGCCCAAAACTGCACACAGTACTCCAGCTGCGGCCTCACCAATGCCCTATACAGCTGCAGCAAGACCTCCCTACTTTTATATTCAATCCCCCTCGCTATGAAGGCCAGCATCCCATTAGCCTTCCTGACCACCTGCTGCACCTGCAAGCTGGGTTTTTGCGACTCATGCACAAGGACCCCGAGGTCCCTCTGCACCGTCGCCTGCTGCAGTTTTTCGCCACGTAAGTAATAGTCCTTCCTACCATTCTTCAAGCAAGCACTCCTCCCAGCACGGTCCTGAAGTCTCCAGGAAGTGCAGATTAACTCCCTAGACATTTCTGAATGCAATCTTTAAAATGAAATGATTGTTTAAAAAATGTGTTTTTTAAAACCTTTTATTTAGGTATAACAATGAGTCAACCTGACTCAAAATGTTGATTTTATTCTCTCTCCACAGATGCTGTCAGGCCTGCTGAGATTTCCCAGCAATTTCTGTAATAATGTTGGAGTTTGGGAAAAAATAAGCCTGTTCAATTGGATGATTCTTGACTTGTCAGATAAAGCAACCACTTGGTTCCCAATTAGTTGGGGAAGGTACTGAGCCATCTGCATGGATATGGTGGACAACTGATGCTTGGGGATGTGTGGGTTGGGGCACTTAGGGGTCATGTGATGTAACCTCCAATGCTAACATGCGTGCCCATTCAACGATCAGTAGTGTGACTGAACTAGATTCCCACAATATCAAAGGCCCACCCTGCTTCCTGGGGGGTAGAGCCAGCCAAATAATCCGATTCGCCATTCTCTGCTGATAGTCTGGAAATATTCTCAAGTATTCATCCAATCCCTATTTGAAAAATACCAACAAATTGATTTCTATCACCCTTTAGGCCGTGCGTTCCAAATCATGAAATATATCAGAGTAAAATAATGTAATCTCTGATCTTTCTGCCTGGGCATTTTAAATCTGTGTCCTTCAGTTATTGATCTGACTGCCATTCTAGACAATCTCTCCTGGTTCACTGTTCGTGATTTGGAAAGCCTCGGACAAATCTCCTCTTCAGTTTCTCTATTTTTCCTATTTTGAGGACAGCCCCAGTTTCTCCATATAATTCCTTACTTCTGCCATCATTTTTTTTCCCTTTTTAAACTTTTACTCCATTCTCAAAATTACAAAGTCAATGCTCAGAATGGACCAGACAGCCTCCTTGTTGCTCCAAAAGCCAAAATCCAATTGAATCCAATTCACGGTCCCCGCGCAAGAGAGACAAATGAGTTCCAAGCTGACAACATATGCGCCCCATCTTGGGCTTGATCTTAACTAAGGGTCAACAATTAGCAGGCAGGAATCACACTCTGAATTCCACAGCAGGGTTAATCATTGCTCAACCACTCAAACTTCTTGCCCAGGAGTGATTTGATTTTATACCCTATGAGATCACTGAAAGAACAGAATTCAATTACATTCCTTGTGTGAAATAATATCATCATGCAACTGCAGAAGAAAGATTTCTTCTACAAAATGGATACGATCTTGTGCAGATTATCTGCGTTACAAGTCTTGAATCTTGTCATCATATATGAATTTGCCATCATTGTGTCCATAAAGTAAAGCTTATTTAATGTAAGGTTTACATTAACACTGCAATGAAGTTACTGTGAGATTCACCGCACTCTGGCACCTGTTTCGGTCAATGCACCTAACCAGCACATCTTTCGGACTGGGGGAGGAAACGGGAGCACCCGGAGGAAATCCACGCAGATATGGGGAGAACATGCAAACTCCAGACAGTGACCCAAACCGGGTATCGAACGTGGGTCCCTGGTGCTGTGAGGCAGCAGTGCTAACCACTGTGCCACCATGCCGCCCACAGCACAATATAGCACAATGTGCAAACTGGGAGATGTCTCAGACTATTTGACTGCCGGAAGCATCACAATTACAATAAATTCAGTCCTTACCAGAGGTCCACACATCAGGGCATGCTGGGTAGTAATCAGGGACAGGAATCCCAAAGAATCCCCCCTCACCACTCAAGTTAAGATAAGTTTAAAAAAAAACGACAGCACAGGAACAGGCCCTTCGGCCATCCAAGCCTGCACCAATCACGATGCCTGCCTAAATTAAAACCGTATGCACTTAGAGTCCGTGTCCTTCCATTCCCATCCTATTCATTTATTCGTCTAGATGCCCCTTAAATGCCGCTATCATACCTGCTCCCACCGCCTCCCCGGACAGCGCGTTCCAGATATTCACCACCCTCCGTGTAAAAAGCTTGTCTCGCGCATCTCCTCTAAACTTTTCCCCGTGCACCTTAAACCTATGTCCCCGAGTACTTTTCTACCTGAGGAAAGAGCCTTTAGACTATCCACTCTGTCCATGCCATTCAATCTTGTAAACTTCTATCGGTCAACTCATACCTCTAAGTTTCTTGATTGGTGTGGTTCAATCACTCACTGTCTTAACCAACTGAAGATCAGGGTAATACCTTTATTATGTGGAGAACACTGAATAACTTCATGCAGTCAGCTGCACCCCTTGTAAAAGGGAAAGCGTGTTCCACTGAACAATCACAATCTCTAATCATCAGAAATATTTATTGTTGTGCAGCAGTCAGAGAGTCTCAGACTAGCTGTGTTGCTTCTGTGTTTTGTGTGCTAACAGAGTCAGTCAGTCAGTCATTCAGTAGAATTCACACCCTGTTATACTATATCGAACACAATGTCTCTTTTTAAATAAACGCAGGCGAGCTCCACTTTCTGCTGTCCCGAGGGTCGGCAATACTGAAAGAGCACTCCCTGTTCAAGTTCTGTAACAGCACAATCTGAGGGAATTCTTCAGAAAGATACGTGCATTGAGAACTGCAACACGAGTGACCCAGCCAGGATCTGTTTTCGACATGATACAAATGCAAGTTGTTTACGTTGCGCAAAGTCTGCAGATTGCAGCCTCGATAAGTCCGACTGCCTTGTTTCTCGGTAAGTATCCGTCACTGACCACAGTCCAATTCTGTCACACAGTCAAGTGCATTCATATGTCAAGTGACAATGAGTAAATGTGGATATGGTGCTCACCTACAGACACCTCGCTGACCCCTCCCCAACCCTCCACCCCATCCCCTTAACCCTCCCAATACTCATTTATCTCAGTTCAGAGTTTGGATGATGCCGAAGGACGGAATGCCAGGACCTGGGTGTCTGTCAAAACACTGAGTTCAGGAAGAGAGGATGATAGACAGTGGTGTTCCCCAAGTGTCCATGCTGGAAACCCTGCTTTTTTTTTGACTGCCATGATCTGTAGATACAGATAAACATTTTAAAAACAAATTTGAACATCCAGGAAAAGCATCACACAAGTTTTCAAATTTTAAGACTTTTATTGTAACAAACAAACAACTGGGGGCATGGCCTCAAAATAAGGAGAAGCAGATTTAGGACTTAGTTGAGGAGGAACTTCTTCACACAAAGAGTTGTGAATCTGTGGAATTCCCTGCCCAGTGAAGCAGTTGAGGCTACCTCATTGAATGTTCTTAAGGCAAGGATAAATACATTTTTGAACAGTAAAGGAATTAAAGGTTATGGTTAGCGGGCAGGTAAGTGGAGCTGAGCCCACAAAAAGATCAGCCATGATCTTACTGAATGGTGGAGCAGGCTCGAGGGGCCAGATGGCCTACTCCTACTCCTAGCTCTTATGTTTTGGCATTAGCTAAAGAATGAAGAAAGTAGTGTCCAAGAACTCTTTGAACAATCAGCAAAGATAGCTGAGGAAGGAGAGTTTCTCTGCCTATACCTGCAAACAAACAAAGCAGATTGACAGCAACACTAGCATGCGCTCCAAGGCCATGATCATCCTGAGCTCCTTTGAGAATATTTGAACGTATTGAGAGTGAAGTTGCCCACAAGACTCATTAAGACAAGGTCTCAACCATTGGCTTCCAGGAAGTCTAGGCAGCCAGGCATACACCAGCCACGACCGGAGAGCTGACCAAGCTCATTGTGTTGCAAAGAAAGCTTCTGACAAAAAAAAGATGGTTAACAAAACTCAAGCTCGTGAAGTAAGAGGCTCACGGTCAGTTTGGATTTTTAAAAAACTGACAGACAAACAGTGAATAATAATAGCTCATTTACAGGTTGGAGGATGGTAGAGAGTGGTGTTCCCCAAGGATCTGCACTGGAAGCCCTGCTTTTATTTGAACTGTTATGATCCACAGATACAGGTAATGTTTTGAAAAGATACTTGAACATCCAGTAAAAAGACCTCACAACAAGTTTTCAGGTTTCACAGCTTTTACTGTAACAAATACTAAAAGCAACATTAGCTAAACACAATTCAGTAGGCAACCCATAGTCTAAACAACTTCCTGTTAACTTATAAAACGGCCAAAAATCCTCCTCCACGCCTTTTTTTAAGGTTAATTTTGCAGGATGCGAGCAACACTGGCGAAGCCAGCATTGATGTGAATCAGAAGGTGGTGATGTGCTGAGGAGCAGTGGAGGATTTTTAAGGAGATCTTTCTTGGTGCTCAGCAAAAATTTATTCCGATGGTCAAAAAAGACCGTAGGAGGAGAGGTAATCAGCCGTGGATAACGAAGGAGGTGAAGGAAAGTGTTAAATTAAAAGCGGAGGCGTTTAGAGTAGCTAAGAGTAGTGGGCAAGAAGAGGATTGGGAGAGGTTGAAATGTCAACAAAGATTGACAAAGAAATTGATAAAGAAGGGTAGGATAAACTATGAAGCTGGGCTAGCGCTTAATATAAAAAACGATAGCAAGAGTTTTTATAAGTATATAAAAAGGAAGAGGCTGGCTAGGGTGAACGTTGGACCCTTAGAGGATGAGAAGGGGGGCTTAGTGGTAGGGGATGGGGAAATGGCTGAGGTCTTGAATAACTTTTTTGTTTCGGTATTCACGGAGGAGGACGTGAATAATTTGCCGGGTGTTAGAGATGGAAAGGTGGTAGGACTGGAGGGTCTCGATGACATTACTGTTACTAGAGAGGTGGTGCTCAACAGACTGGAGGGGCTGATTGTGGACAAGTCCCCAGGACCGGATGGAATGCATCCGAGGGTTCTGAAAGAAATGGCGGAGGTGATAGTGGATGCCTTGGTGGTTATTTTCCAGACGTCGCTGTATTCGGGGAAGTGCCGGAAGATTGGAAAGCGGCTAATGTTACGCTGTTGTTTCAGAAGGGTGCCAGGCAAAAGGCGGGGAATTATAGGCCGGTTAGTTTAACATCTGTTGTAGGTAAAATGTTAGAATCCGTCATCAAGGAGGAAATAGCGAGGCATCTTGAGGGGAATTGCTTGATAGAGCAGACGCAGCATGGTTTCGTTAAGGGGAAGTCGTGTCTGACGAATTTACTGGAGTTCTATGAGGATGTGTCTAGGGCGGTGGATAGAGGAGAGCCGGTGGATGTGGTCTTTCTTGATTTTCAGAAGGCGTTTGACAAGGTACCTCACAAGAGGTTATTGCAGAAGGTCAGGGGACATGGAGTTGGGGGTAGGGTATTAGCGTGGATAGAGGACTGGTTGTCAAATAGGAGGCAGAGAGTGGGGGTCAATGGGTGCTATTCGGATTGGCGGTTGGTGACTAGTGGAGTGCCTCAGGGGTCGGTGCTGGGGCCTCAGCTATTTACCATTTATATAGATGATCTGGAGGAGGGAACTGAGTGTATGGTGTCGAAATTTGCTGATGACACCAAGATTGGTGGAAAGGCAAATTGTGCGGAGGGTGTGGAGAGTCTGCAGAAGGATCTAGATAGGCTAGGCAAATGGGCCAGGAACTGGC
Organism: Carcharhinus amblyrhynchos; assembly: GCF_965287045.1. NCBI lineage: Eukaryota > Metazoa > Chordata > Chondrichthyes > Carcharhiniformes > Carcharhinidae > Carcharhinus > Carcharhinus amblyrhynchos. The sequence continues at coordinate 8,198,805 of NC_137355.1, read as the reverse complement.
AAATGGAATTTAATGTTGGCAAGTGCGAGGTGGTACACTTTGGTAGGAATAATGGTAGGAAGGATTATTACTTAGGTGGCGAAAAACTGCAGCAGGCGACGGTGCAGAGGGACCTCGGGGTCCTTGTGCATGAGTCGCAAAAACCCAGCTTGCAGGTGCAGCAGGTGGTCAGGAAGGCTAATGGGATGCTGGCCTTCATAGCGAGGGGGATTGAATATAAAAGTAGGGAGGTCTTTCTGCAGCTGTATAGGGCATTGGTGAGGCCGCAGCTGGAGTACTGTGTGCAGTTTTGGGCGCCGTACTTACGCAAGGATATTTTGGCCTTGGAGGGAGTGCAGAGGAGGTTTACTAGGCTGATGCCGGAGTTGAGGGGGTTGAGCTATGAGGAGAGGCTGAATAAACTAGGCTTGTACTCGTTAGAGTTTAGAAGAATGAGGGGAGATCTCATTGAGACGTATAAGATGATGAATGGGATGGATAGGATAGAGGTGGAGAGACTCTTCCCGCTCAGAAAGGACAGTAGGACTAGGGGGCACAGCCTTAAGATAAAGGGGGGGCGGTTTAGAACGGAGTTGAGGAAGAACTTCTTCACTCAAAGGGTGGTGAATCTCTGGAATTCTCTGCCCGTTGAAGTGGTGGAGGCTACCTCGCTAAATATTTTTAAGACGCGGGTTGATGGGTTTTTGATAAGAGAGGGGATTAAGGGTTATGGGGAGAGGGCGGGAATGTGGAACTGAGCCACGACAGATCAGCCATGATCTTATTGAATGGCGGGGCAGGCTCGAAGGGCCAGATGGCCTACTCCTGCTCCTATTTCTTATGTTCTTATGAGCTGCTTTCTTAAACCACTGCAGTCCCTGGGGGGAGGGGGAGGGGGAGGGGGAGGGGGAGGGGGAGGGGGAGGGGGAGGGGGACGGGGAGGGGGGGTTGATATACCCGCAACGCTGTTAAGGAGGGAATTCAGGATTTTGACCCAGCAATAGTGAGGAAACAGCGATATATTTGCAATTCACTGTGGATTCAGTTGCAAGGAAATACACACTTTTTTTTAGAAACTTGGAGGAAGTCAAGGGAACTAATACAGGGTGTGGGAAGGAACAATGTAGCAATCATATAATGTTGCAATTGTCTGGGACAAATATGGCAACGTTTTTACTTCCTCTGATCAGAGCTGACATTAATGAAATGGGCTATTCCCCAAAACATGCATTTATATTGCAGTCTTATATTGCCCCAAGGAGCTTCATAGCAGCATAATTAAAATTAAAACTGACACAACCCACATAAGGAGACATTAAGACAAGTGACCAAAAGCCTGTGCATAGGTTTTAAAAATGTCTTGAAGGCAGGGAAAGAGACATAGAGAGATGCGTGGAGGGAATTTTAGCGGCAGCTCACACTGGGCTGCCAGTAAAGGGGCGATTAAAAGCAGGAAGGCCAGAATTGAAGAAGTAGAGGGATTAGTTTGTCTTGCACTATCCTAGCAAATGTGTGAGATTGCGCGGATGAGGCAGGGGAGGGGGCCTGGCTAAGCGTCCTTCTGCACTGTAGGGATTCAATGATCACAAAGAGGTGTAGGGCTGGAGAAGGTGGGGGGAGGGGGGGGAGGGGGGCAAGGGCTAGACCATGGGGGGGGGGGGGGGGGATTTAAAAACAAGTTTAAAAATATTAAAATTGAGGTATTGCCACACCAAACAGATCATGCATGCTTGAGTTTTTGATGAGGATAATGCAGTTCATGCTGTGTACAGGGACTTCCAAAAGATGTAGATAGGATAAAGTTCCACGTATCAGCATTATCAGAAGCATGAGAGTCCACAGAAAAGAAGGGACAGCAGAAACATGAGATATAAAACTGGCAAAGTGATAAGAATCAGAGTGTGGGGAATGGCTGTTCTTTGAATTCGAAGAAACTGTTCGGTGTGGTTAGAACAAAGAACAGTACAGCGCAGAACAGGCCCTTCGGCCCACCAAAACTGTGCTGACACATGACATCTTTCTAAACTGTCTCTCCAGAGTCAAGTCCCCTGATTTTCCTGACCTAAATCAATAAACTGGGGCACAGAGAGCACAATTTCAAAATCTGCAATAACACGAAGTTTCAGGCATTGTGAACTAAGGGGGAGAATACCAGTAGATTTCAAGAGCACACCAGCAGCATGCTGCTGGAATGAGGAAACAAGCAGCAGGATGAAATTTAATGCAGAGAACTGATTCCATTTTGACAGAAAGGACGAAGACAGGCAATATAAAATGAAAGCTACAATTGTAAAGGGATAACAGGAAGAGAGAGGCCTAGGGTACATGTGCAAAAATCATAGAAGATCAGTCATTTACAGTGTAGAAGGAAGCCATTCAAGCCCATTGAGTCCAAGCTGGCTCCCCCCCCCCCAGAACAATCCAGCCCGTTCCACTCCCATGCTCAATCACATAGTCCTCAAAGTTTATTTCAATCGTTAATCCAATTTCCTTTTGAAATCATTGATAATTTCAGCATCCACAATTCTCAAGTTGCTGGTCATTAACTATTGCTGCAAAATCCTGGAAACGTCTTCTCTGACCCCGTTCTATTGTATCCGTCTGTGTTTGGGCCTTGTTTGTCCTTGTCGGGACAGGCCAAGGCCCCTATGACTCCACTGTTGGGGCCTCAGACGAAACACCTATGTGGAAAGACACTAACAATACTGCCAAAGACCGCAAGGAACTACAAAAGTACATGACTTAGCCCAATAATTCGCGCAAACCAGCCTCCCATCCATTGACTCTGTCTACACTTCAGTAGAATACACACCCTTGGCAAAGCAGCCAGCATAATTAAGGACCCCAACGCACCCCAGACATTCTCTCTTCTACTTTCTACCTTCGGAAAAAAGATAAAGTCTGAGGTCACGTACCAACCGACTCAAGAATAGCTTCTTCCCTGCTGCTGTCAGATTTTTGAATGGACAAACCTTGCATTAACTTGATTTTTCTCTACACTCTAGCTATGACTGTAACACTACGATCTGCACTCTCTCTTTTCCATCTCTATGAATGGTATGCTTTGACTATATGGCGTGCAAGAACCAATACTTTTCATTGTACATGTGACAACAATAAAAATCAAATCAAATACTGCACATTATCGACTAGCGTCCCTGCTACAGACCAAGTGCTGAATCAATCACCTCATTGCTTGACTTCAGGGAATTGAATTTGCTAGAAAAATAAAATCGCATCCTTATTTCCCTTGAGCTAGAATTCCGTCACAAAGTTGGGCCCAACTCCCTTTTTGATTTGATTTATTATTGTCACATACATTAGTATACAGTGAAAAGTATTGTTTCTTGTGCACTATTCAGACAAACCTTACCGTACATAGGGAAGGAAAGGAAAGAGTGCAGGATGCAGTGTTACAGTCATAGCTAGAGAAAGATCAGTTTAATGCGAGGTAAGTCCATTCAAAAGTCTGACAGCAGCAGGGAAGAAGCTGTTCTCCACGACCTCAGACTTTTGTACCTTTTTCCCGACAGAAGGTGGTGGAAGAGAGCATGCCTGGGGTGCGTAGAATCCTTGATCATGCTGTCTGCTTTTCCGAGGCAGTGACAAGTGTAGACAGAGTCAATGAATGGGAGGCTGGTTGCAAGATGTACTGGGCTACATTCATGATCTTTCTGTAGTTTCTCTGCCCCACAGGTGAAAGGTGGCAGTTGGCTCAGGGTAAAAGCAGGAATGGTCCTGATTGTGCTCATGGTGGGGGAGTATGCAGTCATTGAAGACGGCAGGTCAGGATGTGAAAGCAATTACTGAAATATACGGGATCCTGTGCTTTATGAGTAGGAGCACAGAGTACAAAACGAAGGAATTTATGCTACACCTGTATAAAACACTGGCTCAGCCTCAATTAGAGTTCTGTATTCTATCCAAATCTGGGCATCACATCTTAGGAAGGTTGTGAAGGGATTAGAAAGGGATCGGTTAAGATTCATGAGAATAAAAAGTTAAAGTTTATTTATTAGTAACAAGTAAGACTTACATTAACACTGCAATGAAATTATTGTTAAATTCCCCTAATCGCCACACTCCAGCACCTGTTCAGGTCAATGCACCTAACCAGCACGTCTTTCGGACTGTGGGAGGAAACCAGAGCACCCGGAGGGAACACACGCAGACACGGGGAGGACATACAAACTCCGCACAGACCGTGACCCAAGTTGGGAATTGAACTGGGGTCCCTGGTGCTGTGAGGCAGCAGTGCTAACCGCTGAGCCACCATGCCACCCAAGTGGTTCCAAGGATGAGGAACTTCAGTTACATGGATACCTTGGAGAAGCTGAGGCTGTTTGGTGGAAAAGCTGAGGACCAAAGAGCACCGATTTAAGGCGATTGGCTAAAAGGTGCAGCGGTAACATCAGAAAAGTTTTATTTTACGGAGCAAGTGGTTAGGATCAGGATCTGCCTGAGAGCATGGTGAAAGCAGATTAAATTTTTCAAAAAAAGAATTGGATCATTATCTGAAGAGAAAAAAACAAAGTGCTGGGCTTTGGGGAAAAGGTGGTGAAGTGGGGCAAGAGGAGTTGCTCTTGCAAATAATCACCATGGACACAACAGGTTGCATGGCCACTTGTGCCATAACAATTCAACAAATCAATGTTTAAAACGTAAAAAAGATTCAGTAGAAACAGGATCAAGAACAAGGGTCTGTGAGTTCTTTGAGTCCGAAGCTATACAGGGGGCAAATTCAAAAGTAATTTTTCACAAACAGACCAAGACCACAAGAAACTACAAAAGGCTGTGAACATAGCCCAATCCATCACATAAACCAGCCTCCCATCTGTTGAGTCTGTCTACACTTCCCGCTGCCTTGGAAAAGCAGCCAGCAAAATCAAGAGCCCCACGCACCCCGGATATTCTCTCTTCCACATTGTTCCATTGTAAAAATAATACAAAAGTATGAAAATGAACCAAGGATTTAAGAACAGCTTCTTCCCTGCTTTCATCAGACTTTTGAAAGGTCCTACCATACACTCAGTTGATCTTTCTCTTCACTCCATTTGTGATTGCAACACTATATTCTGCAATCTATCCTTTTCCCCTATGTACTTTATGAACAGTATGTTTTAACTGTATAGTGCACAAGAAACAACACTTTTCACAGTATCCCAGTACATATAATAATAAATCAAATCAACAATAGGTACCATCGCCCCTAAAACATTGCGAATGCTGGGGAACAATTTGGCCTTTCAAGATTTGATATGGGCAGAATTTTTGCTGGGAAAGGGTAGCTGAGACAATGGAGCTCAGTTGGGTAAACAGAGTTGAGAACAGATCGCCCATGATCTAGCCAAATGGGGGAGCAAGCTTAAGGAATTTGAGCAGCCTTCCCCAATTCTTCCGAATCTGTCTGTAATGCACCCTGGACAATTTGGGAGCAGGAACGCCCATCTGGCTTGGTGCAAACATCACATCTCATCCATTTGCCCAGTGCTTGATTTAACACCAATTTTTTTTTATTTCTTTCTGTTTATGCAGTGAGAAAGTTCTCAAGTATTTGATTTCAACTTGGAATGCCACTTGAAGGCTTGGAACCCTGCCTTGCGTTACAAACCCCGAGGGCGCACTAATTGTTAAAATACTGAGCGACTTATTCGTGGAATAAATGTATATATTGGTTTTGGACAAAACCATGTGGATTTCTGAGTGGCCTGTCTGGAAATTTCTCAAATATAAACCAGACATCAAAATTCTGGTTTATATAACTGAAGTCCGTCTCCACCTCACTTTACTTCAGTGTTTTGGTGATGTGGAGACTTAAGTTAACAAGGATAATGCAAATTCTCAGTAAATGTTCATCTGTGACAAAAGTAAAGACCAGAACCTAACCCACGATCCCAACTCCCGACATCGCAATACCAATTTAGGAAGCAAGACGTGCAATAGGCTCATTATGTTCCATTTACATCATCTGGCCTGCCCAATTTCCTAAGAAATATTCTCTTGCCACTCATTTCCCATTCTTATATTTTCCTCCAGGCACTTTCTTAATCCTCTCTTAAATTTGCTGATATATTCAGCACTCTTTGAGCCAATTATATGAATCTCAAATTGTCTTTGCACCCTCTCTGAATCAGATGGGACAGATTTTTCTTTGTCAAGGCTATATGGCCACGGCAGTTAAATGGAAGCAAGGTATGGATCAGCAATGACCCAATAAACTGATGATAACGCAGCAAGAGCTGTGCAAGGAGTCGATTTTGGTTCCAATTGTCAGTCCCAGGAAATCGGCATCTGGTTTCAATGGTGCAAGTTTCTAGGCAGGCAGCCCAGCAATTTGGTAATCAAGAAATGGACAGAATGGGGTCTAGTGCTGTTGTAGCCAAGAGATGATAGCTTCCTTCTGTGTTGTAAGCGTCTTCAATTCAATGGTTTTCGAAGAGGCATTGCATGTGCTGGATTCCATCCAGGCCCCCGACTGCAAAGCCAGTTTTATGACTACAGACTAGGCTGCAACCTGATGGCAGGCCCTTACCTACAAACACAAGTCAACTTGATTTGAAAAATTGACGAGTGCAGTGACATACTGTTATCTGAAAAAGCTGTGCATTGCTTCATCCTGTCTCCTCTGTTCTCAGTACTTGCAACTAAAGTGACATAAATGCAATGGCAGCAGATCAGAGGCTAGGAATTATGCAACAAGTGACTCATTCCCTCCTCCCGCAAAGCCTCCCCACTTTTGATCTGCAAGTCAGGAGTGTGGTGGAATACTCTACACCTGACTGGTTGTGTGCAGTGGCAACAAAACACTCAACACCATCTGGTCAAAGCAACATGCTCTATTGTCAGTCCAATCAACAGCTGAAACATTCACAACCTCCAACAGCAAAGCACTATGTCTGCAGTGCATTCCATCTACAAGATGCCCTGCAGGAGCTCTACAGGCTTCCTCATCGCACCCTTCTCCAAGCCCAAACTCGCCACTGCCAAGAACAAGAGAAATGCAGGAAAGTCACCACCAGCAAAGTTCTCTTTCAAGTCAGACATGAGGTGACACCGTGGTTGTACTGCTGCCTCTCAGCGCCAAGGACTCAGGTTTGATTATTGGCTTAGGTCACTGTGTGTGTGAAGAGTGCACATTCCCCCTGTATCTGCGTGGGTTTCCTCCAGGTGCTCCAGTTTCCTCCCAGTCCAAAAGACATGCTGGTTAGGTGCACTGGCTGTGCCAACTTCTCCCTTAGTGTACTCAAACAGGCGTCAGAGTGTGGACAAGGGGATTTTTACAGTAACTTTATTGCAGCATTAATGTAAGCCTATTTGTGACATTCATAAATAAACTTTGAATGACCAAACTTGGAATTATAACACCATTCCTTCACAGTCTCTGGATCACAACCCTGGACCTAACTAACAACTATGGGGATTCGCACAGTAACTTCATTGCGGGGTTAATGATACCGATGGATAAACTTTAAACCTGAAATACCATCATCACATAAACTGCAGCAGTTCAACAAATTTCACCACCCCCTCTCCGGGGTAACTAATGCAAATGTCAATCATCGTTTTCTTTAAAGACTCAAAATCAGGCAAGAACACCGAGAGTAGAGGGTGAAAAGAGAAAGCGTTTGTTGGGCCAGAGATTAAAGAAAAGGTGAGCACAACAGAAACCAAACAGTAGAAATCAGAAATAGCAGAGGACTCTGGAAATCTACCTGCTTTTCCTCCATCGCCATTGGGTCTGCTGTCTGACCACAGAAATCTGCTTTTCTTTGAGGCTTCCTAGTTCAAGGAGTGTTTCCCCATCAGTTCCTCGATGTGATTTGACTCTGTGTGACCAGTGAAGCTCTGCACTGGACTTGGGGCAGATTTCCTTTCAGCTGCACAAATTTAGAGTTCTACTTTGGAACAATGCGTGTGCAGCAGCTACAATTTGGAAAGCAGCTTTTGGAAGACTGTATCTCCGACAGAGCTTTTTGGCCTTTGGTGCCTGGTTCCAGCTCCACGCCAATGCTTACCGATGTGGGTCATCACATGCTGCCCGTCTCTGAGCAACACACCCTTGTGCAACTCTTCAAAATATAACCTCAGGAAAACAGCTACAGAGAAATGTGCCAACCCACAGATTAGCGTTAAACGTCTAACTATATTTCACAAAACCACTCAAACCAACAAAGTGGTTGCAGGAAGTGCAACTTTAAACGTTTATATTACTTTGCTGAATTTTCTCCCAGAATTGGATTTATACACACAGTATATATGCAGCAGGTACAATAAGATCAGATGTGCACACTGCCCGCACAAACAAGCTCGACGCTACACAGGAACTTTGAAAAGGTACAGGTCAGGCCAGCATATGATAGGATCAGCATTTTGTCATTATACAGAACCTTTAATGTAGCAAGACAGACAGGAAACCATACACATCGCACAATACAAAGGGACCTGTTGCCAAAGAGCCTCAGTAGCAACAATCACTCAGAATAATCAACCCCGATACTTGCAGTAAAATGCTGTGTCTAAAGATATTCCACAGGAGTATTATCCAACTAAATAGAGCACTGAGCCACACAAGAGGAGATTAGGACAGGTTACCAAAAGAATGGTCAAAGGGAATGTTTTCAGGAGTGGCTTAAAAGGAGGAAATCAAAGTTCAGGGAGAGGATCAAAGGCATTTCTGGCGCTGGAGGAAGCCATTCAGCCCACTGCGTACGGGCCAGCTATAAAAGAGCTAGTCATCCTGAATCCACTTTCCAGTGCAAGGGCATCTACCTCGACCACAATTTCAGGTAGTGGGTTCCAGAACTCCACCACCCTCTGGGTAAAAACATTTCTCAATCAATCTCCTTCAACTCTTTACCAATTGCTTCCAGTCTATGCTAAAAAATCTCAGCAGGTCTGACAGTATCTGTGCAGAGAGAATACAGCCAATATTTCGAGTCTGGATGACCCTTAGTCAGCGCTCTATCAAACCTGCTGGGATTTTCCAGCATTTCCATTTTTGTTTCAGAATCCAGCATCCGCAGTGTTTTGCCTTAATCCAATCTATGCACCCTTGCTGCTGAGTGCCCTGGATCCTTCCTATTCACAATATCAAGGCACTTCATTTTATACTTTGCACCCCTCAGCCTCCCCGTTCCAAAGGAAACAGACCCAGCCTGACTCATTCCTTCCTCCTAGCTTAGATGTTCCATTCCTGACAACATCCACATAAGTCTCCTCTGTATCCTTTCCAGGATATATGTATACACACACATACACATACATAAAGGAGGGTGCACATATGAAACACGTGAATATGTCGGAGGTGCACAGCGCATGTAAACATGCATTTCTGTTTACACTCCTGTGCTCAACCTCTCCAAGAGTGCACTGTAGCAAGCTTGTAATTGTGACCTTTAAAAAGGAGCTGTGTGCTATTCAACATAATCTAACAAAAATATCTGCAGCTGAAGAATTACTGGGATGCGGACTGTAACAATTTTCAGCAATGTTGTTAATCATTGCTGGATGTTTTGTCAGCAGTAAATTTGTGTAGCCCCTGTTCCACAGTGACCGTATCCAGGTCAGTTGTTAATACAAGAGCAGATCAATAAAACTGGTTTTAAAATCAACCATTGTAAGTTTAACAACAAATATGTCTGACCGCAGCTTGGCGTGCAGAGCCTGCCCAAATAAATAACTGAAGCTTTAGTCATGTTAATTATTCAATAAAGTCCCTTTAACCTCTGGCGTTGGCCTCCAGCCCAGACAGACAGAAATTCAATGTTTTCCGAATAAATTGCTCCAATACTGATTTGGAATGAGGGCAAATCTCATTATATTCACAGTCGTTCAATGACCTGCTGTGAACAGCAGCCTGTCAAAGCTTCCTGGAAATCAGCCAATATTATTCATAATCAATACACAACAGTTACTGAATGGAATGGACGAGTCTGTGACTCGCAATCAACTGCATCCCATGGTCAAAGTCACAGCGCTGCTTCTAACTGTCATTAACATCTCCTTTGTGCTGGCCTTTGATCATAGTCAATGTATTGAATTCAAAGCTGCAAATCATACAGACACTATATTCTCTTCGAGCAGTGTGTGTACCTCCTGTGTGAGGCCTCGCTTGAGCATGCTGCAGCAGGATATAACTGTTTAGACCAGGGCTGCCAGCCCCCTGCAATATGCAGTGAAAATTATAAACCCAGCAGTGAAACAGTCAACTCACGCAAGTCAGAGAACGCTGACGACCAATCTCCAGCATGAAGTCAAAAGGCATTAAACAAGCCCACCTCATCTGCTCTCTTGTAAACATATGATACAATGCAGGGCAAAGTGGGATCCATATCCATCTGCATGATGTTAATTAAAAAGTCTAAACCTGGTGATTTCTGACGCGATGCCAAAAAATATCTCATTCAACATCATACACAGACAACGTGAAATTAGCAATACTGCAGAGGCAGGGGACAATCAATTGCATATCTAATCATTTTCTTTTGATGGATACATCAATTTAACTTTGTCAGAAGTGAGGAGTGCTCCTCAATAGGGCTTATTGCAGCATGCAATGTTTTGTCTCGGAGTGGTTAACGCAGAGACCCTTGCCTGGTTTAGAGGAAAACTAAACATCAGAGACAGGGAAGTACAGTGGCACAGTGATAATCACGACTGCCTCTCAGCACCAGGGACCTGGTTTGATTCCCAGCTTGGGTCACTGTCTATGTGGAGTCTGCACATTCTCCCCACATCTGCATGGGTTTCCTCTGGGTGCTCCAGTTTCTGCCCACAGTCTGAAAGACGTGCTGGTTAGCTGCAAAATTCACCCTCAGTGTAGCCAAACAAGGATGTGGCGACTAGGGGATTTTCACAGCAACTTCATTGCAGCGTTAATGTAAGCCTATTTGTGACACTAATAAATAAACTTTAAACACAGAGACACAGGGAAGAGTGCAGGGCAGTGACATCAACTTCTGCACTGCTCCAGCAAGGAGACAATGGGCTGCAACAGTTCCCTGCTCAGTGTCAGCGGATTGGATGTTATGAACCGACTATTGGAAAGTTTGTGCACTTGGATTTCAGGCAGGATGGGGCAGGCTGTGATTCCTTCGGCCATTCCCAGGACTAAACAGTCTCAGCTCAGTAAGGCAAGGAGAGTTGAGGATGTGTGGACCCAGACCCCAGTGTGAGCCCGACAGGATGACAATATTGCTATTCTTCTGTGCTATTCACTGGGGAGCAGAACCCCCCCAGAGACAGAACAAAAACATTTCAAATCAAGTTGCTGTGACAGCAGTCCCTGGTGGCCCAAGCGCATTCTGGAAAAGGTTGCGAAAGGATCTGACAGTGGCCTTTTGGCAATTTGCCAGATTGGTTTCTTGACCGGAGATGATGGTACTGACAGAGAGAGCCTCACCCACGGACTTCTGAACGGTTGCAAACTGTCAGCTGTACAGAAGCGAATATGACCAGCATCCTAAAACAAAATACTGTGCATGCCGGCAATCTGAAATAGAAACAGCAGATGATGGAAATACTCAACGGGTCTGGCAGCATTGCCGTCAAATAATCAGCTGTCATTAGCAAGTCTTTAGCAGCAAGTGGCCACACACTCACCAGATTTGTTGACACTCAGTCACTGGTAGCTTTCCTCTCCCTTGCCCAGCACACACGGGGCTCTTTACAACACCAACCTGACCCAACAACTTGACATCGCTTCAGAATTCAATCTGGGACTGCAGCAACAACCTGTATTTATACAGCACCTTTAACTTAATGAAACATCCCAAGGGGGCCTCTCAGGATTCAAGGAGTGATGTAAGGAGAGGCAGAGAGATGTGGGGAAGTTTTCCCAGAGGATGCAGTCGAAGCATCTGAAAGTGCAGCCTCCGAGGATGGAGTGATTCAAATCGGATGCACCAGACTTACAGCACATGTATCTCAGTATAGGGAAGGGTGTGGAAGTGGAGGGATCTGAAAACAAGGATGAGAATTTTAAAATCAGGATACTGTTTAACTGGGAGCCAAGGAAGCTCAGCAAGCAAGCACTGGAGGTGACAGACGCACAGAACTAGCTGCAAGCTGAGACACTTCCCTATTTTATCTGACTCAGCTGATAAGAACAGTTCGTCCAAAAGTTACTGACTGGAGACCTTTCACCCTGTAACGGAAGAAAGTCAGGCAATAAGCAACCAGTGGTTAGCTGCACCAGTACTTCCTTTGTCTGCCACCCGAAGCCAGCCACTGCAAGGATTTACTGCTCAGTTCAGACCCCTTAACATTTTCTCCTGATGGTATCAATGCAGTACGGGAAACAGTACCATAGATTAGTGGTTCCCAGTCAGTGTGCCACAGAACAAAGACGCCCCCCGCCCCCCAAAGTGTGCCACAAAAACAAGATTCAAAATGATTGTAAGTTTGTATAATTAAACCAAAACTAACCTTCGTCTTCAGCTCTGTGGTTGGAGACCCAGTGCATGAGCTGGTTCGGAAAGAAGTGCACATGCATGGTTTAAAACATTTTTTAAGTTGGTCAGGCCCATGTACATGGCCCAATGGGACTTGGAGCTGAAGACTAAAAGCCCCTGTACAAAAAGGAAAAACTCAAAGGGTGCAAAAAGCCTGGGAGAAGCAAGAGACAGTAAGAAGTACTCACAACACCAGGTTAAAGTTCAACAGGTTTATTTGGTAGCAAAAGCCACAAGCTTTCGGAGTGCTGCCCACCTGATGAATAGGCAGCGCTCTGAAAGTTAGTGGCTTGCGCTACCAAATAAACCTGTTGGACTTTAACCTGGTATTCTGAGACTTCTGACTGTGTTTACCCCAGTCCAACACCGGTATCTCCACATCAGAAGGAAGAGAGAGAGGGAGAGATTAAAAAAAGGTCCCCAGGAAGGGAAGAAGACAGAGAAAATAAGGGGTGCCTCAAAATTATTTAATAGTATAGAGGTATGCCATGACATGTAAAAGGTTGGGAACTACTCAGTGGTTAGAGATTTTCAACATTTTGTTTTCCCTGTTCTTTCATGGGTTGTGGGCACTGCTGGATTGGGCATCAGCATTTGTTGCCCATCCCTAATTGCCCTTGAAGTGAATGGTTTGCTAGGCCATTTCAGGGAATGGTTGCGAACCAACCACACTGCTGTGGATCTGGAGTCACATGTAAGATAACGATGATGGATTTCCTTCCATAAAGGATGGTAGTGAACTGGATGGGACATTTGTTGTAGATGATAGCTGTTAGTGCCACTATTAATGAGGTTTCCTCTATATTCCAGGTTTATTAATTGAATTTAAATTCCACCAACTACCATGGTAGTGTGTGAACCCAAGACTCTCAGTATTATCTTGGAACTCTGAATTACTAGTCCAGTTACATGACCATCCATGCCAGTGCCTGCCCCCACCCCCACCCTCATGCATGAGCTGAGAGAGTGAATGCATTTGATTAACAGAGGAGAGGCTAACATTTCTACAAAATCCTATTCAACGCCCCTATATGGACACATTCCAGTAGCACTCACTGACTCACGGCACCAATATAGCATCTCATCATTTCTCACTGTACAATCAATTACTGTGCTGATTTCTCTTCCTCCCTGGCCAGCTCTGTACATTTCAGCTTCCAATCAAGACCTGAGCACATCATTTAGGCTGACAGCTCAGTGACGTACTGTGGAAGAGCTGCACTGTTTAAAGTGGCATCTTCAAGTGGACGCTTGACAACAGCAATAAACAGGGATTAAAGGAAAACTCCGCAGGGCAAATTCACATTTTTCAAAGGCACAGTCAACGTAGAAAGCTCAGCCTACAGCGAATGTTAAAGGAACCCTATTTACACCAGTGAAAACTTCATGGATTCTTCTTCATGGATAAGAGTTCTATATCATTCTACAGCCATGCTCAGTCAAGAATAGTCTCATATCATACAATCTCTCCAACAGGCAGTATTTGGGGTGGCACAGTGGTTACCACTGCTGCCTTACAGCTCCAGGGACTTGGGTTCGATTCCTGGCTTGGGTTACTGCCTGTATGGAGTCTGTGCGTTCCAGTTTCAGTTTCCTACTACAGTCCAAAGATGTACAGGTTAGGTTGATTGGCCAAGAAATTGCCCCTTAATGTCCCGGGATACATAGGTTAGAGGGATTAGCAGGGCAAATATGTAGGGTTACAGGGATAGGGCCTTGGTGGGATTGTTGTCGGTGCAGACCCAATGGGTCTTCTACACTGTAGGATTCTACGATTTTTATGATCCACCTGAACAATTATTTTTCAACATCCTGACGGATGAACAGATTGACAACCATCTGTGGGTGAGTGAAAGGAACCAAAACAAATAGTTACACAGCTGGCTTTTTAAATAAAAATGCATATTATCTACAAGGCGCACTGCAGTAGCTCACCAAGGCTCCTTTCACAAAACCTTCCAAAACCACAACCTGCTAGGGCGAGGCAGTAAATGCATGTAAACACCATCATATGCAAGTTCCCCTCCAAGTCACACACCACCCTGACGTGAACTGTATCACCATCCCCCTTCACTGTCACTGCTCAAATCTCTGGAACTCTGATCCCAACAGCAAACCCCGTCCATCACATAGAACAGTTTCATAAATCCCATATAAACCCTAAAGTGCAGGTGGAGGCCATTCGGCCCATCGAGTCTGTACTGACAACAATCCCACACAGGCCCTTTCCCTGTAACCCCATGTATTTTACATTGATAGTTCCCCCTGACACTAAGGGCAAGTTAGCACGGCCAATCCACTAACCTGCATGTCTGTGGGAAGAAACCGGAGCACCCGGAGGAAACCATGCAGACATGGGGAGGATGCGCAAATTCCATACAGACAGTGACCCAACCAGGGAATCGAACCCGGGTTCCTGGCGCTGTGAGGCAGCAGTGCTAACCACTGTGCCAACCACTTTAAGAGTTCACCTTAATCCTTTCAAGTGGGCCTAGGTGTGACAATAAACAATTCTCTTGCCAACAACACACATATCCAATGAATAAACAAAATTATAAATAAAGAATTTGGATCTAATTTCTTACCAGGCTGGGCACTGAAACTGAATCCTCAACAGACCATGATGGAATTTACAAAGTTGATGAAATATTGCATTTGATGATCTGCCATGATCAAAATCAATGGCAGAGCAGGCTCAATGGGCCAAATGGCCTACTCCTGCTTCTAGTTTTACGCTGGGAGCAGGAAGGGAAGGTCATTCAATGGGTAACGTATCTTACCATGCCACAATGATCGCATCAAATGCCAGCTAGGCTGGTGCAAACAGTCTGCTCCTGAAAATCAAAATGCTTACACTGCAGTTCCAGTTTTGTGCATTTTTTTTCTCCATGGGAAACTGGCAATGGATGTCTCCGGAATCGCACTGACATTCTCCCTGAGCAACATTCCATGGATGGTCAGGCAGCTCGGAGCATCAACACGACACTTGTTTTGCAAGGCAGAGGTTCCCGACACCAAGCTCTGCTGTTACATTCTGTCCCCGGCCTCCATCAGGAGATTGAGTGCTGGGCAGCTTTCCAAATGTTATTCAAACTAACAGTCTCTCCACCGCGTGCTTGCTCATCATCATT
This sequence comes from Carcharhinus amblyrhynchos, assembly GCF_965287045.1. NCBI lineage: Eukaryota > Metazoa > Chordata > Chondrichthyes > Carcharhiniformes > Carcharhinidae > Carcharhinus > Carcharhinus amblyrhynchos. The sequence goes on along the minus strand of NC_137355.1, from coordinate 8,183,243 downwards.
AATGCTCTCAGAGGCTTACAGCTTTTTAATAAATGATCATATTCAAGGTGCACTGTCGGAAGTAATTGGATTTTCCTTTACATGAAGCAGAGTGCACTCCTGTCAGCCAGAGTGATGGTGATAGAGAGAAAGCAACAAGGACAACAGCCAATTTCAAACGAAAACAAATACAGAATGCCAGAAAATAGTGGCTGCTGTTTAGATCACAACTGAAGGTCACTTATTCTGCCTTGTTGCTCTGTGTCCTCTGGCTTATTCACGTAGGTGAAGCAACAGAATGTATTTCTGCAGCTTTATCTACCTCACAGCAGTGTTGGAAAGTAGTTCATCATCTTCCATTACCCCCCCCCCTCACTATTCAAACATTGCCCCTTTGCAAAAGTAGGCGTATATAAGACACCAGCTGGTACTGTACCAAACTGATCAGTACTCGTGTTATCTCCAGTATCATGCCATGCTAAATTGGCTCTTATAGTGTCAGGGGAACTAGTTAGGTTAAATGCATGGGGCTATGGGGATAAGGCCTGGGTTGGGTTGTGGTCAGTGCAGACTTGATAGGCCAAATGGCCTCCTTCTGCACTGTCGGATTCTATGATTAGCCATGGTTCAGCCAGTAGCACTCGCACTTTGAGAGGCTGCAGTACGAGTCCCACCCACAACCTTAGGGCAAAGGCTAGGCTGTTGCTGGTGTAGTGGCGCTGGATGGAATGCTGCTCTGTCAAAGGTGCCATCTGAGGTTACAGTCTGCTTTCAAAGATCCCACAACATTAATTACAAAGAGCAGGGGTGTCCTCCCTGGATTGCTACTCCATAACCATCCCTCAGCCAAATTACAAAATCAAACTCTGATCATTACTTTGTTGCTGTTTGTGGGACCGTGCTCTATTCAAATTGCCTGCTCTGCACCGCTTCCAAATCACAACAGTCACCTCCACCTCATAACATCATCACTTGTCATAAAGCACTTTCAGACACTTAAGTTGTGGAAGGCGCTATAGAAACGCAAGTTCTTTCATTAAAGTGAAAAGGGTCAAAATAAGTACAACATATGAAACTGAAGCAGAAGTAGACCATTTGGCCCCTCATGCATGTTCCACCATTTAAAAAGATCATGGCTGATCTTATAGAATCATAGGAACCCTACAGTGCAGGAGGAGACCATTCGGCCCCATCAAGGCTGCACTGATAACAATCCCACCCAGGCCCCCTATCCTCGTAACATCACATATTTACCCTGTTCATCCCCCGGCACTAAGGGTCAATTTAGCATGTCTAATCCACCTAACCCGCAAATCTTTTGACCGTGGGAGGAAAGTAGAGCACGGAAGAAACCTACGCAGACATGGGAGAATGTGAAAACTCCTCAAAGACAGTCATCCAAGGCCAGAATTGAACCTGGGTCCCTGGTGTTGTGAGGCAGCAGTGCTAACCACTGTGCCACCCTGCCGCCCATTTGTGTTTCAAATTCTACGTTCCCATCTACCCAAAAGAGCCTTTGATTCCCTAATGCCTAATATGAATCTATCTACCTTTGTCTTAAAAATATTCAACTTCCCCCACCTCTTCCCCATCACCCCTTGGGGCAGAGTTTTGAAGTCTTACAACCCTCGAGAAAAAATTTCTCCTCATCCTCGTCCTGAACTCATTCGCAAAGGGAAACATCCACTTTGTCAAGACCATTCAGGATCTTAGAATTATTCAATCAAGTCACCCCTCACTCTGTTAAACTCCAGTGCAATCAAGCTGAGACTGTCCAACCGTTACTCATCCGACAACCAGCTCACTCCAGGTATCAATCTAGCAAACCTCCTCTGAACCATCACCAACGCGTTTACATCCTTCCTTAAATAAAGAGGCAGAGATGAGGAGACTCTTTTTTTCTTCGAAGGTTGAGTCTCTTTGGAATGCTCTTCTGCAAAAGGTGGTGGATGCAAAATCTAGCAATATATTTATATGGCAGAGCTAGATAGGTTCTTGGTTAACAAGGGGGTGAAAGGTTATCAGTCGGTGGGCAGGAATGTGCGGTTGAGATGATCAGCCATGATATTACTGAATGGCACAGCAGTATCAAAGGGCCAAGTGGCCTACTCCTGCTCCTAATTCATCAGTGCCAAAACTGCACACAGTATTCAAGATGTGGTCTCACCAAAGATCTGTATAACTGAAGCATTGTATGTTCAATTCCTCTCGCAATAAATAATAGTATTCTATTAGACTTTTTAATTACTTGCTGCACCTGCATGCTAACTTTGTGACTCACGCACTAGAACACCGAGATCTCACTACACTTTAGAATTCTGCAGTCCTTCTCCCTTTACGTACAAAGAACAAAGAAAATTACAGCACAGAAACAGGCCTTCAGCCCTCCAAGCCTGCACCAACCACGCTGTCCAACTGAACTAAAACCCCCTACTCTTCCGGAGACTATATCCCTCTATTCCCACCCTATTCATGTATTTATCTAGACGCCCCTTAAAAATCACTAGCTTATCTGCTTCTAGTAACTCCCCTGGCAGCAAGTTCCAGGCACCCAACAACCTCTGTGTAAAAAAAAACTTGCCTCGTACATCGCCTTTAAACTTTGCCCCTCACACTTTAAATTTATGCCCCATAGTAATTGACCCTTCCAGCCTGGGAAAAGGCTTCTGACTATCCACTCTGTCCACGCTCCTCAATTGTGTAAACTTCTATCAGGTCGCCCCTCAGCCTCCGTTGTTCCATTGAGAACAAACCAAGTTTCTCCAACCTCTCTTCATAACTAGTGCCCTCCATACCAGGCAATATCCTGGTAATTCTTTTTGCACCCCCTCCAAAGCCTCCACATCCTGAAATTTTGCTTTTTTATTCTTCCTGCCAAAGTGAACATTTCCCCGCAGTTAATGGCACTGAAATAACCTGAGAGGAGAAACCAAGTGTTAGAAAGATGAGATTTGAGGAACCTTGGACTTTTCCTTGAAATAAGTGCCTGAAATCAGAGTTAAGTCAGATCTGCTCGCCTCTGCACAATAGTTGTCTGCTGCTGCACAATTTACAAACCACTTGCATCCTTTTTTCGCCGGGATAATTCTGTTTGTTTGCTCTGCTGATGATGATTGTGTAGTGAGTGGCTGTTGACAAATATCTCTGGATCTCTTTCTGCTTTGCCTCAGCTATTTAACATCGTTTCTGAAGTGCTACCACATTTTCTCCCTCTGTGCATTTTCTCCCCACGTACTTCACATAGTAAAGTTCACCTGGCACTACTCCACCAACTTAAGCCTTAAAATCATTCCGCATGGAACATCCAAGTTTCCTCAATGTCCTGCTTCCAATCACCTGCCAGTATCCAGTTTCTAACATAGGACATAAAGCAGGTCACTTAAGGCCATAAGAAACAGGAGTCGGCCGTTTGGCCTCTTGAGCCTGCTTTGCCATTCAACAGGATCATGGCTGATCTGACATTCCCCACGGCCACTTTCCTGCCCTTTCTCCGTAACCCTTGATTCCCTTACTGATTAAAAATCCATCTCAGCCTTAAATATACACAAGGACTCTGCGCCCACAGATCTCCATGGCAAGGAGTTCCAAAGACTCACAACTCAGAGAAGAAACTCCTCCTCACCTCAGTTTAAATTAGTGCCCCTTTATTTTGAGACTATTGTTGTGAAGTTGAGCTTGGGGTTGGAATGTGATGTTGATAAAGTGTAAAAAATTGTAAAAATGCTCGAGGAAAAAGAACAGTGCATGCTCCCTTTAAAAGCTGGTTTTGTTTCAGTGCTTGGAGGTTTAACATGCAAAGTACATCCCAAAGTCCAAGCAGAAACATTTGTATCAAAAAGTCAAGCAACAGTCTTGACAAAGACAACTTGTTGTTGTTTGAATTTTGCCCAATCAATTTAAAGCTGGCACTCCACTACCAAGAAGCTATAAGATTTGAATTTGACATTGAAACAAAATTAGACCAATCCTATTGTAGGAAAGTTGATAGATCATCACAGGTATAAGAAAGAGTCCAAAAGAGAAAAACAGGGGATAGCGACTGCCACCTCTCAAGTCCCGAGAGGGAGAGCAACTCTCCACCCTGTCAGCTTCAGATATCTCTTAAGAGAACGCACCATCTAACCAGAGAAAGGTACCAAATTAAATAGAACTTACAGAAATCAACCGAGAAACACCAGAAGGTTCCAAAAGACACAAAAACCATTTTTTTGAGTGACTAAATTCTGTTTTTTTTTGGATACTTGAACAACATTCCAGTAGAATCTGATTTTATTTGTTATGTTACTCATTTAGTTAAAATTCTCTGTTAGTTAAAATAAATAAATGTTAACTGTTCATTGAAGGCGTGTGTCAGGTATTTCTGTCACCCACTAGTCTTGTGCGAGAAGGCAAACTGTCCTTCAGTAACATTTAGTTATCCACTAAAAAAGGTGTGTGGGAAGGTAAACCTGTCCTTCAGTAATGTTTAGACCTTCCCACACACTTTCAATATATTACTAGGCGAGGTATTCCTCTTTGGGAAATTCAGTATTACATCTCAAAAGGAGGAACAACCTCTGAATCACAACACTGTGACCTCTGGTCCTCGACTCTCCCAAGATGGGAAACATTCTCTCAGCATTTACCTTGTCAAGTCCCTTAAGAATCTAATATGTTTCAATGAGATCACCTCTCATTCTTCTAAATTCCAATGAGTCCCAACCTATTTAACCTTTCCTCATAAGACAATCCAGCCATACTGGGGATCATCCTAGTTGACCTTCTCTGAACTACCTCCAATCAATGACTTCCCGTTCTTACTCCAGGGATAATGCATGATGATAACGGGAGATCGCTGGAGGTAGCAAAAGAATAAAACAATCAATCCCCTCAGAACGCTGGCTAGCAGCTTAATTGGATGAAGTGAATCCTGAAATGGAATCAGAGCCAATTTTTGTACAAGAGTTAGTTTGAGGTACAAGTGAAAGCGTGAAATATAGAAGGGAAAAGGGAAAAAAACAGAAGATAATAAAATAAATAGAAAGGGTCATAGAGAAAGACTTGCATTTATGTAGTGGTTTCACAACTTGAGAATTTACCAGTTTTATCGGAAGTGCAGCAAGATCCATTTACATCTATACAGCATCTTTCATACAATGAATCATCCCAGGCTATTTGACGGGAGCACTGTTAAAACAAACTTTAACACCAAGTCACAGAAGGAGATACTAAGGCAGATGACACAGGTTTTAAAAAACATCTGTGGGGCATAGAGAGAGAGAGAGAAGCGGTGAGGTTTAAGGAGGGAATTTCAGAGCTAAGGGCCTTGGCACTTAGAGGCACAGTCGCCAATGGTGGAGGAATTAAAATTGGATCAAGATCAGTGGAGTGCAGAAACCTTAAGGGCTTTACGGTTGGACACTACAGAGATATGGAGGGATTTGAAAACAAGGATGAGCATTTTTAAATGGAGAATTTGTTCAACCAATACTAGAATAGGTTAGTGAGTGCAGGGCTGACAGGTGACTGGGATTCAGGAAAGCAAGGCAGAGGCTAGATCGAAACACATACAAAAAGAACAAGGGATATCAGCCAGCAGTGCGTTGGAATTAACAAAGATTTAATAAGTAGTGTAATCCAAGTGGCACAGACCAAACAAAAATCAAATGGGGCCATTAAAATCAACATGATATACAGTAACTGCCTGTGAGAAGCCTGCGGGACTGGCAAAACGACCAGTTTTCTACCGCTAGAGAACTTTACAATGGCTCACTCTCTTAACTGAACTGATTGTCCCCAATGGCTACTGGGTACCACACAAGGAGAATACTTCATTCCCCATGACTGGCATCCATCACCAGAGCTGGCACAATATTCCAACATTCTAATATTTTTCCACAAATTAAAGACAAATATGGAGCTGACTGAAGTGCCTGAGACTGAGAAACACATGCTGAAATCTTGCAAATTCAAAAATAACAATTCCCCAATTATTGCACTGTTAAATAATAAAGGAAAATATAGGTATCTAGGTTGGGCGGCACAGCGGTTAACACTGCTGCTTCACAGCACCAGGGACCCAGGTTCAATTCCCGGCTTGGGTCGCTGTCTGTGTGGAGTCTGCAGATTCTCCCCGTCTGCGTGGGTTTCTTCCGGGTGTTCCGGTTTCCTCCCGTAGTCCGAAAGACATGCTGGTTAGGTGCATTGGCCATACTAAATTCTCCCTCAGTGTGTTGGAGTGTGACGACTAGGAGATTTTTACAGTAACTTCACTGCAATGTTAATGTAAGCCTCCTTGTGACTAATAAATGAATAAACTTTAAAAAAAAGGCATCTACTGTTACACATTTTTCTTTTATTCACATGTTTGTATTCAGCTGAAGTGACGATGTCAGTGAGGGACAAAATGTCTCCATTTGTCAACCCAGTGCAACAGGGAAAGGTGGTTCCAGGGCTGCCCATCTCGCACAGTCAGATCTCAGTTCAGGAACTGGACTCTCTTGCCCCCATTTCAAATTTCGATCCAGCCATGAGGAGGCTGAGAGAAATTAACTTCAACTCCAAGACGTCTCTATTACGTTCTTTCAATCTGCTCGGATTCAGTTGTCATCAAAACCATGGCTGATGGTACTGGGCAGAACAATAAAGCTTCAACTTGCATTTTTGTTTTAATTTGACTGGTGCAATGTCCAGCTTACAGCTTCCCAACAGTTTCTGACAGTACATTCAATGCCCGAATGATGGGCAATCAGGTAGTTCAAGTGAAAGCCTCAGAAGCATAAGAAACAAGAGCAGGAGATGGTCAGGTGGCCCTTCAAGCTTTCTTTTTCATTTAATATCATTTTTTATTGTGATCTTAATCCCACTTCCCTATCCCAATCCCCATAACCCTTGATTCCCATATGGATCATAAATCTGCCTATCTCAGCCTCACATTTACTCAATGGTTGCAAGCATCCATGGCCCTCTTAAGTACAGATTTCCAAAGATTCATAACCCACTCAAGTTATTTCTCATCTCAATCTTACTGTCCAGCAGGGAAAACAAACTCTCAGCATCTGCCCACACAAGCCCTCCGTGCAAGCAACCTCACATCAACATTGCCGGGGTGTATTAAACTAAAAGGTGGAATAAGAGAGGGAACACCTTGATCAGAATATTATGCAAAGTTATGAACAACATTTGATCTACCAATTAGGCATGCAACAGCCCTCAGGGCTCAACACTGAGTTCAATAACTTTAAACTGCAATCTTTCTCCTCCGTCTTAACCCTTTTTTTATACACTGTGGTGTCACCAGGGGCTGAGTGCCAGAAGGAATTAAGTTTATTTATTAGTGTCACAAGTAGGCTTACACTAACACGGCAATGAAGCCTATGAAAAAGTCCTAGTCGCCACACTCTGGTGCCTGTTCGGGTGCACAGAGAGAATTTAGCATGGCCAATGCACCTAACCAGCATCTTTTGGACTGTAGGAAGAAACAGGAGCACCAGAAGAAACCCATGCAGATACGGGGAGAATGTGCAGACTCCGCACAGACCCAAGCTTGGTATAACATTCTCCAGTTTCTTAACATTGTTTTCCCCTATCAAGGTGGCCACAGGAAGTCAATCCGGAAGTCACATGGCAGACTGATGGAAAATGCCAAGAGGATCAGCTGTGTAGTCCTGCTAGACTACATAAGCAGAGCACTGAGTCCTACTCAGGGGTGGAGGCCATCTTGGTGAATGCAAGAAGGATGCCTTGGAAAGTGAAGAGGTTGTGGGGGACATAATTGTGTTTTGTTCCTGACCTCGGACTATATAAAAATCCCGATTTGGATAGAACTTTGGCATTCTGGTAACCTGACCTTTTTGTCTGTATTTCATACTACTACTAGGTAGTAGTAGAGGTGGATACAATTTTGTCTTTTAAAAAGCATTTAGACAGTTAAATGGGTAAGATGGGTATAGAGGGATATGGGCCAAACACAGGCAATTGGGACTAGCTTAGTGGTTAAAAAAGGGCGGAATGGGCAAGTTGGGCCGAACAGCATCTATGACCTCTATGACTCTATGTGACCTTACCTCTCTGCCTTGCCTCCTGAAAGACTGTCTTTGTTGGATACAACGTGTTGTTTGCCTCTGCGAAATGGATTAAGCTTCCAGGTACAATTAGGGATATAGTGTGTGTAAAGTTAAGCTCAAAGAAGTAGGTACTTGTTTCTTTTTCTCTTCTGTTTTGCTGAGTATCTAAAGCGAAATAAACATTCACTTTTATTTTGCATTGGACAACTGCGTAAGTTGTTGAACTGTGTGAAGTCCATCCCACCTGCCACAAGTCCATACATTATCATCCCAACACAACCCCACACCCCACCACCCTCCACGCAGCCCATCTGTCTCTGTTAAGTTTGCTACATTTTCGTTGCAATCCATCCCAGCTACAGTTTAACATCCAACACATTTTTTCCTCTTTTTAGTTCTGATACAGAGTCAAACTGACTCAAAACCTTAACTCTGTTTTCTCTTACAGGTGCTGCCAGACCTGCTGAGTTTTTCCAGCATCCTCTGTTCTGTTTCAGCAGTATTTTGCTCATCATCATTATACCAAGTTAACTATCTTCTGCAACCCTTCCAAGTGTCCATTCCCCTCCTGGCCCTCCCTTGAACAATGACTGTCCACACCCTTTCGGGAAATAGTACAACCTTTACTTAAATTTACGCCAGCATACAATCGTCACTCAACCTGCACTGTAGCATTCTTCTCGAGAATGTGGTTCACCAGCTTTTGGTTTTAGATTATGAGCTGTGACTGTCAATGTTGATAACGTGACAGAAAGGATAGGGCACAGAGTTGAATAGCCAGCATGAAAAGTACAGCTCTCTCTAAAGCGCATGGAGAATTTAAGGTGCTTAAAGAGATGAGCCACAGAACAGCTTCAATCCTCTGGCAGGGATTCGCTTAACAGACCCATTTCTCAGAACTGAAAGGATGTTAGAATTGAATGCTTCCCATCAATGCAACATGAACCACTTCCAGATATACTCAAGTGTATTGATCAAAGTATTAAACTGAATTAAGGCCAGGAGTTTAGAGCACTCTGCGACAAGCCAGGATTTCAGTAACCAGAAACATGAGTGCAACACAACAAACTCCCTGTACGTGCGGCGGGAACTGCAGTCATACCCATGTGGCAGGAACTGCAGCTGTACCCACATGCAGCCAAATGGTCTGAGTGAACTCCTTCTCTTCCATTTGTACTTACAGAATCTTACAGTGCAGGAGGAGGCCATTTGGTCTGCATCCACAACAATCCCACCCAGGCCTATCCCCACAACCCCATACATTTACTCTAGCTAGTCCCCCTGACACGCAAGGTCAATTTTAACATGGCCAAGCCACCTAACCCACACATCTTTGGGCTATAGGAGGAAACCCACACAGATACGGGGAGAACATGCAAACTCCACACAGACAGTGACCCAAGCCAGGAATCGAACTCCAGTCTCTGGTGCTGAGAGTCTTCAACAGTAGTCATGATGCGGAGATGCTGGCGTTGGACTGGGGTAAACACAGTAAGAGGTCTCACAACACCAGGTTTTAAAGTCCAACAGGCTTTGCCCCTTCGTCAGGTGAGTGGGGAGTTCCGATCACAAACAGGGCGTATGGTATGTTAGCCTTTATAGGAAGGGGTATAGAATATAAGAGCTGGAGTCTAATGTTGCAGTTGTATAGAACGTTGGTTCAGCCGCATTTGGAGTACTGCGTACAGTTCTGGTCGCCTTACTACCGGAAGGACGTGGAGACTCTGGAGAGAGTGCAGAGGAGGTTTACCAGGATGTTGCCTGGTATGGAAGGACTGGGTTATGAGGAAAGATTGAAGAAATTGGGGCTCTTTTCCCTTGAAAGACGGCGACTGAGGGGGGATCTAATAGAGATATATAAAATTATGAAGGGTATAGATAGAGTAAACAGAGATAAGCTATTTCCTATGGTAGAGACACAGTACGAGGGGCCATGGGCTTATGGTGAGGGGCGAGAGGTATAACACAGATATTAGAGGGAGGTTTTTCACACAGAGGGTAGTGGGGGTATGGAATGCTCTGCCAAGTAAGGTGGTGGAGGCAAGCACACTAGCGATGTTTAAGAGTAACTTAGACAGGCACATGAGTGGGTTGGAGATGGGTGGATATAGGAGATTGTTTTAAATAAGGTTCATTAGCATTGGGGCGACCCTGGTAAGGTAAATGGATATGGTATGATAATAATGTTTTTTCTCTTTTTCATTCACAGGTTTTAAGTCGGTCCGCCTTGTTGCCCAATGAGGGACATACACACGATGGGTCGTACTTGGGCTTCTCTTGGTTGTTCGAGATTGGCCTGGTGCTTCATGTCGTTAGTATGTGCTTAAACTGGACCAGATGCTGGGTAAGACGACAGCTCAGTGATTATCACTGTTTGCTGTGCAGACACGTGGATTTAGGCCAGTGTCTGTGGGAGTTTGCGCATTCTCCCTGTGCTTGCGTGGGTTTTCTCCGGGTGCTCTGGTTTCCTCCCACACCCCAAAGATGTGCTATTAGGCTGATTGGCAGTAATAAATTGTCCCTAAATTAGTTTCCCTCAATGTGGATGGCCATAAAACAATAGATAAGGGTCATGGGTGGAGGGGGGGGGACTGGTGGTGTTAAAATGGCGGCGCGGGCTCGTTGGGCTGAAGGGCCTGTTTCCCGGGCTGTTTTGTTCTTTGTTCTTGTTCTATATAAAGGCACACACTCAGTTTACAGAATACTGATTAGAATGTGAGTCTTTACAGCTAATCAAGTCTTAAAGGTGCAGACAATGTGACTGGAGATAGCATTAAGCACAGGTTAAGCATACGGCTGCAGTTCCTGCCACGCAGGTATGACTTGCAACATCTCACTTACTGTCCTGTCTGGAGACAATAACCTATTAACTTATGCTTAATGCTATCTCCAGTCACACTGTCTGCACCTTTAAGACCTGATTAGCTGTAAAGACTCAATTAGCTGTAAAGACTCGCATTCTAATCAGTATTCTGTAAACTGAATGCGTGCCTTTATATGCTCTGTTTGTGATCAGAACTCCCCACTCACCTGACGAAGGAGCAAAGGCCTGGAAGCTAGTGGCGTTTGTTGCCAAATAAACCCATTGGACTTTAACCTGGTGTTGTGACACCTTGCTGTGAGGCTGCAGTGCTAACCACTGTGCCACCCCAACTTACCTAGGGTTGTGATACGGGCCACATTTGTCCTATAGAATAAGACACCTGCCTCACCTCATCCATATACTCTCCAACTGGCTCTGCCTCTCCACCATTACCTTCCTGTTGGGTGAAATGGTTGTACAGGTAGTGATTTACACCACCCCGTGAATTGAACCTCATTCGGATGCAAGGTGATCACAGCAGTGATTGGGCCAGGGACCATGGTAATCCACACCTGTACAAACACACATTCAACACACTCACACTGTCATCGCCAAAAAAACCAAAGAACATTTCACATCATGCCAGAGGCACAACTGAGTACTGCCATATTATTCACATACTCATTACCAGTCAGCCATAGGACGTTGCAAGCAGACCTCACTGTTGAATCATCTCAGGTGTACCCAAGTTTTGAATTCTCTTCCCAATTTGAGCTGAATCTTCAGAAGACTATCCCCAGTGCTGCAGTGATCTCCACTACGCAGCCCACCCAGATTTCTCTGAAGCTTTTCTCAAACACTTTAGCTCTCTCCATCTCCACGATACACTCAATTTGACGCACAATGTTTAATTTCCCCATGCACACACCACTACTTAATTTGTAGCCGGCTATGTCTTTTTGACTCGTTTCAAGGGTGAGTTGATATGGCAACAGAGCAGGGGCAGGATTTTCTGAATACACGGTCAATAACAAAACTGAAATAACTGTGCTTAGAGAACAGAGGCTGAGAATGGGTATCCTCAACACCAGGGCACTTTTAAGTCACTGTAATGCAGGCTGGGGCAGCAAACCTCACAACCAAACCGTATAGGGCACTTACAAAGTCAATCTGTGTAAATGACAGATGACGACTTTGTTTGTTTCATGCCATCTCTCCCTCTCAGTTAAACTCAGTACTGCTCTCAAACTGTGTAGGTCTGTACATAAAGGCTGGCATTGATATTACTGCATGTTAAACCTACAGCTACAGCACGATACAAAGTAGGAGTGACGTTTTCTCCAATGCCTTGGATACTTGTTGTTTGTACCTGCCTCTGATTTTGGCACGTCATTAACACACTGGCACCTTCACCAGTAAATTTCTGTGGAATCGGGGGCACAGTGAGTTTAGCACAACTGCTATTGACCACAAAACCTGGATTGGAATGTAGCACAGCCAGCCAGCTACAAAATGAATCCAGACAGTGTTATCCCAGCTCCTACAGGGCAAGGGGTGCACTGAAAACTACATGTAATTCAACACCATTGCCAATCTCACAAAGAGTGAGTTTCAAGAATGAACAGTCACACTGGTGGACTTGGCAGTAACTTCTCGTAGATTTGATTGTGCAAGACCCTCACCTCAGGGTGCTTAACATAACGGAAACATAAGCTATCAGTGCAGTTCATCTGTACTGACCTCATTTACCTTGTTCAATCCCACCCCCCTCTTCAATCCTACTTGACAAAAGTGACCCTGTTTCAAAAAGCACTTATCACTTGCAAAGCACTATTAGGATGTTCTGAGGTCCACGAAAAACACCATATAAATGAATGCCATTGTTTTTATGTAAAGGCAAAATACTGTGGATGCTGGAATTGGAAGCAAAAACAGAAAACACTGGAAAATCTCAGCAGGTCTGAGAGCATCTGGAGAGAGAGAATAGAACCAACGTTTCAAATCTAGATGAGCCTTCATCAAAGCTGTTGTTTGTATCCATCTGTCAGACCTGTGTAGAACCTGAAGATTACATGTTGTTGTCTGACAATGGCTCTTTGGCTGACTTCACACCTCCATGGAGATACTCAGAGGAATTTAATCATTTATGAAAGAGGCTGTAACTGGCAGGAATACAAATGTACAAATATTTTCCCCTTAATCTTTCCTCCACCATCCAAGTTATTGAAAGCATCAAACCACAGCTCAAATGATTCTACAATTCATGCCCTACCCCTCCCCCTTCTGCCACTATCTTCGCAATGGCACAGTGGTTAGTGCTGCTGCCTCACAGTGCCAGGGGCCCAGGTTCAATTGGGACACTGTCTATGCAGAGTCTGCATGTTCTCCTTGTGTCTGCGTGGGTTTCCTCCAGTGCTCCGGTTTCCGCCCACATTTCAAAGGCGTGCTGGTTAGGTACACTGGCCGTGCTAAATTCTCCCTCAGTGTACCCAAACAGGTGCCGGATTTTTACAGTAACTTCATTGCGGTGTTAACGTAAGCCTACTTGTGACATTAATAAATAAACTTTAACCCTTATTTTGAAACATTAGTTTGGGAGAAGAGGCGCTTGCTGCAGAATTATTAATCAGAAACCAGATTCTGCTCTCTCTCTCTCCACCCTCCGGTGCCTTGATATGTTGGCAAACCTGAACCACCTAACACTGCGTCGATGTTAAGCATTCCAAGACTTCAACTTTGCTCACCAACTCCTAGAGATCACAATCACGGATCCATACCTGCAGCAAGAGACTTGAGTGAAAATGTGGATTTTGTCATGAGATTTCTGTTCGTTCATCCTTCTACCTCCAGGCTCAATGCAAACGGGATGAGAATGGAACAGGTGGGATTGAGCACAGGGAATAAGTATCCGACCTCAGGACTCCCTGCCCATCACAGCTGACAAATTGCCAGGAACTATTTGAGTGACTGGTGGAAGGAAAATTCTACAACTGGAACAGATGAGAAGTATATGAGATGGCCAGTGATTCTCCGTTTGCTGTTCTGAGGAATGCAAGAAAGGAAGGCTGTCGGGAATGTGGAAAGGGTAGTGGAACAATCAACTCATGATTCTCAGTACACAAAGGAGCCTTCAACAACATGCCCCTGGGAGCTCGCCATAAGGACCATGTGATGCCCTCATTAATCAGAATCTTTAACTTGCTACATCCATGTTAAATCAAGACACTGCACTGCATACACAGAAACAAGGAATCATAAAAACCCTACAGCACAGGAGGAGGCCATTCGGTCTGCACCGACTACAATCCCATCCAGGTCCTATTCCCATAACCCTACATTTAGTCTGATAATCCTCCTGACACTAGGGTCAATTTGGCATGGCCAATCAAACTAACCCGCACACCTCTGAACTGTGAGAGGAAACTCACACAGGCACAGAGAGGACGTGCAAACTTCACACAGACAGTAATCTGAGGCCTAAATTGAACGCAGGTCACTGGCGCTGTGAGGCAGCAGTGCTAACCACTGTGCCACCATGTAAAGGCCTGCTTACTAACACCTCAGAACTTAGGCCAATGTTGGGAGAGCTGTTCCAGACTTCTCAGCAGCTGACAGTCATATTCACCAAATCATATCTTACAGCCAACGTTACAGAGACCATCATCCCTCAGTACCTTCTGTCCCACCTGAAATAACTTCAGTTACTTTCAGTTGGGAACGAGTTTACCCTGGAAGTCCTCAACAGTGACTCGGGAACCCATGAAGTCTCATGGCACCAGGTCAAAAAACGGGAAGGAAATCTCCTGCTAATTACCACATATCACCATCCTCAGCTGGTAAATCAGCATTTCTCTGTGTTGAGCACACTTGGAAGAACCACTGAGGGTAGCAAGGGAACAGAACGTACTCTGGGTGAGCCAATTTAACACCCATTACAAAGAATGGCACCAAAACATTGCTGACCAAGCAGCTGAAGGGCATAGCTGCCAGAATGGGCAGTGGCAGGGAACCAACAAAAGAGAAAAACCTACTTGACCTCACCCTCACCAATCTACCTGTAGCAGGTGCTTCTGCCTGTGACAGTATCGGGAGAAGCGATCACCATACAGTCCTTACAGAGACCCAATCATTACGTTAATTGGAACAGATTTGGAACAGATATAGCAACTCAAAGCTGGGCATTCGTGAGACACCATGGACCATCAGCAGTAGCAGAATTGTACACAACCACAATCTGTATCCTCCTGATCCGAACTGTGTGGTGTATGCTATACATAAAGAACCAAGAGAAATTCCTTACATGAAAAAGTGAACTGAAATGGTGCAGACATTTGGGGGGGGGGGGGCGCATCACGTTAGTAATGATCTTAATATATCATCAAGTTTCACATAATGATATGGTGCTGTCGGACAACAAAGACATTTTGTCAAAGATTTTCATCTTCCACTCATCAGGGCAATTTGCAAGACTACCAATGCAAGGAAAAATAAATTTATACTGTATAATTGGTTGGCAAGTGGACATTGATAGAAACATTACCATGGAGAATAAACCAGTTGATGACAGTTAATTGCCAAGAATTGTTTGAAATTTAAACTTTTGACTGGTTGGCGGAGGGTTGCTCTGAGGAATGGTCTAGATACTATAGATCAATGTTGAAGATTAAAATAAAGCTATGAAAGAATCAAGATGGAACTGAGGAATGTAAACAAGAGATAAGTACTGATATAGAAATAGAACTGGACAATGCTTTGGAAAAATCAAGACTTTAGATGAAAAATATTCCATAAAAAGTGTATGAAGAGGCTGGGGAAATAATTGCACAATGAAGGTGAAAAATGCAAGAAGGAATTTGAAAAGCTGAATAAACAGTTTAAAAAGACAATTAAGCAAGGCATAAAAGCAAGTTATGTGGATGCTGGAATCTGAAACCAAAAGAAAAAATGCTGGAAAATCTCAGCAGGTCTGGCAGCAGTAAGGAGAGAAAAGAGCTGACGTTTCGAGTCCAGGTGACCCTTTGTCAAAGCTTTCATAATGCTGTCAGACCTGCTGAGATTTTCCAGCATTTTCTCTTAAGAAAGGCAATTGTGCAATAACAATATCAAAGAATGTGAATGGTTAAGATTTGATGTGAAAGAATTAAGATTTGATTGGGACATGAAGCAATGAGCAAGAAAATATCACAGAAAGTGAGGCTAAGATCTAAAGGTTGCTGAACACATACCTTGCATCTGTTCTCATTGGAGATGCTATCAGAGTAAGTCACGACAGTAGTGAAAAGGGATATTGCTGGAGTTAAAATAAAAGCAAATGGGATATTAGACAGACAAGTGTATGACCCGATTCAGCTGCATTATACCCGGAGAAATTAAAGAAACCAGGAGGAAGAGAGAAGAACCGATACCACATGTAAAACTGAAACAGGAGAACAAATATTCGCAGCAAATGGCAATGTGTCTTTAAAATGGAGAAAGAACAAATCCAGGGAAATATGGTGCATCAGCAGGAAAGATACTAAAACCTCAGCTAGGAGACAGGACAAAGTTCTTGAGTCAATTGGTATGTGTCTTCAGACTTTAACATATTTTTCCCGACAGAAGAGTACATCTGGGGTGCGTGGGGTCCTTAACTATATTGGCTGCTTTTCCGAGGCAGTGGGAAGCATAGACAGAGTCAATGGATGGGAAACTGGTTGTCGGCCAGACCAGGTAAGGATGGCAGATTTCCTTTCCTACAGGACATTAATGAACCAGGTGCCTTTTTCCATCAATCAATGATAGTTTTACGGTCACTATTACTTAAACTAGCTTGCTGTACAGATATTTTTGGATTAGTTAGTTTAATTTGTTAATTGAATTTAAATTCCAGTAGCGGGATCTGAACCCACGCTCCAGAGAATAAGCCTGCCCTTCTGGATTACTGGTCCATTGACTTTACCACAGCTCCAGTCTCTGCCTAACTGCCATGTGTATGGTCTACATGGACAATCAGGGGGCCTTCAGTTAGTTGCCTCATAAAACACTTATGACAAAGTTATGTGGAGTCAGAGTCAAAGAATGGATTGAAAGTTGACAAAAATACAGAAAACAGGATTAAAGGAAGGTTTCTGGATCAGTACAAAGTGGTGTTTTGTACGGATCCATCCTGGAACTACTTTTGTTCGGCTCACAAGCAAATAATCTGGATTCGGGAACTGACTGTATAACATTAACATTTGCAGATGATGACAAATTGGTAAAGGTCAGCTCATGTTGAGGATTACAAAAGAAGTAGCAAAAGCTGGACTAAATCCAGACATGGACTGACAAGTGGCCAGTAACGTTCACATCACCCAAGTGTCAAGAAATGACCATCTCCAACAAGAGAGAATCTAACCATCGCCCCTTGACATCCAATAGTATCACCATCTCTGAATCCCCCACTATCAACATCCTTACCATTGATTACAAACTGAACTGGACTAACCACATAAACACTGTGGCTACAAGAGCAGATCAGAGGCTGGGAATCCTGCAACGAGTAACTCACCTGACTCCCCAAAGCCTGTCCACCATCTACAAGGCACAAGTCAGGAGAGTGATGGAATACACCCCACTTGGCTGGATGAGTGCAGCTCCGACAACATAGTAAGCTTGACACCATCCAAGACAAATTCAGCCAATGTGACTTGCATCCCTTCGACATTCACTCCCTCCACCAGTGACATACAGTAGCAGCCATGTGTACAAGATGCACTATAGGAACTCACCAAGCCTCCTTAGGCAATGCCTTCCAAACCCATGGCCACTACCATCTAGAAGGACAGGGACAACAGGCACACGGGAAAACCACCACCTAGAAGTTCCCCTCCAAGTAACAACCTGACTTGGAAATATATCACCATTCCTTCACTGTCGCTGGGTCAAAATCCTGGAACTCTTTTCCTAACAGCACTGTGGGTGTACCTACACCACATGGACTGCAGTGGTTGAAGGCAGCAGCTCATTACTACTTTCTCAAGGGCAATTAGAGGTGGTCTAGCCAGCGAATCCCACATGCATGAATTTAAAAAGAAATTGTCACAAGCTCCGAGTCTTCATGAGTGACTATGATGTGTAAATCTCGGAGTGGAAATCAGGAACCTGCCACACAGCTCTTTGATATGCCGAGGTTTTTATTTCTATCCAAGATTCAAACATTGCCTCACAACAGAATTTCTCGGAGACCCCATCAACGTGCTTCTTTGCATTAACCAAATAAACTAAATCAATAGGAATAAATTTAAAATGTAGTTCCTTAAAGGGTTATTGCAGGAAAGTAAATAGAATCTCAAAGGAAATTTTAAAAATCGAAACAAAATGTGATTAAAGGGGTCAATAACACACCCCAGTGTGTGCCCACTGCACACAGAAAGCCTGGATGGTGTCAGCAGCTACACGTTCTCACTCCAGTGATACAGAGGCACAGAAGAGGGGAAGACTGTCAGGATAGATGATATTTAATGGCCAGCTTGTCTCAGCCCAGAAGCAGGCCCACAAGGCCCCTCTCCTGTCCCCCTCTGCATCAGGTGCCCAGTGTGCATGCAAAACATTGGAAAAAAACTAATCTTTATCCACCTTCCACCAACTCAGACTGCTTTTCTCTCTCCCCCAACCAACACTTTAATTGCTCACATGCCACCCCCTTTGCCCCGCTCACACAGTTCTTCTCACTCCCATTCAGCCCCCACAACCACCAAATTTTACAGTCAACAACCTTCAAGCTTTAAAATGAAGACTCAATGGGGGAAAAAAAGTTGGAAAGCACTGGAATGGTGGGATTATGAAGCAAGGCAGGAGGAGGTAATTAGAGAGGGAAGAGGTTCCTATAGAGTATAAATGCTGACACAGACCAGTCGGTATGAAGGGCCTGCTTCAATAAGTAAAACAAGTCCCATAAAGTCCCTGTGGCCCCAGATGACCTTAGGCTGCTCTTCCCTTTGAGGGGAAGAAGAGCTGACTGGTGGTGATTTAACCCGAGGATCACCACACCTCAGGCAAGGGACAAGATTAAGGCAGACCCTAGCTCGTACAGGAATTGAACCCGCGCCGTTGGCATCACTCTGCATTACTAACCAGCCGGCCAGCCAACTGAACTAAACTGACCCCAATAAAAAAGGTCCCATACAGTTAATGCAGGTATACTACAGCTGAGGATTTACCTTCAATTGGGAGGAGTTGAAAGTTAACAGTGTATGAATGCTTGTTATCACTTCCTTTAATGTTTACCAGGAATGCAGATTCCACACACAGCGCAGAGCAAGGAGTGGTTCTGGGTTAGTACTGAGTGGGAGGTGATTACTGCCCTAGAAACCACACTTAATACCCAGGTAGAAATCAATATTTCAACTTAATTTAATTCGCAACATGAACTGGGTGCTAACACCATTAAGCAGATCTAACAGGCAGAAGTAACGCTTGTTTCATTTAAAAATAGCAATCAAGATCTAGATTGACACATGAAGTACTGAAAAGTTTCCAGTCTAAGATCTTTATTAATTCTACAGTATCCCGCATTAAAACTGGTTTATAAGCTGTAAATAAGCAGGGCCCAATGCAGCTTAGTAAAATCTTTCTATCTGCCCTTCAGGGAAATAACATATTAGCCCAGTAAACAAATCACAGTGTATCCATACAGACATATTTAAAAATAGGCTGGTCACTGGTTACAAACGGCTCTGAGACAGGGCGAGACTAAAGAACAATCAGCACAGCTCAGAGCTGAGATTTCTGAGTCGATCATTTATTACAAGTCAGCAGTACCAACAGGCAGAAGGGTTCAGCACAAGGTCAGTTGAGTTTAGCAAAAAAAAACCTGAATGGAGCCTTTTCTTTAAAACAAGTACCTACCTTGCACTTCTGCTGGGAAATCACTGGGCTGAGAGCAGGTGGGATTAAAGACAGCCACCTGGTCAAGAGTAGACATCTTTCCATTTCACACCAGCAGCTGACTGTAGGGAAACCCTGTAGGTGAATCCGTATCCCATCATTATAAAATGGGGCATTGTGGCACCCCATCTGGTTTCACAACCTCTCATCTTTCTCTCGTTGAGGAAATCTTGCAGTATAAAAGGCAATCATTTGGCCCATCATGTCTGGGCTAGATCTTTCAAAGAAAACACATGCTTAGTCTCACGTCCCCATGTTTTGTCTGCAGAAACTCGAGTTTTTTATCTTCAAACACCTGTCCAACTCGCTCAAGGTTGTTTGCAGGATCTGTTTTCACGATGTTCCCAGATAGGACAATCTAGATCCTGATAACTCTGAGCAAGTCCAGCAGCACCTCTCACCTCTGGCCATGGACTTTGAATTGTCCAGGAATGGTGTACAACCTGCTGTCTTCAGAGTCCTAGCCATCGATCCTCAAAGTTTCAGCACCAGATCAGATCTGTGTGAGGACTGCTTACTTGTCATTAGCGCCAATGTTTGGTCATGAATATTTTTAAGACATCTTGCCCCCCTGGTGGATAAATACCAAATCAGAACAGCAGGTTCAATAGCATCTGCAACCGGAGATTAATTGGGGAGGCAATGGCCTGGTGGCATTATCGCTAGACAATTAATCCAGAAACTCAGCTAATGCCCTGGGTTCAAATCCCGCAGAAAGAAATCTCACAACACCAGCTTAAAGTCTAACAGGTTTATTTGTAGCAAACGCCCCAAGCTTTCAGAACACGCTGTTCCTTCGTCAGATGGGTTTGAGTTCTGATCACAAACAGGGCACAAAGACACAAACTCAATTTACATGCATAATGATTGGAATGTGAGTCTTTACAACTAATCAATTCTTAAAGGCACAGACAATGTGAGTAGAGAGAGCTTTACGCACAGGTTTGTATAAATTGAGTTTGTGTCTTTGCCCTTTTGTGATCAGAACTCCAACCCACCTGACGAAGGAACAGCGTGTTCCGAAAGCTTGGGGCATTTGATACAAATAAACTTGTTGGACTTTAAGCTGGTGTTGTAAGATTTTTTTCTGTTTTACCCCAGTCCAATGCCCGCATCTCCACATCATTCGAATCCCACCACAGCTGCTAATGGAATTTGAATTCAATAAAAAAATCTGGAATTAAGAATCAACTGATGACCTTGAAACCACTGTCGATTGTCGGAAAAACCTATCCAGTTCATTAATGTCCTTTAGGGAAGGAAATCTGCTGTCCTTATCTGGTCTGGCCTACATGTGACTCCAGAGCCACATCAATGTGGTTGACTCTCAACTATGCTCTGAATAAGGGCGACTCGGGATGGGCAATAAACGCTGGCCAGCCAGCGACACCGACTTCCCATGAATGAATTTTAAAAATTGGAATATATAGATTTAACACATGGGGCTTCTGGACTGGTAATGTATACGGCCACTTGTGTGGTCCACCATGAGGAGGGTTCGCACATCTCAGCCTACTTTACCACAAGGAGTGTCTGAACTTCTGGGAGTGATTACAAATAGCGAATCAAAGGGGATTTGTGGCTCACATTAACATCCACTACAACACCAGAGACTGAATGTAGGGCATTCTGATTTGTACAACTCAGTTCTACTAAAGAGCTCCTATTATATTCTAGAAAGACTTAACCTTTGGAATCCCTTCTCAAAATCTCTTCACCTTGTCAACTCTCCCTGCCTTGAAAAGCTCCAGAAAACAAACCCCTTCATCTGTTGTTCAATCCCAGATGCTCCATTCTGTGAACCGATGTATATACCATTTCTTTTGAAAATCTTACCTTCCGCTCTCTCCTCCCAGCAACTGGTACCAAGTGTAGACACTGGTGATGCCTCAAACTGTAGCCCAATGCACAGCAGTCCAGCAAAGCAAGTGACCCTGACGCAAGCCTATGCGAGCAGATGGGACGTGGACTCTTGTTTTCTCATTTGTGATCATTGCCAAACAAGAAAACGCACTCATTAGGAGCTCACAAGGATTCCTCTCTGGGGAATATGCTCGATTCCCTGCCCTCTATGATGCAAGATCACACCATATTCTGTTCAGTGTAGCTCTCGCAGACACAGGGATTTGTTTAATAGATGCATGATGTGTAGTCCTCTGTCAGAGTGCAGCACACAGGGTCAAGAGTAATTTTCTCTGAGTTGCTGTCAAAGTAGTTCAAAAGCCCTGGGCCTGTTTCCCAAGTTGCTGGAGCAGACACTGTAATTCTGTTCATCCAACCCTTCAAAAAAGGCACAGATTTTACCCAGGAGGGTTCATGCTAAATGTGTTTCTGTTTTACCACATCCTTTTTGATTCTTTTATCTTTTCACTATCTTCTGAGGGAGGCTTTCACTGCTTTCCTTCTCCTAAATCACCCTCCCCCCGCTTCTTACATCTTTTGGATTTATATTCGACGTTTTTTTCAAAAAAAATTTGAACCAGACGCAAACCTCACTCTAGATAACCACTCCTCCTGTAACCCCAGCCACCCTGCTTCACCCACATACACTCAGAAGTAGGTGCTGCCAGTCAAATCTGGTGTAGCAGGTTCCACCTGATTATTTAATGAGAATGTGGGACGGGATGGAGTTCTGGCATCTGTGCGTTCAGGATCAGGTCTGTAACATTTCAATAGTTAACTTT
Organism: Carcharhinus amblyrhynchos; assembly: GCF_965287045.1. Lineage (NCBI taxonomy): Eukaryota > Metazoa > Chordata > Chondrichthyes > Carcharhiniformes > Carcharhinidae > Carcharhinus > Carcharhinus amblyrhynchos. The sequence goes on along the minus strand of NC_137355.1, from coordinate 8,160,825 downwards.
TATCAAAAGGACAAACTCCCCCTCTCCTCCCTTAGGGAATGTTTGGGACTGCTGGGGGAAGAGGAGAAATGATCACTGGGATTACTTATTGGGGCCTGTTCAGCTCAACTCTCAATCCTGATATTCCCCTTGGCATTCACAAAATTCCCAGAACACAAAGGTATGGGGAAGGAGGAGTTAGGCCCAAAAGCACTGACCATATATGTTTCCGAGATAGTGGCTGCAACGAATGCATTAGATGCAGCTTGCTTTAACAACATCACACTGACCTGTCAGCTGTTTCTCAGCTCCTAATTACCAGGAGCACCCCATGGGTTCTTTCAGAGTGTTCCATACCTCAACCCACCCCACCTCTTTGCATTGCCAGCCAATCAGTTGTTGCAGTTGTAATGCCTGCCCGCTGGCCAGCCAGTCAGTGGGAGCAGCCACCAAGCTACATGGCCATGTAACAGCCTGAGTCAGAGATACAGAGATTGAACCTGCAGCTCAAGAAAGTCAGCAGGCCAGAGGATGAGGGAGACTCAGCGAGGAGGACGTGATTTCATTTTTAGTGTTTTACAAACCCAGAGTGCTCCCCCACCCAACTTTGATCTCATCTGTGGACCAGCCACGTGGAGAGAAGCTTTATGTGAGATGCAGAGTCGGACACACACACACATACGGCTGCAAAGTCATGAAGTGTCAACATTATTATTTGTTCTCAGTTTTTTTATTAATAAAAGCTTGACTGCATTTCAATTCAAAAAGGGAGCAACCCATTTTCAGTTTCAATTCCCCAGTTTGGAAAGTGGTAACAGCCAACAGCATTTCAAATAAAGGATTAAAGCAAATTACTGAGAAATCCCAAACCAAAATAAAAAAAGCTGGAAAATCTCAGCTGCCAGACCTGCTGTGATTTTCCAGCATTTTCTCTTTTGGTTTCAGCATTTGAAGCAGATGCTCTGGGACGACAGCAGGATAGCAGCATTATCCTTTGATTGAATTAGCAAAGCATTGCTACAAAAACAATGGACTGAATGGCCTCAGCAGCAGTGTAAACTTCCATAGCTCCATGTCAGGGCTAGCAGCAAAATGTTTACGAGGTAGTTAAGGTGCTATTCGCAGCATCGTTCAAAAAAGATCATGAGACTTCTCCCTGGTACCCTGGCCAGTAACTATCCCTCAGACCAATAGCAATCAAAACATGATTTGGTCATTATCTCACGACTGATTGCAGGACCTTGCTATGCACAAACTGGCCCCATTTCTCAATGCTGCAAAGACCAACGATTGCACAATATTCAGCACCATTCGCGACTCCTCAGAAACTGAAGCAGCCCATATCCAAATTCAGCAAGACCTGGACAATATTGAGGTTTCGGCTGATAAGTGGCAAGTAATATCTGTGCCTCACAACTGTCAGGAAATGACCATCTCCAATAAGAGAGGATCTGACCATCTCCCTTGACATTCGATGTATCACCATCACTAAATTCCCCATGATCAACATCCAGGGGGTTACCATCAAGCAGACGCTGAATCAGACTAGCCATATAGATACTGTAGCAACAAGAGCAGGTGAGAAGTTGGAAATTCTATGACGAGTGATTCACCTCCTGACTCTCCAGAGCCTGTCCACCATCTACAAGGCACAAGTCAGGAGTGGAATGGAATACCCTCCACTTGTCTGGATGAGTGCAGCTCCAACAACTGTAGAACTCAACTATCCAGGGCAAAGCAGCACACTTGACTGGCACTTCATTCACCACCTCGACCACAGACGCACATTAGCGGCCGTGGATCTACAAGATGCATTGCAGCGACTCACCAGGGTTCCTTAGGCAACATCTTCCAAAGCCATGAGCACTACTATCTAGAAGGGCAAGGACAGCAGACACATGGGAACACTACCACATGCAAATTCCCCTCCATCCTGACTTGGAAATACATCATTGTTTCTTCACTGCTTCTGGATTAAAATCCTTGAACTCCCTACCAACACCACCATAGACAGCAGCAGTTCAAGATGGCACCTCATCACCACTTTCTCAAGGGCAATCAGATTTCGGGAAATCAGGTAGAGACTGTGCCAGAGATGGAATCAGTGGAACAGAGTTTATGATGGAGACCTAAGGAAATGGCTTTAATCTTCACAATGCTTAGTGGAAGAAATTTTTACTCGGCCAATAGTGAATGAACAGCACGACAATCAGAGACACCAGACGGGAGGTGGGGGCGTGGTGCTAAAGTACGATCAGAGTGTCAACATGTGCAACCTGGATTTCAGGTGATACTACCAGGGGATAGCACATAGATAATGGAAGGGAACCAAACACAGGTGGAGTCCAGAGAAAAGTGACAGAATGAGAGGGGCAGCCATTGAAGGCAATTGACTGGGCACAATTAAATTTTTTTTATTCGTTCATGGGATGGATGTCGCTGGCTGGGCCAGCATTTATTGCCCATCTCTGAGGGCATTTAAGAGTCAACCACATTGTGTGGGTGTGGAGTCACATGTACGCCAGGCCAGGTAAGGATATCCTTCATGGAATCCTACAGTGCAGAAGGAGGCCATTTGGCCCATTGAGTCTGCACCAACCACAATCCCACCCAGGCCCTATCGCCATAACCCCATGTATTAATCCCAGCTAATCCCCCTTCTATAAAGGACATTAGTGAGTTTTTATGTCAATCAACAATGGTTTCATGGTCATCAATAGACTTTTAATTCAAAAATTTTACTGAATTCAAATTTCACCATCTGCTGTGATGGGCTTTGAAACTGGGTCCTCAGAGCATTACCCTGGGTCTTTGGATTACTAGTCCAGTGACATTACCACCACACCAGCGCCTCACACCAAATTAGATAAGATAGTCACTAAGGGCAGCTGGGTGATGGAGAATGGCAAGGTCAACTAGGCCGCAGATGGGTTGAGAAAGATAGTTTATTCTGGCCACAGTCACAAACAGCCTCATTAGAGGCAGTAGCAGAGTTGGGTCCAATTTTGTCTTTTAAAAAGCATTTAGACAGCTACATGAGTAAAATGGGTATGGAGGGATATGAGCTAAATGTGGGCAATTGGGATCAGCTTAGTGGTAAAAACTGGGCGACATGGACAAGTTGGGCCGAAGGGCCTGTTTCCGTGCTGTAAACCTCTATGACTGTAGTGACTTTTATAAGACAGGTTCAGTAATGTAGTCAGAAACCTGACGGGAGAGTTCAACACAGAGCTGTGACAATGGTGGGCACAGATTTGGGAAATGGCAATTCTGGAGAGGTAAAGGCAGTTGGAGATTGGGTGAGAGCTCACAAAGACAGAGAGATCACGGCTAGAATTTTTGAGGTGAGATGTGACAACAGCAGATGTTTGTGTGTGTGGGGGAGAGAGAGAGAGAGAGAGAGAGAGAGAGAGAGAGAGAGAGAGAGAGAGAGAGAGAGAGAGAGAGGTAAATGGAATAGCCCCAAGAGGAGGGAACCATTAATATCAGTTAAAACAGGGCCCAGGATGGGAAGCTGAAAGCTCATCAGCTTGGTTAGAATAGGATTGCCTGGACAAGAATGAAGTCTGAGAGCCCATTACAGGAATGGGATAAAATTTGGAGAATGGGGCAGTGGGGTACATTTGGGGAAATCCCAATAGGCGAAGGGGAGGGAAGGGAAGCAGTAGAGGAGGCTGAATGGGTGGTCTCGATTTTTGTGACGAGTCCCTATAGTCCTTACACAGTATCAGAGGCGAGGGTCGTTTAAGAAGACAATAACAAAAAAAGGCCAGGAATTTATATTGAGATTTGAAAATTGATTTCAACATGTTAGTTTTTTCCCCCATCAGAAAAATTGTTGGAAGATGGCATTGTTTGCTAAAAATAATTCTGGAGATATGGATTTGGGCAGCGTTTAAAATGGAACAGAGCAAATATTAACAAGGGAGGAATATGTAAGGTACAAGGAGAGGAAATCGCCAATCTCTTCCTGGGAGGTATTTTCCATCATTCCAGGAGCTTTTAAACTGCACAAGACAGGTGCCCATAGGTTCCCATGATATGCTCCTGATAAACTCTCGAAGCTGTATGCCTCAGTCAATCTCAACTGGTGTTGTCAGACTTTTTACAATCTCAACTGGGCCAGACCTGTGAAGACAGCAGCATGATCACAACTTGGAGGGACCTATCACATCTCTGATTCACGTTCTAGGTTAACTAGAATCAGATAAGCAAACGTGACAGACCTGTTGCTGTTTAAACACAACTAACCGGGGAAAGGCAAACAGCACAGCCATAAAACTGTGACCTTAAAAGCTTCAAAGAATTTCTATTTGAAGATGCAGCAGTAAATAGACAATAATCACACCTGCTAAGCAGCTGAGGAAAAGAATGCTTAATTCCTGTTCCCTGAGATCCCTGATGTCGATCTCACAAAGCAAAAAAAGTTCATTCATTCCCTGCTCACTCTCATTCTGCAATATCGCAGAACCACGAGAGAAAGTGAGGCCGCACTCCAAGCTGTCCTGTACACTTCACCTCATTCGAAGGTGAACCTCACATACTAGACTTCATCCCTGCAGCACATCAACACTTCACCAGAGACAAATGAATGAGCTGGTTTGGGCTCCACAATGCATTTTATACATGAACAATCCACTGGCACAGCAGTTAGCATTGTTGCCTCAACGCACCAGGGATCTGGGTTCGATTCCCGGCTTGGGTCACTATCTGTGGAGTTTGCACATTCTCTTGTCTTCATGGGTTTCCTCTGGGTTATCCAGTTTCCTCCCACGGTCCAAAGATGTGCTGGCTAGGTTGAGTGGCCATGAGGGCTCCATCAGGTATCGGTGCACACACAATGGGCTGAATGGCCTCTCTCTGCACTACAGGGATTCTATGGTTTTTCACCTGCAAGGCACTGTTGCGGGGACATACAGACTCCTACTAGTGTGGATTCTAAGTGCCCACTGATCCTGGTGCTTATGTTGTATCCACTGATTAGAAAGAGACTCAAAGAGAGAATCAGTACCACGTTAACAAAAGCCTGGTCCAGCAGCATAGACATAAGGAGCTGTGCCCAGGCACTGGGCTCACAGAATTCAAATGAAATGCTAAGATAGGAACAAGGGCTGCAGCACAGGGTGCTAGCACCCTGGTTTGTACCCGTGAGCCTTTTCAAATAGCACACAGAGAAATCTGACTGGGTCACAGGAGTATTTGAACAATATTATTCACAGTAACAGCACTGTACTCTGTCAAAACACTTCCCCACATGATACAAAAACATGAATTCTGTTGTTGGATGTTTCACTCATGATGAACAGACTTGTGTACGGAAGGCTTGCTACACAGAAATACCCACCATTTTGAAAACCTTACATTTCAAAATGGTGCTGATAAATACAGCTTACTTCAGGATTAGACACACAGAAGAGGAACCTTGCCATGATATCATTTCCATTCATTCATGAAAACTTTTCAATGTAAAAGCCTTCAGAAAAACACTTCCCTCATGGTGTAGTACAACCCCCTTCCTGCCACCACCCCGGCTGTGCTGAAAATTCAATTGCTTCTTTGGCTCATCTAAACAACTGGGCACGTGATCATCATCAGCATTCTGCTGTGAACAATTAGCTGCACGAGGGTCAGGCGATACAGATCCCAGCTTCCAGCTCAAACATCTCACTGCAGCTTCCCTACACCTTCCCATCACACAGAGGGAGGACGACTGGAGGGTGGGAGGGGGGAACGACTGGAGGGTGGGAGGGGGGACGACTGGAGGGTGGGAGGGGGGACGACTGGAGGGTGGGAGGGGGGACGACTGGAGGGTGGGAGGGGGGACGACTGGAGGGTGGGAGGGGGGACGACTGGAGGGTGGGAGGGGGGACGACTGGAGGGTGGGAGGGGGGACGACTGGAGGGTGGGAGGGGGGACGACTGGAGGGTGGGAGGGGGGACGACTGGAGGGTGGGAGGGAGGACGAGAAGAGAGGGGGGGCGGGAGAGAGAAACACATTTGAATGAGACTGGTTTACTTTATGTCGGACATTGTTATTGGTGCCATACCTCTCCATTGTTGTTAATATTAACATATTCTCACTACCCCATATCCCTCCTTTCAAGTCCTTGAAGTTGGAGGTTCAGGTGGTCTTGTGGCCTTCTAACCTTTCCATACCTTGTTCACAGTTCTGGAGAGGAACGAAAGGCTCTGCGTTGCAGGTTCTTCCTGTCAGTCTGGAGATTGTGCTTCCGTTGTTTCCTACCATTCCTCCTAGCCAGTTCAGCTATTGCATTGAACGATGGCCACTGATATTCTAAACTGTTTCTTGTCGAGTGGACAAACTTGTTGCTTCTTTCATCGCTGTGTAGGTCATCTCGATGTCCTGTGTGGCTGAGGAAGACTATTTCTGTGACAAGATGATGCTCTAGTGGAACACTCACCTCTGCTTCTCGTTGTTGGCAATAGACTGTCGCAAGCAGGTTTATTGAGTGGCACATGCGAGATATTTACACTTGAAAATAAAGACAGCTTATTTCTAACTCCACAATGTGAACACCTTAACCAGCTTAAGGTCCAGAAAGGAGTTATTAATATCAAGTTGTCAACATTGTGCCTTTGTTTCCAAGTTGAAAGGTCATCGTGATCAGATAGCCGACCGGCTTCTACTTGATACAAAGCTACTATGTTTCTTGTTACCAGAGAAGGGGACAGAAGAAGCCATTTTGAGATCAGGTTACGGGCTTCCTGATAAACCCAAGCTTATTACAGACAGGCAGCTTCTGGAGTTGCAGTTTGGTCTTGCAGTAGTCTGCAGCCAATTGAGGGGTGGATTGCCAGGAGAATGTTAACTGGACCTGCACCTTCAGCAGAGAAAATGTTGATCCTATCATAGAATATGGGTGGGTGTTTGTGCTCAGTTCAAAGACTTGGTTTGTGAGGAGTTAAGGAAGGGTTCATCAAACTGGAGCTAAAGGGAAAGCCCTTGGGAAAACTCTTATTGTGGAAAATAGTATTGGGAAAGGAAAAGAACAGAAGCAAAACATTTGGAACACTGCTTACTTTGGATTGCTTCCAGAAGAATTGGATGTTTACTTGAGAGGCCAAGTAACATAACGAATTTGGGATCATCATTAAAAGTAGAATGGTGTAAATTCGGTTTAGCAGTTTAATAAGCAAAGGGCCAATAGAAAACAGACCTTTGTTGAAAGTGTTTTTTTTAGTCAATTGACATAGTAAAAGCTTTAAAACGCAAAATCTTGGGTCTTGTTCTTTCAGCAAATAACAGCAAGTTCAAATTTCTCTTTAAACCATTACTGGTCTCTACAGTGATTGTACCAAGTGACATGAATCATAATCTTTCATTGTAAGATCCATAGGGAGTAAAGAAAGACATGACGACTCGAGGTGTGTCACAACTGGGCTGTCAGCTTGCAAAGCAAAAGGGAAGGGCGAGAAAGGTTGCAAGTGGAAATCACATCTCAAACATATCCTTCAATGCAACGGTGGGTGCTAAGGAGGAAAATGGATTAGTTTAAAGATGAAACATGAAACATTTAAGAGGCATCTGGATGGGTTCATGAATAGGGAGGGAGTAGAGGGATAAGGGCCAAGTAAAGGTAGAAAGTTTTCTTTTAGTTTAGGCATCATGATCGGCACAGGCTTGGAGCACCGAAGGGCTTGTTCCCGTACTGTACTTTTCTTTGAAACAGACGCTGGGTTTCAAGGAGTGAAGTGTTCCCTGCGAAGTGGGGTGGAATGATGACTTTTAATGGATTGGAATTGGAATTAGCTCCAAAAGGTCTCAGCTATCCTCCGATTACAATCCCTTTATGCAAGAACACAGACAGACTTGCATTTATTTGGCAACCGTCACAACGACTGAGCGTCTCAAAGTGCTTTGCAGCCGATGAAGCACTTCATGAAGTGTAGTCACTGTGTAAAGTCGGAAACACACAGCAAGTTCCCACAAACAGCAATGTGACAGCAATCAGATATGTTTCAGTGATATTAACTGAGGAAAACACCCTGCTTTCTTTTTAAACTAATGCCATGGCAACATTTACAGCCCTAACAGGCCAGGCAAGGGCTCAGGTTAAAGTCTCATCTGAAGGACAGCACCTATAAAATGAGCCTCAGCTGTCAACTTCGTAAGTGTGACTTTAAGAAATGTATTTTTATCATGTTTCTTGTAAAAGTTATGTTTAAAATTCAGCTGTTTTGCACAGTGCCAATTTGTCTGCACCACGAAACTCATGCTGAGAATGCGAGCTGGTGGTTGATTTTAGCTAGGCTTTTGTTTTAATCTGAGTTAACGCATTGTTGTTTATTTTGGTTTTCCCCTGGGGTTTCAGAGTAGGGTTTTAAATAGGTTGATTGACAGAGGTAGTCATGTGAATGGGCGGAGCCAAGTTTGCAGGGAAAACACAGAGTTCTCTTTGATTTTAAAACAGTCAGTTTCTGCCTAATCCTGAAAGAAGCAAGGCACATCTGTCTCTCTCCTGAAGTTGCTGTTTGGCCTCTTAAGGTCAAACCAAATAAAGAAACTCAAGTTAAATCAGGACAAAATAAAAGCGGCAGCTCCACAAAAGGAGGCAGAACAGCCCAAATAAAAGTACAAAGGAAACCTGAAAACATTAAATTAAGATGCGATTATTGGGGTTGATAATACACCCCAGCCCGTGGTGCCCAACAGGCATGGAAGGTATCAACTGCACCCACAGGCACCTCATGCTCCCTTTTCAGGGACACCTGGCCGCGAACGTAGCCGTGGTAGAGGGGCAGACAGTCAGGATGGATGGCCCCCTCGATCACCTGCTGACTGGACCTGTAAATGGTGTGTTTCACCATGCCCAGGTGCAGGTTCACGAGAGGGTCGTCATCCTGACCCGCCCTTTTCCGCCCCGGGTGATCATAGATCAGGAAGGTGGGACTGAAGTGCAAACAAAACTTTAATAGAAGGTTCTTCAGGAAAACAAAAAGGGAGTGCAACCTAAGACATGAAACATACACATGTCCATGGACTACACAAGGCCACAGAGGGGGCAAGCTTCATAGCCCGTGAATCCTACGGTTGTGTGGAACTGCTGCACACATCACCCTCCATCCCAGGTCCCCAATGTAATGGGGGAGATGCCTCCATAAAGAGACCTTCACTGGGGACCTCAGCCGCCCAACGGCACCAAGGCCCGCCAAGATGTACCTGAGTGACAGCCGAGGACATGGTAGCAGCCTGTACAGGAAACACTTCCACGCAGTGGAAAAAGGCACAGAGGACATTTCCATGAGGAGGCACATGCTGTGGGGCACCTGACCCAAGGAGGGGGACTGAGGCTTTGGGCCAATGTGGAATTCTGTCCGAGCAAGGGAATGGTTGGCAAGACTTCAGAAGACTGGTATCTGTGTCTCTCTTCCTTGCTCTCTCTCAGAGGTGCTCAAAGGTTCTAGGACTGTTAACAAATACAAGCACATAAAGCCTGGGGATTTGCTAACTGATTCTGAACAGGAGTTTAAGTCTATAAGAGAAATAGTAATAAGTTAGCAGTTAAGAGCTGCACCTTGTCACATTTAAATATTTCAGCTGGTAAAAGTTAAACTAATGCATTTGTTATAGTTAAACTGTATTGTTAAATAAAGTTCGTATTGATAAAAGCTCCCTGGTGTGTCAACAGAATCACACCTGGAGTGAAACACCTGAACCTCACACTAATGCCGAAACAGAAAAACTGTCGGTCTGCAGTCAGGCTTCATAACACTTTGAGGTTTGTGCTCTAGCACCGTAACAGTAAGGCAGGTTCAGATACTTTGCTGTTATTGAAGTGGTCACAGACTGGCTTCTTGTCTCCGAAAGCTGCAAATGGAAACACTGCACTTCTCACACTTTCTTCACTGACAAACTACACTTCAGCATCTTCACAATTGAGCTAATCCTGTCGATTAGTCCTAAAAATATAAACCGGGGTTGGGGGGCATTGATTTTATGAACCTTATTTCACAATTCTGCAGCTTGCTTGTGGTTTCTTGAATTTTCAGATGCAATAAAAATGTGACTGCCATGGTATGAGATCGGGTCAAAAATGGCATTCTTTCATACAGCTCAAAATTACAAGCCCAAGAGCTTTGCAATATTTTCAGGCAGTCTGTGGGAGTGTGGTAATGTCTGCAGATGGTGCATAGGATGTGGTCATTTTTGCTGGTGGATCACAGGTTGCCCACATTTCCTACATTACAACCGTGTCTACACTTTCAAAATGCGTGGCTGACTGCTGAGAATCTTGGGGCAATGCTGAAGATACTATACAAGTGTTGCTTCGACAGGGCAGAACAGATGTCAGAAATACAACAACAAAATGGTCAGCTGAACCCGGAAATGGAATCACTACCCCGTGACCCTCTTGACAGTTTCTTTCGCAGATCATCTGACCACCGCCATTTTGCACATCCATGGATTAATCCAGAATAACACAGGGTCCCACACAGTATCATATCCTGGTACTGGGTCTCACAGAACATCAAGTTATCTGGGAAGGTCAGATACAGAATTGTTCACCTTCTTCTATACAATAGAGGAGCATGACATAACAGGGACTAAAAAAAACAATCGAAGAATCTCTACAGTGCAGGAGGCCGCCATTTGGCCCATCGAGTCTGCACCGGCCACAATCCCACCCAGCCCTATCCCCATAACCCCATTTATCCAACATTCCCCCGACACTAAGGGTCAACTTAGTATGGCCAATTCACCTAACCCGCACATCTTTGGACTGTGGGAGGAAACCGGAACATGTGGACATGGGGAGAAAGTACAGACTCCGCACAAACAGTGACCCGAGCCGGGAATCAAACCCAGATCCCTGGCGCTATGAGACAGCAGGGCTAACCACTGTGCCACCCATGCAGCATTTTGACCTTGTAAGCATATCAAAGATGCTTGCTATCTGTCAATGGATGACAGGGTAGGGAGCCCCACAGTGTAACAGTCATAAATTCAAAAGCTTACAGACAAGACCAGTATAGCTCAATGCTGACATAGCATGTGGGTCACATTCAAGCTGCACAACATCATAGGCATGATACAACGCCACCCATATCTTCAAGCAAGATGATCACCACAAATAACAACATTAGCGTGATAGCTTTGCTCAGAAATAGAGTAAAGAAACCACATAAGACAGTCTCTGAAAGAACTTTTAACTGAAGCATACAGGAAGTGTCTCAGCTACATTCTGGGAGAACAGTAAATCTTTATTCCAACTACACCACAAGGATCTGTACCACCAATGTGGTCAAAAAGGTCTGAGGGGTGGGGGTAAGCAGTCTGTTTCAAAGTGGAAATCAACACAGGCTATTGGTACAAGATCTCATGATTGGGAATCCAATCAATTGATCAAATGTGGTTCAACTGGTCTGCTGGAACTGCTCAATAAGGTTTGGAGAACTGAGTTATTATTTCACTCACACCAACTGAAACCACAAATTCAGCCTCAATCTAAAGTCTAACATGAGTTAACTGCGGTTTGAACAGTTAACCACATCTGCCCCGGTCTCCAATGCTCCTCCTCTGATAAAAAAACCAAAGGTCTATTTCCTGTTTATCCAGTCTGTTGTCTCAACTTCTCATACAATACTTTCACTTGCAACACTCTCCTGTTTCCCTGCAAAGAGGCCCTGCCTTCTGCTCAGTTCAAATTACCAAAAGGCAGCACCCTTTTCTGCCTACCTAAAACAGAGCAACTCCACTCTAATAGTACAAACTTCCAAGAATCCAAAAGCCTCTGAACAGAACCACATGATAACACTAGTGGGAGACAGAGAAGGTCAAATTTCACTCATGTGGAAACAGCAAAGTTTATTTATTAGGCTTGCATTAACACTGCAATGAAGTTCTGTGAAAATTCCCTAGTCATCACATTCCGCCGCCGCCTGTTCGGATACACTGAGGGAGAATTTAGCATGGTCAAAGCACCCAACCAGCACATCTTTTGGACTGTGGGAGGAAACCAGGGCACCTGGAGGAAACCCATGCAGACATAGGGAGAACGTGCAAACTCCGCACAGACAGTGGCCCAAACAGGGAACTGAACCTGGGTCCCTGGCGCTGTGAGGCAGCAGTGCTAGCCACTGTGCACTGAGAAATTCTGATGTGGAGTTGCCAGCGATGAACTACGGTAGGCACAGTAAGTAGTCTCACAAACACCAGGTTAAAGTCCAACAGATTTACTTGATAGCACGAGCTGATGAAGGGGCAATGCTCTGAAAGCTCGTGCTAACAAATAAACCTGTTGGACTTTAACCTGGTGTGTGAGGCTACTTCGAAATCTTGACGCTGCTTTGCCTGCTCAACCTTCTAAACTATCAGCGAATGCTGTTGTTTCCAGGCTGCTCCTCAACCTGAAGCTTGCCACATCTAAGACAGCTCACTGTCGAGTTCAGACGGAACACTAAGATCATTTTACCGCCGTCTCCCATATCCTTCTTTCTTCTCCCTACACCAGAGCTAACACTGATACAAACCTTTACTAAAATAAAGAAATCTACCCTGAAACCTATTGGATGCAACTGGTTGGCTTCTTCCTTCACAAAAATCCATGCAATTGAAATCACTCCACCTGTTGGGGCAGAGGCTAGTCATCATCATTCCTCAGGCAGGGGAAATCTGCTCCTAATTACTGGCCCATATTTCTGCCAACCTGAGTTCCTCCTCCTGGCTCTCTCCATGGCAGAGCAAACTGCTTTCAGACTTGCTGGAACTGCACTGACCAAGTGTTCACACTTCCCACCATATTGAGACTGGTTAGCAATTGATGCTGTTTATTGGTGTTGTACAAATGACAAGTAACCCTTCATCAGCGTGTGACACTGCATGGTGACATGGTTCTCTGTTGAAAGCGCTCACATCTTTCCAGTGCCAGACTCCAATGCAGGGCCTTTCTTCAATTCCCAGCTTGGGTCACTGTCTTTGTAGAGTCTGCACATTTTCCCCAGGTGCTCCCATTTCCTCCCACACTCCAAAGAAGTGCAGGTTATGTGGATTGTCAATGCAAAATTTCCCTTAGTGTTCCAAGCTGTGTAGGTTAGGGAGATAAGTGGGTTAATGTGTGGGGTTATGGAAGATAGGGTCTGAGTGAGATGCTCTTTTGGAGAGTCAGTGCAGACTTGATGGGCTGAATGGCCTGCTTCTTCGCTGCAGGGATTCTATGATGATAACTCACTCGGAGGTGAGACAAAATTCCTATGGCTGCTGTCACTGAGTTTAATGGTTAGCATTGCCTCCTCATAGCTCAGAGACCCAGGTTCGATTCCTGGCTAGGTGACTGTCTGCATGGGTTTCCTTCACATGATCCAGTTTCCTCCCACAGTCTGTAAGATGTGCTGGTTAAGTGCATCGGCCATGCTAAATTCTCTCCAGGTGCCAGAATGTGGTGACTAGCGAATTTTCACAGTAACTTCATTGCAGTGTTAATGTAAGCCTACTTGTGACATAAATAAATAAACTTTAGCTTTTTCAACACCATTTAAAGTACTCAGGTTGCCTGTGCTTTTTCCTCCTGTGAAGCAGTTTATCACACACACCTGGCACAGATCCACGAACTTACATATTTAGTCTTTCTCATTTTATGGGTCCCAGTTGCCTACTCAGAAATAGCAGAGGTTCCAACACCAATTCAAGAGAATGTCACTCAGGGGATGTCACTTCCTCCAGAAGTGTCAAGCAGTCAGGATTTCCCATTCTAAATCAGTACTGGCTGCGACTATTTAAAGAATCATAGAAGAACTGCAGTTTAATCTTGCTAAACTGATTCCATAATTTTATCTGGTACAACAGTGAAACTGTTTCTCCCATCTCCTGGATCTATTTAGTCTCCCTCTTTGACAATGGTAGCCTACATCCAATCTAGCACAGCCTGTCCAGCCCTCCGCTTTCTGCCAAAAGAACATATCACCAATCTCTTGGCCTTGGTCTCACTTCCTCCCTGAGGATAAACTCCATCTATCACAGAAGAGTAAATTGTTTTCAGCCCCTTTGAGGGCCCCCATCTCATTGATTGTCCAATTTGGACGATCACCAATTACAAAGGATGCCGTGTTGACTTATCCCCTTGTGATGGCTTGGAAATAGCCAAACAATAAAGTATTTATGGTTATCCCTGGTTCAGCCAACTCTTTTTCATCATCCTATAGGGTTCTCGCATCACAGAGTCATAGAATTATAGAGGTTTACATGATAGAAACAGGCCTTTCAGCCTAAATTGTTCACGCCACCCTTTTGTTTTAAACCTCTAAGCTAAACTCAATTGCCTGCATTTGGCCCTTATCCCTCTATACCTTTCTTATCCATGTAACTGTCTAAATGCTTTTAAAAAGACAAACTTGTACCCACATCTTGTACTACCTCTGGCAGCTTGTTCCAGACACTCACCACCCTCAGTGCAAAAACATTGCCTCTCTGATACTTTTGTGTCTCTCCCCTCTCACCTTAAACCTATGCCCTCTAGTTTTAGACTCCCCTATCTCTGGGAAGAGATATTGGCTGTTCAGTTGATTTTATAGACCGTTACAAGATCACCCCTCAGCCTTCTACGCTCCTTATAACTCAAACCATCAAGTCCTGGTGGCATCCTCCTAGTAAATCTTATTTGCCCTTTTTCTAGTTTAATAATACCCTTTCTATAATAGTGACCAGAACTGTACACAGTATTCCAAGTGTGGCCTTATCAATGTCTTGTACAACTTCAACAAGACGTCCCAACTCTTGGACAATCCTCTTACTGATAGAATCATAGAAACTAGGAGCAGGATTAGGCCATTCAGCCCTTCGAGCCTGCTCTGCCATTCATCTCGATCATGGCCAATCATCAAATCCAATATCCTGATCCCCCACTTCCTCCCCATATCCCTTGATCCTTTAGCCCCAAGAGCGATAGAAACATCCTTCCCAAAGACTTCCTGACTGCATATGGTTACGTTTGACTCCCTCTGGCCCCTCTCTGGCTCCTGATTAACCTTTTAACATGTTAGGAGACTCTTACATTCATCTCCGTGGCCACCCTGACTGTTTTCCTGGCAGGAATTACAGATGTGTTTTTCAAATGCTATTTTCATTAAATAATAACTGAAACAAATTCCAACCCTTCTGATTAGAAATCAAGTTTGATCACCAGCAATAACTCAATAACTGGGAGAAATCACATGCGCAAGGACAGCTACAGAATCCCTACTGCAGAAGGAGGCTGTTTGTCCCATCGAGTTTGCACCGACCACGATCCCCATAACCCCATGTATTTACCCTGCAAATCCTTCTGACACTAAGGGGCAATTTAGCATGGCCAATCAACCCACCACCCACTCCCCCCAACTTGCATTTACAGTGTCTTTAAACCTATTAAAATGACAAAGGTGCATCATGTGAGAATATTCAGATAGAAACTAAGTGGAGATACCAAAACACTTCATCAAGAGAGGCAGGATTTTAAAGAATATCTGGAAAAGAGGTGGAGAAGCAGAAGTTGGAGGAAGCAATTTCAAAGCTTAAAGTCTCTATGGATGAAGGCATGGCCAGCAAAGTGGGGCATCAGAAGTGTGGGATGCACAGTACGTTAGAGCCACTCCAAATTTGAAGATCCTGTCTTTACACAGCAAGTTTTTGGGGCAGAGTGCGCAGGCATTGGACCAAAAAAGCTCCTCAATTGTCCAACTTCCTTTTTTTTTGAAATGATCTTCCCTCGTGTTTATTGTTTGTGGGATCTTACTGTGCATGAATAGGAGATTTTCACAGTAATTTCTTTGCAGTATTAATGTCAGCCTACCTTTTTTTCTAAAGTTTATGAGTGTCACAAGTAAGCTTACATCAACACTGCAATTAAGTTACTGCGAAAATCCCCTAGTCGCCTGTTCGGGTACACTGAGGGAGAATTTAGCACGGCCAAACCACTTAACCAGCACATCTTTCGGGCTCTGGGAGGAAACTGGAGCACCCGGAGGAAACCCACGCAGACACGGAGGGAACATGCAGCCTCCACACAGACAGTGATCGAACCCAGGTTTCTGGCACTCTGAGGCAGCAGCTAACCATGGGCCACTGTGACATGAATAAATAAACTTTAAACATCTGCCTGTATTACATTAGCAACACTTCAAAAAATGTAACTCATTGAATGCAAATATTTCTGAGGCAGAGATTTAAAAAAGCCCAAATATTTAATTTCTGCTTTTATTTTTATAAGCTGTAACTTTCCTCTTGTGTTTCCTGCCTCCACACATTTGCTTTACACATTCACAGATATCAGATCATTCCATACTGTTCCTGGATTCATTCCATCTTTTAACAATTCATTTTACGGAAAACTGTCTTAACTTAAAGCAGATCCCAGAAATGAAAATGCATTAAATGTTTTTTTAATCACTCAGGAGGAGAGCAGCAGTGAAAGCACTGGAACTAATGCATAATAAAACACTGCAGCATCACCGAACCCACTGCTGAATAATTACACTTTTCTTTATATGGCTATAATTATTTTAGACAATACATTCTTGAAATCTGCGGGATACAACCAATATTCCATTCACGCCACTCATCATAACTCACTGGTGACTGACGTGGGACCTCAGGTGACCTCAATTTTTAATTAAGAAATCTAAGGAACGTAAATTTCATTAATCCATCTTCTACTGTTTGTGATTTTGAAACAATTCTCAAGAGGAACGATGTCTGAAACCTGTAACGATTTAAAACGCGTAGCATGCTGTTAGATAGATCAGACATCAAATATGCACGTTGCCAAACATGCAACCGAGGCTAAAAATGCGCTGGCTTACCAAAGATTTCCAGAAAATGTTGTTTTTTTTCCAGGGACCGGGGGCTAAAAACGTGAGTTGAAGGCAGGCGTTTCAGCAATAAGAGTTGGGAAGAAGGCAGCCCAATTGTGAATTGCAATTGGAGGGCATGTTTTTATATCACAATTAGCTTTCAACTTCAAAAGGCTTCCTGGAAAACTCCCAGATGGCAAGATGGGAAAACAGACATCAAGACGAGGGAAGAGATATTATGAAGCGTGACCAAAATGCTTTGTCAAAGAAGTGGGAATTAAGGAGAGTTTTAAAGGAGGAATTGGCAAAGGCAGAGTTCAGGGGGTGAATTACAGAGGAAGGGGCTCAAGGTGAGCTGATCGGAGAAGTTGCAGTCACAGGAATGGAGTGTTCTAAGAAGATAAGAAATAGGAGCAGGAGTAGGCCATCTAACCCTTCGAGCCTGCCCTGCCATTCAATAAGATCATGGCTGATCTGAAGTGGATCAGTTCCACTTACCCACCTGGACCCCATAACTCTTAATTCCCTTATCAATCAGAAATCTATCAACCCGTGACTTAAACATATTCAACGAGGTAGCCTCCACCACTTCAATGGGCAGAGAATTCCAGAGATTCACCACCCTCAGAGAAGAAATTCCTCCTCAACTCTGTTCTGAACTGCACCCCACCCCCCCTTATTTTGAGGCTGTGCCCTCTAGTTCTGGTTTCCTTTCTAAGTGGAAAGAATCTCTCTACCTCTACCCTATCTAGCCCCTTCATTATCTTATATGTCTCTATAAGATCTCCCCTCAGCCTTCTAAACGCCAACGAGTACAGGCCCAATCTACTCAATCTCTCCTCATAAGCTAACCCCCTCATCTCTGGTATCGGCCTGGTGAACCTTCTCTGTACTCCCTCCAAGGCCAATATATCCTTTCGCAAATAAGGGGACCAAAATTGTACATAGTATTCCAATTGCGGCCTCACCAGTGCCTTGTACAGTTGTAGCAAGACCTCCCTGCTTTTATATTCTGGGGATGTCCTCGGACTGAGAAACGGGGAAGCAAGGCCAAGAAGGAATTTAAAGACGGGGATGAGAATTTTAAATTGCTTCAGTAACTTGGTTCGAGGTAAAAATAGGATTTCTGATGAATGGGGTTTTTTTGTAGGATGGGGAATGGGACAGCATCAGAACAGGATTACAACCGTTTCCCTGTCAAACAGGGAGACGCGACAGTAAAAACTTGCAGCGTAGCAGCTGCCATTTTCTAAACACGCCTATTTCTTATCCCTGGCACACAACCCAGGAGTCTGTGGCACCTTGACTCAGTTGGTAGCACTCTGACGGCTGATTCAGCAAGCTCCAGGTTCAAGCCCCACTTCAGGACGAACCTTCAGCGCTGCAAAGCTGGAGTTGAGCAGTTCAGACCTTAATCCGAAGCTCTGTCTGTCAGGTTCGCGTGGAGGATCAGGCCATACACACACAGGAGGAATGGCGGTTTCCCAGATTTCCAAATTATATTCTTCCCTCAATCATCAGGTTTTTTTTATAAAGGTGAATTAAATCAGCTGCGGCTGAAGGGGTTTTGCTCTGGGTGGGCCAGGAGGCTGTAGGGATGTGAAGGTGTTTCAAAGAAGCGTGTTGCTTGCAGCCTTCAGAGCATGTCCTTCCATGCTGTTTACGTACTGCAAACAGTTACAGATAATCTGATTTGAGTGAAGGATTACTGTTGACCAGGAGAGATGAACTCTCCTATTCTTCTTTTGATACAGTCGATCTTTCACATCTAAGGGCTGACAGTGTCTCAGCTTTACATTTGGTCTGCAAGAAAACACCGCTATTCCCTCTGTACTGCATCAAACGTCTACCAAGATTACATATTCAGATCTAAGCAATGGCAATCCATAGGCAAGCTCACGTGATACTACTCAGCCAAGACTGACAACCAGCAGCATAGAAAATGAAAATAAATATCAAAGAACAAGGAACAAAGAACAGTACAGTACAGGAACAGGCCCTTCAGCCCTCCAAGCCTGCACCGATCATGTGTTCCTAACTAGACCATCCGTTTGTATCCCTCTATTCCCAGCCTGTTCATGTGGCTAAGTCTTAAATGATCTTAGTGTGTCTGCCTCAACCACTTTGGTAGTGCATTCCAGGCCCCCACTCCCCTGTGTAAAATACATCCTCCACATACCTGTATGGAACCTTGCCCACCCCTTACCTTGAACTTGTGACCCCCTGTGTTTGCCATTTCCGACCTGGGAAAAAGTTTCCAACCGTTCACTGTATCTATGCCCCTCAACCTCCATCTTTCCAGGGAGAACAACCCTAGTTTACTCAATCTCACCTCACAGCTAACACCCTCCAGGTGCTCCGGTTTCCTCCCACAGTCCAAAAGACGTGCTGCTTAGGTGCATTGACCGCGCTAAATTCCCCCTTAGTATATCTGAACAGGCACCAGAAAATGGCAACTAGGGGATTTTCACAGTAACTTCATTGCAGTGTTAATGTAAGCCTACTTGTGACACTAAATATACTTTAAACTATAGTGGAACTGTCTGATATCACTGACTTTAGCTCTGAGTCTGAGACTTTAAGGAACATCCGAGGAGCAGAGAACTGATCAATAGAAGTTCAAACATCTGGGTGACTTCACAGAGGTCTGCAAGTCGGCCGTTCCACAGGATGCCGACACGTATCTTGGGAGGTAGGTCCGATTTCTGATGATTTGGACCTCTGCCTCTAGTTCAAAACTTAACACCGGGAAGAAGGTCTAACTTTTAAACATAACCAGAAAACTAAACTGTCACCTTTAACCTCAAAACCAAACCTCTCCAGGAATTCTCCAACACCAATCTCCACCCTAATCAGCAAAAACTCTTCACTCCATCAACCTCCTCCCACACTGTGAAGACAAACCAGGGTGGTGAATTAAAGCTCGTTTTTCTACTAATGTTGACATCCCTACTGTGAATCAGAGAACAAAACTAGCACTGTCATAAAATCCCTAGAGCAGAAGGAGGCCATTCGGCCTATCGAGTCTGCATTGGCCACAATCCAACCCAGGTCCTATTCCTGTAACCCACAGTTACCCTGCTAATCACCCAATACTAGGGAGAATTTAAAATGGCCAATCAACCTAACCCACACATCTTTGGAGTGTAGGAGGAAACCAGAGCACCCAGAAGAAACCTAAACAGACATGCAACATAGGCAGCGACCCAAGGCAGGAATCAAATCCAGGCCCATGGAGCTGTGAGGCAGCAGTACTAACCACTGAGCCATCCCTAAACATCCCCAAATATCACTGGTTATGGAGATAGCGAATGACATGACAAAGGGTCTAAGGTTCCAGATGCCAGGTTATCACTCTCAACCAGCAAGCTACGCCAAAACCGACATCTGAATAAACAATGCAGGAAAATGTCCCGTAGGTTTTTGTGTATGAGGGGACATTGTACAAAAACAATGGAGGTAGGACCTGGGTGGGATTGTGGTCGGTGCAGACCCGATGGGCCAAATGGCCTCTTCCTGCATTGTATGATTCTATGAAAAGCAGAATGACTGAACTGTAACCTGACACTTGGAGGGTACAATATCTTCACCCTTCCACTCAGCTGTTTTCTTCACAGAGCTTCTAGCTATCTTCAGCAAATAATTCTCCCATCTGAATCGTTTAGATCACAGACAAGAATTGAAAGTCAGGCACACTTACTGACAGAACTGCTCAGCCGTGAGACAGCGCTAGCAGGACTGTCACACCAGCTCCACTCACCCACTTTGTCACTCATTAAAATGCAGGGATTATTAACAATTGGAAGCCAGTCATATCTCCAAAGGGTTAAACAGCAATCAATCAGAAGCAATACAGCGGAGTTGAATTTTTTTTCAAACAATCAGCCCACGTGGTTGTGACAGGACAAAGTAAAATCCTCCGTGGGGCACCTGTTAATGAGTGCCCAGAGCAGCAGAACATCAAGGTCAAGACCCATACAGTCAATAACATGCAGCACTCTGTCCCTGCAGCAAGCAACAGAGTTAGGACCTGGCAGTCAAGGCAATAAGCAGAGATCAAATCACCATGATGTTTACTGTAGCAGTTAACCAAACGCAACAATGCACAAAACAGCCATAGGATTCAGTTAAATAGTGCAGAGAATGCGGAACAGTAACTGATGAGCAGCAATGCAAGATGCCCAAATATTTGGCATCTTTCCATCTGCGGGAGAGGTTAGGAATGTGGTCTCAGAGCACATGGTGAAGTCAGATCAGATCACCTGCTCTCGATGGTTGAATCAGTCGATTCTGGAAAGGTACAGTCTGCCACAAGTGCTACATGAGGTTAATTTCTGCCTGCGATTGAGGATGATCTCTCCCTAGTTTGCTGGGCTGGCGTTAGCTTTGGAACTTCAGAAATCACGCGTCACTATGGTGGCAAATTCCTGCCCGCAGCTGGTGTCACCATTTGCATCAATTGTCAGCTTGTTGTGATTGATGTTGAGGGCTTTCACGTGTCTTTTGAGGGAATCCTTGAACTAGAGCTTTGGGATCCTGCTGGCGTAATGGAACGGGTGACCCTCCCCCCACCCACTCCCATACAGAATATCCTTAGAAATGCAGTCACCTTGCATCCTGTTCACATGCCCAAGATAGGAAACCTTCTCTGCTTGATTCTATCTTTCCATGTGATGCCAGAGATGGAAATTATTGAGTCTCTCTGCATCTTGTTAAGTGCAGGTTGTTCAAGCTTTGCTGATGCACTGCAAGGTGTTCAGGATACTGGCCTTGTAGAGAAGCATCTTGGTCCTGTGGGCCAGTTTGTCATTTTCCATAAAAATAAATGACTATGGAGCCTGGATTCCGCTTATTCAGAGCTCTAAACAAGTGCGATTACGCTGTGCTATTTTACTATATTTTATGTTTAAGGTGGGGTTGCTTCAAGAGGAAGTGTTTTGTACACAAGTTGATTTGCCTGGTAAACATGCAGTAGTTGCTAAGAATGCAGGATTTTTGTATAGGAATGTGTTACTTGGTGGAATTAATGGACCTTTTGTTTATTTACGTTCTCCTGGGATTATAGACTAAGTATGCAGAGTCGTGAGAATTTCGATTAGGTTGGCTGATTGACAGAGACAGTGTTATGTGATTCATGGGAGGACCTAAGCTTGCAAGAAAGCCCAATTTCATTTTCATTTCAAAATACAATCAGTTGTTGCCTGAAGCTGCTAGAAAAAAAAAGCTCCGTCTCTCTCTCTCTCTCTCTCCAAAGACTTTCTGAAAGCTCCAGAACTGTTAATCCAACTCAAAGCAAGTATGCCTGTGTTTTGCTCACTAATTTTTAAGAAGGGTTTAAGTCTTATAAGAGAAATATTGCTTGATTAGAACTCAGTGATAGGTTAGCAGTTAAGAATTGTACCTTGTTTAAATACTGTTCTATTGTTAAAAGGTAAGCTGATTCATTTGTTAAACTGTGTTGTTAAATAAAGTTTGTTTTGATAAAAGCTTCCCAGTGCGTCACCTTGAGTGAAACATCATATCAAAATTGTTGCAGTCTGGTCTGACTTCAGTACCCAAACAGAAGGATCAACCAGACTCGAAGCATTAGCTCTGTTCTCTCTCCACAGATGCTGTCAAACCTACTGAGGTTTTCCAGCACTTACTGCTTTGATTATCTTCCATGACCGCTTTGTTAATCAGCAAAAATTTATGAGCGTGCTGAACTCTATCAAGAGACAGATTGTTTATCACCAGGCACCCAAGGAGGCAGAATGTGCTTCCGGTGGTGTTTTTTACTTCGATCACTGACACAGACACAACACCCTGTCCCAATACGACAGTTTTCTTAACGCTGATGATGAGAGGGGACATGAAATAGGCATGGAGCAGATGATCCATGAACCTTTGGAGCTGCTCTTCTGTCCCGACAATTGGTTTAACACCATCAGTATACAGATCAGGATATGCGGAAGTTCCCAATTAGGACAGGTCAAGTGCTTTTATGAGATCCACAAAAGCAAAGCGGAGTATTTTTGCTACTCTCTGCACTTCTCTTGAAGCTGACCACACTTCCCTTGGATCTGCCTGCTCTGAAATCACATTGTCTCTCAGTATTATTCTGTTGGCTAATTGATGAAGCCTTGTTGGAATGGCTCTGGGTAAAAGCTTTGCCAGTGACACTGAGGAGATGCCACAGTAGTTGTTGTAACCACCGCGCCCCCCGCCCCCCAAAAGCCAACCTGGTTGATGTTTGCAAGCCTTACCGAGGCAGAGGAAGTGGTGGTGGTTACAGAGGTACAACAGGCGGGGCTTTCCAAATTTGCAAGGTGCACTGAGGCAGCAATATCAAATAATAGGAAATAGTTTCCAAAATCTTGCTGCCCCCATGCTGACGGAATCGAAGGGTCCCACCAACCGTGCACCCACATCACAGGTTTCATGGGGTGAGGGGTGGATTCAACGGAAAACCCTGTAGACAACTTTCTCCCCATATCTACGTGGGTTTCCTCCCACAGTCCAAAAAAATGTGCCAGTTAGGTGGATTGGCCATGCCAAATTGCCCCTTAGTGTCAGGGGGATGAGCTAGGGTAAATGCATGGAGTTATGGGATTAGGGCGTGGGTGGGATCGTGGTCAGTCAATGAGCCGAATGGCCTCCGTCTGCACTGTAGGGATTCTATGACTATATTCACAATTCTTCAATTCCTTTCTCAATGTTATTTGCCTCAGCCGTTCCAAATTGTTGCAAGTTCCACATTTTCATTCTATGCATTTCTTATTGAATTTATGAGCGATTACCTTACACTAATGGCCCTGGTTTTGGATTCCCCTGCATTTGCTTTCCAAAGGTTGCAGCTAATACAGGTTAACAATAAATCAATGCATTGCTGTACAATGCCTACGGTATTCAACTGATGTAATGTTCCACAGTTGTTCAAAGGCCCTCATTGTGCTAACAGCAACTATTGTATCCTACTCTAATCCACCCACCTCGGGAGAACACATCATGCAGGTTACAAACTCTTTCCAATCTAACTGAATGAACATTCACCAGCAAAGTGCTTCCTTCAAGCGTATTGCATCATCCAAATATACAATGTTCTCATCATTTCGCTCCATCAATAAATTCCCCTTGGGTTACTGAAGGGATTCGCTTATGAAATCCTGGGAGATGGAGATACGAGGCTGCCGAGTGTTTATTCTGGGAATATAGTGTGTGCATGAGGAACAAAAGGAACTTGTACAAGCAATGAACAAGCGGGAAATAGGATGACAAAAGACTACCTGCAGTATCAATACCCTCATTTGCACAGCTCCTTCACACCTCTGATCAAATGTCCATTCTCAGCCAGAATGCTGCAAAGGTTCACTCGACTAATTGTTGCACTAAGGGGTTTGCCCAAGGAGACTTCAGAGACTTGCTCCCTAGCATTTTGAAGGAGAAGAGGTGATCTCATTGAAGTATATAACATTCTTAAGGGGCTTGACAGGATTGACATTGAAGGGTGTTCCCTTGGCTGGGGAGTCACACTTTCAGGCCATTTAGGACTGACAAGAGGAAAACCAGAAATAACAAAAAACAGCTGGAAAAACACAAGCAGGTCAGGCAACATCTGTAGAAACAGAGTTGACCTTTCAGGTCAATGACCAGCTCTGAAGACAGACAGACAGACATTTAAGGGGGGCGGGCAGTGCTGGAAGAGAAGAAACAGGAAGAACAAAGTCTGTGGTAGAAGGGCAGGTGAGTTTAAATAACAAAAGATTCCTTCATGCCATAGCCAATGGATGAAGTAAAGAAACAAAAGGTTGTGTCCAAATGAGACATGGGTTGCACTTTAAAAAACACCTCAATGCAACACAAAGGAATGAAGAATCAATATCAGCAAATACAATAAAAAGGTGAAGATACACACTGAACAAGACGAAGGCAGAGATTCTGAGGTACAGTTGTAGAACTCGATGCTCAGTCCAGAAGACTGCACAGAATGCTGAGTCAAAAGATGATGTACTGTTCCTGGAGCTTGCCTCAAGCTCCTAAAGCACTCTGCAGGTCATGGGCAAGAGCAATGTCGAGAATGAAAATGACAAGCTTGTGTTCATGCTTGCAATCTGCACAAAGGTATTCCTCAAAGCAGACGCCCAGACTGCATTTGCTCGCCCCAGTGTAGACGGGGTCACAATGGACAGCATGGTGGCTAGCACTGCTGTCTCACACAGCCAGAGACCCAGGTCCGATTCCCAGCTTGTGTCACTGTCTGTGCGGAGTTTGCACGTTCTCCCCATGTCTACATGGGTTTCCTCCAGGTACTCCATTGTCTGAAAGACATGCTGGTTAGGGTGCACTGACTCAAACAGGCACTGGTGTGTGGTGACTAGGGGAATTTCACAGTAACTTCATTGCAGCATTAATGTAAGCCTTACTTGTGACTAATGAATAAACTTTAACTGTAAGCAGCAAATACAGAATACGAAGTTGAAAGATGTACAAGTAAATTGCTGTTTCACTTGGGAGGAGTGTTTGTAGCTTTGGACTGTGAGATGACAGGAGGTGAAATAACAGATGTTGCATCACTGTACTGGCGTGAAAATGTGCCGTGGGAATGTTTAGCGTGTTAGGGTTGATTGAGGAGTTGATTAAGGTGTTGTGCAGCCTCCCTGTGGAGTGCTGAAAAGGGAGGGCCTGGGAAGATGTGTTTGGATGATCCATTGAATACAGAGGCTGCTGGGGTAAAAGGTGAGGACAAGAGGTAAGAGAACTGATGCGTGAAATGAATTAGACAGGTTGGAGTGCCCTGTCAATCACACTGGGTGGGAATTTTCACAAGGGAAAAGGAAGACATATTTGATGCACGAATGTGGAGGTTACATCATCAGAACAGATGCAATGGAGATGAAATGGAGTTCTTACAAGAAGCAGGGTGCGAGACAAGACCATAGATACTCAGTCACTGAGTGTGTTCAAGTCAGAGAGCGTTAGAATTTTAGATATTCAGAGTCAAGGGATGTATGGATAGTGGAGTTGAGAAAGAACATCAGCCATGTTCCAATTGAACAAATGAATAGGTTTGAGGAGCTGAATGGCTAACACCTGCTCCTATTTCTGACACTCTCGTAAATGCCTTATGCTTTCAATTCCTAAAACTTATATCCACGCATCTCCAGTAACATCAGGTTTCCCCCAAAAGGCTGAGTGACCTCGCAGGGTCAGACATCAGGAAAAAAGCACCCAGAGTATTTTTACTGACCCCAGGTTTGTGCCTTGTTCAGCAGAAACCTGGATTGAGTTTGCACAGCCGGCTCCAGTTCTGATTTGGACAATGAAATTTCACCGACTGGGACATGTAACTGAACCGGATGGAAATCAATAAGCACTTTGACAAAAATGAATAAAAATGATCTGCATTAATAATTAAAAAGACAAAAGCTACGTCCAGGGAAAAAACAGAACAGCCTGAAAATAGTGCCCTGATGTTAAGGAAACCTAAGGAGGGATTTCCGCAACTTGTGCTGAGTTAATCAATTTGAGCTGACTCTGTCAGGGAGTAGGAAATGGCCAGGGTTCATGTCCTAGGGGTGGTCTGTGCGAGAAAGGCAAGCTGCTGAGAGAGAATGTTGGGGCATGGACGAATGGACAACTGTGCCAGGTACCAGAGACCCACTGGCACCTGCAAGACAAGAGTTACCAAAGAAAGAAAATGAAAAAGGCAGGTGGATGGGACTAACCAGGCACCCACAGGAAAATATATCAGACAGAAAGATTTTGCAGTGGAATGAGACTAAGAGAATTTGAACACTGTCCACATAAGAACATAAGAAATAGGAGCAGGAGTAGGCCATCTAGCCCTTTGAGCCTGCCCCACCATTCAATGAGATCATGGCTGATCTGAAGTGGATCAGTTCCACTTTCCTGCTTTCTCCCCATAACCCTTAATTCCCTTGTCTATCAGAAATCTATCTACCCGTGACTTAAATATATTCAGCGAGGTAGCCTCCACCACTTCAATTGGCAGAGAATTCTAGAGACTCACCGCCCTTTGAGTGAAGAAGTTCGTCCTCAACTCCGTTCTAAACTGCACCCCCTCCCGACTTACTTTGAGGCTGTGCCCTCTAGTTCTGGTTTCCTTTCTAAGCGGAAAGAATCTCTCTACCTCTACTCTATCTAGCCCCTTCATTATCTTGTAAGTCTCTATAAGATCCCCCCTCAGCCTTCTAAACTCTAACGAGTACAGGCCTAGTCTATTTAATCTCTCCTCATAAGCCAACCCCCTCATCTCCGGTATCAGCCCGGTGAACCTTCTCTGTACTCCCTCCAAGGCCAATGTGTCCTTTCGCAAATAAGGCGACCAAAACTGCGCACACTATTCCAGTTGCGGCCTCACCAGTGCCCTGTACAGTTGCAGCAAGACCTCCCTGCTTTTATATTCTATCCCCCTCGCGATAAAGGCCAACATTCCATTCGCCTTCTTGACCACCTGCTGCACCTGCAGACTGAGTTTTTGCGATTCGTGCACAAGGACCACCAGGTCCCTCTGCACCATAGCATGCTGCAGCTTTTCACCCTTTAAATAATATTCCCTCCTACTATTATTTCTACCAAAGTGGATAATCTGACATTTGCTAACGTTATACTCCATCAGCCAGATCCTCACCCACTCACTCAGCCTATCCAGATCTCTCTGCAGACTTTCCGCGCCCTCCACGCAATTCGCTTTTCCACTCATCTTCGTGTCATCAGCAAATTTTGTTACCCTACACTCAGCCCCCTCCTCCAGATCGTCTATGTATATGGTAAACAGTTGAGGCCCCAGCACTGATCCCTGTGGCACTCTACTAGGCACCAACTGCCAACCAGAGAAGCACCCATTGATTCCAACTCTCTGCTTCCTATTAGACAACCAATCCTCAATCCACGCTAACACTTGACCCCCAACTCCGTGTACCCTAACCTTCTGCAGCAACCTTTTGTGAGGCATCTTATCGAACACCTTCTGGAAATCTAAAAACACCACATCCACCGGTTCCCCTCTGTCTACCGCACTAGTCACATCCTATTCCATGGATGCCAGGACAGAGTAAATTTAAGCAAGAGGTGGACAGATTTTAATTAAGAGTTTGAAGGGTTACGGTGAACTGGCATCAGTGGAGTTGAGGCCGAGATGAGATTAGCCATCATCAAATTAAATAGCGGAGCGGCTCGAGGGGCTAAATTGCCTGTTCCTACTCTTAGTTCTTGGTAATTATATCAGAGCGATACAATGAAAGATTGAGAAACTACCAGCCTACACCTCTCTGGTTAATAATACACTGTCAACAAGTCACTCAGTTGCAAAAACAATTATTATAGAATGAACACATCGAAGGGTAACAAGGAATCGTGCAACAAATGCAGCCCACCCATTATCACCCACACTCTTTGGGAAAAAAATAGACGAAAGGTTCACTGACCGTGAACTTCTGACAAGCAGTGGAGATTGATTTCAGCTTTCTAGTTATTCATTTCCAAATTACAGCAGAAATTACTTTCAAACGGAAACAATTGAGCAGAAGTGACAAAATAAGTTTTACTGATCAAGTGACCCACTGAAGATAACAATCGCACCATGTTATTTACATAGTTCACAGGTCGCTTCTGCAAACATCTGCAGTTACAACTCCAGCCGCGTGCTGCCGAAACTCCAAACTTGTGGCAGAGACGCAGGAGGTAGAAATCAACAAGTTAGAGACAGTAATTTCATAGAGATTAGAGAGGAAAAATGTTTGCTACGATTAGCTGGCAGGGGACAATAAACGCATTCTGAAATCACAATGAAACCAGCGATTTTTGCTGACAGAATCATGAACACTTAGAAGTGGGGGGATTTGCGACGGTGTGCGGCTGGTATTAGAATAATGAATTTCAGAGCAAATATTGCATCTTCTGTTTTAGGTTTCCGGTCCCCTCGCCCACTTACGACCTTGGAGGGCAGGCAAGGAACCACTTCCTAGCCATGGCACGACATTCCCAAAGGAGGGTCAGCAAGTTCCATTCTGACCATTCATTCCCTCATTCACCCTTTGGGGTAATGTCCAGAAACAGATATCCAGAGGGTAAAGGCTGGCACCACAGTGACATGATAGGACAAGCCACAGCAATAGTATAAGCCACAATGACTTCCACAGATCACACCCTAGAGATACATGTACTAAAACCTGCATGGATGTACAACTGACAGTGAATTGCTACCGTATCCGAGATATTACCCAGTTTCCACACTGAAGTAGACCGACTGCGAATTGCAGGATGTAGGTCAAACCAAAGTGACTAACCGATCCCTGCAAACACTTCTAACTTGCCTGATGCCTGAGACTCTCTCTGATGGGGCAGCAATCCCAGAAATAAACAGATTAATCTGTCTGAGGTGAAAGTCAATGAGCTACCACTATATGTGGTGCAAGAACATAGAAAAATCAGATCGGCACATAAAGACTAGACCCAAACGTCATCATTAAATCATCTCTGCTTCAAGCAGCCCCATTTATCCAAACCAACAGTATTACAACTGGAACTGGGAACCGCACCGACATTCTCACTTCCCAATATTTCTCTCATAATGGTGTTCAGGGTCTTGCTTCCCAGACTACAAGGAGGTGGGGACTGCTAATCCCTACACTGACCAAGCAACTATCATTGCTCAATGTCAAATAGATCACGTTTCTTTGGGTCTCTGCATACAACAGCTGTAACTTCAGTGTTGTTACTTAAAGAGAGACAGCACTGCTAATGGAATCAGCAGTCGGTGGGGGAGCCAGAAACAATCCATCAATGCTGAGTAAACAGCGCTCTGGTAGCACACAGGCCAGAGTTCACGGCCTGTTGCTGTCTGCTTTATGGTCTAGTGGTCTTCACAGTAATTCCTAGCTCAGGAGAATCTAGTCCCCAGACAGCGCTCTCATTCCCCACTTATTTCCACAGGAAGATTGATGATGATGAACGGCCCTTCAGCCACCTCGGATTAATGTCTACGAGGGTTTGAGGCAAGGAGAAGCGCCCCCTCAGCCTCCAATCACACCATTCCATCTCTGTAATGAGTAGCCCAATTCATCACATTACGAGGTTGGAAAGGACTTACGCCCAATCTACCCAGCAATGTGGAAAATTGCCCAGTTATGTCCTGTACGCACAAAAAAAAACCAGAAATCCAACCCAGCCAATTACCGCCCCATGAGTCTACTCTCGATCGTAACTGATGGAAGGTGTCATCAACAGTGCTGTCAAGCAGCACCTGCTTGTCAATAACCTGCTCAGTGACACCCAGTTTGCTTTCTGCCAGGGTCACTCAGCTCCTGACCTCATTACATCCTTGGTTCAAACATGGCCAAAAGAGCTGAATTCCAGAGGTGAGGTGACAATGACTGCCCTTGGATCAAGGCAGTGTTTGGTTGAGCATGGCATTCAAGGAGCCCTGGGCAGCACAGTGGTTAGCACTACTGCCTCATAGCGCCTGGGACCCCAGTTCAATTCCCAGCTTGGATCACGATCTGTCTGCACGTTTTCCCCATGTCTGCATGGGTTTCCTCCAGGTGCTCCAGTTTCCCCCCCACAGTCTGATAGACGTGTTGGTTAGGTGCATTGACCTGAACAGGCACCGTAGTGTGGCGACTAGGGGAATTTCACAGTAACTTCATTGCAGTGTTAATGTGACTAATACATGAACTTTAGCAAAAGTGAAGTCAATGGGAATCAGAAAACTCTCCAATGATTGGAGTCGTACCTGGCTCAAAGGAAGATGATTGTGGCAGATGGAGGTCAATCATCTCAGCTTCCAGGACATCTCTGCAGGAATCTCTCAGGGTAGCGACCCGGGCCCAACAATCTTCAGCTACTTCATCAATAACCTTTCTCCCATCGTAACTAAGAACTGGGGATGTTCACTAACAATTGCAGAACATCCAGTACCACTTCGGACTCCTCAGATACTGAAACAGTCCATGCCCATATGCAGCAAGACCTGGACATTACCCACGCTTGGGCTGACAAGCAACATTCAAACCACACAACTGCCAGGCAATGACCTTCTCCAACAAGAGAGGATCTAACAATCATCCCTTGACATTCAATGGCATTACCATCACTGAATCCCCAACTATCAACAACTTGGGTGTTATCAATGACTAGAAACTGAACGGGATGAGCTATATTAATACTGTGGCTACAAGAGCAGGTCAGAAATTAGAAACCGTGCAAGGAGTAACTCACCTCCTGACTCGCCAAAGCCTGTCCACATCTACAAAGCACAAATCAGCAATGTAATGGAATTCTCCCCACTTGCCTGGATGGGTACAGCTCCAACAACACTCAAGAAGTTCAACACATCCAGGACAAAGCAGCCCCGCTTGATTGGCGCCCCACCCACAAACATTCACTCCCTCCACTACCGGTAAACAGTAGCAATGTGTACAATCTAAAAGATGCATTGCAGGAACTCATCAAAGCTCCTCAGATAGGACCTTCCAAACCTATGACCACCACCTTCTGGAAGGACAAGGGCAGCAGATACATGGTAACACTGCCATGGCAAATTCCCCTTTAATTCTGATTTGGAAATATATCAGTGGATCACAATCCTGGAACTCCCTCCATGACAGCACAGTGGATGTACCTACACCACATGGACTTCAGCGGTTCAAGAAGGCAGCTCACCACCACCTTCTCAGGGGGAATTAGCGACAGGAAAAATAACCAATACCAAGGCTGGAATTCTCCAACCTCACGTGGCCGGGATTCTCTGATCCAGCTGCAGTGAATGGAGATGTGGCTCAGTGCCAAATTCTCTACTCTTGTTGGCAGCAAGAATTCCACTCAAACCTCCTCAATCAAACTGATCTGTAAAATGAAATCTAAAGTAAGTTTTATTTATTCATCACAAGTAGGCTTACATTAACACTGCAATGAAGTTACTGTAAAAATCCCCCTAGTTGCCACACTCTGATGCCTGTTCAGGTACACTGAGGGAGAATTTAGCATGGCCAATCATCTAATCAGCATGCCTTTCGAATGGTGGGAGGAAATCGGAGCACCCGGAGGAAACCCACGCAGGCATGGGGAGAACGTGGAAACTCTGCACAGTAAGTGAAATCATAAAATGAACCTGGGTCCCTGGCGCTATGAACCAGCAGTGCTAACCTCTCTGCCACCCTACAGAGTGGTTAGCACTGCTGAACCACTCAGTCTGAAGGGTTTTGAGGTGGTATGATGAGGTGTGGGACTGATGGGCTGAATAGACTCCTTCTGTGGTGTTGGACTCGATGAACCAGGCTGAGTAGCTATAGCAGACCTCCACACTCAACAGAGCCTGCGTTAGTGCAGAGTCTGTACTAAAATATCATAAGTAAGGGATATGCAGCAAGCAACCTGCTGAGATCTAGCCCACTATCCAACTGAGGATCACCAGTTCAAAATAAACCCCATGCAGTGGAGCTGGTATTTCAGCCCCTTCCCTCCACCACAGCTCCGTAATCAGGTTACTGAATATGTTCTGCCTAAGTCCAGCAGCATCCTCCTGGCTGCATCAACAGGGTTAGTGTTCAGCATGGGATCCAAGAGGAGAAACACACACTTGCCATGGAATCATTTCTATTACTGCTGCTCATAATCATTCCAGTTCTGTCACCTGCATATTCCTACAATATGTGAAGTGGAGCATGCAGATTTAATGTGATTTGCAGCACAGGCCTTATTTTGGGAATATGGTATTCCTAAATCTCTGCAGTGCAGAAAGAGGGCATTCGGTCCATCGAGTCTCTATCAACTCAGCATCTCACCCAGGTCCACCCACTGGCTTGTCCCAGTAATCCCATGTATTTACCCCACTAATCCCCTAATCTCGCTGTCTTGGGATACTAAGGGGCAGGTTAGCAGGCCAAATTGACCTAACGTGCATGTCTTTGAACTGTAGGAGGAAACCCACGCTGGACTTCCAGCCAGCACCCGCACTTCCTCCCCTCCCCACCCTACCCTTCAATCACCTACTGCTAGGTAGCCTGAGAGCAACTCAATCCCCGATCCTCTCCTCACCTGCTCTCAATAGAGATAGCCAGATAGCGAGCAGAAACAAGGACAAGCCATGCCCATAAGCAACAATTATTGGTTGCAGACAAGAGTTGGTGACCTCTCAAACGCCTGAGCTGTTAGTTGGTGCAAACACTATCAGAGGAATTAAAATAACTTATCTCAGAGCTGTTGTTAAATTATGATTTTCCATATAAGGATGTCAGTGTAATACATAGTGTCTCAGACACCACTTTCTCCAGAAAAGCAACACTGAACTCTAATTCCATCTCCTTGTATATTTTGAGGATCTGTAAACATGGAGACTCCATGGTCCCATAAATCACCTGCCTTTGGTAAATGGATTAATATTGGTCAGGATATTGGATCCATCTGAGGGGCAAGCAGGATCTTGATTTAATGTTCTCAACCTCCAATGATGCAACACACCTTTCAGTTACTGCATTGGAGTGTGGGCCTAGAATCTGCGCTGGATGAAGTTGTAGAGTGGGACTTGGCCCTCAGTGGCAGTAGTGAACTCCGGCTAACTCTTGCCATTGCAGTTCTCACAGGGACCTGGGCAGAATGAAGGACAGGGTACAACAGTATGGGATTGTGAAGGAACCCAGGATCCCAAATATTATTATTCTGGCACCAAAAGAGAAAATGCTGGAAAGTCTCAGCAGGTCTGGCAGCATCTGGAAGAGAGAAGAGAGCTGACGTTGAGTCCAGATGACCCTTTGTCAAAGCTAGAAGGCATAGAAAGTGGGAGATATTTATACTGTGAGGTGAGGGAATGACAAAGGGTCATCTAGACTGGAAACGTCAGCTCTTTTCTCTCCTTACAGACACTGCCAGATCTGCTGAGATTTTCCAGCATTTTCTCTTTTGGTTTCAGATTCCTGCAGTAATTTGCTTTTATCTATTGTTATTCTGGTTCTGGAAACAGTGCCCGACATTATCTGCAAAAGCAGCGATGGACTGGTCTAAAAACAAACAGAATGACGGTGGTACACTGTTAGGTGCTGAAAAGATCAGATTTTGAGTATTCCGCGTGGTGCCTTTGCAAGAAAACTGTCAACATTATGGTCCATTTCCTCAGCAGTGCTTTCACAGCCATGTTATCCCAGGCCTGCATTTACAACACATATCTCATCGAGGCCAAGTCTAAAGCTGAAACGTCTTTCCTCCTCTCTCCATCAGATGCTGAATGGTTCACTGACTATCTCTAAGCAGGCTGGTTTCCGTTTTCTCGCACCGGTTAGATTTTCTTTCCTGCTTAAACCAAAGGCAACACATCGCGTGGAGTGAAATACAATGATTAACGTCAGAGTGAAACAATCACCTCGTTTGCTTCCAATTTAGTTCTTTCAGCAGTACATTCCACTTGATATTTCAGGCCTCACACTCAAGTCGCTTTTGGATCAATTCACCACATTCAGAGAGGGGATACGTGTATCTTTCAATTCTAATTACACAACATCAGTCACAAAGCAGGCAATCAGAATCATTTGGAGCATTTAGAAGCTGGTGACAATGGAATCACTGTGGTTGAAATCTGACTGATCAAATAAACTCTCACTCCAACACTGACCATGACACTGCGGCCCCCTCACTGGAGAAGCTGCAGAGCAGCAACAATGAAACAGCAGTACCCTCCCTGCTCCAGCAGGCTGCACGAGTTCATTCACCCAAAACCCCTCAACCCCTACGGTGATCTCAGAGCCAACAAGCTGAACACCCTCATTTTGTGAGATGAAGTGTCAACCATTTCTATAGGATAGCGACCCATTCCTGCTGGGCACAGTGGTTAGCACTGCTGCATCTCAGCACCAGGAACCCGGGTTTGATTTCCTACTTGGCTCACTGTCTGCGTGGAGTCTGCACATTCTCCCCATGTCTGGTTTCCTCCCACAGTCCAAAAGATATGCTGGTTAGGCGCACTGGCCATGCTAAATTGCTCCTTAGTATCAGGGGACTAACTAGGGTAAATTCATGGGGTTATGTGGAGAGGGCCTGTGTGGGATTGCGATCAGTGCAGACTTGTTGGGTCAAATGGCCTCCTTCTGCACTGTAGGATTCTAAGTCTAAATGTTTAACAGGTAATTTGCACCATCAGGACAACCTTTTAAAAAACGGTCGACTAGTACACAAAATCGTGAATTCTAACGCACCTCGGTTCATTTCTCCTCTCTCATTAGTCTCTCTTTCAGTTACTGATGTGACATGATTCGGTTAGTGGCAGCCTGGTGAAAAGTTTATTTATTAGGCTTACATTCACACTGCAATGAAGTTATTGTGAAAATCCTCTAGTCACCACACTCTGGCACCTGTTTGGGTACACTGAGGGAGAATTTAGCATGGCCAATGCATCTAACCAGCAGGTCTTTCAGACTGTGGGAGGAAACCCATACAGACACAGGGAGAACATGCAGGCTCCACAGACAGTCACCCAAGCTAGGAATTGAACCTGGGTCATTGGCACTGAGAAGCAGCAGTGGTAATCACTGTGCTACCCAAAGTGCATGCAAGGTGAGGACACCAGTTAATGACTTCTTGCACTGGTATTAAGTTTCGGACACCAAACAACACCCCCAGTGAATGCGCCTTACAGTCATTTTCTCCAATGATATCACCAGCACAGTTGAACAAATACATGTGCACGTCAACACAGCAAAAAGCAGCAATTGTAAATCAATGCTGACAATTCTCTACAACCATGCTGTAAGAGGTCCTGACATTTGGCTGTTCAGGAGGTCACAGGCTGGTTGATATGCATAATGGGTCCTGAGCTTGGTTTGTCATTGCATGAAAGACAGAAGATTTGTCAAACTGGACCTCTTCCTACGATGAACAAGCACTGATCTCCTTACTACACTGGGACATCACAAAGCACTCAAAACCAACACTGTTCTTACCTTCTCTGTTTTGATCTTCTTCAGCGGTCGACACTCGCTCTCAGCTTCCTCGGACTCGCTTTTAATTCCCAACAGGTTGGAGATGGAGTTGGTATCCACTGGCGCATTTCCTAAATCCAGCACTTGGCCCGCAGTGCCATCTGGGCAGCTTGTGCCCTGAGGACATTCAAATGGGCTGCCCTTTGACCCTGCCCCCAACCCCAGCTGTTGTGCAGCATTCGGGTCACTCCCAGGGGGCGGCTGCACCCCTCCACTGCTCTCACTTTTATCCTTTTTGCTCTTGCTGGATCCACCTTCCTTCTCCTTTTTCGATCCAGCTCCATTCCGGACAGTCTTTGGGCCCTTTTCCGACCCTTTGGATGTGCTGTTGGAAGATGCCAGGCCGCTGGGATTCGCCATATCCCCAGACCGGCCCTGAATCTCTTTCTTCCCATTTGCTGATTCTCCCACTGCGTAGAGGGAAGCAGCTGACACAGATTTCCCCCCGTCCTTTGCATTCTTGCTCCTTTTTGCCTTCGATTTGCTCTCCTTCCCTTGAGGTGCTTGAACTGGTGTGACAAACTTGATATTCTCTGGCAGAGCTGCCACCGCGCTTGGCACCGGGATGCTTCCATCTTTTGACCCTGACATTTCCATTTTCTGCTGGTCCTTTTCCAAGTCTGCATCCAAGTCAATGATTAAATTCCCAACTCCGATATCCCACTCATCCCCACTGTCGTAGGCATCAACAGCATTCGAATCCACACCTTTCCCAGCTGAACTGCTGCTTAAGGACATCTTAGATTCACCTTCCTTGTGAAAAGATTCCTTTCTCTTCTCGGTGGCCCTGGACCAGTGCCGGTGCGTTAGGTTTTTATCGCAGCGTCCTCACAACTTCTCCTCCGATGTGAGTGCATCATCACCTAGAAAAAGGTAAGAAATTGTGCATGAGACACAGAGTAACTGGATGTGAATGGACAGAAATACTACCTGACAATGAGCCAGCAGCACTGATAGACACACAAATTACACAACGTAAAGAGATGATGGCCAAGTGCTATTATCGCTAGACTATTAATCCAGAAACTCAGCTAATGTTCTGCTGACTTGGGTTCAAATCCCACATAGCAGATGATGGAATGTGAATTCAATAAAAAAAAAATCTGGAATTAAGAATCTACTGGTGACCATGAAACCATTGTTGATTGTCAGAAATACCCATCAGGTTCACTAATATCCTTTCAGGAAGAAAATGTGCCATCCTTACCCGGTCTGGTCTACGTGACTCCAGGGCCACAGCAATGTGGTCAACTGCCTTCTGAAATGACATGGAGATGCCAGCGTTGGACTGGGGCGGGCACAGTAAGAAGTTCACAACACCAGGTTAAAGTCCAACAGGTTTATTTGGTATCGTGAAGAAGGAACATCGCTCCGAAAGCTCATGATTCAAAATAAACCTATTGGACTTTAACCTGGTGTTGAGAGACTTCTCACTGTGCCCTCTGAAGTGGCCTAGCAAGCCACTCAATTGACAACACACCTCCTCAAGGGCAACTAGGGAGGGGCAATAAATGCTGGCCAGCCAGCAACACACATGTCCCACAAATAAATTTAAAAAAAAGATAAGAAAACACAGAAAAGCCACTCAGCTACTCTACCAGGCAGAGATGGGGAAATAACAAGGAGATGGTCAGAGACACAAATATCTAACACAGAAGTTGGCAAGCTGAAGCTATGAAAATAATTTATTTAACTCCCCAACCAGGTATGTACTTGAATTCCAATAAACCCAGGGCAGGTTTTCCACAAAGGTTGCAAGTGTCACACAATCATTTACAATAGAACAGGTTGGGTGGATATCAGGGTTGAAGGCACTGCCAAGAGAAAGCTGCCAAAAAAAACACTTGCACTTTGAGCAGCTCTGTTTTTCCACAGCTAAAATAAGATTCCAGCTCTTCAGAACTCCAGGGGAAACCAGGGAGGATACAATATTCGGAGAGAGGAAAAAAAAATCTCAATCGGTAAATCTGAAATCTTTTCCAGTTAATACTCTCCTCACTTCATAGAATCATAGAATCCTACAGAGCAGGAGGCTGCCATTTGGCCCATCGAATCTGCACCAAACACAATCCTGCCCAGGCCCTATCTCCATAACACCATGCATATACCCTAGCTAGTCCCCCCGACACTAAGGGGTAATTTAGCATAGCCAATCCACCCAACCTGCACATGTCTGGACTGTGGGAAGAAACCGGAGCATCTGAAGCAAACCCATGAGAATATGGGGAAAATGTGCAAACTCCATACAGACAGTGACCCAAGCCAGGAATCAAACCCAGGCCCCTGGCGCTGTGAGGCAGCAGTGCTAACCACTGTGTCACTGTACCGCCCATTCGCCTTCATCTTTCAAGTCCCTGCCCATCCCTCCCTCAAGAGAGCACACAGTGACAGCTCTTGAAACCTCGCTCCTGCATTAAAATACATCCAAAGGCTATTTAAAACAATTCACCACATCTTTAATCGAAAGACGTAAAGTAGTAAAATGAACTCATGTTCTTTACCTGTCATTGTACAATACCTTTTGGACTGACTTGTCCTTACCAACCCTAGTGAAGGGCTTTATACCAGTCTGAACTCTTCCACTTCTCACGACTAATACCCAAAACATTAACCAGGCTTTCTCTTTCAGATACACCTGCTGTGTGTGTGCACCATTGCTGCAGGCTTCTCTGAAAGAGAGACAGCCGTCCCGTGGGGTTTACTCAGTATTCCTGGTTGGGGTGGAGCGAAACTCACTGGCACCTTCCCTCACATTAAAAGGGTGGAGCGGAGAGCCCAGAGGGCAGGCAGCATATCTGGAAAGATGTGAGCGTGACAGGTTGGAAGGCATTCCTTTGTTACAAAGAGGCTGTAACCTGTCGCACAGACAATTAGCTCACCCCAAGCTGACTAGGGTGGCATCCCGAGATCATTCAGAGAAAAGACAGGTGGGAAGGCGGAGGCCTTTTACTACCTTTCTGGAGACAGAAACAGGGCCTTATATCATCAGGATGTCCCCAAAGTGCTTTAAATAAATGGATCACTTCTGAATCACAGTCAATGTTATGCAAACAAATGCAACAGCCATTTTGTGTACTCAACAAATAAACCTGTTTCTGGGTAAGCAAAAAATTTGGCCAGGGCGTCAGGAGAACTCCCTGTTCTTTTTAAAGAGTTCCACGGGATCCTTAACCTCCACCTGATCAAACAGGGAGAGAGTGTTCATCCTAGGCACAACACAGTCAGCCTCAATGATAGCTGGACTCAGAGCCATAACCTTCAACTGGGAAATGGAATTTCTCCAAGTTACACGGCACTGGCACAGCCTATCAACGTGCAGGTCTGCTCTGCTCTCCCCTTTAATCTACAAAACACTTGTTTCTGTCTCCATTCTATGTAATCGGCTTCATTTACTTATTTGAATATTCTAACCACAGTTACCAGGAGTCAAGAGCTGACAATAGAACAAAGAACAGTACAGCACAGCAGCAGCCCTTCAGCCCTCCAAACCCGGGCTGATCATGACACCCTAACTAAACAAAAAACCTTCTGCTCTTACTCGGTCAGTATCCCTCTACTCCCTCCTTATTCATGTACCCATTCAGATGCCTCTTAAATGTTGCTAATGTGCCTGCTTCCATCAGCTCCTCTGGTAGCATGTTCGAGGCACCTACTGCTCTCTGCGTGAAACCATTCCCCCCCGCACATCTCCCTTAAACTTTCCCCCTCTTGCCTTGAACCTGTGCCCCCTTGTAACTGACACTTCCACGGTGGGAAAAAGCTTCTAACTATCCTCTCTGTCTGTGCCTCTATCAGGTCTCCCCTCAGCCTCCATCAGTGAAAACAATCCTAGAGCTGTAAAAAAATTTCATCATTGGAAAAGCAAATTTAACAAGGTAAACATGTTGAAAACGCCAATTAGTTTTTTTTTCCCCCTAGATATCCTCATTGTAGTAACGAATACTAACCTGATACTCAGGCTGTTCAGTTCACTACGGACGTTTACAGAGTAGAATCATTGATGTCGATAGCAGTGTGCCCTTCCCAGCCACAAATACAACAAGCAATCCAACTTCATCCCACTTTTCAGTTCTTGGTTACTAACCTTGTGTGTTTAGACACTGCAGGTGTATGCACATGTACATTTGAAATCCCTCTACTGCCTTTTCATACAGTCAGTTCGAGGCAGCCAGCACCCATTGGGTGAAATTATTTTAAATCTACCCCCCCCCCCCCCGCCAAGTTTTGTTACTTTTTTCATTGGATCATTGCAGGTAAGACCAGCGTTTATTGTCTATCCCTAACTACACTGGAAGTGGTGGACAGCCATCTTCTTGGTGTAGGTGCGCCCACAGTGCTGTTGGGGGGGGACAGGTGGGGAAGGAGCTTCAGGTTTTTTACCCGACGACAGTGAAGGATATGTGACACGATTCTGAGTCAGGATGGTGTATGGTGTAGAGGGGAACTTGCAAGTGATGGTGCTTCTATGCACCTGCTGCCCTTGTGTTTGTAGAGTGCAGAGGGTGAGTTTGGAAGGTGCTGTCAAAGGAAGCTTGGCAAGAGTGTACCTTGGAGATGAGATACACTGCTGTCACTAGCACCTCTAATGTTGGTGGATGCGAATGTTTCGGGAAGGGATATCAATCATGCAGGATGCTTTATCCTGGATGGTATCAACCTCCTCAGCATTGGAGTTGCACTCATCCAGGCAAGTGGACAGTATTCTCTCACACTCCTGACTTGTGGATAGGCTTTAGGGGGTCAAATCTGCTTTTGAAGCCACAGTATTTATATGGCTAGTCCAGTTCAGTTTCTGGACAATGGCGACCACAAGGTGGGAAAATCAATTGAAAATCTGCTCAAGAAAAAATCCCCATCTACACTGTCTTCGCCCTTCATAACTTCATACACCTCAATAAATCTTCCCTCAGCCTCATCGGCTGCAAGTTGAGGAGCTGAAGCAAACACAACCCCGAGCAGAATGGTTGCTGTGTGTATATCCTGGGATGTTTAAGAGAAACAAGAAGAAAAACTGCAGAGCACCAACTGTTAAACACAAGGGAGTTCTACAGGACTGGGAGAAACTAATAAGGCAATCATCTCTAAAACATGGTAACATCTGACAGAGGCAAATACAAACCCAGAAACCAAGTAAGAGGAACAACAACAGAAGCTATCAAATGAAGAAATACACCTCATCACTCTCACTGCCAAAGTAAAATAATTTGGAGTGGAGTGGTCAGTTTGATTGATGGTAACAATAAGAAGCTGTGAACGGGGAATCAAACATGACAAATCTCTGGCATGTTGAAGATAATGTAAACTGTGCACCTCTGCATGGTTTACTGCCCCATGAAAGACTTGTAATTGAGTTAAAATCTCAGGAAGCCAAGGTTGAGCAACTGCATAAGAAGCTGGTTTTAAAAAAAAGGGAATAAGAGTACACACAAAGCACAACATTTCCATTCTAGCTAGTTAGTTTGTTTATTTATGAGTGTCACAAGTAGGCTTACATTAACACTGCAATGAAGTTACTGTGAAAATCCCTTGTCACTACACTCCAGCATCTGTTTGGGTACGCTGAGGGAGAATTTAGCACAGCCAATACACCTAACAAGCATGTTTTTCGGATCATGGGAGAAAAACCGGAGCACCCGGAGGAATCCCGCACACATGGGGAGAACGTACAGACTCTGCACTGACAGTGACCCAAGACGGAAATCAAATCCAGGTTCCTGGCGTTATGAGGTAGCAGTGCTAATCACCGTGCACCAAGGATGTTGTTTCAGGGGTTGTGATTCCACCCAGAAACAGAAATCTTCCAACTACAAAGTGAATTGATGGTCACAGCTCCTGATATTGGGAGAGGCTGTATGTTATAATGGTCTAGGACAACCTCAAGTCTTAAGCATTCAGATTATAACTGGATCAACCTCAGAGGCAAGAAGCTGGGTCAACCCAGCAGGCAACTTTGAGTTATTCCAGCTCGCTAAGTCTCCCACTCAACAGAAACAACACTGCCAACATGTCAAATACAATGTGTCTGCCGTCCACAGGGAAGCTAGAATTCCGATCACAGCCTTTTTGCCTGATTGGCACTGCCCAGTCTTGCAACATGTTTGGAAACATCACCATTTCAGTCCAGACACCCACTACTAGAAGCATGTCGTAGGAAGGAAATATTTGCTTCTGCAATCTTGTGGGCCTTGGGGAGGTTTGCGCAACAAATGAGTTACTTGTATCCCATCAACAGCCACGCAGTCCAATTTACGAAATGGGAGCCACATCAACAACAACAACAACGTACATTTGTAGCACACCTTAAACTTAGTAAAACATCACAAGGCACTTCAAAGGGATATTAACAGACAAGATATGACAAGCCACAACAGATAATAGGGCAGCTGACCAAAAGTTTCACCAAAAAAATACATTTTCAGAAGCATCTAAAAGGAGACAACGATAGAAAGGAGAGGGTGATGAATTAGGCAGCTGAAAGCACAATTTAAGTTTAGTTTATTTATTAGTGTTACAAGTAGGCTCACGTTAACAGTGCAGTGAAGTTACGATGGAAATCCCCTAGTCGCCATAGTCTAGCACTGCCACCATGCTGTCCATAGATTTGCTAAGTGTTCTAAATCATTAGGGGACTGGACAGAGTAGAGAGGGAGAAACTGTTCCCACTGATAGAATGATCGAGAACCAGAGGAGGGAGTAGTCCAGTGGTACAATGGTAAGCACTGCTCCCTCACAGCGCCGGACCTGGGTTCGATTCCGAGCTCAGGTCACTGTCTGTGTGCAGTCTGTACATTCTCCCTGTGTCTGCATGGGTTTCCTCCGTTTTCCTCCCGCAGTCTGAAAGACGCGCTGGTTAGGTGCATTGGCCATGCTAAATTCCCTCTCAGTGTACCCAAACAGGTGCCGGAGTGTGGCGACTAGGGGATTTTCACAGTAACTTAATTGCAGTGTTAATGTAAGCCTACTTGTGACAGTAATAAATAAACTTTAAACAGATTTAAGGTAATTGGCAGAAGGAGGAAAGGTGTCATGAGGAGTAACATTTTTATGCGGCGAGTGATTAGGATCTGGAATGCGCTGTCAGTGTGGTAGAGGCAGGGACAACTAAAGCTTTCAGAGAGGAATGGAATCATGATTTGAAAAGGAAAACAACTGCGGGGTTACAGGGGAATGCCTCTCCTTCAGAGGGCTAGCAGAGACACAAGATGAGGAATGGCCTCCTCCTGTGCTGCAGCCATTCTACAGGGAGGGACGAGGCCACGGAGGGGTTTAAACATATGATGAGAATATTCCTTTGCCACAATTCCACGTAAAATAACAGAATCACACACCACATTCTATTGTGCAAAAATGTAATAAATTGCAAAACGGATTCAGATAGGGGAAGATTGATTATATCTGACCAATGGACCGTGGTAAGTCATATGGCAAGTCTTATCTAAAAAGCAGTTGACAAAGTTCCACATAAATGGCGA
Organism: Carcharhinus amblyrhynchos; assembly: GCF_965287045.1. Lineage (NCBI taxonomy): Eukaryota > Metazoa > Chordata > Chondrichthyes > Carcharhiniformes > Carcharhinidae > Carcharhinus > Carcharhinus amblyrhynchos. The sequence continues at coordinate 8,117,625 of NC_137355.1, read as the reverse complement.
TTGGTTAAATTTAATGCAGCAAGGATATGAGGTTAAACTAACGGAAGATGCAGAACAATGGGTATTGTTTATGGGTGTTAACTCAGCGTGGCTTATTGTATACGAATGCTCCTTGCATCAGTACTGGGACTAATATGTGTAGGTGACTTGGACTCATATCCAGTGCCAAATATGCAGATGATAATAAACCAGAAAAGACTCTGATATCAGAAGCACCAATGAAGAAATGATGGGCTGAGTGAACAAAATACCCAAACGGGCAGAAAAAGAGTGAAATACAAATCGAGGCAAATATAAAGTCCAGCATATTTGAAAGGAAAAACGGGCCAAAGGTGCAACATGTCCAACCAATGCCAAACAACAAAGCCCATGGTTTCAAATTCAGTTCCTAGGCACAGCAGCAGGCTGCTCAGCCCAACTAAACTATGCTGGTGGTTACACTGCACACCAGTCTCTTTTCACTCTGCTCCCCCAATCCCTCTGAACCCTTCGGAATTTTAAAGACGTCTCTTAGGTTCCCTCTTGGTCTTATCTTTTCCATAGATACAAGACCCCATCTGTTCAATATTACCCAATAGAAACATAGGAATTAGAAGCAGGGGGCGGCCATTTGGCCCTTTGAGTCCACACCGCTATTCACCATGATCACAGGTGATCGTCCAACTCAACAGCTTAATCCTACTTTGCCCCGTAACCTTTGATCTCATTCATCTCAACTGAACTGTATTCTCTGAACTCTGGGAACAGTTTTGGAAGTATAGTGGTAATGGCACTGGACTAGTAACCAAAGGCTAATGCTCTGTGGACAAGGGTTCAAATCCCACCACAGCAATGAATAAATCTGTAAGGGTGAACAAGAATTGGTCATCAACTGCTGCAAAAACCCAATCTGGTTTGCTAATGTCCTTAAGGAAAGAAATTTGCCGTCCTTACCCAGTGTGACTCTAGATCCACAGCAATGGGTTGACTCTGAACTGCCCTCTAGCAAGCCACTCAGTTCAAGGGCAATTTGGGATGGGTAACAAATACCTGTCTGCGATGCCCATATCCCATTGAAGAATAAAGAAAAGTAATCTAACAGGAGGCTGAAATAATGAAGGTTCTGCACCTCGGTGGGCTAAATGACTTTCTTCACGTGTAATTATCTTGTGATCTGATCTGGATAATTCAAACTGCCTGATGAGATGAAACAGCAATGATCTACATTTTTCATTTCCATCTAATATCACAGGGTACACATGTATAAATTAATCATGTCTACCTGAATATCAGTCCAGATATCATCACCAACAGTTACAGGCCGTATTGTAGTTGTACTCCAGTTAAAAAGCACACAAAGGGCTTTTAAGTTATTCAACTGTCAAGCAGCCAGTCAGCAAACCATTTTAATATGCAAACTATATATTAAATAGTTTATTATATAGATTGGATTACTGCATGTGGAGTTTGCACATTTTCCCAGTGTCTGCGTTGGCTTCCTCCCATGGTCCAAAGATGTGTGGGTTAAGTGGATTGGCCATGCTAAATTGCCCCTTAGTGTCGGGGGGGGGTGGAGGAGGAGGAGAGGAGGTAGGGTAAACGTTACGGAGGTAGGGCCTGAGTGGGATTGTGGTTAGTGCAACTCGATGGGCTAAATGGCCTCCTTCTCCACTGAAGGATCTATGACCACCTTTCATCCGTATTTTTTTTTTCCTTTCCCACAGGAGTCACTTAGTGATATTGCCCATTCAGCGTTGAGCGAGGGTCAGCTTGCATCACAAGTTCACTGGAAACTGCTGAGGCCTGCAGGGGGGTGGGGAGTGCTGTGTCGTGGTGGCTGTAGTACACGGGGGTGGTGCGTGGGGGTAGCTGTGTAGTGATGGTGCACAGAGTGACTCTAAATCTAGCAGCTTGGGCTGAATGTGGTGAACAGCGAGCATCCCAAACCACTATCCCAACTGGTTCATTTACACTGAACAGCTGAAACACAAAGTGAGAATATAACCCAAATTTGGCTAAACCAACCAAAAAAAACTTATCAAGCACTGAAAACTCAAAACCTGAACAATGCACAATTTGGTCAAATCAATTTCTCCATTAATTAGGGTGGAATGAAAGATCAGTTCAGATTTGGAGTACTGAACGCCCAGTGTTGTGTTAAGGCAACAAGTGGTTTCAATACATAGTTTGCCAGTGTATTGAATAGAATTGGCTCTAACAGAAAATGCCAAAGGCAAGTCCAAGGCCATAGCTCTTCACAGGACAAATTTTCTGAACGAAGAAGCCAGGTGCTTTCCCACAGAGAACGGAGTTAATTTAGAGACCACTTGTATCGTACACACCCCAAATCCTGGAACAGCAGCTACGTACAGTGTGCACATCCTCCCTCCCCAAGTCCACTGGGAGGCAAATGATTTAAACAGGGAAGCCAAAAAAAATTGAAATAAATATTTATAAGATCAGTCACTTCCAGAACGTTAAGTTTGTAACAAATGAAATGTACTTGGCCCATATTAATTGTCAGAGCAAAGCCTGTGCCAGAATGCAAGGCGCCAACTAAACACTAATGTACAACAACAAATCCTCTTAGTCACAATCTTTACCATAGAAAGAATCCTCTCTGGTTGTATCACAGCTTAGTTTGGCTCCTGCTCTGTCCAAGACCGCAAGAGATTGTGAATTTGTCACTCAAACCAGCCTCCCATCCACTGGCACCGTCTATGCTTCCCACTGCCTCGGAAAAGCAGCCAACATAATCAAAGGACCCCACGCACCCCAAACATTCTCTCTTCCACCTTCTTCCATTGGAGAAAAGATACCAAAGTCTGAGGTCATGTACCAACCGACTCAAGAGCAGCTTCCTCCCTGCTGCCATTAAGCTTTTGAATGGACCTACCTTGCATTAAGTTGATCTTTCTCTACACCCTCGCTATGACTGTAACATTACATTCTGCACTCTCTCCTTCCTTCCCTATGTACGATATGCTTTATAATGTCTGCAAGGAACAATACTTTATACACTGTATACTAATATATGTGACAATAATAAATAAAATCAGCCCGCCAACACTAGGCCCATAGCATGAGCCCAATCGGACAATGCTGGCGTTTATGTTCCAAGGAACCTCTTCCATCTTTATCTAACACTATCAGGTTAAAACTATTCCCGCAAGTGGATCATTCAGATTGGAAATGTTAACTCTGTTCCTCTCTCCACAGACACTGCCAGGCCTGCTGAGTTTATCCAGCATTTTCTGTTCTTATTTCAGATTTCTAGCATCCACAGTATTTTGCTTTTATACAGCTGTTCCTTTCTTCTTCTTGAATTTTACCAGCTTCCTCTTAAATGCATCTACACTCTTCAACCACTTCCAATCTCTGGATAAGGAAGTTTCTCCTTAATTCCCTGCTGGATTTATTCATGGCTACCTTGTCGTCAAATCCCCTCCACAAATGGAGAGATCTTGTACCCGATCAAACTATCTGTAACCTTAAAGACCTCCATCAGGTCACATCTCTTTTGTACAGGAAAAAGCCCCAGTCTGTTCAATCTCTCCTGGTCAGGAAAACTCTTAGTTCCTTGTTCCATTCATGCAAGATCATTTTTGCTCCTTCTCTAGTGCCTTTTTAGACCACAGCACTGCACAGGAAATGCTTCAACTCATTCCAGAGACATGGAGAGCATGAACAGAACAGCAAAGTGGGACAATGGAGAAACTGAGAAAATACGCACCCAATATGCTTCTGAAGCTTACCCTCAGCTTGTCTTTCCAGAATTTGAGAGCAAAATCATCAATTTTATCCCAATAATTTCTTTACATCACCAACAAGGTAAACAAAAAGCCAGAATTCAAATGGAGCAAACCTCCTTCCACGTTGTTGCACTTTTCATCCTACATTCATGCACTACGTACAATCCTAGCCCAATCATAAACTCTCCTCAGATAATGCAAAGCATATGGAACACAATTCAATAAACTGACACACCTCACTGAGCGACATTGGTGCAAATCCAACAAGCAGACACCGCAACAGAAGATGTTTTTAAAGAGATGTTGCGAATGAGGGAAGGGTTGAATGGCTGTGGTAAGGAGAACTGGAAACGGATATTTATCTGGGAATTTATAAACACCAAAGCTTGAATAAGAACAATTTCTAAGCAAAGCCACCATCCACAGTGAAATTAAAGAGATTACACAGAGTACCTTGCTTAGAAATTGTCCTTAAGATTTTCTTGGAAAGATTTTAGACAGCCCGAATCCCGAAACATTCCTGATCCGAAAGACGGGGAAATGCTGCGAGTACAGGCAATGCCAGTGAGGTGAGACTCTGCAGGGCACCCCCTGTTTTAAAATAAAGACAAACAGCTCCTAAAATCAAATAAATATAGAAAGCCTATCGCATTAAGAGTCAAAAAAGAGACAAAATATCAGAAATCGAATGACAAACAGAAACATGATGACCACTGTGACCCCCACAACCGGGATCCGCTGCAGACTCTCGGCTGAAAACCTGTACTACAGTTCTTTCATTTCTTCCACTGCCGCACCATCTCTGGCTAACCTGCAGTTAAACACCTGCAGTTGACACACTCAGAACAGTTAATGCCACATTTCCACGGGAGCGCTTCAATTCAGCTACGCTGACCATATGGTGCTCAGGAAGCACTCGTCAAATCTCTCCCCTTCCTGCGCATGACTTCCAAACATTGTGTGGCAGATGGATCAAATCACACAGGAGCTGACAGCACCTTCTGCCCCGGTGAAGGCACTGATTAGCAAACACACAGGCACCCCTCAACCAGAGACGCAACTGAGTCATCCACGTACCATTTGGTACGTTATTTTTCCCAGCTAGTTGGTGAAGCAAAAGCAGTCACAGCTTGAAGGTCAACAGGTTAAAGAGTTTACAGTCTCATTTTTACATCAGCCCCTCAATTAAATATCTGATATGCACTTCTTAAAAAAAATCACTAAATACACACTGCATCCTCAGACAGCTGTGAGCCTCAGGAACCAGCTGCAACTTCCCTCTGCTTATTCTGTTGGCAAGACGGCTCCTGACAAAACTCTTCACATTAATCAGGTAAATGGAGAGAAAGGAACCACACAGATATAGGGGTTTTCATCGGAAAATTATACACCTGCTATGGACACGAGGGAGAGCTCTCTATAATACTCTGCGGCTCTCGTTCTATCGTCAACACATGAAGAATTACTTTCTTTATTATAAAGGTGGAACGGTGTGTGGGTGAGAGTGATATTAAATTGTTTTTCAGCCAGTGCTCTCATTACTTGTGGAATCCCACTGCAGTTATTTCTGAAACCTCCCCCAGTCCTCCATGTCTGGTCTCTTACCCATCCCTCATTTCATCCTCTCCACCACTGGCAGTTATTCCTTCAGCTGCCTGAACGCCTTGGCCCCTCCAATCCTCGCCCCAAAGCCCCTCGGCCCCTCCAATCCTCGCCCCAAAGCCCCTCCAATCTCTCTCCTCATTTAAGACCCTCTTTAAAACTTATCTCTTGCGTGGGCTACCAAGGATAGGAAGAATAATATTTTGACATTCACTAGAAACAAAAGATTGTAATTCATTTCAAATCATTGTCAACTGCACAACTCCAACACAGTAAGCTGCTAAAGGACTGGTGCTTTTGACAGGTCGGCACATCGGTTCACAGCAGTAATCAGCACAAACCGACATGGGTAAACTACCTGTTTAGTGAATTTGAAATCTGGTTACAGCCAGCACACACTAAAACATTCATCTGACTCTATTCTCTCCAGCACGGCTAGTGCTGTTTCTCACATTGCTCCAAGTTTCAGACCTGGCAGCGTATTGCCCACAGATCTCTGAACTGGCAACACATCGCCCTTCAACCCCCAGATCTGGAACCCTCAGTTCTGGCAGCGTATAGCCCTTCAGCCCTCAGTTCTGGCACTGTTGCTCTTTCAGTCCTCAGTTCTGGCACTGTTTCATCCTCGAATCCTGCAGCCTCTTCAAAAGACAATTCTTCCTTTCGCACCTTATGTCTTTATCAATCCAACACAGTGGGATACCCTTATGTCAGCCTGTACAGTTTGAAAATCCACCAAATGTATTCAGCAGAAAAGAAACTTGTAGCTCTCATTTTTCCAACCAATGTTTCTTTAAACTTTGGCAAATCCCCATTTACTTCTTTCTCTCATCCAATCAGTTCCTCCAATGAGAAAATTAACCTGTTTGAATTATTTTCTCCACTAGCTCTGCTCCTTCTTGTCTAATGTGAACCTCGTCACGGTTCCCTGCCAGATCTTTAGAATACTATAGTCTCTTGTTTCCAGATAGCAACTCTAGTCTTGATGTTAGCTCATCCATTGTTTGATTTGATTTATTATTGTCACATGTATTAGCATACAGTGAAATGTATTGTTTCTTGCGCGCTATTCAGACAAAGCATATTGTACGTAGAGAAGGAAAGGAAAGGGTGCAGAATGTAGTGTTACAGTCATGGCTAGGGTGTAGAGAGAGATCAACTTAATGCAAGGTATGGCAACAGGGAAGAAGCTGTTCTTGAGTCAGCTGGTACGTGTCCAGGCTTTTGTATCTTTTTCCAGAAGGAAGAAAATGGAAGGGAAAATGTCCAGGGCGAGTGGGGTTCTTAATTATGCTGGCTGCTTTTCCGAAGCAGCAGGAAGCATAGACAGAGTCAATGGATGGGAGGTTGTTTGAGTGATAGACTAGGCTTTGTTCACGACCCTTTGGAGTTTCTTGGGATCTCAGTCAGAGCAGGAGCCATATCAAGCTGTAATACATCTAGAAAGAATGCTTTTTATGGTGCATCTGTAAAAGGAGAGCATTGTAGCTGACATGTCAAATTTCCTTAATTTTCTGAGAAAGTAGAGGACTTTCTTAACTATAGTGTCAGCATGGGGGGGGGAACAAGGACAGATTGTTGGTGATCTGGACACCTTAAAACTTGAGGGTTTGCAACCATTTCTACTTTGTCCCCCTTGATATAGACAGGGGCATGTTCTCTACGCCTTCTGAAATCGATGACAATCTCCTTCGTTTTGACATTGAGGGAGAGATTATTATCACTGTACCCGTTCACGAGATTCTCTCTTTCCTGTACTCAACTTCACTATGTGGTGTCATCAGCAAACTTGAAAATTGAGTTGGAGGGGAAATTGGCCAGACAGTCACTTGTGTATCAGCGTATAGTAGGGGGCTGAGAACACAGCCTTGTGGAGTACTGGTGTTGAGGATGATTGTGGTGGAGGTGTTGTAGCCTGGGTTTGGAAGTTCAGGATCCAGTCTCAGAGAGAGGAGTTGAGCTCCAGGTCACAGAGTTTGGAATTGAGTTTTGTAGGAATGATGGTGTTGAAGGCTGAGCGTGGAGTCTGACATGGTGCCCTTGTTACCTCAGTGTTCCAGGACTGAGCGCAGGGCCAGAGACACAGTGCCTGCTATGGACCTGTTGCAGTAGTAGGTGAACTGTAGCGGAGCCAGGCAATCTAGGAGGCCAGAATTGATCCGTGCTACGATTAACCTTTTGAAGCACTTCATAATGATGGATGTCAGAGCCACCACCCGATAGTCATTAAGGCACGCTGCTTGGCTTTTTTTCGGTTCCAGGATGATAGTCATGGGTAAGAATGTAGCTCCTCTCTTTAACTGTCTCTCTTGCAGTTAGTTTAATCTTCCTGTTTCTTGGTGGTCCTTAGTCCCCAATATTGCCCTGTTACTATTTACATCTGCATCTCAAATCAGAATTCTGGCACTGTGTTCAGCAAGTCAATCTGTGGCTATCTTCTAGCTGATGTTATGTAGCTTTCGGCTGACGTAAGATGCCTCTATAATTTATTTTCCATGGCCTTGACATTTTCAAATCCTCTGGTTAATAGCAATGATTGATAGATGGCCTTTCATCAAGTACACACTCTGGTCCGGAACGAAACTAGATTGCCATTCTGTAGTTGATGACGCTTCATCTATGTCAATTAACTCATCTCATCAATGAATTCAAAGTAAAGGCACCACTAGGCAGCAGCGACCATAATATGACTGAACTTTACATTCAGTTTGAGGGAGAGAAGAGTGGATCCAAGTCCAGCATTTTAAAATTAATCAAGGGCAACGATAAGGGCTTGAAAGAACTAGCTGAAGTGAGCTGGCAAATTAGGCTAAGGGATAAGTCAATGGAGATGCAGCAGCAGACATTTGAAGGAATATTTCAGAATACCTGAAATATATACATCCCAACGAGAAAGAAAAATTCCAAAGCAATACTGGGGGCTAAGGATCACCAAGGAGCAGAAAGATTACCATCTGTGGCAAACTAAAAAAGTTAAAGACAGTATCAATCCTTAAAATAAGCATTTAATTGCACAAAGATGGATCTCAAGTCTGGTTTTGTGAAACAGAAACCATGTTTAACAAACTTATTGGACTTATTTGAAGAAGTAATGCATGCTGTGGATAAAGGGGAATCAGTGGATGTACTGCATTTAGATTTCAGGAAGGCACTTGAAATCAAAAACTGTTGCAAAAAGTACAATACATGATGTAGGGGGTCACATATTGTCATGGATAGAAGATTGACTGGCTAACAGGAAACAGTTGGTTTAAATGGCTCATTTTCTGATTAACACGGTGTTTACAATGAGTGACGTGACACAGGGATTAGTGCTGGGGCCTCAAATTTTTATAATTCAGATTAATGATGGAGGAAGGGGCCAAAGGTATGGTTGTTCAATTTGCAGTTGACACAAAGATATGTTGGAATGTAAGATGTAGAGAATAAACGAATATAAATAAGCAAAATAAGTGAACAAAGATGTGGCAAATGGAGTACATTGTAGGAAAATGTGAAATTGTCCATTTTGGCAGTAAGAGTAAAAATGTATGCTTTCTAAATGGTGTAAGGACGCAGAGGGATCTGGATGGCCTAGTGCATGAATTGCAAAGGCTAGCATAGAAATACAGCAAGTAATTGGGAAAGTTAATAGAATGTTATCATTTATTGTGTGGGGTATTGACTACAGAAGTTAGGGAGGCTATGCTTCAGTTATACAGGATATTTGCGAGACCACATGCTGTATTACACATAGTGTCGGTCCCCTTAGTTAAGGAAAGATGCAAACATGTTGGAAGCAGTTCAGAGAAGATTTGATGATTAATATTTGGAATAGGTGCCTTGCCTGATGAGGAAACGTTGGTTAAGTTAAACTTGTATCTGCTGGAGTTCAGAAGGGCAAGAGGTGACTTGATTGAAACACAAGATCCCGAGGGATGTTGACAGAGCGGATGTGGAAAGGATATTTGCTCTTGTGGGGGAATCTAGAACAGTGAGTCACTGCAAAAGGGGTCATTCATTGAAGATGAAGATGGAAGTAAGGTGACTCTTCTTTCTCTCAGAGCGGGGTGAGTCAATGGAAGTCTCTTCCTGAAAAGACAGTGGAAGCAGAGTTTTGAATATTTTTCAGACAGAGGCAGATTGGTTCTTGATAAGCAAGGGGGTGAAAGGTTATCAGGGTATGCAAGAATGTGGAATTGAGATTACAATAGAAGCCATAGAATCCCTACAGCGCAGGAGGCCATTTGGCCCATCGAGTCTGCACCGACCACAATCCCACCCAAGCCCTATTCCCAAAACCCCGGGTCAATTTAGCATAGCCAATTAACCTAACTCACACATGTTTAGGCTATAGGAAGAAACTGGAGTACCCAGAGGAAATACACGCAGACACGGGGAGAACCTGCAGGCTCTGCACTGTGACCCGAGGCCAGAATTGAACCTGGGTCTCTGGCACTGTGAGGCAGCAGCACTAACCATTGTGCCACCCCAAATCAGATCAGCCATAATCTTATTGAATGGCAGAGGAGGCTCAAGAGGCCAAATGGCCTAATCTTGCTCCTAACTCAAATGTTTGTCTGTCTCCTCCTTTCCTGTATACACAATCTGTGTTCACTATCCAAACACATCCACATTATTGCTGACGATCCATGCACTACAATCAGTAACTTAAACTCCTGCAGCCCCAAGTGCCCTCTAATCCTCTTAAGATACAACAGTTAAATCAGTAAATATCAATCTCTTGCAATCCTTACAGACGGTATTAAAAGTGCTTCAAATCCTTTGAAGACACAATTTCTCCACATCACTCAAATCCAAGCAGCCTCTTAACTTCAATCAGTCTGCCATTGGCTGCTTATCGTTTGCTGTCATTCTCTGCTTCACTATCTCTTCCCATTGTTAAAAGTCCCCAAAAGCAAAAAAAACTCCTCAACACCCGCCAACTACAGAAAGCTAGCAGCTAACCAAATATTATTCAAAATTCAGCAATAGTTTTCAAACAATCATCTTGCACTGAGAGCAGAACACAAGATATTGCTGCTCTTTGAGAGATCAGTTTCTCATCTTGCGCTTGCAACCTTTAACATATGGAGCACGATTACAGTCACCGCCCCGGCTCACTCTTCCTGCCTTTGAGAGAGACCAGCAAACCTGCTGTTCTCACTCCATCCACCCACAGTGGCGAAGCCAGCACTCGCAGAGTCTGAAGGCAAAGTCGTATCCAAGTTTGGCACCATATCTTATACTTCACACTGAGTGATGATTCCAAACGCTTCTAATGAGGACTGCCACTTCCTGAACATATTGACAACCGTCTGCAATAACCTGTTTGTACACAACGCCTTCGACAGAGAATGGTGCCTCAGAGAGGAGGAAAGAAATTGGACACTTGCTTCTCTTGTGCCATGTTAAAAGACAAACAAAAACTTGACTGAAGTGGGTGCCAAGGCAGAGAGAGAGTGAGAGAGAGACAGAGGGAGACAAACGTGTGAAGTTATTGCGCATGCGATCATGATCTAAACAAATTCTTTATCAAGGTGGATTGTGAGGTAGTTGATTGAGAGACCGGGATCCTGAAACTTTAATAAAGGTAACTATGATAGTATGATTCATGAATTGGCCATGATGCACTGAAAAACATTACTGAAAGGAAAGGCAGTAGGCAGGCCTTCAAGGAACAAATTGGTGAACTCCAGAAGCTGTTTATTCCTGTTTGGCCCAAGTCTGGTAAGGGAATTGTGGCCAAACCATGGCTTATAAGGGAAATTAGAGATAGTATTAGATTCAAGAAAGAAGCATACAAATTGGCAAGAAAAAACAATTGGCCTGAGGATTGGGAGCAGTTTAAAGAGAGCGTGCCCCCGTCTACATCAATGGGACAAAGTAGAAATGGTCGAGAGCTTCAAGTTTTCAGGTGTCCAGATCACCAACAACTTGTTCCAGTCCCCCCCCAAAAGGAAATTTGGCATGTCCACTATAACACTCACCAACTTCTACAGATGCACCATAGAAAGCATTCTTTCTGGTTGTATCACAGCTTGGTGTGGCTCCTGCTCTGCCCAAGTCCACAAAAGAACTACAAAGGGTTATGAATGAAGCCCAGTCCATCACTCAAACCAGCCTCCCATCCATTGACTCCATCGACACTTCCTGCTGCCTCAGAAAAGCAGCCAGCGTAATCAAGGACCCTACGCATCCCAGACATTCCCTCTTCCACCTTTTTCCACCAGGAAAAAGATACAAAAGTCTGAGGTAACGCCCCAACTGACTCAAGAACAGCGTCTTTCCTGCTGCCATTGACTGGGCCTACCTCGCATTAAGTTGATCTTTCTCTACACTCTAGCTATGACTGTAACATTACATTCTGCATTCTCTCCTTCTCTGTGAACAGTATGCTTTGTCCGTAAAGCGCGCAAGAAACAATACTTTTCACTGTATACTAATACACATGACAATAATGAATCAAATCAAAAAATTCAGCAAAGGACCACAAAGAATTGCTTAAGGGGAAAATAGAGTACGAAAGTAAGAAAGCGGGGAACATAAAAACTGACTGGAAAAGTTTCTATCGGTATGTAAAGGAAGCTTGTTCAATTCTTTTCAAAACATACATATTATTAAACTTTCTAACCTGGCACTATTTCTCCAATTTCCTCTTTCAAATCTATTTATTTCTTAAAAGGTATTGACTCCCCATAGAGGTGTGATTGCACAGATGTTTTTTGTCACCCTGAAGTGGCAATACTTTGATGGTTCAGCCTGACAGATTATACTGCAAGAGGTATCAGTGTGATGCCGATATCTGTCCCCAGCAAATATCTATGCACACTTACTTCCAGTAAAGACCACTGCACGCTGATGAGGTAGGTCCTTGCTAATTCGTCTCTCTCTAATCTGGACTGCACTGAAATCAGATCATGTTGTACAGCACACATGAACAAATCTGCCCGACAGAGAGCATAGCTATCAGCCAAGACACTTCACACATTCTGACACGTGAGGACATCAACAAGGAAGGATTAATGGCCCTGACAAAGCGAGGTTAGCAAGTGAGAGAAATGCTATCAGTAAACTTCAGATAAAAATCATCAGTTAACAGGCGATGCGATCTGTTCTAACGGAACCTCACGTGGGCCCAAACCAAAACACAACTCTCTCTTTCTGTGGGGGTTACACTGGAATAACTGGCCATTTCATTCACCATGTTGTTAGTAAAAGTCCCAAGCATCAAACATTCCTCAAGCTCTGCTCATCAATGACACAAGTATCCAAATCATTGGCACCCGCCACAGAAACTGCTGCCAGTAAGGGAAACGTCAAAATTAATCGAGATAAAACCCCGCTGAGCAAATACAGAACGCTCAGGATGACTCACATCACAGTTGTCCAGCTTGTGACATGGCTCAGTTTCTACATGACAGAGGTCACCATCAGGGGAAAATCCTCAATTCATCTCACTGCCAGCAAAACACTTTGCAGCAATGACTACCTGAACCATAGACATTCAATAAGCAGATTTTAAACAGTTCACAAGTAGTGCGTGTATCACTGTCCCCCACTCCCCTTCCGTTCTTTAACACATTCCCAGGCGATGGGCATTATGTAATATGCACGTATACACTTAATGACTATAGCAACTATTTTGTAACAACTACTGCATTCAGCTTTTTTTTTGTATCTTGGGAACCTGCAAGCTCACTTTTCGTTGTAATTGTGCATTATACAACGACAATAAAGGTGAATTGAGTTAAATGCATCTGAAAAAAGTCAGACCACAAAACACTACATTAAAAACTTATGCTCATATAGCACTATTCACAACCTCAGCAAGATCCATAGCACAGCACAGCCAAATAAATACAACTAAAACGCAGGAATTAAACTGTGCACACAAGCTCCCACAAACAGCAGCAAAATAAATGACCAGTGCACTGATTTTTAGGTTTAGGGATAAAGTTTGGCCAGGACACCAGGGGAACCCTCCAGCTCCTCAAACTAAAGCCACTGGGATCTGAGCTGACGGGACAGACAGGACTTTGGGTTAACAACTCACCTGATGGCCAGTGTGAGCAAGTCTCTGGAGCAAGATGTGAACCCGTGACCTGTCACAGAGGTGAGAGGGCGACCTATCACTGAGCCAAGGCTGAACGATTGGTCGCACTGAGTCAACAATCCTACCCCATCCCTGTAACCCCATGTATTTACCCTGTTCATCCCCCTGACACCAAGACACAATTTAGCATGGCCAATCCACGTAATCAACACATTTTTGGAGTGAGAGGGGAAACCAGAGCACTAGAGGAAACTTATGCAGACACGGAGAGAATGTGCAAACACCACACAGTCACCAGGCTGAGACGAGTGAGTTTTTTAAGGTATTATTATCACATGTATTGGGATACAATGAAAAGTATTGTTTCTTGTGCACTGTACAGACAAGGCATACCATTCATACAGAAGGAAAAGAGAGGGTGCGGAATGGAGTGTTACACCGAAAGCAGCATAGTAGTCAGCACTGCTGCTTCACAGCGCCAGATTCAATTCCAGCCTCGCATGACTGCGTGGAGTTTGCACATTCTCCCCATGTCTGAAAGGGTTTCCTCTGGGTATTCCAGTTCCTTCCCACAGTCTGAAAGATGGAGGGTGGTACGTATGTGGAACGAGCTGCCGGAGGAAGTTGTTGAGCCAGCAACATTGACAACATTCAGAAAGCATTTGGACAATTACACGGATAGGAATGGCTTTGACAGTAAATGCAGACAAATGGGGTGAGCTGAGACAGGCTTTTTTCCGGCGTGGTCAAAGGGTTAAAGGGCCTGTTAGGGTCAAAGGGCCTGTCTCCATGCAGTAGATTCTACGTGTCAGTTAGGTCATTGGCCATACTAAATTCTCCCTCATTGTACCTGAACAGGCGCTGGAGCGTGGCGACTAGGAGATTTTCACAGTAACTTCATTGCAGTGTTAACATAAGGTGACTTATGACACTGATAAAATAAATAAATAGCTAGGGTGTAAAGAAAAATCAACTTAATATCTGGCAGGTTCATTCGAAAAGTCTGATGGCAGCAGGGATGGAGCTGGGATCTGAAGCCACAATCCCTTGGTTGGAGTAAATTTCCAGCAAGCAAGCCAACGGCAGAGATGATGTTTAAATGTTTATTAGTGTAACAAGTCGGCTTACATTAACACTGCAACGAAGAAAATCCTCCAAGTCGCCACACTCTGGTGGCTGTTCGGGTACACTGAGGGAGAATTTAACACGGCCAATGCACCCAACCATCATATCTGTCAGACTGTGGGAGGAAACCCACGCAGACACGGGGAGAATGTGCAGACTCCACGCAAACAGTGCAGGAATTGAACCGTGGTCCCTGGCAGCAGCGCCAACCAACTGTGCCACCCCAGGATGAGCAGAGAAACATGAGGGAGATGGGTTTGGGAGCAGGGAGTGAGGCTGTTGGTGTTGGAGGGGGTGTTGAGGCTTCACAAAGAGCAGCATCTCAGCTTGTTCAATGCTCTCTCTGTGCCTGGGGGGCTGAGACAGAGACTCGGGGGGGGGGGGGGGGGGGGCGGTTTATGCCCCTGAATTCCCCCCCCCCCTCAGCTCCTCACCCGGCTCCCGGGGATGGGAGTGAGGCCTTTCCCCCCACCTTCAGCTGCTCCTCAATCCCTCACCGACACCAACCCAAACCTCCCCTCCCCGCCCTCCCTCACCCCTTTCCTGGGGACGACCACTAATCCAGCCCCCGGCTCCCTCCCGGGGCCTAGCGGTGAACAAAGAGATTTCCAGCCCCCGGAGAAGCCGCTCACTTACCCGCCGGACGGCAGCCGGGCTCCGGGGCTGAAGCTGAGGCGAGGCTCCCGGCGCCGGGGCCTCCTCCTCCTCCCTCCTTCCCTCGCCGGCCGCTTCCCGGAGCGGCGGCCCCGCTCTCACCGGATCGCGGCCATCGGCTCCGACACGGCGGGAGAGCGGCGGGGGAGGGGAACTGGAGGCTGCGGGGCCGCTTCAGGCGGGAGGCAAGGCCGGGCTCGGATCCCGATTCTCCGGCAACAGCAACGGCGGCGGCGACTCTCCCTCTGGCCGGATCCGAGCGGCTTCCCCGGGGAGCGGAGCCGGGAAAACCCGGAGCGGAGCGGGACTGGAGCCCGGAACGGAGCCGGAAAAACCCGGAGCGGAGCGGTTCTGGGGCCCGGAGCGGATCCTAGAAAACCTGGAGCGGAGCGGGACTGGGGCACTGAGTGAAGTGAGGAAAACCCGGAACGGAGTGATGGAAATCCCGGAGCGGAGCAAATTTGGAGCCCGGAGCAGATTGAGGAAACCCTAGATTTGTGAGGAACGGTTGAGGACTCTGGTCTGTACTCAGTGGAGTTTAGAAGGATGGGGGAATCTTATTGAAACTTACAGGATATTGCAACCCCTGGATAGAGTGAACATAAGAACATAAGAAATAGGAGCAGGAGTAGGCCATCTGGCCCTTCGAGCCTGCCCCGCCATTCAATAAGAGCATGGCTGATCTGTCGTGGCTCAGTTCCACCTTCCCGCCCTCTCCCCATAACCCTTAATCCCCTCTCTTATCAAAAACCCATCAACCCGCGTCTTAAAAATATTTAGCGAGGCAGCCTCCACCACTTCAACGGGCAGAGAATTCCAGAGATTCACCACCCTTTGAGTGAGAAGTTCCTCCTCAACTCCATTCTAAAACGCCCCCCTTTATCTTGAGGCTGTGCCCCCTAGTCCGACTGTCTTTTTTGAGCGGGAAGAGTCTCTCCACCTCTATCCTATCCATCCCATTCATCATCTTATACGTCTCAATGAGATCTCCCCTCATTCTTCTAAACTCCAATGAGTACAAGCCTAGTTCATTCAGCCTCTCCTCATAGCTCAACCCCCTCAACTCCGGTATCAGCCTAGTAAACCTCCTCTGCACTCCCTCCGAGGCCAAAATATCTTTGCGCAGGTGCGGCGCCCAAAACTGCACACAGTACTCCAGCTGCGGCCTCACCAATGCCCTATACAGCTGCAGCAAGACCTCCCTACTTTTATATTCAATCCCCCTCGCTATGAAGGCCAGCATCCCATTCGCCTTCCTGACCACCTGCTGCACCTGCAAGCTGGGTTTTTGCGACTCATGCACAAGGACCCCGAGGTCCCTCTGCACCGTCGCCTGCTGCAGTTTTTCGCCCCGTAAGTAATAGTCCTTCCTACCATTATTCTTACCAAAGTGGACCACCTCACACTTGCCAACATGAAACTCCATTTGCCATTTCCTGGCCCATTCGCCCAGCCTATCTAGATCCTTCTGCAGACTCTCCACACCCTCCGCACAATTTGCCGTTCCCCCAATCTTGGTGTCATCAGCAAATTTCGACACCCTACACTCGGTTCCCTTCTCCAGATCATCTATATAAATGGTAAAAAGCTGAGGCCCCAGCACCGACCCCTGGGGCACTCCACTAGTCACCATCCGCCAATCCGAATAGCACCCGTTGACCCCCACTCTCTGCCTCCTATTTGACAACCAATCCTCTATCCACGCTAACGCCCTACCCCCAACTCCATATCCCTCGACCTTCTGCAATAACCTCTTGTGAGGTACTTTGTCAAACGCCTTCTGAAAATCTAGAAAGACCACATCCACCGGCTCTCCTCTATCCACTGCCCTAGACCGATCCTCATAGAACTCCAGTAAATTTGTCAGACACGACTTCCCTTTAATGAAACCGTGCTGCGTCTGCTCTATCAAGCAATTCCCTTCAAGATGCCTTGCAATTTCCTCCTTAATGACAGATTCTAACATTTTACCTACCACAGACGTTAAACTAACCGGCCTATAATTCCCCGCCTTTTGTGGAGAGGATGTTTCCACTTGTAGGAAAAACTAGAACCCGAGGGCACAACCTCAGGCTAAAGCGATGATCCTTTAAAACAGAGATGAGGAGGAATTTCTTCAGCCAGAGAGTGGTGAAGCTGTGGAACTCTTTGCCACAGAAGGCTGTGGAGGCCAGGTCATTGAGTTTCTTTAAGACAGAGATAGAGAGGTTCTTACTCAATAAGCAGATCAGGGGTTATGGGGATGAGAAAAATATCAGCCATGATTGAACAGTGGAGCAGACTCAATGGGCCAAGTGGCCTAATTCTGCTCCTATATCTTATGGTCATATGGAATGGAGCAAGGCAAACCAGGAGCCCAGAGTGGAGGAATGAAAATCCAGACTGGAGCCCAGAGCGGCGTGATGAAAACCCGGAGAGGAATTTGGATGGGATTGAGCACAAACCCAGAATGGATATCAAGAAACTAAGACAGGAGACCAGAACAGAGTCGAGCAAAACAGATAAAGAAACTCAGTATGGAGTTTGCATGGTGGCACAGTGGTTAGCATTGCTGCCTCACAACTCCAGAGACCCGTTCAATTCCCGGCTTGGATCACTGTCTGTGCAGAGTCTGCACGTTCTCCTCGCATCTGCATGAGTATCCTCTTGGTGCTCTGGTTTCCTTCTACGGTCCAAAAGATGTGTTGGGTTAGATGGATTGGCCAGGATAAATGCACTACAGTTATCTGGGGCAGGATGTGAGCCTGAATAAGATGCAGGTTAGAATCGGTGTAGATGTGATGGGCAGAATAACCTCTTCTACACTGTAAGGATTCTGTGGAATTAGGGAACACTACAGCCAAGTGTAGAAAACTCAGGTCAAACCTGGAGCCAAATGCAGAGTGGAGCAAAAAAAACCGAAGTAGATTTAGGGAACAGCAGAGGCTGAATGGAGAGCAGATTATGGAAAACCAGGAGTGGAGCATCGAAAATCTGGAGCAGAATCTGAGAAACCCTGAGTGGAACACAGAATGGGGTAAGGGAAAACCCGGAGGGGAGTCAGAAAACCCGAATCAAAGCGAGCAAAACTAGGACTGGAATCAGAGAAACCCGAAGTGGAACCAGAGCAGGTGAGGAGAAACCTAGATTGGCATCTGAAAATCTGGGTCGGAGTGAGGAAAATCCAGAGCGGCTTCAGGGAAACCTGGAGTGGGGTGAACAAGAGTGAATTTGGAAACCTAAATTAGAATGTGGAAGACCCAGAGTGATGTCAGAAAACTCTGGAGAGGATTTAGAGAAACCCAGAGTGAAACTCAAAGCGGGGTTTGGAAAATCCAGAGTGGATTGTGGAAACCCGGAGTGGAATACCTGGAGCAGAGTGAGAAGAAATGCAGAGCAAAGTAAAGAAAACCAGGAGCATAGAAATGAAAAACTGAACTGAACTAGAACACGGACAGCTACAGTGGCTTTGGGGAAACTCGGAGTAAGTACAGTCAGAAAACCCAGAGTGGAGGAAACCAAGAGGAGAGTGAGGAAAAGGAAAGACTGGAGCCGAGTCAGAGAATCTGGACAGGAATTAGAATCCACTCCAGAATAAAGTGAAGAAAACCTGGAATGGAAATAGGGAAACCAGGAATGGAGTGAGGAAACCCAGAACCTCTGGATGCTCTGGTTTCCTCCCACACTCCAAAGATGTGCAGTTTAGGTGCACTGGCTATGCTAAATTGCCTCATAATGTTGCAGGATGCACAGGTTAGCGGGATTAGCAGGGTAAATATGTGGCATTATGGGGATAGGTCTTAGGTGGAATTGATGTCAGTGCAGACTCAAAGGGCTGAATGGCCTCCTGCGCTGTAGGGTTCCTTTTTATGACAGGGAACAGCATGAGGAAACCCAGAGTAGAGTCAGAATATCCAAGGCAGAGTGAGGAAAATCTGAACCAAAGTTCGGAGAATCTGGAAGGGAGAGAAGAAATACTGGAACGGAATCATAAAACAGAACAGCTTCAGAAAACCAGGAACATAAAGAGAAAAACCCAGAGAAGAGTGGATAAAAAAAACCAGGAACAGAGTAAGGAAACTCACGATGTAGAGATGCCAGCGTTGGACTGGGGTGGGCACAGTAAGAAGTCTCACAACACCAGGTTGAAGTCCAACAGGTTTATTTGGAATCAGGAGCTTTCGGAGCACTGTCCCTTTGTCAGGTGAATTCCAAATGGAAACCCAAAATAGAATGTAAAAAAAACCCAGTGATGTCAGAAACCTGAGAGTTGTGTCGGCAAACCTGGAGTGGATTTAGCAATCCCAGAGGGGAATCGGAAATATCAGAATGGGAAATCATAGAGTGGAGTGAGAAATTCCGGATCAGAGTCAGGAATCTTGGAGCAGAGACAGAAATCCCAGAGTGCGGTCAGAAAACCCAAACGGTGCCACAAAATCTCGGAGTGGAGTCAGAAATCTTGGAGTGGAGTTACAAATCCTGGAGCTGATGCAGGAATCCCAGGAATTGCGGAGTGGTAACAGACATTGAGAACTTAAAAAGTAAAAATGGAGGAGCTGGGGAAAAGAGGAACTTTGGGGCAGAGAACAGGACTGGGAAACATTAGGGGATGGCTGGTCTGTCTTCAGAGGAGAGACTCAGTCAGTTAGGATTATGTTCACTGGAGTGAGAAGGGATTTCATAGAAACTGATAAAATTCTAACAGTATTAGACAGGGTGGACTCAGAAAGAATGTTCCCGATTTTGTGTGTGTGTGTGTGTGTGTTTTGGGGGGGGGGGGGGGGAGAAATTTCTTCACTCAGAGGGTGGTGAATCTGTGGAATTCACGACCACAGAAAGTAGTTGAGGCCAAACCATTGTGAGATTTCAAGAAGAAATTAGATATAGCTCTTGGGGCTAAAGGGATCAAGGGATATGGGGGGAAGGGGGGAAATCAGGATTTTGAATTTGATAATCAGCTATGATCAAAATGATGGCACAGCAGGCTCGAAGGGCCGAATAGCCTCCTCTTTCTTCTGTTTCTGTTTCTGTGTAAATGTTATGTGCACATACAGGCTGCAGAACAGGAAGTCAATGGCAAACAATGTTGCATGAACCTTACAATGTTAAACAGATATACTATCCCTATTCTTTTAACAATCTTAAAGAACTCGAAATGAGTGGACATTAATCCAGGTACTTACTGTAGATGGACAGTGGTTAGCACTGCTGCCATTTGCTAAAGCAGTTTTAGCAAGCAACATTTCTAACGTGAGGAGCTGTGGGAAAATAAGTGGAAATTCTGGAGTGTAAATCTTCTCTGGAATGGAGGAAAAGCCAGGATAAAGGAGCAAGAGACGAGAACCTGACCTCAAAGACCAGCAGGGGAGTATGAAGGAAAATCTGGACTGATCAAAGTAGTGAGAGAAATTGATGCCAGCAGGGATAGTGAGTATAGAACTCCTTATCAGTTAGCCCAATCGTCACCAAATCACAGAAGCTCTATTACGGACCTATTGTGGTCACCTTTTAGATATTTCCCACCCTTGCGGGCACTTAGTTTCAGAATTCTGAGTAGAAGAAATAACAGCAATGGCTCCTTTCCCTTACAACTGCCTCGCCACTCCAAGCTTTTTCCCTCTCTCATGAGCAACACACAGCTGGACAGAGTGTGTCTCAGTCTTAATCCAAGATCCAAGTACACAGCCTCAGGGTAAAGGGACGACCCTTTAGAACAGAGGTAAGGAGGAATTTCTTCAGCCAGAGGGTGGTGAACCTGTGGAACTCTTTGCCACAGAAGGCAATGGAGGCCAGAGTGTATTTAAGACAGAGATCGATAGGTTCTTGATTGATAAGGGGTTCAAAGATTATGGGGAAAAGGCGGGAGAATGAAGTTGAGAAACTTGCCAGCCATGATTGAATGGCGGGGCAGACCTGGTGGGCTGAATGGCCGAATCCTGCTCCTATATTTTTTGCGCAATGGCTCACACCTTCTCGGTCCCAGTTCATAATATGCAGCAGGATCGACTTTTAGTTTAATATCCCTCAAAGCAACCATATCCTCCAGACGTTACAGTGAATTCCCTGACCATTACCCTCACGGCAGCCACTTCCCACACTGCCCCCTCCCCGCTACCAACTTCACAATATTGCCTCGTGCTCTTAACAAAGCCTTGGGCCATCTGAAGGCCATTTGCTAACATGTACACTCCCTCGTGACTATCGATCACCCTAGACTATGCCAGATTAGGCCGGCAATGTGTGCTTCATCTACTCAAATTCTCGAGGGATGGGGAGAGCTTCCCTCACTGGAGAGAATGTAGTTAGTGGCACATGTAGATCTCGTTTTCTGCCTCAGCAACTCCTTTATGGGAACCCAGAGGCAGCTGTGCTTTCAAACAGCAAACACAGCTGGGGAAATCCTCTTTAGCACGTGTCAACTGAACACCGCAAGGTAATAGATTGTGGACACCAGATAAAGCTGGAGGGAGCCAGTCAGCTGAAACTTCCTGACCTTTCAAAGCCTTTACAGCTCCCACACCCGCAGCAGAAGATGCAAAGTTCGATAAAAAGGTTTCAATTCGCTATTCAGTTTCTCAGAGAGGGTGTACAACAACTGTAAAATCAATTTTGCTTCTATATCTATTTATATAGACTACTGTGGAATGAGATTAGAGTTGTTAATCCCAGCTGAAAAGCTAGCACCATGAGACATAGGAACAGAAGGAGGCCATTCAGCCCATCGAGTCTGCTCCACCATTTCAATGAGACCATGACTGATCTGATGTGACAATCCTCAACTCCACATTCCTGCCTTATCCCGATAACCCTCGATTCCCTTACTGATTAAAAATCTGTCTACCTCAGCCTTGAATGTACTTAACACCCCAGCCTCTACAGCCTCTGCAGTAAAGAGTTCCACAGATTCACTACCCTTTGAGAGAAGAAATTACTCCTCATCTCTCTCTGAAATGGGAAGTCCCCTTACTCTGAGATTATGCCCTCTGATCTGAGACTTTCCCACAAGGTGAAACAATCTCTCAGCATCTACCCTGTCAAGCTCTCCCAAGAATTCTATATGTCTCAATAAGGTCACCTCTCATTCTTCTTCATAGAATCCCTACAGCGCAGAAGGAGGCAATTCGGCCCATTGAATCTACACTGACTCTCTAACAGAGCATCACAACCAGGCCCCATCCCCGTAACCCCACATATTTACCCCACTAATTTCCCTAACCTCTCCATCTTGGGGCACTAAAGGATCATTTAGCATGCCCAATCCACCTAACCTGCACATCTTTGAAGTGTAGGAGGAAAACCGAAGGAAACCCATGCAGACACAGAGAGAATGTGCAAACTCCACACAGACAGTAACTCCAAGGCTGGAATTGAACCCTGGCGCTGTGAGGCAGCTAACCACTGTGCCATCATGCCATCCCTAAACTCCCATGAGTATAGGCCCTCAAGACTCAAGCACTTCTCGTAAGAAAATCCCTTCATACCCAGGATCAACTATTGGGCCCTCTCTGGACTGCCTCCAATGCCAATGTATCTTTCTCTAAATAAATGGACCCAAAGTAGCAAGTAACATACATGTCACACAAGTGCCAGGCAATGACTATATCCAATGAGAGAGGTTCTCAACATCACTCCTCGACACTCAATGGCATTACCCTCACTCAATACCCTAACCTTAACATTGACCAGAAACTGAACTGGACCCAGCCATATAAGTACTGTGGCTACCAGATCAGTTCAAAGGCTAAGAATCTTACAGCAAGTAACTCAACTCCTGACTCCCCCCTTAAAACCAGTCCACAATCTACAAGGTGCAAGTCAGGAGTGTGATGGAACACTCTCCACTTGCCTGGAGCATGTTCCAACACTCAAGAAGCTCAAAACCATCCAAGACAAAGCAGCTCACTTGATTGCTATCCCTCCCACAAGCATTCACTCCTTTCACAACTGATGCAGCAGTATTGTACCATCTACAAGATGCACTGCAACAAAGGTTCCTGAGACAGCACCTTTCAAACTCATGAACATTGTAACGCTACATTCTGCACCCTTTCCTTACCTTCTCTATGAATGGTATGCTTTGTCTGTATAGCATGCAAGAAAAAATACTTTTCACTGTATACTAATACATGATAATAAATCAAATCAAATCAGATCAGATCAAACTACTTCCATCTAGAAGGACAAGGGCAGCGGACACATGGGAACACCACTACCTCGAGTTCTCCTCCAAACTGCTCACCATTCTGACTTGGAAATACATTGACCACTCCTTCACTGTCGCTGGGTCAAAATCCTGGAATTCCCTCTTTAACAGCACTGTGGATGTAGCTACACCACAGGGTCTGCAGGGGTTTGATAAAGCAGCTCACCACCACCTTCTCAAGGGGCAACTATGGATGGGCAATAAGTGCTAGGCCAGCCAGCGACACAATGTGCTAAAAGCTCCGATCTCAAATCCATTAACGATTTACTTCAAACTGCAAACATTCCCGTCACATTGCATCTTTTGTGCTTCGACACCCAGGTTAAAAAGTGATAAACCATCATCATCACTTCGCACTCCTTCCCCAGGATAGCTCAGAGATGGGGAAAAGTAAGGAAAGGAGAGCTTTGTTAGAAGAGGGAGATATTCTACTTGAAGAGCACAAAGTAATGTTGTCGGGAGCAAGGATCTTGTTCACGTGTGGAGCAGAGAGGGGAACATCAGAGAGGCGGTATAGTGGTTAGCACTGCTGCCTCACAGTGCCAGGGACCCGGGTTTGATTCCCAGCTTGGGTCACTGTGCGGAGTTTGCACGTTCTCCCTGTGTCTCCAGGTGCTCTGGTTTCCTCCCACAGTCCGAAAGATGTGCTGGTTAGGTGCACTGGCCATACTAAATTCTCCCTCAGTGTACGCCGACAGGCACTGGAGTGTGGTGATGAGGGGATTTTCACAGTAATGCTATTGCAGTGTTAATGTAAGCCCACTTACATTATATGTGTATAATTATATATAATCATATACACATTATATGGTCTCCGGAAAGGTCAGGGGTTTTAGTTCAGTCGTGCAGCATGGTCAGTGCCAGCTTGGAGGGCTGAAGGGCCTATTCATGTGCTGTAATTTTCTTTGTTCTTTGTACTTGTGACACCAATAAATAAATAAAAAATTAAGAGTCGGACTTGGTTGGGATGTTTTTGTTGAGCCTTTACCCATTGGAGTTTAGAAGATAGGTGATCTTATTGAAACATGTAAGATCCTCACAGAATTAAACAGTAGATAGTGGGAGGATGTTTCCACTTGAGGGAGAGATGTGAACCAGGAGACACAGTTTAATAAGAAAACGTCTACTGTTCAAGACAGAGATTAGGGGAATTTGAAAGGTCATCGATCTGTGGAGTTTTCTTCCTGGGAAACTCATGGAGGCTGCTTCACTGAATTTATTCTTGGCAGAACGTTGACACTGTTGGGGTCCTGGACCCGAACCCCAAATTATATTAGGAAGCCAGAGTAGAGCTCAATAATCGTTCTATTTTGGCATTAATGTGAGGAAAGGATATTTTGTTCCAGGAGTAATTCTCCTGACAAATTAGGGATCTTTTTATAGTAAAACAGACTTTATTTAGTAACACAGTTTAAATTTAATTCTAACAAATGTAGCAGCTTAACCATTAACAGTTGAACATTTAAAAATGAAAGGAAGCAACTTTACTTTCTAGCTCATTACTACAGTTGCAAATAAGTCCCATTCAAGCATAGATCAAATCTGCTTTTAAATAAATAGTTAGCAAACCCAGGCATACTTGCTATCAATTGTGTCATCAGTCTTGAAGCTTTCAGAGACACAATGAGTTTTAGAGTAGCTTGCAGAAGCCTTTATCTTCATAGAATCCCAATAGTGCTATTCAGCCCACCGAGTCTGCACCTACAACAATCCCACTTATCACGGTAACCTTACATATTTACCCTGCCAGCATGGCAATTTAGCATGGCCAATCAACCTAACCCACACTTTTTTGGCGTGAGTGGAGGAAATCAGAGCACCTGGAGGAAACCCACATAAACACAGGACAAACATGCAAATTCCACACAGACAGTGACCTAAGCCAGGAATTGAACCCAGATCCATGGCACTATGAGGCAGCGGTACTAACCACTGTGTCACTGTGCCACCCCAATTCTCAGCCAGAACTGCAAAGCTGTTTATCTGCTACAGACCTAGCTCCTCCCATTATCCACATTAGCACCTGATCCCCATTCCATCTTTCTGATCAAAAAACTCATGGGGACATTGTGCGTAAATAGAAGTCCATTTGCTCTATCTAAGCAAACATTTGCACAGCTAAAATGAGTAATGATCCTGCTTTTACAACATCGGAGCTGAACGCTTGCCAGACATACCAATTGGCTAAAAACAGCTGAATTTTTAAACATTCCCCTTAAACCAATTGCACTACTAACATCACAATACACAAGGGAGTCAAGGGTTACTGGGGTGAGTGAGGAGGGTGCAGAAGGCAAGGTGAGATCAGCCATGATTTTGTGGAGCAGGTTTGTAGGGCTGAATGGCCTCCTTCCTATGTTCCTCCGGGAAATAACCTGCAATCAGTAGAAATGGACAGTCCCTGGAGTGAGATCAAGATTGAGACAGAATGTCAGTCAGCAAAAGAGGACGCAACGCATAGGGTGATGCAGGGCCTAACTGAAGTCATCAGCCAGAACAGAGAATTTTGGAATTCATCAAAGAACAGAGATGCTAAAAATGTCTCCGCAATAAAGCATAATTCTGAATACCAAATTCTTTACTTTTCCTCCACAACGTCACAAGGAATCCTGTCAAACTAGACCAGACAATCCTGCCCAATGTTGCAGCTGGTCAAAATGTTGCAGTTGGCGTTGGGAAGTAATTGACGATTGCTTGAACTTTGTTTGACAGCCAATATGTCACCCCCTTCAGTGAGAACGTGCATCTGAATGTGTCAAAGGTCAAACCGGTTGAACCTTGGTGTGTGATGGCTGTTCCGCAGAGCTTGTCAGTGCTAAAAACTGCCTTCATGGGTAGAATTTCACATTTACCTGCTGGTAGTTTGTGGGCACGGGAGGAGGAGGGAGTGGGGTAGGCATAAAATTCTTTGGATGGCCTTTGCGCTGGACTCTCACCTGCCTGACCTCTCAACAATCTAACATTGGAAAAGTGTGGTCTAGATCGGCACACATTCCCCAATTGGGGCCATTAAGTAGCCAATTAAGGGCCACTAAAGGGTAGTTTCCTTCCATTTTTAGACTGTTGAGAGGAATTCAGGGTCAGTGCAGGGAGGAGGGAGTCCAGAAGATGAACCCACTCAGACCTCAAGTGGGAAGGCATGGGGAAGGGGGTGGGGGGCATCTCCATCAACAACATCCTCTATTTTCTCAGAAGATTAAGGAAATTTGGCATGTCAGCTATGACTCACACCAACCTTTACAGATGCACCATAGAAAACATTCTTTCTAGTTGTATCACAGCTTGGTATGGCTTCTGCTCTGTCCAAGTCCACAAGAAACTACAAAGGACTGTGAACAAAGCTCAGTCCATCACACAAATCAGCCTCCCATCTATTGATTCTGTCTACACTTCTGTCTACACCTCAAAAAAGCAGCCAGCATAATTAAAGGGTCCCACAGAGCCCTGGACATTCTCTCTTCCACATTCTACCATCGAGAAAAAGATACAAAAGTCTGAGTTCAAGTACCAACTGACTCAAGATCAGCTTCTTCCCTGTTGCTGTCAAATTTTGAATGGATTTACCTCGCATTAAGTTGATCTTTCTCTACACCCTAAAAATGACTGTAACACTACATTCTGCACTGTCTTGTTTCCTTCTCTATGAAAAGTATGCTTTGTCTGTATAGTGCGCAAGGAACAATACTTTTCACTGTATCCCAATACATGTTCAATAATAAATCAAATCAAAATCATCCTTTTAATATCAGGCATCCTCCTCCCAAAAGTTCTGGCTACTGAGGTGTTTCATCCACCAACACCCCCTCTGCCCTTTCCCCTAGCCTTGCCAGGCCTCACCTCTGCTCCCCAGCCTGAGATTGCTCCGTACCTTCAAAATGTGCCTGGTCCTGGACTCCTGGAAAGTGGAACCTGCGCGCAGACTGCTTGCAATCCCAGTCTTGTCCACTGAAGCTCCCGGCGCTGCTGGGGACTAAACAGCCAATCAGATGGGCCAGCAGTTCTCGAAGGCGGGGCTTTCATCCAGTCCCACCTCCAGCCAATTCATGTTTTTTGGAGCGTTAACTGACTGTGGGACAGGCAATTTCGGTGGGGGGGTGCATTCTCGCCCTGAGATGGCAGGAACCGGGGAGGTGATAGTTTCATGGTATTATCCCTGCACTTTTAATCCAGAAACTCAGCTAATGTTCTGGCGACCCAGGTTTGAATCCAACCATAGCAGATGATGGAATTTCATGGAATCATTGAATTCCTACAATGCTGAAGGAGGCCATTTGGCTCATCGAGTCTGCACCAACAACAATCTCACCCAGGCTCTATCCCCAGAACCCCACGTATTTACCTTGTTAATTCCTCTGATAGGAAGGGCCAATTTAGCATGGTCAATCAACCTAACCAACACATCTTTGCAGTGTGACAGGAAACCGGAGCCACTGGAGGAAACCCACGCAGACACAGGGAGAAATGTGCAAACTCCACGCAGACACGGGGAGAATGTGCAAACTCCACACAGACAGTCACCCGACGCCAGAATTGAACCTGTGTCCCTGGCACTCTGAGGCAGCAAAGTTAACCATTGCAAAAGTATCTGGAATAAAGAATCTACTGATGACCATGGAACCATTGCCGATTGCTGGAAAAATTCATCTGCTTCACTCATGTCCTTTAGGGAAGGAAATCTACCTAGTCTGGCCTACGTGTGGCTCCACAGCCACAGCAATGTGGTTGACTCTCAACTGCCCTCGGGCAACTAGAGATGGGCAATAAATGTTGGCTAGCCAATGACGCTCATGTCTCACGAATGAATAAATAAAAATCCTGTCCCACAAGACAATGAGGAATGGAGCAAAGCCTGGAGTCAGAACACAGTGGGTCTTGTCCACAAGTATTGAATGATAATAAACCGTAAGCCAAAAAAATTGCTGTACAACTAACTCTAGATCTAATTATCTACAGGAAAGTGATATAAATTCTTCCAAGACTGTTATGAATTTTTCATTATTACTCCATTATTCAACACTTTCCACATCATTCTCAGTACGCCGCACGCACTCAAATGAAATAGGGTATGTAAGGTTTCTCTGTGCAAAGAATTCAAACATTTGGCTTTCCAAATAAGATACAAAAATAAGGAGGTTGTGCTCACAAAGCCTTCACAAATCACTGAGATAAAAGCTCCCCCTACCCCAGCCACCCTCTCACCATATAAATCTTGTCCAATTTTCCTTGTGTTCTTCTCTGATGAGGAGTCATCCAATCCCAAAACGTTGGTTCTATTTTCTCTCCAGATGTTGTCAGACCTGCTGAGATATTCCAGCATTTTCTGCCCTTGTTATCAAATCATCGGTGAGGGCCCAGCTGAAGAACTGTGACCACACGTTAGGCTAGATGTGGAAGCTTTGGAGAGGAAATATTTTTAAAAAAATTAATTTTCCAGGATATGGGAATCGCTGGCTAGGCCGGCATTTATTGCCTATCTCAAGTTCCCTTCAGGTGGTGGTGGTGAGCGCCTTCTTGAACCCCTGCAGTCCCTGAGGTGTAGGTACACCCATGGTGCTGTTAGGGAGGGAATTCTAGGATTGTGAGTCAAGTGACAGTGAAGGGATGATGGTATATTTCCAAGACACGATGGTGGGTGAGTTGGAGGGGAAACTCTAGGTGGTGTTCCCAAGTATCTGCTGCCCTTGTCCTTCTAGATGATTGTGTTTGTGGGTTTGGAAAATACTATCTAAGGAATCTTGATGTGCTCCTGCAATGCATCTTGTAGATGGTACTCACGGCTGCCACTGTTTGTTGGGGGTGAAGGGATTAAATGTTTGTGGAGGGGGTAACAATCAAGTGGGCTGTTTTGTCTTGGATGGTGTTGAGCTTCTCTTAGTGTTGTTGGAGCTGTATTCATCCAGGCAAGTGGAGAGTATTCCAACACACTCCTGACTTGAGTCTTGTAGATGGTGGACTGGCTTTGGAGGGGTCAAGAGGTGAATTATTTCAGAGAATAGGAGGGGGCATGGGAGGGTAAGGAGCATGGAAGGGGAGAAAGGCGGGGGGGGGCAGAGGGGAGGGGGGTAGAATGGGTGCATCTAACTGAATGGTCTTTCTGAAACTAGCATAGGCACAATAGGCTAAATGTCATGCTGTGCACTTCAATTAATTATATAGTCTCCTGCTTGTGCTTCTTTGCATTCACCAAATAAACGACATCAATAGGCTGTGGAATTAAAAATGTAGTTATAAAGTCAAAGAGGTTTACAGTATGGTAACAGGCCCTTTGACCCAATTTGTCCATGCCACCCAGTTTTTAAACCAGTAAGCTAATCCCAATTGCCCACGTTTGGCCCATATCCCTCTATACCCATCTTACCCATGTAACTGTTTAAATGCTTTTTAAAAGACAAAATTGTTCCCTCCTCAACTACTGCCTCTGACAGCTCATTCCAGATACTCACCACCCTCTGTGCGAAAAATATTGTCCCTCGGGACCATTTTGTATCTTTGCACTCTCATCTTAAACCTATGTCCTTTAGTTTTAGACTCCTCTACCTTTGGGAAAAGGTGTTGACTATCTAGCTGATCTATGCCCCTCATTATTTTATAGATCTCCGTAAGATCACCCCTATGTAGGGATATGGGGGTAGGCCTGAGTGCGATTTGGTTGGTGCAGACTCAATGGGCCAAATGGTCTCTTTCTGTATTGCAGGGTTCCTTTGATTTCTAAGCCTTCGACGCTTCAGAGTATAAAGGTTCCAGACTATCCAGCCTCTCTTTATAACTCAAACCATCAAGTCCTGGTAGCATCCGAGTAAATCTTTTGTACATCAAAGTAAGTAGAATCTCAAAGAAAATTTAAAACATTGAAACTAAACATGATTGAAGGGGTTGATAACACACCCCAGTCCCCCACGGGGTACAGAAAGTCTCAATGGTGCTGGTAGCCACAGTCTGTTCCCATGTCAGAGATACCTGGCAGGGAATACAGGCACAGAAGAGGAGCAGGCAAACGGGACAGACACCACCCACCCACCCCCTCCACCCCTTGACTGCCCGCTGCCTGTATCTATTAATTAATAACTAAGCCCAGAAGCAGGTCCATGAGGAGGCTTGCCCCCCAACTGGGTGATCGAAGATAAGTAGCGTGGGGCTGAAGTGCAACCAAGAATGAAAGTGACAGATTCTTCAGAAAACTCAGGAGGGACTGCAGCCTGGAAGATCTTACACGGTCCATGGACAGCACAAGATCCAAGAGACAGACATTCATCTATGGAGTCTGTGAACCAACCCACCTCACGGTTATATGGACTCTCTTTGTGAGTTCCCTTTGAGCTGGTAACACTTAATTGATCAGATTAGGCAGTGTTCTGTGATTGACTATTTTTCCCAGTGGCAGCCGGGCGATTGTGTCCATATTAAACCTGTACAGAGTTGATATTATTCACCAGATATTAATTCTGAGCAGCAAGTATAGCGAAGTGTGCAAAAATCATGGCAGCACGCAGCTGAACCTCAGCAGGATTGCTGCATAGAGCTCTCATTAGCCTCAGGTTCTACATGAGTGCCATAAGTTGTTGTGTTTGATCTTACAAAACCTCAGGAAGAAAAGTTTAATTTTGCACAGCTGAAGACTAAACTCGGAGGTCCCTCGATACTTCATGTTGTGGGATCACCACAGGCCAGTGAGTGCTTGTGTGGAAGCTCAAGGTATCAGAACTTGAGGAGCAGTCAGAGGCTGACAGGTTGCTGGGACAGGATGTCCCCAGAAGTTGGTCACCCTGTGGGTAGGTTGAGGAAAGGCTGGTGAGCTAATTAGGTGAACTAAGTGGCCACCTAGGGTGTTAGGATTTGGAGAGGGAGAGAAGGGGGCAAAGAAATGGAGTCTTCTGAACAACGTTAAGATGAACAACTTTTCACAGGTGTCTGGGATTGAGTCTCCACGTAGCTGGGGCAGGAAGTCAGATCATAGAATCCCTACAGTGCAGGAGGCCATCAAATCTGCACCAACCACAATTCCACCCAGGTCCTATTCCCATAACCCCATGCATTTACCCTAGCGAGTGCCCCTGATATTAAGGGGCAATTTGGCATGGCGAATTCACCTAATCCACACATCTTTTGGACTGTGGGAGGAAACTAGAGAAAACCCATGCAAACACGCGGAGAACGTGCAAACTCCACACAGTCAGTGACCCCAGGCCGGGAACTGAACCTGGGTCTCTGTCCCTGTGAAGCAGCAGTGCTAACCACTGTGCCACAGTGCCACCCATCAACAAGCAATTCTTCCCCACCCTGAGATTGGTCATTAATATCCAGTTTCAACTGAGTGTGGGAACATAGAGCCGTGAAGGGCAATCTAGGCGAGTGAGTGGGCCACAAGATTGAAATCAGACTTGTTCACTAATTGTGTCCCCATGAATACGATTAAATACATTTAATACTAGCTGAATATTTCATAATACATTGTAGAAAATGCTTCATCATTTATTAATTGTCATCAACTTCAAATGGTAAAAACAAAGGGGATATTGACACTTTGGACCACAGAGGGAGTGCACAGCTCTCACAGTCAATGCTGTGAATAATCAGCACACACCTCACTTCATTCACCCTTGCTTTACAAGCGAATCACTTCAGTCACACCAGTAGGAGAAAAACTACATGGGAGAAATCAGCAGAATGTGGTAACCTGGCACATGGGCAACGGTCAACAAAATGTCTGGTGGGGCCGCACTCAGAACCCAGATGGATCACATGTGGCCTCCAGGCTGTAAATTGCCCACCACTGTCATAGAGCAGAATAGGCAATGCTTGCTGGGTGTTGGGTGTGTAAGTTTCAGATTATACTTGGTTCTAAAATTCCACACTAGGCAAAAGAATTGAAGGTAAATGGCCCACAGGACAAGCATTTGAGGTGTGTGATTTTGACCTATAAATAGTGATCCTTAGAATTTATAGAATGCAAATTACTCAGGGAGTGTGTTTGATTCTGTTTAAGTGACTCATCTTGAAGTTCCAACTGATGGGAGGCAGAGTTGAGTTGTGTCAATGTTTTCTTTGCCCTTGAGACCAGCGTGAATCACTGAAAAGCCAATGATCTCCATGTAGGTCTGAGTGAGAGATAGCAGCCAGTATTTTAATGGTCAGTGGGGAATGCATCGTGGGCCGATATTGGTTGCTCCGCAGCAATCAGAAGCATTGCTTGGCTCAAGATGGAACTTTGACCACTCACCTGGGAGGAGGTCCAGGCTTAGAGTGCTGCAAGTAATCTGACTGACTGGCAGCTCTGTAAGACCTAGTAGTGTCAGGAGTACTGTTTATGACTGGGATCAGTCCCCAGATTCAAAGTTCCAGAGACCGCGATCACATCAGTGTGGGTGGTCTCACAGCAGGGTGGGGTGGTGAGACCTAAGACAGGCAGCATGAGAGAAAGGGTGGTAGTCTTGATGGAGAAGCTGGGGAGCATCCTTGGTGGGGGTGGACTGTGTTAGGTGCTTTGTGGAAAGGAATCCACTGAAGGAGGTGTCACAGCATCTGATGAAGGTGACCGTATTCATAGAAACCCTACAGTGCAGAGGCCATACAACCCATCGAGAGTGAACTGACCACAATCCCACCCAAGCCCTATCCCACTAACCCCACATATTTACCGTGCTAGTCCCTATGACAAGAACGGGCAATTTAGCATGGATAATCAACCTAAACCATGTGTATTTAGACTGTGGGAGGAAGCCCACGCAGACATGGGGAGAACGTGCAAACTCCACAGACAGTCACCCGAGGCTGGAATTGAACCTGGGTCCCTTGCGATGAGGCAGCAGTGCTAACCGCTGTACCACCGTGGTTCCCCTCTGTTTCTAAACTCCTCCATTCAGACTGAGAACTGGCCCCATCAATTGCCCACTTTAAGGGCAAGGGTGAGGAGACTAGGCCAAGCTCTTCCCACAGTAAAATCGTCGGCATGTCGGAGCAAACAGAGGGAAGGCCATCCGGGGAATTTTACAGCTTCCTCTCCTGTAAACCTGCTGGTAAGGGACTGTCAAACTCAGTGAATGCTGGGACTCCTATTCATAAGAAGACAAAGACTTGATCACAGAGCTGGTCGGTCTTGTCTCCTCCACACGTATATCTCAAAGAGGCATAAGAAAAGCTTTGAAAAGGGAATATTCGCCCTCATGACAACTTCAGAACAATAAAAGGTTGCAACCATGGAGTAACCATGCCCCAGCACGGTCGGCACAGTGGTTAGCCTCACAGCACCAGGGACCCAGGTTCGATTCCCAGTTTGGGTCACTGCCTGTGTGGAGTCTGCACATTCTCCCCGTGTCTGCATGGGTTTCCTCTGGGTGCTCCCGTTTCCTCCCACAGTCCAAAGGTTAGGTGCATTGACCATGCTAAATTGCCCCTTAGTGTCCCGGGATGCATTGGTTAGAGGGATTAGTAGGGTAAATTTGTGGGGTTACAGCGGGCCGAGGTGGGATTGTTGTCAGTGCCGATGTGATGGACCGAATGGCTTCCTGCTGCTCTGTAGGGATTCTATGAGTCACTTGAATTAAACCTTTAAGGTGACGATTGAGTCAATTCCCACAAAGGAGAAACAGCTTTGAAACAGAATCCTGAAGGGAAAGTGAACTCCTCAGGAAGGTTGTAGACTATGAGGAAGGCGAGAAACTGTCAGCAAGCAACTCATCTCTTTTTTTTTGGGGAACTGACAAGCTAATGATCGCTTCTGCCACAAGGATAGACAGGTTGCTAGGCAACACTCCAGCAAATCACTTTAACACCACACTTAATAAAGTAAATGTTATTGAAAAGGTTATTGTGCTTCTGCTAGCCTGGGAGACTCAAATGGTAATTTGAGCAGAGAGGTCCCTTCAGGACACTCGCACTAATGACACAGGAGGTTATGCACAGCCACAAGTTAGGGTGGCCAAATAAGTAAATGTTGAGCTAATCACACAAAATATAAGGTACGTCAAAATTATC
The DNA here is from genome assembly GCF_965287045.1 of Carcharhinus amblyrhynchos. Classification (NCBI taxonomy): domain Eukaryota; kingdom Metazoa; phylum Chordata; class Chondrichthyes; order Carcharhiniformes; family Carcharhinidae; genus Carcharhinus; species Carcharhinus amblyrhynchos. The sequence goes on along the minus strand of NC_137355.1, from coordinate 8,083,325 downwards.
CCCGCTTCTGCCAGGTGATTTCGATTGCCCTTTCCTGATAGTGTCAGTACTGTTTATAAAAGCAGCGAGGAAACCTGCATCCAAAGCACGAAAATGCTGGAAAAACTCAGCAGGTCCGACACCATCTGTGGAGAGAGAATAGAGCTGATGTTTCCAGTCTGGATGATCCTTTGTCAAAGCTGGCAGAATCATCCAGACTCAAAATATCCACTCTATTCTCTTTCCACAGATGCTGTCAGAGTTTTTCCTGCATTTTCTATTGTTGTTTCAGGTTCCACCATCTGCAGCATTTTGCTTCTAACTTGAAGAAACAACATGGGACAGCACAGTGGTTAGCACTGCTGCCTCATCGCGCCAGGGACCCAGGTTCAATTCCGGCCTTGAGTCACTGTCTGTGTGGAGTTTGCACGTTCTCCCTGTGTCTGTGTGGGGGGTTTCTCCACCAGTCCAAAGATGTGTGGGTTAGGTGGATTGGCTATGCTAAATTGCCCTTTCATAGGGCAGTATAGTGGCACAGTGGTTAGCACTGCCGCCTCACAGCACCAGGGAGCCGGGTTCAATTCTGGCCTTGGACGACTGTGTGGAGTTTGCACATTCTCCCCATGTCTGTGCGAGTTCCCTCCAGTTTCCTCCCACACTCCAAAGATGTGCAGGTTAGGTTGATCGGCCAAGCTAAAGTGCACCTTAGTGTCAGGTGTATTAGGAGAGTAAATACATGGCATTACGGGGATAGAGCCTGGGTGGGATTGTTGTCAGTGTTCGGTCTATACTAAAACCTTTCATTCCTGCCACAATCTTTAATCTGAGTTTTCTATCCCACCTCTTGAAGGGACGCTTTGACACTTCAGTACAACTCCAAAGGTGTTTTCTTTCATCTCCATCCTTCACTTAAACCAGTGGCCAACTTAACCTGAGGATGAGAAAGCAAATCCCAATTCCATCTTCAACTGGTAACGCGCAGACCATCTTCATCACTGGAGGGCAACGAAGATCAAGAACCTTTAATGATTACTCTCCTTCCTTGCTCTGCGACGTTGAGGGGAATTATAATGCTGGCTCACTTCCTTGACTGAAGCCTTTGGTTTTCCTGCTCTGTTTAGCTGAATAACAAACCAGCCAGTTAATTTGTCCACTGAGACATCAGAGGAGTATGGAAAGTAGAGAAGAGTTAAGTTCTTGCCAGTTGTCTCAAGTTGCCAACTCTGATCACACGACCTCCCACCTCAAATCCCCAGTCCCCACACTCCTACACTATTGGTTGCCTGATGTGTTCAGCTTCATGGGGGACCACCTTCCATGGCCAATCACCCAACTGGATCATTTCAAATGGTCTTTCCCCTCCCCCATCATTACCAATGTCTTCATAGACAATAAATAGTTTCAAAGAAAATGAAAAACATTTTTTGTCAATAGCACCATGATTTTGCCTCTTGATTGTTCACAGCTGTGATCTGTTGTGAAGTTTAATCTTTAATTTCTGGAGACACCAGGATAATCCTGAATTTTTTTTTTCATTCAAGGGATGTGGGTGTTGCTGGCTGGGCCAAAATTTATTGCTCATCCCCAGTTGCCCTTGAGGAGCTGGTGGTGAGCCGCCTTCTTGAACCGCTGTAGTCCATGAGGTGTAAGTAACCCACAGTGCTGTTAAGGAGGGATTCCCAGGATTTTAACTCAGCGATAATGAAAGAATGGCAATATGTTTCCAAGTCAGGATGGTATGTGGCTTGGATGGAAACTTGCAGCTGGTAATGCATCTGTGCCCTTATCCTTCTAGATGGTCATTGTCATGGGTTTGGAAGATGATGTCTAAGAAACATTGATGAGCTCCTGCATCTTATAGATGGTACACATAGTAGCTACACATTCAGTTTTCCGGGTCCCAAGCTGTGGAATATCTACCTCATTTTCCTCTTCTGACCTAACAGCTCTTTATATGGCTTTGCATAATTCTCCAGTGAAGCACCATGGCACATTTAAATAACTCATCATTGTTTATGACAGGGTGTTCAGGAACAGATGTGGATTCCTGTCATTATCCAGTGGCTATCTTGACGCGAGTTGGTGGCAGAAGGAGTGAATGTTTGTATAAGGGATGCCAATCAAGCGGGCTGCTTTGTCCTAGATGGTATCAAGCTTCTTGAGTGGTGTTGGAGCTGCACCTTGCCATCTAGGCAAGTGGGGAGTATTCCATCACATTCCTGACTTGGGACTTGTAGATGGTGGACAGGATTTGGAGAGTCAGGGGGTGAGTTACTCACCGCAGGATTCCTGCTGCCCTTGTCCTTCTAGATGGTAGCGGTGGTGAGTTTGGAAGGTGCTGCCGAAGGAATTTTGATGAGTTTCTGCAGTGCATCTTGTAGATAGTATGCATGGTTGCCACTCCTCATTGGTGTAGTGAGTTGATGCTTGCAGATGGAGTGCCAATCAAGGAGGCTGCTCTGCCCTTGATGGTGTTAAGCTTCCTTGTTGATGGAGCTGTACTCATCCAGTCATTTTCCAGCACTCTCCTGACTTGCGCCTTGTAATGTTGGGCAGGCTTTGGGAAGTCAAGAGTTGAGTTACTGCAGGATTCCTAGTCTCTGACCTGCTCTTGTAGTATTTATATGGTTGGTCTAGTGCAGTTTCTGCTCAATAATTCATGATGGTAATGCTAGTGAATGTTAAACAATGATGGTTAGATTCTCTCTTGTTGGAGATGGGTCAGCAACACCAGTCTCTCGGCTTAGTTTCCAGGGATCCTGTTAAATCAGTCACTTCGCTGCTGAATTATATAGTCCCAACCCATTGCAGATGAAACCCATCACCATACATACTTAGAACACTGGTACAATGCAGGCTTGAACCAGTGACCACAGGGGTGCAGGAACAAGCCTCTTAATCATTCATTTAGAGACGAGGAAATAATTGTACCTACCAGCTTGTAAATTAAAAGAATTGCAAATGTCAATCCTGAACTCTCAAGTTGAGGTGAGGAGTCACAAGACTTTGTAAAGCTACAAGAAGTTGCAATGGGCGGACAAGACAGAGTTAAGCTTCTTCACTGTTTCAAAAAGAAACCACTTCACAAATACCAACCTTAATTTTATTGCACTCCCCTCCAGGCTGTTTGTACTCACTTAAACAGCACTTGCTTGCCTCCAATTTAAACAGTGACCTCTGTGGATTGCAGGGCATCTAGAAACACATCAGGGCAGACCTAAGAGCCACATCTTGTATCCTAATTATTTGTTAACCTCCTATTATATTCAATCAGTCCAAAATGGGTAGTCTAATTATATCTCAGGGTCTGAAATATGGCTCTGGGGCTGTGTTCTGAAGGAGCAAGCAGAGATTTAAATTACTATCCGTGACTAAGGATAAGAGAGGTTCTTGAAACATTGCAAAGCTGACAGGAGTTTATTTCTGAGTTGATGAGTGGTATTGTAATGCATCATTGGAAGTGGTTATCATCAGGCAGCTTTTGATTTACAGTTATTTTTCTGTAAGGAAGGACAGAGCTAAGTGATCAACACTGGATGAAGGTTTAATGAGTGGAGCATCTGCAGGGCTCCCTAATTGTTATTAAATGCATTGCTTATTACTTCAAGACGATGCATTCTGCTACTTGTGTTAGTGCATGGTTAGATTCATATTCAAGCAATATATCATTATTTTAAATTATAATTATTTCAGTAATTGCAATCGTTTTGAAGAGGATCTCAATCATTTTTTTCATGAGGTGTGATTGGCTTCCTGCCAACACTTTATATTTGACACTCGCTGCAAGAAGGCAGCTTCACAGCCTCTCCTGAATTGATATCTTTGCCTCACACACGCTGTGAATCAGATTAACGTGCTCGGGATTAATAATTACCCGTTCTGTTGTGTTATCAGCCACTGGAGATCACGCCAGATGTCAACTATGTTCCGCTTCCTCTGCTTGGAGGCGACCATCTGACTCAGGTTCATGTGCCAACTCTGACTTATTCTCTTGTGGGTGGGAACAAAAGGGGGTCATTTAAACCCTCAAGCCTGTCCCGCCACTGTGGCTGGTCTGTCACCCAATTCCACACACCCCACCTTCGCTCCAAATTCCTTCATAGCTATGGTTCAGATCTATCCATCTGAGAATCCAAATCAACAGTTGATGTTGCATTGATTGCAGATTGTCGAGAAGAATTCCACCATGTTTTGTGCGTGGAAGTGGCTTTAATCCTGAAAGCTCTGCCTCTCATTTTTAAACACTGGTACATAGACCACAATGGTTAGCACTACTGCCTCACAGTGCCAGGGACCCAGGTTCAATTCCCGGCTTGGGTCACTGTCTGTGTCTGCACATTCTTCCCCCGGGTGCTCCAGTTTCCTCCCACAGTCTGAAAGATGTGTTGGTTAGTTGCATTGGCTAAATTCTCCCTCAGTGTACACAAACAGGTGTCAGAGGGTGGCGACTAGGCAATTTTCAAAGTAACTTCATTGTAGGATTAATGTAAGAATCTTGTTACTAATAAATAAACTTTGCTTTGGATTCACCCCATCCTGCACAGTTTATCTTGATTGATGTTATCTGTTCTCCTTAACATCTCAAAAAGTTGAATCAATTTGGGGGCAGCTTGGTAGCACAGCTGCTTCACAGCTCCAGTGTCCTGGGTTCGATTCTCGGCTCAGGTCCCTGTCTGTGTAGAGTTTGCACGTTCTCCTCGTGTCTGTGTGGGTTTCCTCCAGGTACTCCGGTTTCCTCCCACAGTCCAAAGATGTGTGGGTTAGGTTGATTGGCTATGCTAAGAAATTGCCCCTTAGTGTCCAGGGTAGTGGAAGTTAGAGGGATTAGTGGGTATAGTATATAGGGATATGGGTGTAGGGCCTGGATGGGATTGTGTTCGGTGCAGATTTGATGGCCCGAAGGGCTTCTTTCTGCACTGTAGGGTTCTATGATTCTATGATCAATTCACCCCTACCAAACTCCAGGGATTTCATTGCTGGTTTGTGTAATCTTCCCATATCAGTTAAGGAAAGTCTTGCGGCAAAGTGGTAGCAGCCCAATATCTCGTTCCGGGCTCAAGTCTAACTTGTTTGTCATGAAAGGAACATCCATAAGGTTGTTCAATGGGCTGATTATCAGCTCAGGAATCATTCCGCCACTTCCCCAAAGAAACAAACTTGGAGCTCAAGTGGTCTAAAACATAGCACCCCAGACGCCTGTAATTACTGAAAGTGCATGATATCTTCAAATTCTTTTCCAATCAAATTCCTGTTTCCTTACCTCACGGGCAGCATGGTGGTTACCACTGCTGCCTCATAGCACCAGGGACCCACGTTCAATTCCTGGCTCAGATCACTGTCTGTGTGGAGTTTGCACATTCTTCCCATGTCTGCGTGGGTTTCCTCCAAGTGCTCCAGTTTGCTCCCACAGTTCAAAGATGTGTGAGTTAGGCAGATTGTCCATGCTAAATTGCCCCTTAGCGTCAGGGGGACTAGCATGGAGTTCTGGGGATAGGGCCTGAGTGGGATTGGAGTTGATGCATAGTTGATGTGCTGAATGGCTTCCTTCTGCACTGTAGGGATTCTATGATTCCTCATCTCAGTAACCTCCTTCGGCCCCACAACCTGCCACCAACTCTGCATTCCTTCATTTCTGGCATATTCTGCTTCCCCCAAATCCATTGCCCCTTTATCAGTGGCCATACATTCAGTCATCTAGGCCCTAAACCCAGGAATTCCATCTCAAACACTCATTTCTTCTGTAACATACTGCTTCTAATCAACCTGTTTTACTGTTTCCTTTTTTCAGCTAGTGTTAATTTCTGTCCAATCAAGCTGCTGTTACTTACCTTGGCACTGTTTGATAATGTTAAACATGAATGCAAGTTGTTAACCTGCAAGAAATTACAATAACGCTTAACAGAATATTCTTCTTATACAACCGTACACAATGCCTGACTTGTGTATCAAACAGTCCTTTTGGCCTTTGCATTGCAAAGTTACTTGTGAATTATGCAAATTTCAAATCCAGAGTATTCAGATCTCCAGTCAGAACAAAAGCAAAGTAGAGATTAGTGTTTTGGGGATCTTTACCAATATCACACACTGGTGGATGGTGAATCGAGACATTTCAGGATTCCAAGCAGCCTGTTTTATCATCAGACAAACACTGATTCAAAGGGGATGCTGACACAAAGAAAATCCTTCTGAGACAAACATCCCCATTGCCATGAGCAGTCTGCATTGGACACTGTGACCACTGGACGACGTCAAATCAGGAGTCCTATTTATTCTGTCTCCGAGTTCGAAACGATAGCCAAGGTCTTCCAGTCTCTGTATTGCATTGGTCTCCATGGGGATTTGCTACAACTCCCCTGCGTCCTGGAACCCTCCACAAATGGACAATTCTGATGTAGTTATTTCAACGGTTAGCCAGGAAATATTAGACAGATAAGACAGAGCGTAATTTCTGAGTAACGACACAACTGAGCCCCTGCAATCTCTCACACTGGATCCCCTCACCCCAATCCCACCAATCCAACTACTCTCCAGCCCCAATTATTACCCAAAAACCCTCCACGAAGCCCTGAGCTGACCCAAGAACCGTCTCAACCACTCGACCATCCCTCCAATCCAACCTGACTATCCCCAGACACCCTAACCCAACTAGCTCCCAGCCTATCTTTCCCGGCCTGATCCAGCCACCCAGTCTGTCGTCCCAACCATTCATTCATCCACTCACTCATGCAGTAACACCAGACTGGATCTTTGAACTTAACACATGACAGTTAGTAGTGTGAAAAAGGTGTGTCCTGTTTTCCTTCCAACTCAACGGCACTACAATGGAGTTCTCTGTTGGACGTTGTGCTCCACATCTCTGGGAGAGTCAGACTCGCAAGTCCCTGCAAGAAATGTGGAGCAATATCAAAGTGAGGGAAAGTCTCAGCGGACCAGCAACCCGACACTGATTGTCATTCCCTGGAAGATCCACACCGATGTGATTTGATTTCACTCTTGCGATGAGGTTGAGGGTGGCGAGGGTCTCATGCTAGATGGTGTGTAACTGATTCCTGTGGTGAATACTGAGGGAGGTCTGCGTTGCTGGAGTCTTTTAAGTGAGACATTAAACCGAGACTGGGTCTGCTCTCGTAGGTGGATGCAAAAGATCCCATGGCCCTAGTGCGAAAATCATCAGGGGGGTTCTCCCGTATCCTGACCGATATTTATCCCTCAACCCAACAATAATATACAGATCACACAAACCAGCCTCCCATCCATTGACTCTCTCTACATTTCCCGCTGCCTCGGAAAAGCAGCCAGCATAATCAAGGACCCCACTCATCCCAGACATTCTCTCTTCCACCCTCTTCATCAGGAGAAAGGTGCAAAAGTCTGGGGTCGCATACCAACTGACTCAAGAACAGCTTCTTCCCTGTTGCCATCAGGCTTTTGAATGGATTTATCTCATATTAAGTTGATCTTTCTCTACACCTTAGCTCTGACTGTCATACTACATTTTGCACCCTCTCCTTTCCTTTTCTATGAACGGTATGCTTTGGCTGTATAGCACGCACGAAACAATACTTTTCACTGCATACTAATAAATATGACAATAACAAATCAAATCAAATGATCACCTGTCATTATCACATGACTATTAGTGGGATCTTGCTGTGTACGCATTGCTTTCATATTTTCTGCTGTCATCACACTTTAATTCACTGGAATTAAAAGAAAGGAAACAGTAAAACAGGTTGATTATAAGCAGTATAATTACAGGAGAAATGAGTGTTTGGGATGGAATTCCTGAGCTTAGGGCCAAGATGACTGAAGGTACGGCCACTGGATGTGCTGAGGTGGTGAAGAGTGCTATAGGGATGCAAGTTTCATTCTTGACATTCATTCATTACAGGAATCATTGGTCAGTTATACCAACATGACTGGCTAATGTGCTTATTTTGTGGCATATGCACCAACAGTCAAATGGAATTTATAGTTTACCCAAGAATTCGAAGCATGCTCCATAACACTTGAGGTAAATTCTGACAGTGGAGCTTCTAACCAGGGGTAGCGTACCACTTTAACCACAAGCACTCTGCAACCGCTCAGGTTACTGCTGACATTCTAAACGCAGTTCAAGCCTGGTCTGCATCGCAGAACCACGACAAAATAGAACGGCCACTTGCAAGAATGATAATCAGCTCAACTTCCTCATGTGTTGAGTGCGCCAAACCTGCGGGACTGCCCTGAAGTCTGGACTACTGCTGCCAACAACTACAGCGGCATTTCATACATCATAGAAGAAGGCCATATGCCCCATCGAGTCTACACTGACTCTCTCAGAGATCATCCCACCCAGGTCCTATCCCTGTAACCCCACATATTTACCCCACCAATCCCCCAAACCTACACAACTTGAGACTCTAAGGGGCAATTTAGCATGGCCAATCCACCTAACCTGCACATCTTTGGACTGTGGGAGAAAACTAGAGCACCCGGAGAAAACCCACACACATATGGGGAGAACATGCAGACTGCACAGACACAGTCACCTGAGGCCAGAATTGATCCCAGGCCCCTGGCCCTGTGAGGCAGCAATGCTAACCATTGTGCCACCGTGCCATTCATTTATTGAAAAAAACATTACTGCATTTGAAGACTTCTGCTTGGCTGTGGAACAAAGACTGTTTGACCAACTGGAATCATCCAATCAGAAAACAAGACAGTTAAAGGTAAAATGCCAGGTATACTGAAAATCTGAAACAAAAACAGAAAATGCAATTGGGGGCTGGGGGGGGGGCACAGAAACTCAGCAGGTTGAGCAGCATCGTGGAGAGAGAAAGAACATTAATGTTTCAAGTGTGTATGACACTTTCCCACAAGAGTGTCTCTCGCTCCACAGTTGCTGCCTGACCTGCTGAGATTATCCAGCATTTTCCTGTTTTTATTGGGAGACAGTTTGCCTTCTGACTGGCTCTGAGAAGATGATTACGTTGGGGGAACCAATCGCTGGAATGAAAGAGTGGAGCAGGCGGGAGGCAGGAGGGGGTTTCCTGTGATGAAGCCTCCAGCTAGCATTGGCTAGTCAAACAGTGCCCCTTTTCACTCTGCAAGCTGCATGATGCCGTCAGTGAATTTGAATGGTGCGGATATTTTAGATGCCAATGTGTGATTTGCTACGGTTGGATCTGTCTCCGTTGCGGATTATCTGAGCATATCATTCCGTAATAACAGAGCAGCAGTGCCACAGGGTTTGGAGACTGGTCTGTCCACCCTCACAGCAGCAACCCAGTGGAGTGAAGCAGAAAGTGAAGAGAGGGAATGTTCCAAAATCTGACTGAGAGGACGTTTAGATAATCCTATTCGTCACAAACCCAGGACCTCACTCCTTGCATTCCCGAAGGAAAAAAATATCTTCCGCAGCTTCAGAGGAACAAAAATAATGAATTATCAATGTCTGCCCAATGCCATGCGATTAATGGGGGGTGGGGGGGGGGGGTGTGGATGGATGGATGGAAGGAAGGAAGGGTGGTAGCTCCCTGAGTAGCACAGCCCTCCCCTGACTGCACCATGACAGAGTTAAAACTTCAGCCCAAACCAAGCACTAAACTAATGAACAGCTCACTTCAGTAAGTGACAGCCTATTTTTTAAATATTAAACATGAATTGAAGACAGCCTTGCTCGGATTCCAGTCCCTGCACAGTAAGGCACATAATTATATTAATTACCACGTCAGAACATTCTATTAATCTTGTTTAATGACTAACAGTTTTTATTTGGTGAAGGCTTTTTTTTGCAGAATTCGAGCTGGTCTTTTACTGCTGCTCTTCCAAGCGCTGGAGCACACATCCAGGAAAACAGCTACAACAAAATAGACTTTAAAAATTCCTTTCCTTAAATAAGTGAAGTATGGTGGTGCGTAAGAGTGTGCTTTGATTTTTTTTGTATCTTTGGCACTGTGCGCTGCAGTGGAACTAAATGGTAAGAAAACAAGTGTTGCCGGTAATGCAGTACAACATTAATGGGCTGTTCAAAACAGTGGTAGGATCCAGATTTGTATCTGAAAGCACTTACAAGCTCTGAAAGCCCCGAATCTCAACCATGCAATCATGGGGAGTGCCTCAGGTGCACCACCACAGGCAGTGAGGAAGAATCAATTCAAGCCCATTCTCACACAGCTGTTGATGACTGCTTTGCAGAGTACTATTTACAGAAGCCTGGAAATAAATGGCCCCATCTGTCATAAAGATATCCAAAGCACAATAGAATTATCGAGCTGGTAAGGGGGCTGGGGAGGGAGGGGAAATATATAGAATGACATGACGAGGTGCCTCACCCCTAATAACGAGGAGCTATTATTCTTCCCCCTTCTCAGTCAAGCTTACAGGAGAATGAAATGCATTAGTGCGGACTGCTCCACTCTCATATTTGTCACCCTGGAACATCATACCAAGAGCAGCAGACAGTTGAGAGTTGTGAAAATAATAGAGGTGGGACAGAGTGGGGGGAGAGGAAAGAATACAACAGAAGTATCAGCCATCCCTTTTCCTATCCTGCTACCGGTGTATGAAAAGTATATCCTTCAGGAAACTACCCACTGGCGATTACAGCTTTTTGTTTTGTTTACAAACAGCATACACAAGAGAGTTAGCAGAATGATTGAGAGAGACTGGAGAGGCCGGATGAGGGACGCTGATTATGCAGATTGGCACATTCATGCTGGAGGGAAAGGCAGGATGATCAGTTTATTCGTGTCACAAGTAGGCTTACGTGAAGTTACTGTGAAAATCTCCTAGTTGCCACACTCTGGCACCTGTTCGGGTACATTGAGGGAGAATTTAGCATGGCCAACACACCTAACCAGCACACCTTTCAGACTGAGAGGGGAAACCAGAGGACCAGACACAGGGAGAACGTGCAGACTCCTCACAGACGTGACCCAAGCCTGGAATCGAACCCCAGGTTTCTGACGCTGTGAGGCAGCAGCGCTAATCACTGTGCCACCGTGCCGTAACGTTGCTTTTTTTTTAACGATTAGAAAAGGGATTCGATGTCAAGATGTTTCACCCAGTCCAAAACAGCAGAAGCCAAGGGCATAGCCTGTGTTTGAACAGCGAGGTATCGGGTCAAACATCTTTGAATCTGTGACGCTATCAGTGCCGTTTTTGTGGCATTTCTGGTACTGCTATGGATAAACTGGACGAGATTGATTGCTATGATTACTCAACAAATCTATTTTCACTGCACCACACACCCAATGGAGGGTAACTAAGGTAACCCTACTATTTAAAAAGGGAGGTAGAGAGAAAACAGGGAATTTTAGAGTTGTCACAGCCTGATGTTGGTAGCGGGGAAAATAGTCCATTATAAAAAATGTAATAGTAAAGCACTTGGAAAAACAGTGACAGGATTGGACAGAGTCAACATGGATTTACGAAAGGGAAATCAGGATTGACAAATTTATTGAAATTGTTTGAAATGTAACGAATAGAATTGATGAGGTGGGGGAGGGGGGAGGTCCCACGTAAGAGATTAGCATGTAAAATTAAAGCACACGAGATTGGGGTTGTGCGTTACGATGGATAGAAAACTAGTTGGCAGACAGGAAACACAGTAGGAATGGCAGGCACTGACTAGTAGGGTGCCACAGGGATCAGTGGTGGAACCTCAGCTATTCCCAATGTATATTAATGATTTAGAAAAGGGGATTAAATACAATTTCTCCAAATTTGCAGATGATCCGAAGTTAGGTGGGAGAGTGATCTGCAAGGGGGATGCAGAGATACTTCAGTGTGATTTGGACAGGCTGGGTGAGTGAGCAAATGCATGGTAAATGCAGTATAATGTGGATTAATGTGAGATTATCCACTTTGATCGCAAAAACAGGAAGGCAGATTATTATCTGAACCGTTATAAATTGGGAAAGTGTAGTGTGCAACAAAACCTGTTGCTGAAGATAAGCATGCAGGTGCAGCAGGCAGTGAAGAAGACAGATGGTACAGAAATCATAGAAACCCTACAGTACAGAAAGAGGCCATTTGGCCCATCAAGTCTGCACTGACCACAATCCCACCCATGCCCTACCCCCATATCCCTACATATTTTACCCACTAATCCTTCTAACCTACGCATTCTCAGGACACTAAGGGCAATTTTAGCATGGCCAATCAACCTAACCCGCACATCTTTGGACTGTTGGCCTTCATAGCGAGAGGATTTAAGTAGAGGAGCAGGGGTGTCTTGCTGCAGTCACACAAGGCCTTGGTCAGACCACACTTGGAATACTGTGAGCAGTTTTGGTCCCCTTATCTGAGGAACAATATCCATGCCACAGAGGGAGTGCAGAAAAGGTTTACTAGATTGATTGCTGGGGTGGCAGAATCTATGTACGAGGACAGATTGAGTCGGTTAGGATTATATTTGCTGTAGTTTAGAAGGATGAGGGGGTATCTCATAAAAACCAATCGAGGACTAGACAGGGTAGATGCAGGGAACTTGTTCTCGATGCTGGGGGTGTCCAGAACGCAGGGGGTCACAGGCTGAGGATATGAGGTAGACCATTAGAACTGAAGTGGGGAGACATTTCTTCACCCAGAGAGCGGTGAGCCTGTAGAATTCTCTACCACAGAAAGCAGTTGAGGCCAAAGTATTGTATGTTTTCAGAAACTATATAGTTAGATACAGCTCTTGGGGTTAAAGCAATCAAAGGATGTGGGAGAAAATGGGAATAGGTTACCGAGTTGGATGATCAGCCATGATCATAATGAATGGTGGAGCAGGCTCAAAGGGCTGAGTGGCCTACTTCTATTTACTATGTTTCTACATTTCTAACTAGATAGGCAATTGGCTTCATATAGAAATCCATGTGTTTCTTTCAAAAAGGACAACACTGAGAGCCATTAGAGGTACAGTTCACACGCCATTTTGCTTCTTTCAAACTTTCAGAGTATTCACAATATTCTGGTAGTTTTACTTGCACTGTAGTGCTCAGTGTAAAGGTGAGGTTGTTCAGCACGAGATACAGGGAGAGAGCAGGAGTATGGCATTGAGATAAAGATCAGCCATGATCATACTGAATGGCGGAGATTACTCAAGGGGCCGAATGGCCTCCTCCAGTTCCTGTTTTCTAGATTTCCATAACCTGCAACCTGCTGTCTACAAGGGTGGTGGAAGCAGAAGCAATGAATAATTTCAAAGGGAAATTGGATAGGTACTTGAGGGAAATAAACATGGAGGACTACAGGGAGAGAGTGGGGGAATGGGGCTGACTGGATTGCTCCAATGAGAGTTGCCATGAATTCGGTGGAATAATTGGCCTCCCTCTGAGCTGCAATGATTTGAACTCTTTAACATGGCTGTGTCTCAACTACAGCTGAAATGGCCGAGTGAGCTACATCATCAACAGCTGCTGGAGGGCACAACATCACCTTCTCAGGGCAAATAAAGATGTGCAGTAAGCCAAAGCTACAACACTGGCATCTAACCTAAATGTGGCAAATTGCCCAGGCATGTCTTGAATAAATAACAGGACAAATCCAACCCGGCCAATTACTGTCCCATCAGTCTACTGTCGATCATCGCCAAGTGACGGAAAGGGATGTCAACAATGATATCAAGCAGCACTTGCTTAGCAATAACCTGCTCACTGATGCTCAGTTTACTACTGTCAGTGTCATTCAGCTCCTGACCTTTTAGTACAAACATGGACAAAAGAGCTGAACTCCAGAGCAGAAGTGAGAGTGACTGACCTTAAGTGTGACACAAAAGAACCTTTGCAAAACTGGAGTCAATGGGAATCTGGGGGGAAAGTCTCTGCTGGTTGGAGTTATGTCCAGCACAAAGGAAGATAGCTGTGATTGTTGAAGGTTCCAGGGTACCATTTGTAGGAGTCCCTCAGGGGAGTGTCTGAGCCCAACTATCTTCAGCTGTTTCATCAATGACTTTCCTTCCTTTATAAGGTCAGAAGTGGGGATGTTGGCTTATGATCACACAACATTCAGCACCATTCACAACTCGTCAGGCACTGATGCAGTCCATGTCCATATGCAGCAAGACCTGGACAATAACCAGGCTTGGACTGACAAGTAACATTCAAACAACAACTGCCAGGCAATGACCATCTTCAACAACAGAGAACTTTTACCATCACCCCTTGATATTCAATTACATTACCATTGCTGAATCCCCCACTATCAACATCTGGAGGTTACCAATGACCAGAAACTGAACTGGACTAGCCATATAACTACTACAGCTACAAGGGCAAATCAGAGCCTGGGAATTATGCAGTAATTCCCTTCCTGATTCCCCAACGCCTGTCCACCATCTACAAGGCACAAGTCAGGAATGTGATGGAATACACTCCACTTGCCTGGATGAGTGCAGCTCCAACAACACTCAGGAAACTTGTCACCATCCAGGACAAAGCAGCCCACGAGAGGCACCCCATCCAGCAAAGCTCACTGTCCACCATCAATGCACAGTGACAATAATGTGCACTATCTGCAAGATGCACTATAGGAACTTACCAAGTTCCTTAGACAGCACTTTCCAAACCTATGACCACTACCATCTAGGACAAGAACAGCAGACACATGGGAACACCACCACCTGGAAGTGCTCTAAAACCCATACACCATCCTGACTTGTAAATATAATCGCTGTTCCTCCACTGTTGGGTCAAAATCCAGGAGCTCCCTAACAGCACAGTGGGTGTACTGACAACACACGGACTGTTGCAGTTCAAGGTGACAGCTCCCCATTGCCTTCTCAAAGGCAATTCTTGGATGGGCAATAAATGCTGGTCTAGCCAGAGACACCCACATCCTTCCTCGTGGTTCCTACACCTTTGGAATTTTTTTTTCCTTAACGCTATGATGATGATGATCCCAGCATTCAGGGCTGCTGCTGAACTCACCAGTTGCTCGGCACAGAATTTTCCTTGGAACCCATCAACCTATGATGCTGAGAAACTGAAGATGAAGCAAAATGAATATTTCAAGGTTTGTTACTGGAAACCAGGGTCAGAAGGAAATAGGTTCCAGACATTGTGTCAACTCCTTTAATCAATGAAGCAAGTTAAGCTGAACAAGACTGCAGAAATCTCAAAGATCCATTGCCCTGCAACAGGAGAGTAATCATGTAGCAGGGTTACTGGAATGTCATTTTTTTTAAAAGGCTTTCTGTTAAATGGCCAGGTTTTGTGAATTGCATGTTGTTTTGTATTATTAAGTACTGAAGTTCTTGCATTTCTGGGTTGTCAGATGTCGAGTCCGAGTGGCTGGTAAATGCACTAGAAGCTCGTTGGATCGTGGATTCAGATTTTATTGGGTGAGTGACTGTAGATTTTATGACAGGTTGTTAAATTACCAGCTGTAGGGCTTTTAGCCACAAAGCACTCCAGAACGAGACAGGTCCCCATTTGCTTTTCTTTCCGCCACTGCAATTTCTTTTTGCCGCATTAACCCCTTCTTCATGCCTTGATGAATCTTGGAGTCCAATTTCCCTATCACAAACAGAAAACAAATATATTTACCATGAGACCAAGCACAGAATACAATGTACTAAAGCAAAATGCTTCAGGGTGCTATAAATCTGAAATAAATCTGCAGAGTGAGAAATGAAAGGAATGCCCCAAGACGTTGGCTATGTTTGACGTTCGCCACTTTATCCTACAAGCAAGAAGGTCTGCTCATAGTATTCCAGCAAATGTTAACGGAGTTTTCTCTATTTTGCAACGGAAGTTAGATATAGAATCATAGAAACCTTATAGTGCAGGAGGTAGCTATTCGGCCCATCGAGGCTGCACTAACAATGATCCTGCCGTATCTCTGTAATCTCACATATTTACCTCAGTGTCAATCCCCCTGACAATTTAGCATGGCCAATCAACCTCATCTGCACATCTTTGGAGTGTGGGAGGAAATGGGAGCACCTAGAGGAAACCCACATAGACATGAGAAGAATGTGCAAACTCCACACAGACAGTGACCCAGAATTGAACCTGGGTCCCTGGCACTGTGAGGCCATGATGTGGAGATGCCGTCGTTGAACTGGGATAAGCAACTGCTGTGAAGCAACAGTGCTAACCACTGTGCCACCTCACCGCTTGTAGTCATTTAAGATGACAATTAGCTCCAAAGGCTCATTTATGCCTCATATACCTCTAAACAGATCTTGTCAGTTTCTATACAAACGTTAAGACCAGGAACACCAAACTTTAGGAAACGTGCTGCGAGGTGTTATTGGAGTCAAGAACAAGGCAAACCTTCCTCGTCTAAAGGACACTGGGTTATAAGAAAGAGGGAGGGGTCAATCAAATTCTCCCCATCTGTGACTTGGAAATTAGAGATGCCATATCAAAACGGTTGCAAAGGGATAATATTCATTACTCAAGCAACATATTTCTAAACATTACATTATGTAAGATTGATATTCTTGAATGCAAGTAACCCAATATATCTATTATTTACTATGGTTAATATTCGTTTCTATATTCTATCGGATTGATACAAAATCTCCTTTTTCATTCATTACTATTAATTACAAATTCCAGAACATTGTTTCCAAGAAGTTTCAGCATCCTGGTCAATGTTCATCCTTCAATAAACTTCACCAAACCAGATATTCTGAATGTTATCTTATATGATGGGACTTTGCTGTGTGCAAATTGGCTTCAGTATTTCTTGTGTTATTACAGTGACTACACAAATCCTTTATATTGTACTTTGGAATTGTACAGCCTTGAGGTTGTGAAGGACCAATGCCTGCACTTCCCCATGCATTGAATTAGCTTGAAGTACGTGGGCTGACATTTGTGTTTTTCTACCTTTTTTCTTTATTGTGTTGAGGTAGAGATGTGCAGAAATTCCTGTGCCAAGAGACACGCATCATTGAATTAGAATCCTTCCTTTCCATAAGACACACAACATGCAACAACTAGAACTAACCTGCACCCACTTCAAAGTCACAATTTCCCTCTTTGATGTATCCTCGTTGGGTGGAATCATACACTTATTAAGCCTGGTATCTATACTGAAGGAGAGGCTTTGGGGCGCACTGGTATGGTCACTAGACTAGCGATCCACAGACCCAGGGTAATGCTTTGGGGACCCGAGTTCAAATCCCACCACGACAGATGGTGAATTTGAATCAATAATTATCTGGAATTGAAAATCTGAGGATGACCATGAAATCATTGCTGATTGTTGTAAAAACCCACCTGGTTCACTCGCCTTTTAGGTAAGGAATCTGCTGCCCTTCCCTGGTCTGGCCTACAGACCCCACAGCAACTCTTAAATACCCTTGGGGCAACAAATGCTGGCCCAGCCAGCTAAACCCACACACCATAAACAAATTTTAAAAAACCTGTGACTATATTTATTGCAAAGCAGAATCTCTAAACGGCACCCCCCCCCCCCACCAATTTGTTAACAGAAACAATGCTGCTTGGCTCATTGTTCTCAGTTCCAGACACTTTTCACATCCTCACCTTGCCAGAGGCACCAGTGGGAAAATATGTGCATAAGTCATTCTGGCCAAACAAGTAGCAGTCAGAAGCAAAGATGCTTCATCAGTGTAGAAAAAGTAGCTGGGGAAAGTGAAGGTGAGGAAAGAAATTAACACTACGCTGAAACAGGGCATTCTATTTCAGAACTAATGAAAACTGACACCAAGTACCTATCCATAAAAACAATCCTCTTGCTGGCTAGCCAATTTGTTGGTTTCAAAGGCAATGTTACCCAGTGAGTGACACAGCATCCTACAAAAGCATTAATGCCAAACACCTCCAGCTACAATTATTGAAGGACAGAATTTTTCTTCATTTGCCTTGCTGCACAGACAGGTTGTGAAATCTTGTGTATTTTTGCACTCATCATGCACACACATGGATAAACAACTCTGCTCTGGCGTACGTACACAGTGGAGTTCTCGGTGATTAATAGCTTTTGAAAGGGGCTTGAAGGCTACATAACACACAAGCAGCAGGACCATTTTTTGTTCTCTCCTTCGAGAGGTGAAATCTAATGACACACTCATGATCAAAGAGCAAAACCACATTTCAAATGAGCGCTGATTTTGTGAAGGTATCAAATTTCTGTATCAATTAGCAGGACATTTCCTGAGGTTAGTGACACAAATTGAGAACATGGTAAACTGGCAGGAGTCCAAGGAGAGAACTCAAAAAATGCATCAATTCTTCTTGTGATAAAAATAAATCTTGCTGGCAAGGAGATTTCGACTGCAGAATCTTCAGCATATTTTTCTTCACCCAAACCCCCCCCAAAACCTGGCCATTTTTAATCATTTGAAATTACTGTTTCTCTGAGAATAGCCTTGTCACATGTTGGTTCCAGTATTTCTCCATCACCAACAGGGAGCGGTTTAACAGTTCCAAAGAGCGCTGTATCAGCTTTGGTATCTCTGGGAACCATGATCACTGGGGAATGTACAAGTGGAGTAAACCATACAGTCAGTTCCTTACAAATCCATAACATGTTTACCACATAATCTGAACCACCAATCACTAGCTGTCAATTTATAAGACTTGAAGTAGAAAGAAAATGATTTTTCTAGGGGAGAATATAATTGGAAAATTGTAGGCAGAGGACAGACGTTAAAATTCTTTAAATAGTCTTCCCACCAGACTCAAACCACCACAAACTTTGTAGTTTTATGGTGGGCTGGACAACGAGAAGGCCAGTCCACCCTTGAGGCCCTCAAGTGGCTAATTAACAACTCTTTCCTGCCCAGCTTCAATTTTCAGGCCAGTGAGAAAACCTAAAAAGTTACCTACTCAGGCCAGAAGTAGTGGGGAAAGAGACCCCCCATCAACAGCCTCCTTTCAATCACCCCTGCAGGTGTCCCCACACTCCCCTGCCTTCCCTGGGCTCTCCACCAATATCCCTACCTGCCCTCCTAGGCCTCAATTGCCCACTGACCTGGACTTGGACTTCCAGGGTTTAGACCCTGGAGACTGCTTGCAGTTCCAATGATGTCCACTGTGGCTTCTGGCACTGCTGGACTGAGCGAGCTGCCATCCAGTTGGCAGGAAGGGAAACCCCAATCGTTCTGAAAATCATGGCCCTTTAGACAATTTATCTGCGGGGACCTTTCAAGAGCACAGCACTTTATAGCAATTGAAGTACTTTTTAAGTATACTCACTATTGTAGTCACTGTCACTATGTGGGAAGTGAGAATTAATTTGGGCACAGCAAGCTCTCCGAAATAGTATTGAGATAATGAACTAATAATCATCTTTTGTGACACTGCTTGATGGATAATAGTGCCATGGGATTTCTTTTCTTCACCTGAGGAGGGCTTGGTTCTTTGTGAAAGACAGCACCTCGAACACTGTGGCACTTCCTCAGTACTGTACAGGAGTATCAACCTTAATTTTTGTGCTCAAGCCCTGGAGGGAGACATGACTCAGAACCTTCTGGCTCAGAGGCAGAATGTCACCAATAGAACAACAGCAGACACTTGAGGATAGTCCCGGTTGAGATCACTGACGAAGGCCCGTCTTCTCAACCCTGCTCTTGGCCTGTGAGGTGGTGATCCTCAGGTTAAATCACCACTAGTCAGCTCTCCCCATTAAAGTGAAGAGCAGCCTATGGTCACCTGGGGGTACGGCGACTTTACTTACTAGTTGTGAAGCAGCTTCAGAGAACATGATATGAGAGATAATTCTGGAATTTGTACATCTATAATAAAAAGGTAGAATCTAGGAACAAAATCTCTTATCACTAGTGCTGGCATATGTGTTAATTAATTGTGGATACCTCTATAAGGACAAAAACACTTGCAGGCAAAATCTTTATTTCCTCAGAGAATCTTTCCATCATCAAATCTATCCAATTTATTTAACCCCCCCAAGGGAAATTCTGAAATAAAGGTAAGCGACAATGCAAGAGGGAAGCTTTCTGATAGGCCAACATAGCAAAATGCCCCTGCATGAATTTAATGTTACAGCTCATAATGACATGTTTACAATCCCCTGGTCCCTGAAGTACAGGGATCGTTTGTATTTTGCACATATCTGATAAACTACATCCATACTAATCACTACACAGCTCAAAACCATCAGATATTTACGAGCTACTTGCAAATGAATCAATCAGCACAATATCTATCGCCTCTTTCTGAGCACCTACTTCAGCACTCTGTGGAAAACAACAGTATGCAGTACGGAGCTGCAGATAATCTTAGTAAGGGTTGATAAAGCAGTGACCTCAACAGCTTTGATCACAATTATAAACCACTCCAGCTTTGCCTTTCCTTGATGAAATTATGGCTCAGCCCATCATTCCTGAGTATCCACTTCATCGTACATTTGTATTTGGATACAGGAAGCATATTAACGATCACAAAAATTAATTGGCCACTTATCTCATTCACTTGTTGTAATAATTGACTGCAGTTTTTGCCACCCTAAGTGACTATTTCGAAACTAATCTGAAACAATGACACCCTGTGAGTGATGAGACCTCCATAAATGCAAGTTGTGTTTTCTTATTACAAGATGAGTACAAACAAGATTCATTTCTCTAGTCTAAGACGTTATGTATTATCCACTTGGCCCCATTTCTGGTTTCCTTCGTCGCCAATACGCTACCTGGGAATCCATTCCATTCCAAGATTCTGACTTTTTTTTGAACAATGTCAACTTTACAAAAAGAAAGACAAGGATTCATACCGCACATTTTGTGATGTCCCAAAGCACATACCAGGATGTCCCAAAGCACTTTAAAACCAATGAGAGCGCGTCAAAATACAGTCCCTGTTTAAGTTTATTTATTAGTGTCACAAGTAAGGCTTACATTAACACCGCAATCAAGTTACTATGAAAACCTTCTAGTCGCCACACTCTGGCAGCTGTTCGGATACACTGAGGGAGAATTTAGCATGGCCAATCCATCTAACCAGCACATTTTTTGGACTGTGGCAAGAAACTGGAGCACCCAGAGGAAACCCACGCAGACACAGAAAGAAACTGCAGATTCCGGACAGACAGTGACCCAAGCTGGGAATTGAGCCCGAGCCCCTGGTGATGTGAGGCAGTTGTGTTAACCACTGTGCCACCCTAATATTTTAGTGTAGTATTTGACTGTTGCATTCATGTATAGCTTCGGTCGCCCATTTTATCTTTCCATATATTTCACATTCTTCAGTGTTAAATTGTATGCCCTCACTCATGGCCCACTTGCATAGTTCATTTAATTAATTCCAGTTCCACCTCCTCTCCTGTTTTGGCACCATTTGCAAACATGACCACTTTTGCACAGTGCTCAAGCCCCTGCACTGAAATAAATTAGTGCAATGAGTGCTTTCAATATTAATTAGGAAAGTGTAAGTCATTTAATACTGCCTTTAGGGAATGATAGCTGCCTACGGGACGTTCGACCTTTTAAATGATAATGTTGGGGGTTGGGGGGGGGTCAAGTACCGCTGTTATGCAGGAATAATGGAGAGTTTTCAAGGAGGTCAGCTCTGCAATGAACGCCCAAACCATTTAAAATTGACATGACTGGGAAGCTATCATCTCAGTGCACATTGCACAAATTCTGCCATTCATCCACTCTCATGAGGGGTGCTATATTTCCAGAGACTATTGCAGACACAATGCTGGAGTTAAATATTTGGTGAAAACCAACGAGTTATTGCACTGAGATTAAATTCCTACATAAAAAAGACCTGCATTTATAATGCTTTTTTTTGCAACCTCTGGATTTCCTCACGTCCCTGTTGTAAAACAGGAAAGCCAATTTGCACACAGCAAGTCCACACAAGTAGCAGTGATTATAAGAACAGAAGAAATAGGAGCAGGAATAGGCCATCTGGCCCTTCAAGCCTAATCCACCATTCACCAGCATTATAACTGATCATTCATCTCAATTCCACCTTAATGACCAGATTACTGTTTTCAAACAAAGATCAAAGAAAATTACAGCACCGGAATAGAGTCTCCAAGCCTGCACTGACCATGCTGCCCATCTGAACTAAAACCCCCTATCCTTCCGGGGACCATATCTCTCAATTCCCATCCTATTCACGTATTTGTCAAGACACCCCTTAAAAGTCACTATCACATCTGCTTCCACTACCTCGCCTTGCAGTGATATTGATTGAGATAAATATTGGCTAGAAACCAAGGGATAACTCCATTGCCCTTATTTCAACTAATGCCTTGGGATCTTTTATGACTGAGTCTTGAGCCTAAAAGAGATGGAAAATGACTGAGTACCTCCAAGCTATAAGTGACTTCATCTTCTTCTGTGGATCCTCTTGTGCCTGAAGACTCTGGTTCAGGACTGGCATGGGTGTCTACAGAACTGGCAGATCATATCCTGGCAGATGGGGGGACCTCTGCAACTGTGCCATCTCTGGCCTTAGTTTAAGAGCGTTGGGTGTTATGAGTTAGACATAGATGGTGTTAGGAAGTCTTTTAATTGCTGTTAAATAATTCCTCATGATTCAGGTTCCAGGTGCAAGACAACAATAATATAACTATTATGGTTATACATTAGATCATACAACCTGGTTTCTTGCAGAACCAACATGACCAAACTTTCCCTCCATAGCTGGTGGACGTCTGGCTGTCCCGTGAGTTGTCCTTCAAGAGGGGATGTTTTCTAATATTTTGCACACTCACCCTTTTCAGAGGTATACCAAATGATTACCAGAACATATACTGAAGTGAGTTCCTTCTCGCCCAGACCTGACATAATGACCATCTTGATGGTTTAACTGTTCAGCAGTTAATATTACAAAGGGAACAGGCTGACCTGGACAACCTCAAATCATTCAGTGATACTGCTAGAGTATTTATACTGTTAGAGTATTTGTATTGTTCTGGCCAATACCCAATTCTCACACCCAGTGTGGGATGTTGCCAACTCGAATTCCTACTTCAATTGTTCTGGCCAATAACTGATGATGCACACAATTAAAATTCTGATTATCACATTGCGTAATCACAATGAACTGCGAGACTTAGGCAAATTCTAACTATGGTCCTTCATGCACACTGAACTAAATTTCAGTGCTTGCTGCGAACGGAAAATCCTGCCCGATATGCCCAAAACAGAAACCTAGTTTGGGAGTTAATGGTTTATAATACGCACTGTTTGGAAACGGTTCTGGAGCCAAGTCAGTGTCTCTTTGGGTTACTCTGCTGGCATGGTGGCTAGCACTGCTGCATCACAGCGCCAGGGACCCAGGTTAAATGCCAGCCTTGGGTCACTGTGTGTATGGAGTCTGCATGTTCCCCCCATGTCTGTGTGGGTTTCCTCTGGGTGCTCCCGTTTCCTCCCACAGTCCGAAAGACGTGCAGGTTAGATGCACTGGCCGTGGTAAATTGCCCTAGAGTGTCAGGGGGACTGGCTAAGGTAAATGCATGGGGTTATGGGGATAAGGCCTGGGTGAGATTGTGGTCAGTGCAGATTCGGTGTGCCGTATGGCCTCCGGCACTGTAGAGATTTATAAAAGAGACTTAGGCCAGTGGGTTGCAGTGTTTTCCCATGAGAAATGGTCTGCAACGCAGGCGTTTGGTCGGCCCTTTTCTCGGGAGTCCTGCATCATTTGTACTGTTACCTCCAGTCACAGGTAGGATTCGCTCACAAGTTGTTGATCTGGGCAAGACCGCTTGATTTGTCATCATCCGACTGGGATACCCCCAAGCTGTCCAAACCCAAGTGAGGGAAGGGGTGATGGACACCATGCCTTTATTCAACCCACCCTTTCCTGGTAGCAGCAAAGAGCGCCTCCTTTCCTTTGGATACCTTTTCCAAACCCAATAACTATGTTTAAAAAGGAGCCAATTTAACTAAGCTTTAAGATAAAGTAAGTTTATTAACCACTAAAAAGGAAAGGAGAAATGGTAAAACACAGGCATCCAGGTCCATACGGATTAGAAGAAAGAATCGAGTCCAATTGTAAATAGATGGTACAGTCCTCTAGTTGCGTGGAGTGGATGATGATTAAGTGTTGCAGCCATTGCGATGTTTTCTTCTGCTGACAAACAGTTGATTCTTCAGTTCAGGTGTTCTTGTAGTTCGGTGGACAGATTTAAATTCTTTTTCCAGCTGCAATCCTTCTGCTGGCTGATCGACATTGACCGTCAGAGAATTTTAGATGTTCCTGCAAAAGCCGGCGACTTTGCAGGGAGCCTGCTTTGGTCACTGTATCACCTTCAGTGTAGCAACGTCCAGCTGTTTCTTCCAAAGCACACCCATATAGGGCAACAGTCGTACAGGCTGGTAGCAAGCAGGCGTTAAACCCCAGATGAGTACTCCAGGAGGACAGGAATGGACCAGCCTATCCTAGGCCATTATGCACATCTGGGAAGAGTGTCCAATCCACAGTGGTTGTAGAGGAACAGAAGAAATTGCCTGGCAGGGACTTTGCATTAGCTAAATAAATAACTAGGTCATTATACGCAGGGTCTTGGAGATGAGAAGGCCATGACGGCCCTTTGCTCTTAGTCAGTCTTTGGATGGTTTTACAAGTACCTTATCTAGAATCCTTCAGTACAGAAAAGGCCATTCAGCCCATCAAGTCTGTACTGACCACAATTCCACCCAGGCCCTATTCCCTGGAAGGGAGGAAGTTCCAACGTTCCTTAGATAATCCCCGCCAGCCATTCCTGTCAGTGGCTAACTGTATGTTCTCAGCCATCTTCAGCGTCTGTGCCCATTTTTTACAACATACAACTCAGGTATTTTTTAAAAGTATAATTCTAGTGATTTTCTCCATCATCCTAACAGCACTGATCATCTTCAGAAGAGACCTTAAACCGAAGAGCGGGCTGCCATACCTGAACGTTCCAGTACATCAGGCATTGACGCACTGCCAAGATTCCGGAGCAGGGCTTGAATGTATGACCTTCTGCCTCAGAGGCAAGTGTGCTATCCACTCAGCCATCGCCAACTCCTTCAATTTCTTTTGCAAACTAAAGCAAACCGTGTTTAAGTTGGCGCCTGGCAGCTTCATTAGTTTGTGGGAGCAATAAATCAGAAAGTTCAGCTGGCCAATCTAATAATGATCAGCATGACAGCCAGAGTTATCCCATGGAAGCAACCACACGTAGCAAGGAACTCATGTGGAAAATAGGCAAACTGAAAACAATCTGAAAAAAAACCTTTGTTTGCTTACTAGTCTAACCAATTTACTTTGAATTAAATTGCTAATCCCATTCTTTCTCTGGAATTACAAAAACACTCTCAGAATTGGAACCCCAAAATCACCCTGAAAACTGAGACAGTTATGCAAAGAGATTGGAAAAGCTGGGGCTGTTCTCCACACACTAGAAAAGGGGAGATTTGATAGAAGTGTTTAAATTATGAAAGGCTTTTGATAAGAGGTGATAGCTTGAGGTGGGGAGTGACACAAAAATAAGATAATTACCAAAAGAACTGTATGGGTGGCAGGGGGAAGAATTTTTTTTTAAATGCAGAGTTACTGTAAAATAGAAACAATGTGTAAGGTTATGGGGAAAAGGTAGGAGAACAGCATTAAGTCAAAAAGCTGATTTGGTGAGCAGGTGCAGACAAACACGATGGGCTGAATGGCCTAGTTCCACACCATAATAATTCCGTAATTCTATGTTATAATTCTTTTTAAAGCTCATTCATGGGATGTGGGTGCCGCTGGTCTGGGCATCCCTAGCCATCCTTGAATTATGTGGTTTGCTTGACCATTTCAGAGAGTTGTTAAATCAATCACATTGCTGTGGGTCTGGGGTCAAACATAGGTCAGACTGGGTAAGGACGGCAGATTTCCTTCCCTAAAGGACCTTAGTGAACTAGATTGATTTTTAATGACAATTGACAACAGTTTCATGGTCAACACTAGACTTTAGATTTTTACTGAATTCAAATTTCACCATCTCCGGGTAGTGGGATTTGAATCCCGGTCCCCACTAGGTCTCTGGATTACATCCCAAAGGAGAATCTTGCAGGGTAATGGGAAAAGGAGGGGAGTGGTATAATGGGGTAGGTTTTTCAAAGCACCCACAAAGTCACAATGGATCGAATGGCTTCTCTCTATGATCCTCAGTTCATCCTGTAAACTGCTTGCTTTATCGTCCATGTTGCAAAGGTAAATCATTTCCTCCACTCAGTGCTGCTCGCAGTGGCTTAAGCTCCAATGTGCTTTGCAATAACAATGCTTTTTTGATGGCCAATCTTAAGTGGTGTAGTTCCAACCTTTTGAAGTTATACTGTCATGTTCTGCTGAACTTTAATTCTTGTTTGTAATCTTTTGTAGGTTCAGCAATACTGAAGCAACATATGGAGCAACAGTTAAAAGTTTACTTATTTATTAGTCACAAGTAAGGCTTACATTAACACTGCAATGAAGTTACTGTGAAAATCCCCGAGCTGCCACACTCGGGTGCCTGTTCGGGTACACTGAGGGAGAATTTAGCACAGCCAATGCACCTAACCAGCATGTCTTTCAGACTGTGGGAGGAAACTGGAGCACCCAGAGGAAATCCACGCAGACACAGGGAGAATGTGCAGACTCCACACAGACAGTAGCCCAAGCTGGGAATCAAATCTTGGTCCCTGGTGCTGTGAGGCAGCAGTGCTAACCACTGTGCTGGCCCAAGGACAGGACAGTGGCCTAGTCACAAGGCAACTCTCTAAAAGGTCCAGTCACAAGCAATTCTACATTGTGTCAAACTCAACGGACAAGGCACTTCATAGTTTTGGTAAAATAGACGAGGCAACTGACTTTAAATGGAACAGCACCACGCTGCAGGATCAGTGAGTGGGTTGTAGACTGCCAAAGATGATAAATAAATTCTCTCACTGTAATGTTGCTTGAACATTTTATTCTAAAGTTCCTCCTAATGTTGCTGACAAATAAGGAAGTGTGAATTTTCTTCTCCATATTCATAAGCCTGTGTAAAAGGAGTAAGTGGTTTAAACTTCTGTCAAATTCATCCAGGACACACTGACAAGCTGCTATGTCACTATAACAGCTAATACTTCTGTTTTTATACATGAATGACATTCAACGTCTATGTCGTTACAGCTGCTTATATGCAAATCTGTAAACTTGGTAATTTTCAAATCCATACACTCCAACACCAGAGGATTCCATTGCGCAATAAGAGTTATTGTTGCAAGAGCTACTAATTTGCTTGCAGGCAAAAAAGGGATTCCTCTCCTGTCACTTATGGTTGTGGAATTCAAAATTAGAATAGAGAATGAATAGTAGTGCAAATTTGCAAGTTGCGCAATCCAATCACACAATCCCGACAGTGCAGAAGGAGGCCATTCGGCCCATCGAGCCCGCACTGACAACAATACCACCCATGCCCTATCCCAGTAACCCCATACATTTACCCTGCTAATCCCGTGACATTATGGGGCAATTTAGTGTGGCCAATCCACCCACATCTTTCGGACTGTGGGAGGAACCGGAGCACCCAGAGAAAAAACCACGCAGACATGGGGAGAACGCGCAAACTCCACAGACAGTAGTAACCCAAGCCAGGATTTGGACTCAGGTCCCTGGCACTGTAAGACAGCAGTGCTAACCACTGTGCCACCATGTTGCCCATTAATTATTCTTTAAAAAAAAGGAATTTACAAGGCTAGAACAAGAACCTCAGCTAAGATAGACTAATCTGTCAGGAATCGGGTAGCTGTTGTGTATGAGGCATTAATTGTCCAGAGAGATAGAATCACACAATCCCTATATATTCGCACAATCCCGTATATCCCTACATGAGGCCATTTGGTCCATCGAGTCTGCACCGGCTCTCCGACAGAGCATTTCACTCAGACCCTATCCCGTAACCCCACATATTTACCCCATTAATCCCCCTAACCTATAAATGCAGAGCGGTGGCATAATGGTTAGCATTGCTGCCTCACAGCACCAGGGACCCAGGTTTGATCCCCGGCTTGATCACTGTCTCTGCAGAGTTTGCACACTCTCCCCCTATCTGCGTGAGTTTCCTCCAGGTGCTCCAGTTTCCTCCCACAGTCTGAAAGGTGCATTGGTCATGCTAACTTCTCCCTCAGTGTACCCAATCAGGCACTGGAGTGTGGCAACTAGGGAATTTTCACAGTAACTTCATTGCAATGTTGACGTAAGCCTTCTTGTGACACTAGTAAATAAACTTTATCTTGGGACACTAAGGCACAATTTAGCACAGTCAATCCTCTTAATCTGCACATTTTTGGAATGTGGGAAAAAATTGCAGCATCCAGAGGAAACCCACGCAGTCATGGGGACAACGTGCAGACTCCGCACAGTCACCCATGGCTGGAGTTGAACCCGGGTCCCTGGCATAGTGAAGCAGCACTGCTAACCACTGTACGACCGTGAGAAATATTATCTCACAATCCGATGAATACAACACTTCAAATTAAGGGAGATTCTCTCCTCCATTAAATTTCTCACATTGTAACAACTTCATAGATAACTAAATTAGAAGAAAACATTTCGCAGGTCTGATCCTGGGTCTTCTAGTAGATTACAGGCAACTTTTCACCAGGGGATCCAATTGAGGTTTAATGGAAGCCCAGGATAGAAAGTGGGCTACAATGGGCAAGCTACTCCAGGGCAAATCTTGACAACCTGTTTCAGAGAAGCACAGGACAGCCAAGGAGGTGAAAGGGTAAACAGTAAAGAGAGCTTCTTCATATTGTAAATAACCATGTTATTCTCAAAAACTGTCAATAAAGAGATAAGAGCTCAAGCTTAAATCAAAATGATCAACAAAACAATTCAATAAAAGAATATTTTGACCCTATAAACTTCCTCTTTGGAAACAGCATTCCTTTAAATATATTGAGTCCTTAACTTTACACGATGACCCCAAGGAAAAGCACTGTGTGCCTGAGTGTGAAAGCTGCCTCAGAGAGGACAGGTGAGCTGCAAGTGCAGCATCATTCCATTTCAGATCAGCAGTGCCGCTTGGCTGGGTGAGACGATGGGGATACGGGGCAGAGAGGGGCAGAGAGGGGCCGAGCACTGGGAAGGGCAGAGAGGGGCCGGGCACTGGGAAGGGCAGAGCACTTCAGGGCGGGGGTGCAGCAGGCACCGGGCAGAGAGGGGCCGGGCACTGGGAGGGGAAGAGGGGCCAGGCACTGCAGGGCAGGGCAGGGGTGCAGCAGGCACTGGGCAGAGAGGGGCCGGGCACTGCAGGGCAGGAGTGCAGCAGACACAGGACAGGGCAGGGGCTGGGCTCCGGGCAGCAAGGGAATTGGTGGGTGCCATGCTTCCTCACTACAGCAAGCAGACATGGAGGGACAAAGAAAAGAAATAAACGTTCAAATATAAATGGTGTAAATGTTCCAGACTACAAACCAGAAAAAGATTTTTAAATTGTGACGTTAATGAGACTTGAACATTCAACTACTGGTTCTAGCTGCACTGGATACGTGTCAGTAAATCCCTCATTTTATTTCTTGCTTTTCCTTTAGTAATGTAATAATTTATCACTCTTGTTTATAGTATTCTTATCTCTTCAACCTATACGGCGGGGGGGGGGTGTGTGTGTGTGTGTGTGTGTGTGTGTTGTGGTGGTGTGCTGCCAATCCTCTATCTCTTTGAACTCATTACAATGAGAGAGTAAGGTATCTGACTTCACAAACAAATCTCCCCACTTCCCCCCCCCCAAAAAAAACTCCTTCCTTCATGAAGAAAAGCCAAGCATGGAAGCCAGATCACCACTCCCCAAAGCTGTGCTTAGCAAATTGCTTGCGGTGTGAGGAAGTGGGAATGGTTAGCACCAACCTGACCAATGCATGGGATGGACACATTCATTTTCCACATGCCTCACCTCTTCAGCACCCTCTATGTATGCACAGACTTGTATTCGATTGTATCACCAAAGTCAGAGCAGCTTAAGCAGAATGATGTTCTTGTGCTTACAAAGCATATTCATGACAACATGGAATTTTAAAAATAAACAAGCTGTGTGAAAGAATCCATTTGCGCTCTATTATAATTCTATGCAATCAGTCACACATCAGTAAGTCTAGTCTACTGGGGAAGACAGAAACGATGACATTCTGTGAATGAAGTCGCATGGCTGATTCTTGGAATTAGTTTAGTTTAATGCTCCTGAGTGCAGCGAGACTGTAAGAAAGCCAAGGTTCCTCACAGAAAATTAGGGTTTAATGAATATGATGCAATCCACTTCAATGTTGGTGGATTTAACAGACAATCTGAATTGAACTGCTAGCCGTGCATCACAAGATAACAAAGCAAGGGTTTGGAAAAAGGTTTTAAGCACACTTTCATATGCATACATTGCTTATTCCCTTTTGGGGAAATAGTGGAGAAGTGGTAGAAGGATTCTGAGCTCATTATCAGCTGTTGGACCACTTTATGGACACCCCTTCCGTGACCAACAAGTCCTGGCGTGGGATTTGAACCCGGAGATTCTTGTCCAGCAGTAGGAACGCTGCTGTGGCACCACAAAACCTCCTAGGTTTGGAAATAAGACCTCAACACCCACTACACACACATTAATTGCAGCAAGGTCAGCTTCTACCATGTGTTTCTAAACCTGATACTCTGAACAGTGACATCTGATTTGATTTATTACTGTCACATATTAGTATGCAGTGAAAAGTATTGTTAATTGCGTGATATGCAGACTAAGAATACCGTTTATAGAGAAGGAAAGGGGACAGTGCAGTAGTGTTACAGTCATAGCTAGGGTGTAGAGAAGGATGTGAGGTATGTCCATTAAAAACTCTGACAGCAGCAGGGAAGAAACTGTTCTAGAATCAGTTGGTATGTGACCTCAGACTTTTGTATCTTTTTCCTGATGGAAGAAGGTAGGAGAGAGAATGGTCAGGGTGTGTGGGCTCCTTAATTATGTTGCCTGCTTTTCCAAGGCAGTGGGAAGAGTCAATGGATGGGAGGCTGGTTTGCGTGATGGACTGGGCTTCATTCACAACCCTTTGTAGTTTCTTGCAGTCTTGGGCAGAGCAGGAGCCATACCAAGCTGGATATGGGATGCCACTAAGGTTAAGTCAAGCTTTGTGTGCTTCCCTACCCTAATCTCTTGTCCACCAACCTGCCCAACCTTATCCCTATCTAGGGGAAAAATCTTTCTGCCTGCTGACCATATTTAGTAACAATACTTTTCCTTGCTAAACACAAACTCCCTTCTTTAACAACGCTGGTCAAGTTACCAATTTTGTTTAACTCTGAATATTTGGCCAAATGTGCAGGGCAGCTTTGAGAAGTGGCATCATAGATTGGTAGGATGTAGATTCAGGCTCAAGTTACACTCAATATGGAGATTCTGATCTTAACCACGGCATTGCAGGGAGACATGACACAGAATCTGGACATTTACATAGGAGGGATAGAAATCAGGCAGAAGTGTGGGAGCAGGCGAGACTTTGCTTTATTTGGTTCGCGAATAACCTCAGCCGGTAAGGGAATTGAACCCATGCCTCACTCTGCATCGTGAGCCAACTGTCTAGCCAACTGAGCGAAATCAACCCAAGAATATACCAACAGGAGGAAGCCATTCAGCCCTCAGGCTGCGTCCTTCATTCAATAGTATCAGAGAATCCCTACTTACATTTGGCCCATCGAGTCTGCACCAACCACAATCCCAACTAGGCCCTATTCCCATAACCCCATGCATTTACCCCAGCTAGTCCCCCAACACTAAGGTGCAATTTAGCATGACCAATCCATCAAAACCGCACATCTTTGGACTGTGGGAGGAAACTGGAACACCCTGAGGAAGCCTACACAAACATGGGGAGAATGTGGTCAGGCTGACAGGAAGCAGTGAAACAAATCCGGATCCCTGGTGCTGAGAGGCAGCAACGCTAACCACTGTGTCGCTTTGGAAACGTATCACCATTCCTTCACTTTTGCAGGGTCAAAATCCTGGAACTCCCTCCCACACAGTACCGTGGATGTATTGACACCATATGGACTGCAGCAGTTCACCACCTTCTCAATGGCAATCAAGGATGGGTAATAAAATGCTGGTCTAGCCAGTTACACCCAAATCCCATAAACAAATATTTATATTTTTGGTCTTGGCATGATTCTGTGAATCTGTGATGAACCCCCCTCCAAGGCTCTCACATCCTTCTTGAGGTCTGGTGCCCAGACATGAAAGCAGTATTCCAGATGCAGTCTATCCAGAGAGCTTTATACAATTGTGGTAGAGTATCCATTCCTTTGTATACCAGCTAACAGATGAAAAAATAACTTAAGTGGACTTCCTGATTCCCTTTTTTTCCACTTCAAATGAAACTTCCAAAATAATAGTAGTATTAAACCCGAAGGGCAAAACTATTGCCCTGGCACAGCAGCCTGGGTCCTTGACCACACAGTGAAGGAAGGTCTCAAATGCCCAAATATGGCCGAGAATTATGGGTTCCGGTGGCACCTGCTCCTGATCTGCACTGCAGCAATTCCACTCTCTCCAGCACATGGGACTGGGCGTGGAGGGACTTATTACAGGCAGCTCGGAAAAAGTCGAGCAGACAAAAAAAAAATCACATTTTCAAAGCAAGTTTCTGTGCTACATATTCTCCCTCGCAGCTTACATAAACATCAATTATCACATCGTAAAAAGGGGCACCTGGCAGTCATTGGCATTGAATGACCGAGCACAGCAGCTGCTCTTAATATCAAACTCACAAAAGCAGCCCGCCAGCGTGCTCTAATTACATACTGCCCTGCCTCTCTCCGAGACATGGGGGTCGGTGATTACTGACCCTCCTGCACAGGCCTACCCCATTACGGGTGGATTCACTGGAAAAGGTTTGATGTCAACTGCACAAACGCTGTGTTTTATATTCGCAGTGCCGGATCTGATCTCTTACAGCTCACTTCACTGCATTAGCGAAGAGGCGGTTTTACATTAGCGCGCAATTAGTGGTTGGCCCATTACCATTATTGCTTTCATATAGCTCCAACTGCAATCACCAAGGAACCTTTTCCCTCCCTACCCCCAACCCTCAGAAACCAAAACGTCCTTTGTAGAATAAAATCCATACACAGAAAGGAGATATATGCAAATCCTTGACACTGCGCAAGTAAATCTTCCTCAAGATGTGATTTGTTTTGGATTCCATCAGCATTCTAACAACCACTCTGGCTCTGTGCCAGGCTGAGTCTATGCACCTTTGCGTTGTCATGCCAACCAAGACATACATGGTTTCCCGTATTTACATTTCAGATAAAAGACTGGCATAATTAAAAGGACAAATGCAAATCTTTCCCGTGACATACTTTCCGTCGAAAGAGACAGTTGTTTCTTGCAAAACGTCTGTCAATGTTTTTTCCTTGCTCTCTAAAGCAGCAGATTACACAGCAGTGTGTTGAACTGCCCAAATAGAAAATCATCTCGGTAACCTCGCTCTTAATTTAAAATGGCCATACAAGCTCTGCTAAAAATACACTCTGTGCCGCCTTTCCAACCCAGCTGATGCTCTCAGGCCGTGTACATCTGTGGATGAGTGTGTGAGGCTGAGCCTGCACTCGGAAACTTGCATAGGCAAATTCCCAAGACAATATAAGCAAATTCTACCAAGCTTGTGCTTCTCAAAAGCCCTTTTTATACAGCCACCAGATCTGACAATAGCTGCAGTATCACATGAAATACTACTGACTCCCGGCATTTGGGTCGCTTACAAAGCTGAAGACATTTGTCTCTCTCTCTCTCTCTGGGTCCTTCCTCCCACCAGCCTGAATGAATTGGGCAAATTTGGCACCGGGCTGACCGCACAAGCCTTGCATCCTTGGAACCTGCAGCGTTAGCGCAGCAGTGCAGTAAATTAAAGGCTGCTAACAATGCAATTGTGTAACACCGTCGTCACTCCCTACTGCAGGAGATTGAACAATGGGATCACTGAACATTAGCACAGATAATCTGCTTCAAGAGAAAAAAGAACATGCATTTTTATAGCACCTTGCAAAGCCTCAAAACGTTTCAAAAACGCCCTACAGACAATTAAGTACTTCTTAAAGTGCTGTATTGTTGGAAACATGGCAGCCAATTTCCACAAAGCTAGCTCTCAGGAACAGCAAGGAGAATATGCTGTGAAGTTACTGGCATTGGACTGGGTTAGGCACAATAAGTAGTCTCATACCAGGTTAAAGTCCAACAGGTTTATTTGGTAGCACAAGCTTTTCGAGCACTGCCCCTTCATCAGGTGAGTGACTCAGCCCTCCAAAAGCTCATGCTATCAAATAAACCTGTTGGGCTTTAACCAGGAAAATGTGCATTGAAGGATGAATAATAGTCAGGGCACCAGGAAGAAATCCCCCTCTTCTTTTTAATACAAGGAACAGGATATTTTATTTAACCTGGGCGGGGGGAGGGGAGACACGTCCTCAGTTTAATATCACATCAGTGTAACAATGCATAATTCTCTCAGTAATCAGCTTGGATTGTGCACTCACGTGCCCGGCGCAGAAGCTAAACCCAAATCATTCTAACTCAAGAGGTAAGACTGCTACCACTAGGCCACATGGCTGACTGCAGAAGTAGCGAAAAGGAAGTTGGCTCTGATCCTGAACTCTCACACAGTGAAGACAAAGTGGACTGCATAATTCAGAGTAACACGCAGGAACTGCAAACATTTCACCTGGAAAATAATTTAAACTGATCTCATCCTTTGTTTATACCAACATGTATTCTTTGGTACAGAACAATGTTAGGCAGGTCACACAGTCCCTTGGCACGTCTTCAGCTGAGTTAACCTTCTGCTCGGGATTGAACAGGACATCAAGGTCACATACCTTAACCTGTGTGTCTTGCACAACTGGTTCTGCCTGAACAAGTGGTTCAGGGACAAGGCTATATTCCTTTTGGCAATGATGTGTTTGCTCTAATACTCAACTGGAGGAAGTCCTAGCTCATTCAGGACAGCTCACAAAGTCAAGCTGCTTGTAGATATTTGAGTGAGTCAGGCACTGGCCTTTCAGCTTTGGGATCCGGATTAAAATGAAGCACATTATAAACGGGATGTTATCACTCTCCAATGCAAATTGAGTTTGGGCAGTTTCAGCAGAACAGAACACAAAACACTCCTAATTCAGCACCACTGACAATCACTTCCAAAGGGCAGCATGTGGTTAACACTGCTGCCTCACAGCACCAGGGACCCAGGTTTAATTCCTTGGGTCACTTTCTGTTTGCAGTTTGCACATTCTCCCCCAGTCTGTGTGGGTTTTCTCCCACAGTCCAAAAGACGTGCTGATTAGGCGGATTGGCCATGCTAAATTGCTCCTTAGTGTCAGAGGGACCAGCTCGGGTAAATGCATGGGGTTAGAAGGATAGGGCCGGGGGGGGGGACTGTGGTCAGTGCAGACTCAATAGGCCGAATGTTACAGTGTATGCGAGTGCCTACAGAACGGCTGGTGTTGGAAATGGAAAATTCTAAAACGGTGAAAACAGGAAAACGTTTTTCTGGGTTCAAGTTTCACTGGGTAGATCAAAAACAGTTTGTCATGCATCAAACAAAAGTAAGCTCTACTGACATGGGAATTCACACTACTAATTGTTGGAAATTACAAAATTACAGAACTGTGAAAGAACAGAAAGAGGCCATTCACCCATCATGTCTGTGTTGGCTCTCCATGGGAATAATTTACCTTGTGTCGCTTCCACTCCTGCTCCCTGGAGCCCTGCATATTCTTCCTTTTTGGATAACAATCCAATCCCTCCTTTTGGGGAACACTTGATTGAACCTGCCTCTACCATGTTTTCAGGTGGTGCAGTCCAGATCTTAACCACTCGCATAGGAAAACATTTTCTTTCTCACAACTTTAATGCTTCCTGTGCCAAGTCCCTGTTGTTCTTCATTCTTCCACAAATGGGAACAGATTCTCCCTCTCTACTCTGTCCAGGCCTCTTGTGATTCTGAGCAACTCTATCAAATCTCCTCTCAACCCTCTCTTTTCCAAGAACAGTTCCCATTTCTACAATCTATCCACCGAACTGAAGTTCCTCATCTCTGGGACCATTCTTCAGCATCATTTTTGCACTCCGTCTCTGACGCCTTCACATCTTTCATTAAGTATGGCACGCAGAACTGGACACATCTGAGGCGGAACCAACGTTTATACATAATTAACATAATTTCCAGCTTTTATACAATATGCCCCTATTAGTAAAGCTTCAAATGCTATACACTTTATTAACTGTTCTCTGAAGCAGCTTGCTACTTTCAATGATTTATGCACAGAAACCTAGGTCCCTCTGCTCCTACACACCCTTTGGAATTGTGTGCTTTATATTGTCTCTCCACATTCTTCCAATCAAAATGAATCACTTCACACTTTTTGCCATTAAATTTCATCTGTTCCTTCATCAATGTGCCTCAGCCCTTTTGAAGTTCTCCACTATCCTCCTCATAGTTCACAATGCTTCCAAGTTTTGTGTCATCTGCTCATTTTTGAAACTGTGTCCTGTACACCAGTGTCCAGGTCATTAACATGCATCAGGAAGAGCAAGGGTCCCATCACTTACCCAGAGGAACTCCACTACAAACCTTCCTCCAGTCTAAAAAAAATCGTTAACTGTTACTCCGTCTATTTTGTTTCCATGCCACCAACTTCAGTGAGCTGTAACTTTATCCACAAGTCTGTTGTGCCAGATGCTCTTTGAATGTCCACATGCATCACATCAACATCATTAGCCTCAACAACAATCTGTTACCTCAAAAAACTGCAGCAAGTTAGTAAAATATGATCTGTCCTCAACAAATCTGTACTAGATTTTCTTAGTTAACCTGCATTTACCTAAGATTCTATTAGGTGGCACAATGGTTAGCACTGCTGCCTCAGCACCAGGGACCTGGGTTCGATTCCCGGCTTGGGTCACTGTCTGTCTGGAGTCTGCATGTTTTCCCCATGTCTGCGTGGGTTTCCTCTGGGTGTTCCGGTTTCCTCCCACAGTCTGAAAGACATGCTGATTAGGTGCACTGACCCGAACAGGCGCTGGACTGTGGCAACTAGGGGAATTTCACAGTCACTTCATTGCAGTGTTAATGTAAGCCTTACTCGCTGCTAACAAATAAACTTTACTTTAGATGCATAACTAATTGCTTTTTGGATAAGGGTGTAACATTTTGCAATCATCCTGTTTTCTAGGACCACCCAAGTCTAAGGAAGGGTGGAAAGTTACGAACAGTGTCTTCACAATTTTCACATTCCTTGGTATCCTTGGATGCACCCCATCTGGTCCAGCTTCCTTATCAATTCAAAAGCACAGCCCATCTAATAGCGCCTTCTCATCAATTTTAAATCCTTTGAGTGTCTAAAATACCTCCTCTTTCACCATGACCTGGACAACATCATGTTCCCTAGTAAAGACAGATGGAAAATACTTATTCAATACCGCAGCCATATCCCCAGCCTCCATGCCAATGTCTCCTTTTTATCCTGAATCAGCTCCACTTCTGTTTTTAACCACCCTTTGACAACTTATATGCCTATAAAAAAAAAAGCTTTTGGAATTATTTTTATGTTAGCTGTGAATTACTTGCCATACGCTGTCTTTGCTTCTCTTATTTGTTTTATCACTTGCCCTATAAACTTTCTACATTCAGCCTGTTCTCGGTTGCATTATCACTTGAATCTGTCATAAGCATGCTTTTCTTCTTCATCTTGATCTTTTGTCATCCTGGGAGCTTTGGATTTGTTTAGCCTGCTTTCCCACTTTGTGGGAATATACCATATCGGAGTCCAAAATCACTCTTCTCGAATGGCAACTCATTGTTCAGGTTCAGTTTTGCCTGCCAACTTGTGATTCCCGTTGTTCTGGGTCAGATTGACTCACATCCTATTGAAGTTGACTTCCCCCCAATTAACCATCCTTACTCTGGATTGTTCCTTAGCTCTAGCCAAATAGATCTATCTCTGACCTCTCCAACGCCACCTCTCTTTCCAGCACTATGCCCTCTTTTCGATACTGCCATCTCTTCCCCTTTCCTTCCTATCTTTCCTGAATACCTTGTATCAAGGAATATTTAATAGCCAGACCTGCCCTCTTTGAGCCGGGTCTCTGCTGTAGCCATGTTATCATATTTCCACATGACAATCTGTGCCGGTAACTCATCAATCTTATTTACCATACTCCGTGCATTCACATGGAGTGGCACAGTGGTTAACACTGCTGCTTCACAGCGCCAGGAACTCGGGTTTGATTTCCAGCTTGGGTCACAATCTGTGTGGAGTTTGCACGTTCTCCCCGTGTCTGCGTGGGTTTTCTCTGGGTGCTCTGATTTCCTCCCACAGTCTGAAAGACGTGCTGGTTAGGTGCATTGACTCGAACAGGCGCCACAGTGTGATGACAAGGGGAATTTCACTGTAACTTCATTGCAGTGTTAATGTAAGACTCACTTGTGACTAATAAATAAACTTTTACTTTAAATTCATGCACATTAACTCAAAAAGTAGACTTTATTGCTTAACACCCGTACTCTGAACCTACTTGCGATATCCACTCAGTCCACTCAAACCTATATAGAAATATTCTCTTCTGGAGCATTGCGCAGTTTTCTAATTTCATGCACCCTACTCCTCGTTTCTACTCTTAATATGCTGATGCCCATTATGCTGTGAATTTGGTTTAAGCCCTCCCAGCCATACCAATGAACCTCCCCGCAGGGATATAGGTGAAATGAAAAATGATTTTCTACCACACAGAGTGATCTAGGTAAGTAGCACAAATGTATTTAAGGAGAAGCAAGCTCAGTGCATGAGGAAGAGAGGGACAGAATAATATGCTAACGTGGTGTGTTGGAACAGGGTAAGAGGAGGCTTTTGGATAGAATGAAGAACGAGATATTCTTTGGAGCTACGTGGTATTATCTATGGCAGTATTCGCAGAAGAGCAGTGGAGTTTTCTTCTCTGCCCTGGCCAATATTTATCCCATTATTAAACACTTCATTTACATAATTGTTGCCTGTGAGAGCTTGCTGTGCACAAACTGACTGCCCCATTTTCTAAATTACATCTGTGACACACTGAGTAAAGTACTTCACTGGCTGCAAAGCGCTTTGGGATGTTATGAAAGGCACCATGTTAATCCATGTTTTTCTTTTTTCCCTTCACATCTGTGTAATTGAATGCCAAGAGATAAAGATCCAGTTATAAGAGATAGCAATGAAACGGAAGGTAGTTTTTGCTCTTATACAGGCTGCTTTTTAAAGCTCAAAAGGTCAGCACACTGAACTTTTCACTCGCCTGCATGACATCAGTTCACATCTGGATGAACAGGAGCCACTTCCCACACCCACCATCACCAACAGTGCGCGCGCACACACACACACACACACACACACACACACACACACACACACACACACACACACACACACACTTGACAGGCAGAGGTTTGGTATTTAAGTTAGGTGCAAACCTAGCTTATTGAGAACGAAAGTTTATTTATGAGTCACAAATAAGGCATGCATTAACACTGCAACAAATTTACTGTGAAATTCCCCTCATCACCGCATTCCTGTTTGGGTCAATGCACCTAACCAGCACGTCTTTCAGACTGTGGAAGGAAAGTGGCGCACCTGAGGGAAACCCAAGCAGACACAGGGAGAACGTGCAAACTCCACACAGACAGTGACTGAACCCAGCCCCTGGTGCTGTGAGGCAGCAATGCTAACCACTATGCCACCGTGCCGCCCCCGGGTGCAGCATTTCACTGACAATAGCTTAAATCACAGCACTGCAATACTCAATCTTCAAAAGCCAAGAACACTTTGAACCATGTACATTCAAAGTACAATGCACACTGGACACAATTAAATTGAGATATTTCATACTATTCCTTAATTCCAGCATTTTTGACATACACTTTTCCAGCATGTGTAGCAGCAGATAGGAAAGAGGATTATTTAGGGAAGTTTACTAAATCACATCATGAATTGTAAAAACCTAGGTCTGTGTCTGAAACTTTTCCATTTTTAAAAGAAGTGCAAAGCAGGGGCCAAGACACTCCATTCAAGGCGGCAGAAGGAACAAGAAAAAAAATCAAATTTCTTTGAGAATCACTTCATCCTATATCCTGTATTTTGACAATGCTGCATAATTTAGGATGTCTCAAAGCACTTTACTTTTAAAGTAAGATCACTGGTTGAATGTAGGAAAACAGTGTGGTCAATTTACACACTAAAAGACCCCTTAAGCAGCAACAAGTATTCGACAAGATAATCACTGCTTTGTGGTGTTGATTGAGGGAGTAATGTTGGCCAGGACACAGGAGAACACATTGCTCTTTGTCAAATAGTACACTGGGATCTTTTATGCCTGTTTGAGCAGGCAGATGGAACCTTGGCATAATGTCCTGTCTGAAAGAGAGCTTACAATGTTTCTCGGTCCACCCTCTGACAGTGCAAGACCCTTTGCTCAAACGGAGATGTTGACGATAAGCCTTGAAAAATCATAGCTTTGGCGGAATTTACTTCCCCTTTAATACCAGCCAAGAAATGAAAAAGGTCTCTGAGCAGAATCTGTTCAACCTTTGAAGAAGGTTTCTGACCCACTCTTGATTGGAAAAATACAGGCTTTGTGCTGGAACATGATGGTGATGGAATGGTTTAAAAATAGGCCTGGAGTCAAAACAAATTGGACAGACTGAATAGCCTTCCTCAATTCTGCTCATGTTTTGAAAATAACAGTATCACTGTTGAGAGGCTGGTAATGGAGTAATTATTGTCCCCGTCATATGTTCCACCTTCAAATGACTGCTCTCAGTGAAATCACTACATCTCATTTCACTTCGAGGGTTGTCAATTCTAATGAGTTACAAAGTTACTTGGTATTGCTGCCAAATTTGAAAGTTCTAAGATATGAAGATCAGCAAAATTCTGGGATGCAGAATAATTGATTATACCGTTTATAAATCTTTCCGTGTTGCATTCAACGCTTTTTTAAAAAAATTCATTTGTGGGGCATGGGTGTCGCTGGCTGGCCAGTATTTGTTGCCCTTGAGAAGGTGGTGTTGAGCTGCCTTCTTGAATCACTGCAGTCCATTTGCTGTGGGTTGACCATAATGCCCGTAAGGAGGGAATTTCAGGATTTTTGTGTTATGGGATATTGATTAAACCTCATGATTGTATATCATGTAATGAGAGTGCGGCATATGACTCAGCTGTTCAAAACTCAAGGGATCCCCATTTTCATAGATGGTAACTGGAGTCAGTATATTAGACCAGCAGGTTCCATGATGAACCTTTATTGCGCAGTTGGCAAGAGGCTGGCATGGAGATTATTTTTGTTTGTGACAAGGAGTATTATCTCCTGGCACCCATAAACCTCATGACAAA
This sequence comes from Carcharhinus amblyrhynchos, assembly GCF_965287045.1. Lineage (NCBI taxonomy): Eukaryota > Metazoa > Chordata > Chondrichthyes > Carcharhiniformes > Carcharhinidae > Carcharhinus > Carcharhinus amblyrhynchos. Next base: position 8,042,067 of record NC_137355.1, on the reverse strand, counting down.
TGCATTTCCAGTTTGGCTGAGACCCCTATCAGGGGTTTCCACCATCACTGCTCTTAATCTGGATAAAAGGCACATTCGAGTGCCTTGGGGAACTCATTCCTTCCTTGACCTCTGCTCTCATACTTTTGGGTGTGATAAAGACTTAACATTTGTTGTACTGAGGACTGGGACTGGGTATTTATCCAACAGATGTGCAATATATTCATCCAACTCAACAGCACCTTACACAGGTGTGGCCAACTTCCAGGCCGTGGGCCACGTGCAGCACCTAATCCGTGGACATGTTACGCAGTTACACCGTTACACCACACTGTTGTTAGGGATGAAGTTCCAGGATTTTAACCCATTAACAATGAAGGAATGGCAATATATTTCCAAGTCAAGATGGTGAGTGGGCTTGGAGGGTGGTGCCTCTTGTACATCTGCTGCTCTTGTCCTTTTTGGCAGTAGAGGCCGCAGGTTCGGGAGGTGCTGTCAAAGGAGCTTTGGTAAATTGCTGTACCAGTGTTAATGCTCCATACAAACTTCTTAAATCTCATCCCAACAATAAGTAAATTATTTTGTTCCCTTCCCATTCTTTCCCTCACCTTTTCTCCCCCTTTGCTTCCCCTTTTTCTCAATTTTACCTCTCTCTCACCCCCCCACATCTTCATCTGTCACGGTTTACCCTCTGATTTCAGCTTCTCTGCCATTTGGCCATTCACACCTTCTGTTCTCTCTTTCTGGACTACCATTAGTTACCTTTCCCCTTGTTTTTGTGACAATGACTCATCTTTCATTTCTCGTTACAGAAAAGAAGGTTAAGAGGTGACTTAATAGACGCATATAAGATGATCAGAGGATTAGATAGGGTGGACTGTGAGAGCCTTTTTCCTCAGATGGAGATGGTTAGCATGAGGGGAAATAGCTTTAAATTGAGGGGTGATAGATATAGGACAGATATCAGAGGTAGGTTCATTACTCAGAGAGTAATAACCTCTGAGTAATGAGGTTACTCTGCCTGCAACAGTAGTGGACTCGCCAACATTAAGGGCATTTAAATTGTCATTGGATAAACATATGGATGATATTGAAATAGTGTAGGTTAGATGCGCTTTAGATTGGTTTCACAGGTTGGTGCAATATTGAGGGCCAAATGGCCTGTACTGCGCTGTAATGTTCTGTGTTCATTCCTTCACCCTACCATATGAATATCTCCCACTTTCTATGCCTTTTAGCCCTGACAAGGGTCATCTGGACTCAAATCATCAGCCCTTTTATCTCTTCAAAGATGCTGCCAGACCTGCTGAGATTTTCCAGCATTTTTCCTTTTGATTTCAGATTCCAGCATCTGCAATAATTTGCTTTTAACCTCTCTCCCTCATGTTGTTTTAAATATATGTACTGCCACCCCCTTCTCCAAGGCTCCATGGTGCCTGAGGCAAACAGTCCACACATTCATCATCTAAAAGATTACCTTCTAGCTGTTTGAAGTATGTTGCATATGAAACCACAACAGGAGCATGGGTTAGTGCTTGTATTCTACACTGAAATCACAATAGAACAGAACATTGAATTAAAATATACATTGTAATGTTCCACTAACTAGTCAACAATATCTGTGAATATAAATTCTACGTGGAAGTGTAGGGGGGTTTTAGTTCAGTCAGGCAGCACGGTTGGTGCAGGCTTGGAGGACCGAATGGCCTGTTCCTGTACTGTAATTTTCTTTGTTCCTTGTACACATCCCATTCATTTCCAGTGGCAATGGGATCAGTAACCAGAGATAACTGGCAAAAGAGTAGAGGAGAAATAAGTAGACATTTTTTCCAAGTTCCAATATGGAACGCACTACCTGAAAGCAATTGTGGAAGCAAATGCAATGGTATTTTCAAAAAAAACTGAATAGCTATTAAAAAGGGAGAAAATTGAAGAGCTATAGGAAAGAGCAGGGCAATAGAACTACAATCTCAATAACTCATTCAAACTGCCATGATGGACTAAATAGGCTCCTTCTGTACTCGAAGATTCAATATTTTTATTGCATTGCTGTTAGGATCCCTTTTAAAAGGAAGCCACCCCCTCCACCCCTCAAAAGATTATAATTTGAAACGGTTTGGTGCTTTTATTTAATCTTTTCAAAAGGAAAATGATAACTTCTCTTGAAGGGGATATTCCTGGCATGGTACAACATGGGATCTTTAATGTAAACTCATGGGGCAAACTTATCTTTGCACAACATTTATGTGAAATAGTTGTTTTGTTTATCAAAACTTGTGTATTGTTGACAAAAAAAGTCAAAGCTTATCATCTTGCACTCATCAGGACACTTCACAAGAATATCAGTATAAAGGGAAAACAACAATTAATACTGCATGAGAAGACTGCTGGAAGGTTGGCAAGTGAACTCTGATTGGTAAAGGCATTGCCTTGGAGAACCAATGGATGGTGACTAGCAGTTAACTGCCAAATACTGTTTAAAATTTAAACTGGGCAGCTTAACCATGATTGGTCACAGCATTGCCTTGAGTGAATGGCTGTCACTTATTTTGTTAGTTGAAATAGGCGCAACGTGTGCATGTTCTTTCTGTCCGCAGAGAACAGGGCCCTGTGCATTAATATATGTAGCTTCCACCACAAGCACATGTGCCACATTATGAGCCCAACTAACAAGTAAATTGTTAGTTTAATTCTCAGCACACCGAAGATTATTAGGATTACCTAGGCTTAAATGTATTCAACATTAGATCATCCACAACCCTCAGGGTAGAGAAATCCAAAGATTCACAACTGAATGAAAAATAATTCTACTCATGTCAGCATTTAAGATCCCTTACAGGGAAACCATGTACTGGATTCCCCAGTCATGGAGAAACAACCTCTCAGTATCAACCCTGTCAAGTCCTTTTAGAGTCTTGTATATATCAATGAGATCATTTTTCTAAACTCCAAATAGAAGAGCCTCATATTTACCAAGCCTCTCATTACAGCACAACTCTCTCAGCCCAGGACTCAAACTCGTTAATATTTGCTGTCCTTCCTCCTTTGATATTGAAACCAAAACAAAGCACAGTATTACAGTCCAGTCTCAAACCTTGTATTATTGTACTAAGACTTCCTGATCCTTGAAATTCCAATCCCGTTGCAAAAAAGGCCAACATGTCATTGCTTGCTGTATAGGCTTGCTAACTTATACTTCCTTATAGGAGTGCGCCCAAGTCCCTCCGGACATCACCATTTACAAGTTTAATACCTTTTGACAACTATTCTGCTTCTCTATCTTTAGGGGCGAAGTGAACTTAACATTTCCTGACATTTTTCTATCTGACATTTTGTTGCCCACTCACTTAACCTGTCTATACTGCTTTGCAGCCTCTTCATGTTCTCCTTGCAGCTTACTTGGTGCCTGGCTTGTATCATCAGCAAACTTGGATACATAGTCACAGATTCTTCAGGAGGGTTTTTCCAGCCACGTTCGCCCTGAAACCTGAAAAACCTGCCCACAGTCAATGGATCTTTCCATGGTCTGCCCCTCGCCCACAACGGTTCCCGGGGCAGGTAGAATGGGAAAATTCGCCCCCTCTTCTAAGCGATTAATATAATTTCAAACAGTTGAGATTCCCTCAGCAATGACCCTTGCAGCACTCCACTAGTCACAACCTGTCGACTTGAAACTGCTCCGTTTATCCCCACCTTCCGCTACTGTCCGTTAACCAATCCTTCATCCATGTTAATATCTTACCCCCAACTCTATGACTCCTTATTTTGCATAGCAATTCTTGGGGTAGATCCCATTTAACGCTAGGCAGGAGCTTAGAATACAGGCCCAGATGGCTATCAATGGTGGAGTGATTCAAATCAGAGAGGTACAACCCTCCTAGATAACCCCACTCCTCTAATTCTGACTCCTTAGAGTTGTGGCGATGGAGGATATTACAAAGCTCAGGACAGACAAGCCATGGAGAGACTCGAAAACAAGGACAAGGGTTTTAAAAATAATTAAAAAGAGCGTGATCTATTACAGGGTACAAAACACTAAGTGGGAATAATAGAATCAGTCCCTTAACACACCCTGTATTATATATGCGCTGAAAAATATAAGAACAGGTGGTGATTAACTTTTGCAAAATAGTTCAGTAGGCATTCAAGTTTTGAAAGCTATATAATGGTCCAAACTTCAGCCTTGGTTACAGAATAAATCCAGTCACTTACAGATCTTGTGTCGTCCTTTAATTGGAAATTTCACCAGTAGCTCCTGAGGATTGGTGCAAATAAACACAAATGGAGAACCACACTCGTGGTCTGCAAACTGAAAAGAAAAAAAAACAGGATTAATCATCCATGGACGGTGGGGAACATCATTCCCTCCAATTCACACACCCAATAGTCACACTGGTACACCTCGCAACCCAACACTGGCAACAATCCCCACCCACCCACACCAACACTGCCAACAACCCATCCACCCACACCACTACTGGCACAATCCTCACCCACCCACCTCAATACGGGCAACAATCTCTACCCACCCACACCAACACGGGCAACAATCTCTACCCACCCACACCAACACTGGCAACAATCCCCCAGCCACCCACACCAACACTGGCAATAACCCACCCCAACACTAGCTGAATTCCACCTACCCACTCCAGTGCTAACTCAAAAGTACCTGTCCCTTACCCCAGGTGCTGTCCAAAATCCAGCCCCCTCACACCAAAGCACAGCTGAAAACTCCTATTCACCGCAGCTGAACTCTGCTTGTCCCTCTTCATTCTGCCCCACTGGCTATAAACTACTGTTGGTCTAAGTTTAGCATTTAAAAGAAAACTGAGATGGATACTTAAATCACAAAGTTAACAATAATCGTAAAAACAAAAAGAAATTCCTTCCCTGTCTCAAGCCAAAATATATTTGAGTTAAAGGAACTCTCATTCTACAAGTACTGCACTCCACATTAGCCTCAATATTCCGGTCAGTGAAAATGTACTGATAGCAATACCATGGTGGGAATCAAATACCCATTTGTAAGTAACAAGAGTATAAGTTGAGAATAGCAACAAATAGGAAAGTCCAGAACTGAGAAAAATATAATTGTGACAAATCAAACTCCTGTTTTGGTGTTAGATAGATTGAATCATTATAAAGACAAAAATGCTGGAAATCCCAATTAAAAGCAATAAATGCTGGAGTTAGTCTGCAGGTCTGGCAGCATCTATACAGAGAAAAACAGAGTTAACATCCTACGACACGAGGCACATCTTTTGTTTCTTTTCTTGCCCCATTATCTTTGGCCTTGTAAGATTATCTCTTCTGTTATTTAATCGTTCCTGTCTTCCACCCCATCACAGACCTTCCTTTGGTCCCTTTTCTCACCCACCCCTTGCTCAATATATTACACTGCTAATGTTTTCCAATTCTAATGAAACATTAACTCGGGATTCTCTCCCTCCACAGCTGCTAGCAGACCTGCTGAGTATTTCCAATATTTTCTGTTTTTATTGCTGATTTACAAGGCTAGGACTACTAATATACACAACTTAATAACTTGCATTCCACTGACCGTCAAAAGTCAGTTTGATCCTGCATGCTTGATGTGACAATCTTTTGATGTTTCAAGTCAATAGACACCCTTTAAGACACAGGCAGGAAACTCAATCCTGAGAGATTGGGTGAAGAACAATCCATAGATCATTGTGAATATACCAGTACTTGCTATGACGTTTCCATATCACTACATGCAGATAAGCATCTTGGAAAATGGCCCATTTACATCAACTGTAATAGCAGACAGAGCCTTTTGGAATGATTCATTGATTAGGTCTTACTGCTGGATATTGAAGTTGGATTTGAACACTCAAAACGACTTAGAAGCAATAACGTAGCAAGTAGAACCAGTTTCCGTCCTGCAGACATCTCCTTGATGGATTGGAACAAGGCCAATGCTGTTAAGTGAAATGGAAATTGTAATGAATGGACAATACTCCTTATCTGTTCCATGTGAGGATACGTAAAGCTAAGTGTTTCCTGCTTGTATCATGTACTCAGAGTTGACATACATTCAGGGTAAAAGACAGAGAGGGGCAAGTTTCCAGAATGTGTTCTGGAAAATTTCCCTCTCAGTAGGTTTCCAGTCCTTTGAGAAAGGAAGCAAAACTGTATCTGGTTGTGGAGAATGAGGTGTGTCAAATGCATCAAATGTCAGTAAGGAAACAGTGATTTTTGTACCATAACGTTTAGGCAGGCTAAGAAAAAAGGACAAGGAGCAATCCAAGACAAAAATAATTAATTGGGGAAGGGCTATTTTCAATGGTGTGAATGGATCAATCCCAGATAAATTGGAAACGAAGTTTGGCAGGCAGAACTGTAAGTCAAATAATGAGCTGCCTTTAAAGAGGAGAGAGTTTGCATACAGTCATAGTACATTCCACAAGCTGGAAAGATTAAACAAATAAATCCTGAGCTCCCTGGATGATGAAAGAGATGGAACAGAAGAAGATTAAGATGGAGCAGAAAAAATATATAACAGCTGTCAGATAACATAACTGGGAATATAGAAGGTAGGAGAAGTGAAAAAACAAAGAGAAGCAAATGGAGAGAGTATGAGCAGAGACTGGCAGCTAACACAAAACGGGAATTGAATAATCTTTTATAAGCATATTGTAAAAGGGAGAGCGGAGCCAATTAGGGACCCAAAAAAAGGTTTGAAGCATGGAAGTGGGGGCATGGCAGGGAATAAAATTAATATGTCTTTGCCAAGGAAGATGCTGTCCAAGTCACAGTGAAAGAGGGGATAGTTAAGACACTGGTGGATGGGCTAAATATTGATAAAACTGAGGTATTAGGTTGGTTGTAAAAAAAATTAACAAGTCATCAGGATCAGATGAGCTACATTAAAGGATACGGAGAGACGCAAAGGTGGAAATTGCAAAGACACTGGCCATAATCCTCCTTAGATACAGAGTGGCAGAAGGACTACAAAATGTCACATTCTTGTTCCAATCAGGCGTAAGGATGAATCCAGCAATGGCAGGTCAGCCGTTAACCCCCATGGTGGGAAGATTTCAAAAACGGTAATTCAGGGCAAACTAACAGTCACTTGGACAAATGTGGATTAATTAAGGAAAGCCTTCATGCGTTTGTTAAAGACAATAGTGTGTTTAACTGACTTGTTTGAATGTTTGATGCGGTAAGGGAGGGTTGATAAGGATAATACTGTTGATGTGGTGTATAATGACATTCAAAAGACATTTGTGCCACTGAACAGACTCGTAAGCTAAGTTAGCGTTCAAGGAATAAAAGAGGCTGCAGCAGCATTGATATGAAACTGGCTGAGTGACAGGGGAAACAGAGAGTAGAGATAAACAGTTATTTTTCAGAATGCAGGAAGGTTGATCGTGAAGATCCCCAGCATTGCATTGTGAATTGCAATGGGAGATCGTGGTAAATTTCATGAGGACTTTGAGTGACCGGTGGAATAGCAAATAACGTTTAATACAAGGGTGCACACATTGATTCATTTTGGTAGCAGGAGTGAAGGGAGATATAAAACAAAGAGTACAATTCCAAAAGGGTGCAGGAGCAGAGGGACTTGGCTGTATATGTACAAACCACTGAAGGTGGCAGGACAGGTTCAGAAAGCAGTTGATGAAGCATATAAGATCCTAGACCTCATCAATAGGGGAATGGATTTCAGAGCAAGGGAGTTACGTACACAACACTGGTTCAGTCTCAGCTGCAGTTTAGTGTCTAGCTATGGACACCACACTTTAGGAAGGATGCGATGACAATAGAAAGGGAGCAGAAAAGATACAGGAGAATGGTTCCAAGCTGAGGAATTTCAGTTACGTGGATAGGTTGGAAAAGGTGGAGATAGTCTCCTTAGAGGGAAGATTAAGAGTACATGCGATACAGATGTTCAAATTTATCAGGGTCTGGACAGAGTAGATAGGGAGAAATGGTTCCCATTGGTAGAAAAATTGAGAACCAGATTTAAACCAATGGTGATATGAGGATTTTTTTTTGTTTTACACAATGGGTGGTGAGGATCTGGATTGCACTGTCTGAGAATGTGGTGGAGGCAGATTCAATCATGGCTGTCAAGAGAGAATTGGACCATTATCTGAAGACAAAAAATCTGAGGGCAATGGGAAAAAGGTGGGGCATTAGGCCCACCTAATACCATTTGTATTAGGCCAGTTACTCCTGAAGAAAACCAGTAGAGACACAAGGGGCTGAATGGCCTCACTTTGCACTATAACCATATGATGCTTCCATCAATCCTTAAGTTAACAGCATGCTTTCTGTTCAAATAGATTCCGCACATCAACTGTTGAAAGCTACATTTACATTCCACGGAGAATCTGGTATCTCTTCAATTTGACAATATATTAAAGGCTGGGTAAAGAGTCAAGCAGAGCAGCCCAAATGAGATTCCATACATTAACTTGAAACCACTCTTTGCAACGCTTTAATTTCAGAGATGTACCACATTTTTAGTCAGTGATGCAGATCAGACGGATGTTGAGGTCAGAGTTTCATCCACTTCACCATTTGTGAGCTCAAATCATGAAATCACTAACCTCCATCCACTTTTAAGATAATATAATGAACATGATCAAACACTAGCTCTTCAGAGTAATTGCTCCCTCAACTTGTCGGCTCCGAAATAAATCAGCAGCAGCAGTAATTTACATCGGACATTTCTGCACTTGGGTCAGCAGTGTGTGTATTAATCCACTGCCCTGTAAATCTCGAGTCAATATTTCTGTGGCCAGTTTCCCCAGTGATCCAATCTCTGCTAAAAGATGCAATAAAAACAGATAGAAAAACGCAACAGATGTTAAGAATTACCATCATTAATTGCTACTGATTGTATTTAATGATTCAGTACAAGAGGTTGAGTAATGTAATCCAAGCCGTGATTATCCATTGCAGCAATACAGATCTATAAATATTCCCCACCATGACTAATGCTGATTAAATGAAAAGGTGTAGTTATTTACCACAAGTATGATCTTCCTCATTCTTTAATCTAATTCAACCGTAAGATACAGATTAATATAATTCAACAGGGGAAAATACCCAGAGCCATCAGCTCCTTTCAGAGCTAGGTGAGACACAAAGACTGATCTGCTTATCGTCAACTATGGGCAGCACAATGGCACAGTGGTTAGCACTGCTGCCTCACGGGGCCAGGGACCTGGGCTCAATTCCAAACTTGGGTGACTGTCTGTGTGGAGTTTGCAAGTTCTCCCCTGTGGCTGCGTGGGTTTCCTTCAACAATCCAAAGATGTGCAGGATAGGTTGATTGGCCATGCTAAATTCACTCTTAGAATCAGAAAAATTAGCAGGTAAATATGTGAGGTTACATGGGGATAAGATTTGTTGTTGATGCAGTCTCGATGGGCTGAATGGCCTCCTTCTGCACTGTTGGGATTCTATGAACTACTAGAAACTTATTATCATGTTGTGCCTGGTCATAAGACAGTATTTTGCACTTTAACTAATTTTCTAAGAATGACGATAGCCAGATCTATACCAGTTAAAGGGTAAGGATCTATACTTGTTAGAGAATGGGTATAGGCAGATCTAAACTAGTTAAAGAATGGGTATAGACAGATTTGTACTAGTGACAGAATGGGTATAGGCAGATCTATACTAGTTAAAGTATGAAGATAAGCAGATCTATACTAGTTAAAGCATGAGGATAAGCAGATCTATACTAGTTAAAGGATGAGGGTAGGCAGATCTATACTCATTAATTAACCATCCTTCCTTATTACTAAAGTGGAAACAAGTGACATCCAAACAAAAGAAGAAAACCAGAGGTAAGCTAAACCCGAATTGTCAGATTAAAACAATGTAGCATGCAATGATAGCAACAATCTAATGCTCAAGGCTGGCTGGGAGCAAACATGGTGCAGACATGGTGGGCCAAATGGCCTCCTCCTGTGCTGCAACATGCTACATGACTGCGATTCTTCACTAGTGCCATTTCATGCCGGACAAAATGAGGTCGCTTTTTTTGGAGGAAATTTATTTTTGTTTTACAACAATGAAATGAAATTCTGTGCACTCAAAAGGAAAAGCAGCTTATATAAAACACTCCTACCTGCTCTGTACAAAAATCAGTAAGGGGTTGAAGTTCTGGTGTCGCAATTTATAAGAGGAGGATGACGAAAGCATTGAAAGCATTAAAGCACATGGCTACCTTTTAGAGTATTTGGAAAGAAAGCAAGACAGCTGTGGAATGCAATGGTGACCTCCAACTAATTTCACTAAATCTGGCATTGTGTTTCACTCCAATATATATTAAACAGAAGCAGAGTCTGATAAAGGTGCCACCCTATTGAAAAATGGTACTTTATGTAAATTAGCACACAATTTGACACCCTGTTAAAGTGGCCACATGGATAAGATGTAAACCAGGGCCTCACTTGCTCATTTTAAATCATATAGCACTATTCAAAGTGAGGCTTAAGCTGCAGCATATATGCAAAATTATCAGTCATACAAGAACACACATACAGAGCAAGTGTAGAAAGAAATATTTAGCCCCTCCTTACTGCCTGACAAGGCATTCTTCAAACATTTTTACTCGTTGCTTTGTTTTTGTCCTTTGGAGAACAGTCTTGCCTCCTTTGGTGTCAAACAACAAGTTTGTACTGATACAGCATGTTAAACATAAGGTACTTGCCAAGAGGAAAGGGACCAACACTAAGCTTTTGGAGGCAACCTAGAAAGAATAATTAAAAGCTGGCTCAATCAGGTGAGTTTTAAAAGATTAAAAAAAAAATGAGGAGAGGTTGGGGAGACGATTGTGGAAGTGAGGCAGAGATAACGGAATTCTCTTCCGCAAACCATAACTGCTCATTTTAAAATAAAGATTGAGAGATTTTCTTAACCAAAGGCACTAAAGAATGTGGAGCAAAGAGAGTCAGGTCACAGGTCAGTCATGATCTCAAGGAGGCTAAATGGTATACACTTGTTCCCCTGAAGAGGGTGGAGAAACAAATGAAAAAGGTGCATAAATCTATGAGCATTATTAGTGAGTAAATACTTCTTGATCATACTGTTAATGGTGCCTTCCATCATTTTGCTGATGATTGAGAGTAGATACATAGAACTATAATTGTAAATTGGACTTGTCCCTTTTTGTAGGGGAAATCTCTGGGTAAGTTTCTACTTTGTTGACTAACTGCCAGTGTTGCAGTGTGGCTCTGGAGCACAAGTCTCCAGCACTACAGCTAGGATAATTTTGCTGTCCACAGCCTTTGCTGTATCCAACGTGCTCAGCCATTTCTTTACAACAAATAGAGTGAACCAAATTGGTTGAAGACTAGCACCTGCAATTCTGGGGACTTGAGGAGGAAGCAGAGATGGATTATCCACTCAGCCTTTCTGGTTGAAGATGGTTACAAACACTTCAACCTTCTCCTTTTGCATTGATTGAGTAAGGGGAGCTCTCGAAGCCTCTTCCTTTCATCAACTGCCCACCACTGTTCCTGACTAGATGAAAAGAATTGTATACAATGAACTATAATTTCCTTTTCAAAAATGAAAAAAAACATTCAGTTATGTTCTTGCTCATGTCTGTTTACGGTGTTGGTGGTAGCCATGATGTGGAGATGCTGGCATTGGACTGGGGTAGGCACAGCAAGTAGTCTCACAACACCAGGTTAAAGTCCCTCAGGTTTATTTGGAATCACAAATCAATTACTTGAGACTCACCTAAGGAAGGGGCAGTGCTCCAAAAGCTCGAGATTCCAAATAAACCTGTTGGACTTTAACCTGGTGTTGTGAGACTGCTTACTCGGTCTGTTTAAGGAAGTATTGACTGCACTGTCAAGGCTTCAAGAGGTTTTCTAGCAAACAGAAGCTAGAATTAACACACACAAGTGAAGCATGTCTATCAACCCAGATTAATGATCCATCTCAACCTCCTCCTGAAATGCCGAACATCACACAGGACAATCTTCAGTCAATTTGATTAACCCAGATTAATGACTTGTTAAAAATGGTGCTAGTTACATTCCTTTTCAAAAGCCATTAGAATATAGCAGCCCTTAAACAAGTTTCCCACTGAGGTCATCATTTCCACCTAAACTAACATGTATTTTGTAAATCAATAAGAGGAGATGAAACAACATTTTGACCTGGTTCATCATGTATGCAAGAATGTGGTTCTCATCATTACAACACAACCTGCTTCTTTCTTTCTCGGCAACCCTACAAAGAGGCTGGAGATCCCCCTCTGTGAAAGATACTCTCGGTTCCTGAACACCATTTGGTAGAGTTTCACTGTGGAAGCAAACTGTGGAGGAGCCAAAAAGTAACAGTTTCAAATCAAACATTTAGGTTTGGACAAGAGCGTACAGATCGCAGAAGCAGATGAAGTGTTGTATCTGTCAATATCCACCATTGAGTTGGCCTGAACTGGTCAAGTGAAAACTCTTGAGCTCATTCTCAAATCTGAATTGGACCAAGTTCTGATCGATTGAGAGGTTCTTTCTCTGAGGCTCAGGTAGGGTTGTCTTGCTTTGCATTGTGGAGCTAAAACATGGTGATGACTTAGAATTATAGAATCCTACAGTGCACAAAGAAGCCATTCAGCCCATCAAATCTGCACTGACCCCAATCCCACCCAGGCTCTTTCCCCATAATCCCATGCATTTACCCTGTTAGACCTCCTGACGCTAAGCGGCAATTTAGCACAGACAATCCACCTAACCAACACATCTTTGGATTGTGGGAGGAAACCCACACAGGTACGGGGAGAGCATGCAAACTCCACACAGACAATGACTCAAGCCAGGAATCAAATTCGGGTCCCTGGCACTGTGAGGCAACAATGCTAACCACTGCGCCGTCAATCGAGAGGTTCTCTGTTTGACAGTCAAGTAGGATTGTCTTGCTTTGCATTGTGGAGCTAAAAATCGTGTTGACTTAAAATTCAACACAGTCCACAGGATTCAATGTTGGGCAAAACCCAAAGCTCAGTTTAAGTTCTCACTCAAATAGAAAGTTGTAAAATGAGACAGTGAACAGTAGGTCATGGTTACACACATACAAAGGGAAGGTCCCAGATTGAGTGGGAACATTGTTAAATATTTCATTATACAAGGTCAAGTTCAATGATAACACTTTAAAATAATACAACTCGTTGACTGAACAACATAAGGCAACAGTAGAAAAGACTCAAATTGAAATAATCTCATGAAGGCCACGAGGCAACTTTCATTTTGCCTTGGAGATGAGCCCAGACAGAGAGGAGGCTCATCTTGCTGTGGGCTGTTATAAATTGCTCCAAATTAGACACGTCTTACTCAAGTTCCCAGTTCACATGGAGAGACCACACGCACACATGTACACACAGAAAGCAAAGGTATATTTACAATTATGATCCAAAGCCTACAATCAGCTTCACTATGATATATAATTCAGTTTTACAAGACTGCACGTGTCACATCTGAACCTCCTGGCCATCTTTCCACAGAAAGAATCTAGATACAAGTTAGCGTATGTTGTGTCTCACAGCTCACCACCCAATCCCCCCCCACACCCCCACCACCAACCCTCCACCACCCCACCGCCAATTCAAAGTCACATTGAAACAAAATGAATGTGTTCATTCAAGGTACTTTCCCAGAGAACAAACCACAAACAACTTAGCTGCTTGTCTCTGCACGTGATGAAACACCTTGCAGCCATTGTGATCTAGTACACTTAAAAAGGCACTCTATTTTAGAAACAGCTGGGTAGGCAGCGAGACATCAAAGTCTGCAAGGGGAGTGCGGTTTCATCCTGGGACAGAACGTGAAGAGATCATTTTGTTTAATTAAAGCAAATTAGCTCACCAGAGTTGGCTCATGTCACACATTTTTTATTTCGAATCACAAGTGTAAGGTGGACCGGCTGAACTGAGCAACAACCAATTTTCTGTATGTTTCACCTTACTGTGAAATAAAGACTTACATTTATATGACATTTCTCACAATCATCAGAGGGGCGGGTGATGGACTATTATTGCTAGACTAATCCAGAATATCAGCTAATGTTCTGTGGACCCAAGTTCGAATCCCACCACGACAAATAGTAGAATCTGAATTCAATAAAAAAAGGAATCACAAAGGTAAAAAGACCCTGATGGGAGTTATGTACAGGCCCTCTAGCAATAGTGGGGCAGAAAATAAATCAGGAGATAGAAAAGGCAAATAAAAAAAGCAATATTACAATAATCATGGGAGACTTCAATATCAGGTGGACTGGGAAAAATCAGGTAGGTAGTGGATCCCAAGAAAAGGAATTTGTGAAATGTCTAAGAGATGGTTTTGTGGAGCAGCTTGTGACAGAGCCTACTGGGGAACAGGCTATTCTGGATTTAATGATGTGTAATGAGGCAGACTTGATTAGGGAACTTAAGGTGAAGGAACCCATAGGGAGCAGTGAGCACAATATGATAGAATTTACCCTGCAGTTTGACACGGAGAAGCTGGAATCAGATGTAATGATATTACAATTAAATAAAGGTAACTACAAAGACATGAGGGAGGAGCTGGCCAGAGTTGATTGGAAAAGGAGCCTCGCAGGGAAGACAGTGGAACTGCAATGGCAGTTTTTGGAGAGCTATTCGGGAGGCAGAACAGAAATTCAAGGAGCAGGAAACATGCTAAGGGAAGGATGAGGCATCCATGGCTGACGAAGGAAGTCACGGACAGCATAAAACAAAAAAAAAAGCACACAAAACGGCAAGAATTAGTGGGAAGCCAGAGGATTGGGAAGCTTTTAAAAGCGAGCAGAAGACAACTAAAACAGCAATAAGGGGGTAGAAGATGAAATATGAGTGTAAGCTAGCTAGTAATATAAAAAAAAGGAAGAGTTTTTTTTCCAATATATAAAAGGTAAGAGAGAGGGGCAAAAATAGCCATCGGACCCCTGGAAAATGAGGCTGGAGAAATAATAATAGGAATCAAAGCAATGACAGAGGAACTGAATAGTTACTTTGCATCATGTCTTCATGGTGGAAGACACCATGGAATGCCAGAGCTCCAGGAGAGTCAGGGGGCTCAGGGGAGTGTACTGGCCATCACTAAGGAGAAGGTTCTGGGGAAACTGAAAGGTCTGAAGGTCTAAATTAGCTGGATCGGATGGACTATACCCCAGGATTCTAAAAGACATGGCTGAGGAAATTATGGAGGCATTGGTGTGATCTTTCAGGAATCACTGGAGGCGGGGAGGGTTCTAGAGGACTGGAAAGTAGCAAGTGGAACACCGCTGTTTAAAAAGGGAGACACCAGACGGGAAGTTATAGGCTGGTTAGCTTGACTTCGGACATTGACAAGATTTGAGAGTCCATTATTAAAGATGAGATTGTAGAGTACTTGGAAGTGCATGGTAAAGTAGGACTGAGTCAGCACGGCTTTGTCAAGGGGAGGTCATGTCTGACAAATCTGTTAGAGTTCTTTGAGGAGGTAACAAGGAACTTAGATGAAGGAGAACCAGTGGACTTGATTTATTTAGATTTCCAGAAGGTTTTTGACAAGGTACCACATAGGAGACTTAAATAAGTAAGTGCCCATGGTGTTAAGGGTAAGATCCTGGCATGGGTAGAAGATTGGCTGACTAGCAGAAGGCAGAGAGTGGGAATAAAGGGGTCTTTTTCAGGATGGCAGCCGGTGAATAGTGGTGTGCCTCAGGGGTCAGTATTTGGACCACAACTTTTTACAATATACATTAACGATTTGAAGGAAGGAACTGAAGGCACGATTGCTAAGTTTGCAGATGGTACAAAGATATGTAGAGGTACAGGCAATAATCGAGGAAGTGGGGGGGGGGGGGGGCTGCAGAAGGACTTGGACAGGTTAGAAGATGGGGCGAAGAAATGACAGATGGAATACAATGTGGAAAAGTGTGAGGTTATGCACTTTGAGAGGAGGAATGGATGCATAGGCTATTTTCTAAATGGGGAAATGCTTAGGAAATCAGAAACACAAAGGGACTTGGGAGTCATTGTTTTAGATTCTCTTAAGGTTAACCTACAGGTTCAGTCAGCAGTTAGGAAGGCAAATGCAACGTTAACATTCATGTTGAGAGGGCTAGAATACAACAGCAGGGATGTACATCTGAGGCTGTATAAGGCTCCGGTCAGATCCCATTTGGAATATTGTGAACAGTTTTGGGCCCAATTTCTAAGGGAGAATGTGCTGGCCTTGGAAAGGGTCCAGAGGAGGTTCACAAGAATGATCCCTGGAACAAAGAGCTTGTTGTTTGAGGACCGATTGAGGACTCTGGATCTGTACTCATTGGAGTTTAGAAGGATGAAGGGGGGAAATCTTATTGAAACTTACAAGGCCTGGCTGGAGTAGACATGGAGAGGATGTTTCACTCATATGAAAAACTAGAACCACAGCGCATAACCTCAGGCTAAAGGGACGGTCCTTTAAAACAGAAATGAGGAGGAATTTCTCCAACCAGAGAGTGGTGAAGCTGTGGAACTCTTTACTGCAGAAGGCTATGAAAGTCAGGTCATCAAGTATCTTTAAGACAGAGATACGTTCTTGATTTACAAGGGGATGGGGTTATGGGGAAAAGGCAGGAGAACAGGACGAGAAAAAAAAAATCAGCCATGATTGAATGGCAGAGCAGACTCAATGGGCCGAGTGGCCTAATTCTGCTTCTATGTCCTATGGTGTTATTTGCTTCATTGTTGCTTGTGAGCTAGTTCCTACCAAAGATAGGTAGGGAAGAGAACACAAGGAGATGGCAGACAGATGTAGATAGGTTAAGCGAGTAAGTAAAAATCTGGCAGATGGAGCATAATTTGGGAAAATGTGAACTTGTTCACTTTAGCAGGGAGAATTTAAAAAAGCAGAGTATTACTTAAACAGAGAACAATCACAGAATTCCAAGGTGTAGAGGGATCTGGGTGCTCCAGTATAAGAGCAATAAAAAGTTAGCATGCAGGTACAGCAAGTAATTAAGGCAGCTAATGGAATGCTGTCCTTTGTTACAAGAAGAATTGAACATAAAAGTAAGGATGCTATGATTCTATTATACATGGCACTGGTGAGACCACGTCTCAAACACAGTTTTGATCTCCTTATTTAAGGAAGTACGTAAATGTGTCAGGATGCAGTCATGTCTCACCTCTTGTGGGGGAGTCCAAAACTAGGGGGCACAGTTTTACTATTAAACATTGCCATTTTAGGAACAAGACTAAGAGAAATATTTTCTCCAAGGGTTGTGAGACTCTGGAACTCAGTGTTTTCAGAGTGGAGGTTAATAGATTCTTGTTAGGCAAGGGCATCAAAAGGTTATTTGGGAATGTGGAATTAGACACACAAACAGATCAGCCATGATATTATTGAATGGTGGAGCAGCTGCGAGGAGCTAAATGGCCTACTTCTGCTCATATAGAAACATAGAAGATAGGAGCAGCAGACCACCATTTGGCCCTTCGAGCCTGTTCTACCATTCATCACGATCATGGATGATCATCCAACTCAATAGCCTAATCCTGCTTTCTCCCCATACTTTTTGATCCCATTTACCCCAAGTATCTAGCCGCTCTTCAATGGGTTGGCATCAACAACGTCCTGTGGTAACGAATTCCACAGCTCTTTGGATCTCCAATGTCTCCTCACCTCTGTCCTAAATGGTCTACCCCGGATCCTCAGGCTGTGACCTCTGGTTCTGGGCTCCCCCACCATCGGTAATATCCTCCCTGCACGTACCTTGTCTAGTCCCGTTAGAATTTTTTAAGTCTCTATGAGATCCCCCACTCATTCATCTGAACTCCAGCAAAAACAATCCTAACCTAGTCCATCTCTCCTCATATATCAGTGTGTTCGTATTTTCCAACATTTCATAGTGATTGCAATTCAAAAGTAGTTAAGTTGGTGGTAAAGTGCTTTGGGTTGCCTGAGCTGAGACTGTTGGCTGTGCTTACTGAGCCAAGTGAAAAGTTTTAAATTATTGTAAGCTGGGGTTTGCCATGCTGATCCCTATTCTACTGGGGAAGGAACACATGTGACTGTCAGAAGAGAAGAGAGTGGGGTCTGGCTGAGTTGGCCTGCTGAAATCACGGTTGCTGTTTAGGTTCAAACAAGCCCCAAGGTTCAGTTGAAGAGGATTGCCTGTTGTGTGATATGAGTCAGTACAGCAGGAGAGGGGAAAATAACTGGGAGATTTGAATGAAGCTCTTGGCTTGGCACACTTCAGATAGTTACAATGTAAATAGGGGAAAGAGGATAAATAATTCTGCAATGTTGTTCAAGGCCACAACTGTAAATGCGGATTAATGGATTTTTGGCTTTATTTTTCAACCTTTAACTTCACTGGATCTTTCTTACTTGTGTAGAGATGCTCACAATGCTCACATTCCAAGACTTTAAGAACCATCAAGAGAGCAGCTGGAGCTAGGTCTGACGGCACAGGTATTTGGCTCAATTTAATACTCAGGAGCTGCATCATTTGAATACTCTGGAGTGCTTTTAGAAATCATTTTAGCTTCACAGCCAGTTAGTGACATCGACAACCATAACTCACACAATTGTAACTACCATTTTAACACGTTGCCTCTTACTGCCTGGATACAGGCTGCAAAGCTGTTCAAACAAAAAATGACCTGCCATCTAATGAAATGATTTTGTTTTGGAATAACAAAGGAGTTCTAAAAATAAAGCTGTTTGGTTCAAATCTGAGTTTTTTTTGAGAAGCAAATTGTCATCATGTGTTAATCGCTTTATTTTAAAGACCCCAATGATTTGGATTTAAGATCATGAAGTAGGAGGTTGAGCAATCACAAGTGGACTGTCTTAAAAAAAAGTGGCAATCAGTTGGACTTTAACCTGATGTTGTGAGACTTCTTACTGTTTAAAAAAAAGTAACCAGCTTTGATCCAAGGCAAACGGATGGGAATTTTCTCAATGGTGAGAGATTTAAGAAATGAGGACAACAATTTGGCTAGGTGTACAAATCATGCAATTAAAAAAGATAGTAAAGGAATCAAGATAGTTTCAGGACTATTGGCATTTAATCCAGGGGACTAGAATTCTTCTGTTTCAGCTACACAGGCCCCTTTCAGATTACTGCATCCAGTCCTTGACCCTGCATTCCAGGAAAAATAATATTGATCTTGGAGGAAGTGCAAATTCATCAGAATGGACCTGGAACTTGAGGTGTTGCACAAACTGCCATCACCAGTGGCCCAGTTGGTAACACACTCACCTCTGACTCAGGTTGTGAGCTCAAGTCCCACTCAGCATTTGAGTGGATAAGTGTAGACTGACACTTCAGCATAGTAATCAGGAAGCACAGTGCTGTCAGAGTCGCCATCCTTCAGATAAGAAGCCAGATGAGGAGACACAATGATTAGTATTGCTGCCTCTCAGCACCAGAGACCCGGGTGCAATTCCTTGGGTGACCTTGCAGAGTCTGCAGGTTCTCCCTGTGGCTGCGTGGGTTTCCTTCGGGTGCTTCAACTTCCTCCCACAGTCTAGAAATGTGCTGGTTAGGTGCATTGGACATGATAAATTCTCCTCAGTGTACCCGAACAGCTGCCAGAATGTGGCGACCAGGAGATTTTCACAGAGTTAATGTAATCCAACACGAATAAATAAACACCTACTCTCAAAGATCCTGCAGCAATATTTTGAGGGAGGGCAGGGCAGTTAATCCCAATGTCCAAGACCATAATTATCCTTCAACCAACATCATATAAAGAAGATTCTCTCACCATTTTCATATTGCTGTTTGTGGGAGCTTGCTGTGCACAGGTTGGCTGCTGCATTTCCTGCATCTCAGCAGTGGCTATATTTCAAAGTAGTTCATTGGCTGTAAAACCCTCAAAGGACTTTGAGTTTATTAAAGGCACAAAATAAATTGATGTTTTTTAAATTTTGTTTGCCCTCCTGAGTTTAGAAGGTTAAGGAGTGATCTAACTGAAGATTTTTTTTATTCATTTGTGGGACATGGTGGCCGCTAGCTGGCCAACATTTATTGCCCTGGGGTAGTTGAGAGTCAACCATGCTACTGGGGCTCTGGAGTCACACATAGGCCAGATCAGGTCAGGACAGCAGATTCCCTTCCCTAAAGGACATCAGTGAACCAGATGGGTTTTCCGACAATCGGTAATGGTTTCATGGTCATCAGCAGACTCTTAATTTCAGGTATTTTTTAGTTGAATTCAAATTCCACCATCTGCAGTGGGGGGAATTCAAACCCAGGTCCCCAGAACATTAGCTGAGTTTCTGGATTAATAGTCTAGCAATAATACCACCAGGCCAGTGTCTTCCCTAGTGTTTAAAACACTAACAGAATTCAATAGGTTGGATAGAGAGAGATTACTTCCTTTGGTGGGGAAATCCAGAACAAAATATCATCACAACTTGATTAGAAATAAATAGATAATTTGAACATTATAATTTTTAATGCAGCTCCTAATAGTTTGGATTCCTTTCATGAGAACTCCTGTTGCAAAGGTAGTTAATGAGGATGAGTGTGATTCTACAATTGCACAATTAGTGGCAGGAAAAGGCCATCTTCAACAAATAAAGATTTGCTTGCAAGCAAACCACCACCTGGTTAACTTCCTTTGTTCATATGTTCCAAATTGATTAAACATCAACTGTTTGCTCCATGCAGTTATTTGGAAGTATAGTTCTTTCCATGTTGACTGGATACAACGAACCTTACTGATTATAAAGCAGTGTTCGGAGTTCTGAGGTTGCCACCTGGGAAGTTAAGATTCCTTTTGTCCTTCACTCAACATGTAATAATATCCACGCGGTTTGGGCCATGAGTTTCATTTTCCTTCGTAATGTTAAAGAGCGAGTCTATTTTCACTTAGCACCTTATCTTTGTTCTTTGGCAGGGCACCAAATTATGCACAGCAAGATCCCACAAGCAAATAATCTCATCTAATCCACACGGCATCACCGGTTTCCCCATCATCATGTTTGGGGTCACCATTGACTAGAAGCATGAATAAACCAAGCATATAAAAATCAGGGCTACACCAGAGCAGCAGCTTGGTACACTGATACATAGCTCACCTCCTGATTACTCAGTCTGTCCACCACTACAGGTGGCTCACTACTGTCTGAATGGTTGCAGCTGTAACAATACTTAGGAAGCTCAACAATAAGAAACAACAAATGACCATCTCTAACTCCGCCACAATGGCACACTAAGGATGCACAGTTTGTGCTTTCTCTACCGTCCTGTCACTGCACTGCACCCGCCAGGCTTAAACAAAGTGCCTTACAGCCTCTTAAAGGGGTCAAAAGCATCAGATCCAACTTTTTCTCCATCACACAGCACTTTGGCATAAAGATATGCAGTTGTTCCTTCATTGTCGTTGGGTCAAAACCCTTAAATCCTTTTTCTGACCTAATTCTGGGAGCGTATTGCTGTAAGGATTGCAATAGTTGGATTGCAACAGGAGGCCACCATCATCTTTGCAGGCAAATAAATGTGGCATTGCCAAAGTTGCCCCACATTCAAAGGCCAACAAAAAAATACACACAGCAGATGGATAACCGACTGCCATTTATCAGCTGTGACCAGAATTGTTATTCTTAGTTGACCACCTCAGAGTTCATGGAAGTCTCACTGTTCCAGCCACTGGAACAACTGGATGACAACGTTTTGCTGTTCCAATCACACAAGCAAACCACCACCTGGTTAACTTCCTTTGTTCATATGTTCCAAATCGATTAAACATAAGCTGTTTGCTCCATGCAGTCATTTGGAAGTAAAGTTCTTTCCACGTTGACCGGATACAATGAACCTTACTGATTATAAAGCAGCATTTGGAGGTTTTGGGTTTCCACTTGGGAAGTTAAGATTCCGTTTGTTCTTCACTCAACATGTAATAATATTCACATGGATTGAGATACAAGTTTGTTTTTCCTTCATAATGTTAAAGAGCAAGTCTATTTTCATTTAGCACCTTATCTTTGTTCTTATGGAGGCGAGCAGGGCAGCCAAATTATGCACAGTATGATCCCACAGGCAATCTCACCTCTAATGAATTAAAAACATCTGTGGAACATCCTCGAGAAGCAGAAGATAACTGAAGAGAATACTAAAAAGAGATAAACTTGATAACCCAGTGGAGATTGATCTGAACATAATAAGGGCCAGAACGATCTATTTTCTACACTAAGACAATTAGTTAGACAGCCATCATCCAAACCCAGCAATAATAAGACCTTGGTCTTATCACCAACACCAGCTGTGCCAATAATAAGGTCATATCCGATTCAAGAACAGCTTCTTCCCTGCTGCCATCAGACTTTTGAATGGATCTACCTTTCATCAAGTTGATCTTTCTCTACACCCTAGCTATGACTGTAACATTACATTCTGCATTCTCTCCTTTCCTTCTCTAAGAATGGTGTGCTTTGCCTGTATAGCAGACAAGAAACAATACTTTTCACTGCATACTAATACATGTGACAATACTAAATCAAATCAAAAAGAGTGAACATAACTAGGGTTATGAATCCTAAGAATCACTACAACCAATACTTTGCAAACGTAGAGGGCAAGAGCCTCAATCTCAGCCTACACTATTAATTCTAGAAACTAAGGGTATTTAGAAAGTCATTGATAGGATTTGGGCGTTGCTGGCTAGACCAACATTTATTGTCCATCCCTAACTGCCCTTGAGAAGGTGGTGATGAGCTGCCATCTTGAACTACTGCAGTCCTGAGGTGTAGGTACACCCAAGTGCTGTTTGGGAGGGAGTTCCAGGGTTTTGACCCAGTGACAGTGAAGGAACGGCCAATATATTTCCAAGTCAGGATGGTGAGTGGTTTGGAGGGGAACTTCCAGGTGGCGGTATTGCCATATATCTGCTGCCCTTGCCTTTCTAGGTGGTAGTGGTCACGGATTTGGAAGGTGCTCTATAGGAAGCGCTGGTGAGTTCCTGCAATGTATTTTGTAGATGCTACAAACTGTATTACAGTGCGATGATGGTGGGGACTAAGTGAAGGTGGTGGAAGGGGTGCCAATCAAGTGGGCTGCCTTGCCTTGGATGGTGTCAAGCATTGAGTATTGTTAGAGAACGCACTCATTCAGGCAAGCAAGAATATTCCATCACACTCCAGACTTGTGCCTTGTAGATGGTGGACAGGCTTTGGGGAAGCCAGGAGGCAAGTTGCTCACTGCAAGGCTTCTCACTTTCGACCTGCTCTTGTTGTCACGATATTTATACGACTGGTTCAGTTCAGGTTCTGATCAATGGTAACCCCCAGAGTATCAAAGAATACAAATGGGAGCCATTCATCTGATGATTAGTTGAGCATATTTATTTTGAGGGCAATGATTTGTAATGCTTCACTTTGTTAATAAATCTAATACTAAGTAAGGACTGACTTCTGCTCTCCTTTCCCAGCTGGCCATCTGAAATTTAACATACATGACTTCCAGGAAGCAAGTGTGGCTTACAAGGCAATGAAGTTGTGGATAATCTGCCTTATTCGCCATCCATTCATCAGCATACTTCTATCAATATGGAATGAAGGTGAAAGGACAGAAACTGGATTATAAGAAGCTGGAAGCTTTTAAAAAAAAATTAACCTGCAAAACATTTGCTGTACAATCTGTACTTACAAGGATCCGGTGATGAACGACAATCCGATTATCTCTTGTCTCTCCTTTTGTATAACTTCCAGAGCACCATTACAGATTTCTGTCAACCAAGTTGTTCTCAATACATCCTGCAGTCTTTCCAAACATTCTATCAATAACACCCAGTCAATTACACACAGCACACCACAGAGAGGAGACTCTCTGCTGCCAGCATGTCTGCGTGCTTATAACCACATAATTAATTTCTTGAAACATTCCTGGAGGAACCTCCCCTCATTTACTAGGTCACAGAAGCAAAGCAGAAACCACTTGAAAGAGATCTGCAACACAGCTTGCCTTTACAGAACTGTGAGAAGGTGACTGCACACAAGGTAATTCAAGTCTCCTGGAGCCTTTCATAAGTGCAAAGCTGCACAAACGAGGTGGCTTCACCCAAGAATGCGCACTTTTATTCAAGGGCAATTTAGGTCTGGCAAGCATTAAAAAATTAATTGGGTTATACACTTCAAATAGCGCTGCTCTGGGAATATAGTAACAATTCACATCACAGGTAACAAAGCGGTGCTCCATCATTTACCCTTCTAGACACTGTAAATCTAGGGAGGTGACTGACAGATAATAAAAAAAAGAAAAATTTCAAGCTTGTCACTTAAATCATTTATTGTTGCCTTTCTCACTGGGACGTCATTTGTCAGAATTTTCTATTTCTCCACAGCACAACTGTACCACTCAAGAAATTAGATCCTCCATCACCACTCAATTTATCTTCCGTGTGTGTGTGTGTGTGTGTGTGTGTGTGTGTGGAAAATCGCTTTCAGGGAAAATGCTCTCTCTTGTGTCTCTTTTCTTTAGCTGCAACCATTCACACTACCTTCAAATGATAAATTCATATAATAAAGTTACAATCTAGAAAGATTGAGCGCTGAAATTTCTCATTGAAGCTATATGATTTATTGTGCCAAGGAATACATTTTCTGGTAATCTTGCAGGCTCTTTCTGGAGGTTCAATCAACAACACCACTTACATTTGTAGAGCACCTTTAACGTAACAACATATTTCAAGGCACTTTGCGTGAGAGTTAACAAAATATGACAATGAGGGATCAAAAGCTTGGGGAAAGAGGTGAGTTTGAAAATGTCTCAGGAGGAAAGGCAGAGATGCAGAAAGGTTTATGGAGGGAATGCCAAAGCTTAGGGCCTCGACAGCTGAAACCACAGCTGTTAATCACACCCTTATGAAGAAACAAAAAAAACCTCACAGGCAATAATGTCTTTGCATAGTGAAGTCACTGTTGTAACATAGGAAAATCCAGCAGTAAATCTACACTTACTCTTACAATGTTATAATTGATGCCATTCTATCATGCCCTTTTAATTCAGTCATGGGATTTACGTGTCACTGACTGGGCCAGCATTCATTGCCCATTTCTAATTCCCCTCGAGGTGGTGGTGGCCAGCCGCCTCCTTGAACTTCTGCAGTTCATGTTCAATAGATGCATCCATAGAAGTATCAGGAAGAGAAGATCAGGATTTTGACTCAGCAGTGAAGAACATAGAACATTACAGCACAGTACAGGCCCTTCGGCCCTCGATGTTGCGCCGACCAGTGGAACCAATCTAATGACCCTCTAACCTAAACTATTCCAATGTTATCCATGTGCCTATCCACTGACCATTTGAACGCCCTTAAAGTTGGTGAGTCCACAACTGCTGCAGGCAGGGCATTCCACACCCTTACTACCCTCTGAGTAAAGAATGGAGATACACTTCCAACTTGCAGGTGGTCGTGCTCCCATGCATCTGCTGCCCCTTTCTTCTATGTGGCAGAGGTTATGGTTTTGCAAAGTCCCATCAAGGGAGGCTTGGTAAGTTTGTGCATCTTGTTGATGGTAAAAACTGCAGCCACGCTGTGGAGGCAATGAATGTTTCAGATGTGGACTGGATGTCAATCAAGCTGGCTGCTTTATCCTGGATAGCTCTGAGATTCTTGAGTGTTGTTTTGGCTTTTCTCTGAAATCCTCATTGAAATCTTAGCAAAATTTAAAAAAACCATTGTCTCAAGGGTTTCTTAGCCTGCACTGCCAGTTGGAGAATACCCTTCCCATCTCAACTCTCAGTCGAAGTACTTCATCCCTGACATCATTGAGGTGAACCTACATTGCACAGTCGCTGACCTTTTAATGTCCTTTCTATAAAGCAGTGCTGAAAACTTTACACAGTATTTTTAAACATTGGTTTGTCACAAGTATCTTTATTCTACGGTGCAGTACTACAACATAAAATGGCCCAATTTGTTGCTTAAAGGGCACTTCCGTAACTTACTTTACAATAAAAGTTGGATTTTTTTGGTGTCACCCTTAATTAAAGGTTTTAATCCAAAATTAGAGTTTTTTAAAACCATAAATGAAGAATGGTTTAACTAAGGATCATATCTATTATTTTTCCAAACTGTACCAGTCCCAATAGGAAACAAAGAGTGCAACAAAATATTTCATAGTTTGCAAACATCACTACGCAATGGTTATGTTTCCTGACAGTTAACAGAACACTCAGCTTCCCTCTGCAGTGAACACTGGAGAACCTGGTTTGCCACTTTCATCTATAACTGGTAAACAACTGCAGGCAAGAAATGCTGAGATTCACACATTACGATTCAGTCTGCAAAAACAAACTGCAATTACACAAATACTGCAATCTGTTCTGAAAAGGTGAGTGACGCACTTAAAACAACTGCCTAGTGAGTGATTCTAGTGATGGGCAGCATGGTGGTACAGTGGTTAGCATTGCTGCCTCACAGCGCCAAGGACCCGGGTTCAATTCCCAGCTTGGGTCACTATCTGTGTGGAGTCTGCACGTTCTCCCCTCTTGGCGTGGATTTTCTCCAGGTGCTCCGGTTTCCTCCCACAGTCTGAAAGATGTGCTGGTTAGGTGCATCAGCTGTGCTAAATTCTCCCTCAGTGTATCCAAACAGGTGCCGGAGTATGGCAACTCGGGGTTTTCACAGTAACTTCATCGCAGTGTTAATGTAAGCCCACTTGTGACACTAATAAGTAAGCTTTAAACTTATATTTAAACTTTATTCAGTGATGTTGATTCTACTTGTTGCTACCTGAGCGTTTAACAAGTTATGGAAAAGGAGTGAGCAGTAACTCAAGCTCCCAAAACAATAGACTTGTCATCCATGCCAGCCTTTCTATGATCAATAGCTGGGCTGAAGCAATCTCTGTGGCCATTGGCTACGGAGAAACCACAATTTCCAGCCACAAATTTGACACTTATTCTCTTTCCTGCCAGCAAAATTTTGCTAATATGAACAGCTATAATGGAACTGGCTGGTGGTAAAAGTACATCTATTTATCTAGGCATTACTACAAGTTCCAAGTTCAACCACAATTTATAAAAAAAAACTCAGCTCACAAGGACAAGAAGCAAGCTGGCATTTATCCTCTTCAGACAGTTAGTGTTATCAAAGTCATTAATGAGAAGTTTCACAACACCAGCTTAAAGTCCAACAGGTTTATATGGCATCATGAGCTTTTGAAGTGCTTCTCCTTCATCAGGTGAGATTCTCACCTGATGAAGGAGCAGCGCTCCAAAAGCTCATGATGCCAAATAAACCTGTTGGACTTTAATCTGGTGTTGGGAGACTTCTTACTGTGCCCACCCCAGTCCAACGCCAACATCTCCACATCAAGTCATTAATGGCAGAGGTTATAGAACCAATGCAGCAACTGGGGTTACTAAGTAGTGCCTGGTTCACACAGCACAATCCTCAGTCAACACTGGGCTACTGGTTCACCCAAACAACTTGACAAAATGCAGACAAGAAATCAGAGATCAGCCAGTTATCTCCTGTAGCTTGCACTGAAATCGGAGGCATTCTTCTGTGAATGATTGACTAATTGCAGAGGGCAGACGTTCACTAAAACACTCAGGGATGTGTAACCAGGCACAAGAACAGTGTGTCCAGTTTCACTGCCATTTGTGAAGAATGGAAAATGCACAGACAGGATGCAAAAATTATCTTGGAGCAACTACCAGGTTGCAATTTAAATGTTGGAAAATTTACATTTAGTTCCAGTAGGTCAGAAGCACCAAACCTGCTGCAGTCACGCTTTCTGAGCACAGTCGTTGGCACCTACTCTGTACTTTACTGTCATTCTCCGACTAACTGGTTAGGCCTACACATACTAGGTCATTTTTAGGAAGAGTCGGCTATTCACCTCCTTGGCTTTGAATCATAGAATCCCTACAGGCCAGAAGGTGGCCATTCAGCCCATCAAGCCTATACTAACAACAATCCCACCCAGGCCCTATCCCCGTAACTCCATGTATTTACCCTGCTAGTCCCTCTGACACTAGGGGCAATTTATCATAGCCAATCAACCTAACCCACACATCTTTGCAGTGTGGGAGGAAACTGGAGCACCTGGAGGAAACCCACACAGACACGGGGAGAACATGCAAACTCCACACAAGACAGTGCCCCAAGCCAAGAATCCACCCCGGCCCCTAGCACTGCGAGGTAGCAGTGCCACTGACGCTCAACTATCCCATTACAATATGGCTAATCTGTACCTCAGCTCCATTGGTGAATCACACCACCTCATCCAGAACAGCCATGCTCCATGGATAAGTCCAGGGAATACTGACAGGCATCTGACAGTGTGTGCATATATGTATGTGTGGGAGAGCAGAAGGAGGCAAGACTGGGAAGAAACAGAATCTTCATACAAAACCTTTTGAGATCATCAAGAATATTACATTCCTTCAACATATAGTAGATAAAAATTTTGCTTCAGTATTTACAAATACAAGTTCCTTCAATCTTCTGAACTCACAGTTCTTAGGTTCCGCTCAGGGTTAAACAGAATATTTAGTTTTATCTTAGCAATTATTAACATGAATTAGAGGCAGCACAGAATCATTAAGCAGCAGGTTGTGAGCACCCCCTACTGGCTGACGTAGGAAGGTCTGCAGCAGGGAGAAGACAACTCCAGCACAGGCAACACCATGAAACCAAGAACAAAAGCACCATATCTTCACCCAACCAGCTTAGTTCAGAGCACAAGCATGTCCTGGTCACCACCACTGATAATTCCTTTCCTCTAGCTGCAGAACAATGCAAGGTTACCCATGAAAGAACATCTAAACCACTGAGGCAGGAGTTTGCCCAAATTACAATGTCCGATTCTTGGGTTAGTATTTCTTACTATCATTGTCCAGAAAATAGGAAAAGATCTATTCAAGTTCTCAGACGCATCAAGCTCTTTTTGCAAACAGAATGCATCAGACATCAATTTTTAGATGAAGGATTGAACTCTTCCAGTGACAATTCATGGACTGTTTTGTCCCGTGGGTGCTCAGAACAATGGCACCAAGCTGGAAAACTCAGCATGGCGATGACAGTCTCAAGAAAAGAAACAAGTGGAGGAACTACAGTTGCCTCTGGATCAAAGCTGGGGCAAAACCACCTTGAATGACAGTTCTTTGCTCTTCAGTCTATCCACAGAGTGCTGTTGGAAGTAAATAGTTTCCTGCTGATTTCTCTCACCAGCACCAAGCGCAGGAGTGAGGAATAGTCTTGTAAACATGGTGCCAGAGGGAAGCTGTTGTCTCAGTGACCATTCCAGGATGAAATGTCACCACTTAATGAAGAGGTCAAACTGGAAAACTAGATACAAATTGTTTAATTTTTTTATTTTCAAAGTGTTTTATTGTTGTACTGCTGGTTTAATGTTGGTGCAAAGTGATTTCCATTTTACACAGACAGTAAACTAATGGGTGAATGGAGTCTGGATTTGCCCCTACCCAGGAGTAAAGCTGCGTCCATAACAAAGACACTGGTCACCTCCTCGACTCCACATTCACAGGAGCTGAGTAATTTGCTCATTAGCCCTGCATAATTCTCCATTCACTTGATACTCAAATAAGGGGAATAATAGTCTCTAAAATAAAACAGCTATTTTCTCCAGATTCATTTGTGAGCAAATCTATAGCCATTGCCCTTTGAAGGCCTTTAAGTTTGTCAAACGTACAAAAGCCAAACACATAGCGACACGGTGGCACAGTGGTTAGCACTGTCTCACAGCCTCAGGGACCCGGGTTTGATTCCGGCCTCGGGTTGCTGTCTGTGTGGAGTCTGCATGGGCGTCCTCTAGGTGCTCCAGTTTCCTGCAAAGATGTGTGGGTTAGGTGGATTGCCATGCTAAATTGCCGCTTAGTGTCGGGGGATTAGCAGGGTAAATGTGTGGGGTTACGGGGATAGGGCCTGGGTGGGATTGTGGTTGGTGCAGACTCAATGGACTGAATGGCCTCCTTCTGCACTTCTATATTTCAATTGTTCTTGTCTGGCTGTGGCAGTTCAGATAATGCATTTCATTAGGAAATAATACTCCACTGCCTTGAGCTCAGACAGGTTACCTGTGAACACCTGCTTGTGATCTTTAAACATCTCCCTCTCCCTACTTCCAACCCCACGTCCTTCATTCTCCACCCTCAAACATATTCTTCCCCTCAGCTACTTAAATTGCACAATCTATTTCTATGTCAATGCCTAGATTTTGACTCTGCATTCATCACATTTCCACAGCGACTGATCTGCTGAACCACTTCTCATGTCCACCATTGATGTCCTTGATATTAGTAACCCATTTATTCTCTCACATCCTGAACAATGCCCTCAACATGGTCCACATCCTTGTTGCATCAAGTTCAAGAAATATAAACTTCAGCATATTTGGTGCACATAGTTGCCTTCTATTACTCAGTCCAACTGATTCACACCAAGTGTTCTAGGGTTCATTCTCTTGTGCCTAAGCCACACATTACTCCACAATCATCCTGCAGTGAAGAGATAATCCCACCTTCTTCTCTCTGCTACTAAATGTTTCTTTCAAACCCACCACCACCACCTCCAACCTCGCCTCCAGCAAGTGCAAGGAGCTAAATCTCCTTCAGCTGCCTCTTCTGCTTCCCCCATCTACCCAAACCTCTCCTTTGTTTTGAATCAGTGTCTGTTTTCTCAGCATCCCTTCCTCACCCCAGTGGTCAGTGACATTAAATGACTTGCAAGTATTGGCTCTCTTCCTCTCAAAGCGGCATCATCAAAAAAACATACGTATGATCCCTCTCCAATTTCTAAGTACTTAAATATGCATGTCTCATAGATCAGTGCCCATTTTTCCTGCATCTCCAGATTTGAGTCTTTTCAATCAAATTTTTGTCCTTGCCACAACACTGAGCCAACCCCAACCAAAGTCACAAATGACATCCCTGACTATGACTGTGGGACATTAACTTTCCTCATCCTATCCCCAGCTACTGACAGCTTCCTCCTCCTCCTGGCAATCGCCTCAATCACAATCTTTGTGCACTTTTGATCCCAAACAAGTTTCAAATCTCATTTCCTCTTCATCACAAAGACCATGGGTGGCACACTGGTTAACTCTGCTACCTTCACAGTGCCAGTGAACCGGGCTCGACTCCAGACTCAAGTCACTGTCTGTGCAGTTTCTCCTTGTGTCTGTGTGGGTTTCCTCCAGGTGCTCCAGTTTCCTCCCACAGTCCAAAGATTGCAGGTTAGGTTGATTGGCCATGCTAAGTTGCCCCTTTGTGTCAGGGGGCCTAGTGGGGTAAATACTTGGGGTTACGGGAATAGGGCTTGGATGGGATTGTTTTCGGTGGAATCTAATGTGGAAAACCGCCTGTGTAT
Organism: Carcharhinus amblyrhynchos; assembly: GCF_965287045.1. Taxonomy (NCBI): domain Eukaryota; kingdom Metazoa; phylum Chordata; class Chondrichthyes; order Carcharhiniformes; family Carcharhinidae; genus Carcharhinus; species Carcharhinus amblyrhynchos. The sequence goes on along the minus strand of NC_137355.1, from coordinate 8,010,773 downwards.
GTCTTGTCCACAAAAATCCAACCCGGCCAATTATCACCCCATTGGTCTACTCTTCATCTTTAGCTAAGTGATGGAATAGGCCTTTGACAGTGCTATGAAGTAGCAGTTATTCAGCAATAACCTGCTCACTGATGCTCAGTTTGGGTTCTGTCCGGCTCACTCAGTTCATAACCTCATTAAAGTTTTAGTCCAAAAATGGACAAAAAAGGAGAGTTGAACTCTGGAACTGGGGTGAAAATGACTGCTGGGGGTCAAGCGTCCCAAACATCAAACCTGCATCTGGTCAAGTGTGGCATCAAGGAGCACTAAAAAAAACCGGAGTCAATGGGAATCAAGGAGTAAACACTCTACTGGTTGGAGTCACATCCAGCACAAAGGAAGATGGATTTATTGTTGAGAGATAAATCATCTCAGTCCATGACGCAGGAGTTCCTCAGAGTAGTGTTCTAGGTCTAACCACCTTCAGCTGCTTCATATCTGCCTTCCTTCCATCATAAGATCAGAAATGGGGATGTTTGCAATGACTGCACAATGTTCAGGACCATTCATGACTCCTCAGATATTGAAGCAGTCCATGCCCAAATGCAGCAAGACCTGGATAACATTCAGGCTTAGACAGATAAGCAGGAAGTAACATCCACACAACACAAGTGCCAGACAATGACCATCTCCAAGGCAGAATCTAATCATCAGATGCATGGCAACACCACCACCTATAAGTTCCCCTCCAAGCCACACATCAGCCCGACTTGGAAATATATTGCTGCTCCTTCACTGTTGCTGGGTCAAAATCCTGGAACTCCCTCCCTCACAGCATTCTGGTTGGATCTACACCAGATGGACTGCACAGTCCAAAGATGTATGGATTAGGTTGTAAAGTTGTCCCTTAGTGTCCTAAGATGCTTAGGTGGTGGGTTTGTGGTCAGTGCAGACTTGATGGGCCGAAGGGCCACTTTCTGCACTGTAGGGTTCTATGTTTCTATGAATTCAAAGCGACAGCTTATCCTACCTTCTCAAGGGGCAATTAGGGATGGGAAATAAAATTGCTGAACCAGCCCCCGCCCTCCCCACCAACACACACAAACACACACACACACACACACACACACATCTGGTGAAACACAAACAGAAGCGTGAAGTTATTCCACTGGTTTAGACTGTCAAAAGATGCTGAATATGAACATGGACCGTCACGTCTAAAAGGGGCAATAATGATGTTTTTGGTCAATAAAACAGGCCTTTAAATAGGAAGGAGTAAGTTTGTGTTTTAGTTCACATTTATCATATCACCAGAATGGTCAAAAAAATCTTGTTGCAATGCAAGCAAACACAGCAGCCAATTTACACAAAGCAAGGCCACACAAATAGAAAGTAAGATACATAATCAGATAATTTGTTTTGGTGATACAATTTGAAGGATAAATATTGGTTGGGATTCCTGGAAAATTCCCCTTTCCTTCTTCAAGCAGTGTCCTGGGATCTTTTACATCTATGCAAAGGCCTTGGTTTCATGTCTTATCCAAACGCTGGCACGTGGACAATGCGATACAGAAACATCACTCTAACTTATTTGCTCATGGTTCTACCACAGGATTTGAAGCCATGACTCTGAATCAGAGATGAGAATGCAAATACTCAGCCAAAGCTGACATTCAAATACATAAAATATTCCTCGGGAACACATGATCAACAAAATTTCAATGTTGGGTCTTGATTCTAACTCACTTCATTCCCTCACATGTTCACCATTAGGTTTACCTGTGTCCCAGTTATTTGCTTCAATTTGGATGATGTATTCAAGTTATCTGTACCACAGTGATAACATAAAACTCAAACAAGATTTTACTACGAAATCACTATAGGAATGCAAGTTGCTATTGCTTGTCCAAATTAGATGAGTCTAACGTGTGTGACGACCAGCCAACCATTCCTCCACTATTCTTGTTTATGAAGATTTGAATTCTGTATACGGTCAATCCATTATCTTAAACGCTGCAAAATTATTTGCATATTACTTCATTTGTCATTTTCAAGGACTTGTAATCAAGCTTCCACCAAACAATGGCGTCACAGTGCTCTGTGCTGGTTAGTTTCTACAAAGAATAAGTAAACTAGACTGAAGTACTGAAATAATAAAGATTTGTACTTCTAAACTGTCTTCTCCAACTTTGGGATTTCCCAGAAAACTTTTCAGCCAATGAGCTACTTTCTGCACCCTTTCCTTTTCTTCTCCCCTATGTACACTATGAACGGTATACTTTGTCTGTATTACATGTGAAAAACAATACTTTTCACTGTATCCCAGCACACCTGACAACAATAAATCAAATATTTTCCAGTCATATGCATCAATGTCAAAGTAATGTGTGGATTTGCGCCACTAGTAGAAAAAAAAAGCTACATATAATATTTACGCTTTCAAAGTTACCATTGATATCAGAAGAAGGAAGATTACCATCAACATCTAACATGTTATTCCATGGATTATCAGAAGTAATTAATTCAATTTTTAATTCACCAGAGTGACATTTTAACTCAGCCTCTAGGTTTTAGGTTCAAGACCATAAGCACTACACCATCATTCATGAGAGGCATTTATTCGTTTTTATGGTGTAGTTTCATCACTTAATAGAAGAAAAGTTGAATAGATCGTGAGGGCTCAAGATAACACAAGATTCAATTTGATAAGCTAAAAATAGAAAGAGCTAAAGAGGTTGGCCTTTTAAATTGGTAGAAAATGTGGAAAAGGCGACTTTTTTTTCCCAGCTCATTGAGTGTTTTCTTTACTTAAAGCTGCCGTGAATAACAAGGAAAGCAGCTCAGTCATTTCATCACATCAACAAACAGAATCAGGCAGTGGGAAAGTGTCACTGTGAATTTGGAGAGAAGGTGGCTCTTGCGAACTGGAGGGTGAAGGTCAGAGAGAAAAGTGTCCCAATAAATTCAGTGAATATCGAAGGGGGAAATTACATCTGGGAACTGGTGAAGAGAGAATTCAGGAGGGAGAATGAACGACTGTTGAAATCGTTCTTGTGGAATCTGAGTGAATTTATTCCAGCTACAGTTTTCTTCTGAATTAATGAAGTATATATTTATGAACTGTGAAATAATAAACCAATTGACCATTATTAAAGTAATTGTGTCTCACAATGCATCCACATGTGAACTGGGGAGATGCAGCATTTGGAAGTGTTCACAATTTAATAAGATAACCTCACAAGAAGCTTTGCATTATTTGGAGATCTAGGCTAGCAATCCAGAACTTTTCCCAATAAATGCCCCAGGGTGCTACACTCCTGCTGCAGCAAGGTTGGAGAATCTGGCAGCAAGCCAAATCTCCATTCACTACAGCGGAATGGGAAAAATCCTGCCGGCACGAACAGTGATCACATTCCAGCCCTTTGTGCTTTCAAAGTGTCAAAAATCTTTGGGATCAATCTTCCTTTAACAATCTGACAAAACCAACTGCAGATGAACGACCAGATCACTGACATTAATTAGCCCAAAAGTCCTCTCACTAGCTCTTAATAGCTCACTAATTCTCTAAGCTTCCCATTCTGTTCATCGTCTCTTCCAACTTGCCATTTCCTTTAGTTCATTGCTCCTCTCTCCTCAATTCTCGTGAGGGCTCAGGAAAGGGAGGAAGCAAGTGAGGGAGCAAGCGGCGCTGGAGGTTCAGGGAGAGGATGGAAGGGAAACGGCGAACAGATCTCAGAAAAGACAAGTGCTGGCGTAGCTTCGTCTCCAGGAACTAAAGTTTGGCTGTTAATTCCACCTGATCAAGTGTGTGTAGCTTGGCTTTTATCCATTAATTTCCCATTGTGGGGAAGTCTACCAGTTCTTTGTTTATGAGGTGGAGCAGTAGTAAACCTCATTCAGCCATCAGGTTATGTATAATTCCAATAATCAAATGCATGGCACTTGTTGCACTGTTGTGCGCCCTCGCAGCTTACAAGGAACACATCACAAAATACATTGCACAATCAAAGAAAAACAGAGACAAGCATCTAAAGGATCTGTTACTCTGGAACACAAGTCAGATCATGAAATCCTTGTCAAAAACATGCACCCTCTGCACATACTGTTTTTCAGATATTCGAATTGGGGAGGAACATGTCTGTATTGGCAGCAGTTGCGCTTACCTGTTCACGGTACTGCTCTTGAGAGACACAATCTGTCACATCCACACAGCCCAGCAAACACCCAGTTGGATAGTCCTTGGGAAATTCAATGTCTGAAATGGAAACATTTAAAAGCTGCTTTGAGGAGATTTTGGCATTTTAAAAATATTTCTATTTAAATAATGTAGATGTGAAACATTAGAGGCAGGCAGACTCTGCCAACCATTTAGCAAGCGGGTGTTCTGGGTTAATAAGGACATTTATTACTTCAAGATTCTCAAAATGCCTCATTCAGATCTCTCAGTTTTGTATTTCCAACCAAAGAAGCATCACGGTTTGCCAGCACCTGTGCACATTTCTGGAAATAGACACACGTGCACACACATACTCATTGCTTACGGGCCAATACTTTCTGTAGCCTTGTATTTCACTTACCTCAGCCAGGCTTAGCTTGGGACCTCAATTCAACCTGGCTAACACCCTCCCAAGTCACTAATCCTTCTCTTTCCCACAGCTCTCTGTCTTAACCATCAGTACATCCCAGTTCCCAATGGCAGTGACAGCGAACAACATAAATTAACAAGGTAATAAGCTGAATTTACCACTGCGGGTATGGGTTGAGGTTACCTCTGCGGGTATGGGCTGAAAGAAGGGAGAATTATTATCACGATCTATTACTATTTGATTATGGATGATTATCAGCTGACATGGATGTGGCTGCAAGATGAGCAGTGCTGGGGCTAGAACATGTGAAGGTACATGACCTTGGGAAGGACAGAAAGCTAGGAAAAGATGATCAGGTAGCTCTGCTAATTAAGGATTACATTTGTACAGGGGCGAGGGATGACCTTAGGTATATAGATCAAGATGCAGAATCAGTCTGGGGACAGGCAAGGGGTGAAGTTTTCCAGTTGTGCCCACTCCAAGACAAGAAGTTCCTGCCAACGGTCAATGGACCTTTAGTTGGTCCAGCAAATTGTCTGTGATGATTCCTGAGAGGGTCAGACCAAAAAATCTAGCTCAAGAAATAGCAAAGATAAGAAATTAATTGTGGAAGTAGTTCACAGACCACCCCCCAGCAATAACATAGGACAGAATATATAGGAACAAAGAATATGTGCTTGTAAGAAAGGTATTGCAACAATTATAGGTGATTTTAATCTACACATAGATTGGACCAACTAGATTGGCAAATTGGAAGATGAGGCCATGTAATACATTTGAGACAATTATGCAGAGCAGCACATTCTAAAGCCAGTGAGAGCTCAGGTTATTTGAGACCTGGTAATGTGTAATGAGACAAGATTAATTTACAACTTCATAGTAAAGGAGCCTCTAGGTAGCAGTGATCATAACATGATTGAATTTCGTATTCAGTTTGAAGAGTGAAGGACGAGTATTTTCAACTTAAATAAGGACAATTATAAAGGTACGGAGACAGAGCTGGCTAAAGTGATCTGGGAAAATATGTTAAAGGGTAAGACAGTAGAGAGACAATGGCAGGCACACAAAGAGATATTTCATAATGTTCACCAAAAAATACATTCCAGTAAGAAGGAAAGATTGTGTATGAGAAGGACGCACCATTCATGACTAACAAAGAAGTTAAGGATACTCTCAAATTGAAAGAGAATAGGTATAATTCCATCAAGGTTTGTTGCAGATCAGAAGATTGGAGAGAACCTAAAGCAAATGAGGCAACAATTAGATTATGAGAGAAAGCAGGCTAGAAACATAATAGCAAGACTTGCTACAGGTAACTAAAGAGAAAAAAAAGCACTGATTCCCTTGAAAGAGAGTCTGGGGGATGAATAATGGGAAGTAAGGAAATGGTAGGACTGTTGAATTGATATTTTCTGTCTGTCTTCACCACAGAAGACACAAATAACATCTCAGAATTATTTGGAAATCAAGAGATGAAAGGGAGGGAGGAACTTTTACAATCATCAGGGAAAACGATTAGCACCAAAGATAAGTTCCAAGGACCTGATAATTTATTCGAGGAAGGAGTGTTCAAAGTCAAAATTTATTTACTAGTTCCACAAGTTAGCTTACATTAACACTACAATGAAGCCACTGTGAAAATCCCCTAGTCGCCACACTCCGGAGCCTGTTCAGGTGTATCGAGAGAGAATTTACGTGGCCAATGCACCCAAGCAACATATCTTTGGACTGTGGGAGGAAATCAGAGCACCAGAAGGAAACCCACAAAGACACGGGGAGAACACACAGACTCCGCACCGTGACCCAAGATGGAAATCAAACCTGGGTCCTTGGCACTGTAAGGCAGCAGTGCTAATTATTGTGCTACCCAGTGAGACAAAATGCGACAAACTACAGGCCAGTTAGCCGAACAGTGGTCATAACGAAAATGCTAGCATCAATTGCTGAAGAGGTCATAGCAGGGCACTTAAATCTTAATGCAATCAGACAGAGACAACATGGTTTTGTGAGAGGGAAATAGTATTTGTCTAAATTATTAGAGTTCCTTTAGGTGATGAAAGGCAGTGTGGATAAAGGGGAACCTGTAGACGTGATGTATTTGGATTTCTAAAAGGCATCTGTAAGGTACCACACCAAATGTTACAACACAAACTGAAGAGCCCATGGTGTAGGAGATAACATAGGTGTATGGACGGAGAATTGGTTCACCAACAGAAAGCAGAGAATAGAGATAAAAGGGTTGTTTGAGCTGACAAGCTGTTACTCAATGCTGAGGCCTCAACTACTTATGATATATGTCAATGATTTGGATGAAGGGACTGAATGTACGCTTGCCAGATTTGCTGCTGACACAAACGTGTAGGAGACTAAGTTGTCAAGAGGAAGTAAAGATAGGTTAAGTGAGGGGGCAAAATTTTGGCAAATGGATTATCATGTGTGAAAACGTGAACTTGTCCACAATGACAGGAAAAATAGAAAAGCAGTATACTCCTTAAATGGAGAGAACTCAGCAATGCAGATGGATCTGGGGCCCTGCTGCATGAATCATATTAAGGTTAGTATGCAAATACAGCATGTGATTCAGTAGGCAAGTGAAATGTTGTATTTTAATGACAGGGGAATGGAATATTAAAATATGGATGTTTTGCTGCAGCTGTACAGGAAATAAGTGAAACTGAATCTGCTATACTGTGCTGACCTTTACTCTCCTTACTTGAGAGGAGATGATTGCCTTGGAAGCAGTTCACAGAGCATTCACCGGAGTGATTTTTAGGATGAGGAAAGTTTGAGTTTGCATCCATTAGAGTTGAGAAGAACGAAAGGTGATCTTATTGAAACATATATGACCTTCAGGGGGCTTCAAAGGGTGGATGCTGAGAGGATGTCTCCCCTTGTGGGAGAGACAAAAACTAGGGAACAAAGTTTAAAAATAAGGGATCACCAATTAAGACAAAAAGGAGAATAGTTTTGTTTATCAGAGGTTTGTAAGTCAGTGAAATTCTTTCCCACTGAATATTTCTAAGGTTAAGGTATCAAAGCTTATAGGAATTAGACACGAAAATACAGTTGAAGTCACAGTCAGACTGACCATGATCTTATCAAATGGCGGAGCAGGCTCAAGGGTACCGAATGGGCTATACTCCTGCTCCTCATTTGAATGGTTTGTATGCCTAATTAGCTATGCTCCTTGACAATTCCATCTAGCAGGACTATAATGTCCCAGTCTGTAAAGGAGGGTTCATATTGATGGATCATTTTCAATAAGTTTCCCAGACTCCAGTCAGTATGTGAAATACTATCCAATTATATGTTTTAAATATCAGCTTATTGTGAGGGGCATTTGAAAGAGTGGAACAGGAAAAATTGTGCCTGCTGACAGAAGGGTCAATATCCAGAGGATACAAATCGAAAATAATTGGCAAAATAAGCTTGGAGGCAGAGAGAGAGAGAAAAATGAGGAGAACTTTTGTTTTTAAACATAATGAGTTGTTGTGATCTGGAATACGCAGCCTGAAGCAAATTCATAGCAAGCTTCACGGGGAATTGGATAAATACTTACAAACTGAATAATTTGCAGTGGAAAGAATGGGACAAATTGGATATAGCTTGTTCAAAGACACAAAGGGCCGAATGGCCATATTATTATATGAGCTGTTCAAAAAGAGCAGCTGTTATTTTCACAAATATGCACCACCTAATACTGTAGGCACAGATACTAAAAACAAAACCACTATTGCTCAGTGATTTGGCAAGTTGATCGTTTTAAAAGACATTATCTGCACAAAGAGTTGAACATGTCCTGAGGCCACGAGGCATTGGAGAGGTTGCAGAAACTGCTCCTGGCCCTGCCCAGCATCCAGGTCAGAGGTGAGTGCCTGGGACACACTGCTGGCATACAGAACGTGGGAGTAGGAGATAAACGATATCCGAAAATCACTGCAGTCAGGTGATTTATGGTGGGGTTAAGTTTGAAGGTGGATCAGGCAGGACAACGTGCCAGGCAGCAGTCAGAACGCAACCTCAGAAAGAGTAAAGTACCGTCATCTGAGGAGAAAGAGTTAGTGAAAATCTAAAAATTGTGCCTATGTTGATGCATTTCCTTTGACCTGAAAAGTTCCAACAGCAATGAATTAAATATATTACACACAGGCACAGAATGGATCTAACTGAAAAAAAAATAAGATTCTTCACTGTCAACATACTCATCTGCTAGACCAGTTATCAAGGGATTTAACTTTAGAGTTGTAGAAATTGCAGCAACAATTTGCACACAGACAGATCTCGCTAACAATGTGACAATCGTCAGATTGCCTTTTAAATAATACTGGGTGAGGGATAAATATTGGCCAACATACCAAGGCAAGCTCCCCTGCTGTCCTTCAGAACAGAAAGAAGTCTCACAATACCAGGTTAAAGTCCAACAGGTTTATTTGGTACGGCAAGCTTTCGGGGTCTCGCTCCTTCTTCAGGTGTGTGAGGAATTGCATATATAGACACAAACGGTTGGAATGCGAGTCTTTTGCAAGAAGATCACGCGTATCGACACAGACGTCAAGTTTCTACAAATATGCAAGAAAGTAGACAAAATATCACAAGACTCACATTCCAACCATTTTCTGGTACACTGAGTTTGTGTCTGTATGTGCCCTGTTTATGAATACAACTCCTCACTCATCTGAAGAAGGACTGAGACTCCGAAAGCTTGTGCTGCCAAATAAACCTGTTGGACTTTAAGCTGGTGTTGCGAGACTTCTTACTGTGCTTACCCCAGTCCTACGCCGGCATCTCCACATCTTCAGAACAGAACCAGGGGATCTTCCACATTGACCTGAGAAGCACTAGGGACCTGGGTTCAATTCTGGCCTTGGGTCACTGTCTGTGTGCAGTTTACATATTCTCCCCATGTCTGTGTGGGTTTCCTCCAGGTGCTCCGGCTTCCTTCCACAGTCCAAAGATGTGTGGGTTAGGTGCATTTGCCATGCTAACTTGACCTTAATGTCAGAGGGATTAGCAGGGTAAATATGTGGGGTTCTGGAATAGAGCCTGGGTGGGATTGTGGTTGGTACAAACTCGATGGATCAAATGGCCTCCTTCTGCACTGCAGGGATTCTATGATTCTTCTACGAAGTCGGAGGGAGTTAATGCGCTGTTCAAGAGACAGTGTATCTGAGACTGCAGCACCTCCTCAGCAGTGCAATGTCATGTCGGTCTGGATTTGAAAACAAGTGGCCAACATTTAACTGTGAATTAGCCCACTAAACCTAATCCCCAAATTTGTCAATGTTTGCTGACACAAATCGTGATGGACCAAATTTCCCTCTGGAGCATGGTAACCTTGAATTATTGTTACAACAAATCAGTGAACTAGGTTAAGCTTGTGGAGAATGGTCATTTATCGTTCCACATTACAAGGAGCATCCAAACAAGAGTGACTGGAACTGCTGACAAAACAGAAAAATCCGTGTGTGTGGTTATCTCCTTCAGAAGTCAATTAACTTTGCTGCCATTCCTTATCTATTAAAGCATTTTGCTGCTTAAATAAGACTGTCACTTATAATCTGGATCAAACCCAGTCTTGGAAGAGCTGAGGTGGCAGGAAATGAAATTAAGTCTTTCTCAAGTCCCAACTACACAGCGTTTATTCACCTCTTCCTCTCTATTATTTACCCTCAGATAGACCCGCTGTCTGAGGGTGCAGCATCCCCTCACCCTATTTCTCTACTTGGGTGGATATCATGGTCTTTCAGTATCTGTGTTTTCTATCACCAGTGACCAGGAGCTTATTTGCCTGCAGCACAATAGTGGCTGCAACTAAAATTCACTTCTTTTTTTTAAAGTCATTTGTGGGACATGGGCGTCACTGGCTGGCCTACATTTATTGTAAGAAGTCTCACAACACCAGGTTCAAGTCCAACAGGTTTATTTCGTAGCGAAAGCCACGAGCTTTCAGAGCACTGCTCCTTCGTCAGGTAAATGGGACAAAGGAGCAGCATTCTGAAAGCTAGTGGTTTTTGCTACCAAATAAACCAGTTGGACTTTAACCTGGTGCTGTGAAACTTCTTACTGTGTTTACCCCACATTACAACAGTTATTGTCCATCACTAGTTGTTCCTGACCTGAGTGGCTTGCTAGGCTACTTCAGAGGGGTAGTTGAGAGTCAACCATATTGCTGTAGCTCTGGAGTCACAAATAACTGGGTAAGAAAAGCACTGATGTTCCAAAAATGACATCAGTGAATCAGATAGGTTTTTCCGACAATCGACAATGGTTTCGTGATCATCAGTGCATTCTTAATTCCATATATTTTTCATTGAATTCCACCAACTGCCGTGGCTGGATTCAAACTCAGGTCCTCAGAATATTAGCTGAATTTTCTGATCAATAGCCTAGCGATAATATTACTAGGCTATTGCCTCCCCTGAAGTGGCTATTTAGCACTGCTGCCTCACAGCGCCAGGAACCCGGGTTTGATTCCCAGTTTGGGTCACTGTCTGTGTGGAGTTTGTACATTCTCCCCCTATCTGCGTGGGTTTCCTCCAGTTTCCTCCCACAGTCTGAAAGACATGCTGGTTAGGGGCACTGACCCAAACGGGCACCGGAGTGTGGCAACTCGGGGATTTTCACACTAACTTCATTGCAGTGTTAACGTAAACCTTACTTGTGACTAAAAAATAAACTTTAAAAATTTTACTTCCTTGGCTATAAAGCACCAGAAAGCTAAGGGGCTTTCTCAGAGAGGTGTTTAAAATTAATTTCAAAAAGCCTTTGAAAAGATGCTACGTGATTAGCTTATGGAGTCGGGGGCAAGGAGCAGTTAGCTGGCTGCAGGGAGAAAGCAGAGAGTAGGGGCAAAGGATAACTTTTCAGAAGATGAACAGCGGACTTCCAAAAGCGATCTTAACTGGGACACTAGTGTTCGGAATTCAAATTCCAATTTAGGCTTTGGAATCAAAAATGAAATTTCCAAATTTTCACAGGACACCAAACTGAGTGATAAATTACAAGAAGTCATCAGTGATGTCCACTGTAGTGGATCGGATCTCAAACAATGACGACACAAAGTACAGGAAAGAGAGAGAATCTGGTGAATTAGTACGACGGCAATAATCTCTCCCTCAATGTCAACAAAACGAAGGAGATTGTCATCGACTTGAAGCGTAAAGGAGGACATGCCCCATCTACATCAATGGAGGCAAAGTAGAAAGAGCTTCAAGTTTTTTGGTGTCTAGATCACCAACAATCTGTCCTGGTCCCCCCCATGCAGGCACGATAGTTAAGAAGGCCCACCAACGCCTCTACTTTCTCAGAAGACTAAGGAAATTTGACATGTCAGCTATGACTCTCACCAACTTTTACAAATGCACCATAAAAAGCATTTTTTTCTAGCTGTATCACAAGTTGGTATGACCTCTGCTCTGCCCAAGACAGCAAGAAATTACAAAGGGTCATGAGTAAAGCCCAATCCATCACTTAAACCAGCTTTCCATCCATTGACTCTGTCTACACTTCCTGCTGCCTCGGAAAGGCAACCAGCATAATCAAGGATCCCATGCATCCCAGACATGTTCTCTTCCACCTTCTTCTGTTGGGAAAAAGATGCAAAAGTCTGAGATCACGTACCAACCGAGTCAAGGCAGCAGGAAAGCTGTCCATCAGACTTTTGAATGGATCTACCATATATTAAGTTGATCTTTCTCGACACCCTTGCTATGACTGTTAACACTAAATTCTGCATTCTCTTCTTTCCTTCTTTATGAGCGGTACGCTTTGTCAGTATAGTGTACAACAGTACTGTACTGTAATATGTGACAGTAATAAATCAATCCAAAAACTTCCAGATTGGACTTTGATTTGATTTGATTTGTGGTCACATGTATTAGTAAACAGTGAAGAGTATTGTTCCTTGCACGCTATACTGACAAAGCATAACATTCATACAGAAGGAAAGGAGAGAGTGGAGAATATAGTATTAACAGTCATAGCTAGGGTGTAGAGAAAGAACAGCTCAGCGCGAGGTAGGTCCATTCGAAAGTCTGATGGCAGCAGGGAAGAAACTGTTCTTGAATCGGTTGGTACTTGATCTTGGATTTTTGTATCCTTTTCCCAACGGAAAAAGTGGAAGAGAGTATGTCCAGGACGCATGGGGTCTTTGATTATACTGGCTGCTTCTGAGGCAGCGGGAAGTGTAGACAGAGTCAATGGGTAGAAGGCTGCTTTGTATTACGGACTGGGCTTCATTCACGACCTTTTGTAGTTTTTTGCAGTCTTGCAACCAGAAAGAATGTTTTCTATGTATAATTGGACATAAGAGGCAAATGAATTTCAGCATTCAACAGGTGACATATTTTCTAAACAAAAATAGGAAGATCGCAAATTATGAGGAAAAGAAGAATCTGACTGGGATAAATCACAAAGTAGCAGCACAGGTTCATAAAGTCACAAAAAAGAACACATCTGATTATAAACTGCCTTTAACAAAATAAAATGTCCCAAAACACTTCACAGAATTGTTAGCAAACCAAGTCACAAAGAAATATTAAGACAGGTGACCAAAACTTTAGTCAAAGAACTAGGTTGTAAGCAGCATTTTAAAGGAGGAAACATGAGTGGTAGACAGAATTAGGCACAGATTTCCAGAGCATTGGGCCTTGGCAACTCAAGGCATGGCTGTTGACAGTGGAACTAAAAAACGCGCAGAGGACTTGCCAGGGCTGGAGTGTTTCAGCTATGAGTTTAAAGTTTATTTATCAGTGTCACAAGTAGACTTGCATTAACACTGCAATTAAGTTACTGTGAAAATCCTCTAGTCGCCACATTCCGGCACCAGTTCGGATACACTGAGGGAGAATTTAGCACGGCCAATGCACCTAACCAGCACGTCTTTTGGACTGTGGGAGGAAACCAGAAAACCTGGAGTAAACCCACGCAGACAGAAGAGGCTGGATTAAGCAAGGATTGCTTTCCTTTGGGCAGAAAAGACTGAGGGGGGAAATTTATTAAAGCATACAGAAGTATGAGGGATATAGATAGGAAGACACTGTCCCTTAGGAGAGTGGTCAATATCCAGAGATCAGAAATTTAAGGCAAAGGGATTTAGAGGCAATTTGAGGAAAAACCTTTTCACTCAGAGCTGGTGGGCAGCATGGTGGCACACTGGTTAGCTCTGCTACCTCAGTGCCAGGGACCCAGTTCAATTCTGGCCTTGGGTCACTGTCCATGTGGACTTTGCATATTCTCCCCATGTCTGCATGAGTTTCCTCTAGGTGCTCAGGTTTCCTCCCACAGTCAAAAGATGTGTGGGTTAGGTTGACTGGCCATGCTAAATTGACTCTAGTGTCAGGGGGACTAGCAGAGTAAATATGTGAGGTTATAGGAATAGGGTCTGGGTGGGATTGTGGTCAGTGCAGGTTCGATGGGCCAAATGGCGTCCTTCTGCACTATAGGATTGGTATGGTGAAGATCTGGAATTCGCTGCCTGAAAAAGGTAAGGGAGGCTGGAATCCTCAACATTTGAGAAGCATTTAGATGAGCACTTGAAACACCATGGCATACAAGGCTACAGACCAAGTGCTGGAAAATAGGATTAGGATAGATTGGTGCTTGATAGCCGGCACAGACACGATGGACAGAAGGGCCTATTCTTGAGCTGTAAAACTCTCTGACTCAAAGATTAAAACAGCTATGCTCAAGAGACCAGAATTTTGGGGGTGAAGATATCTCAAAAAGTTGAGGGTTGGAGGAGATTACAGAGATAGGGAAGGGTGGGACACGGCAACAGAAATTCGAAAGCAAAGATAAGAATTTTAAATGGAGGTGTTGCTTCATCAGGAGCCAATGTAGATCAGTACACATGGAGAGACTTGGTGAATGGGGCTTGCTGCAAGTTAAGACACAAAACACAAGGATTTATTTCTAGTGGGGATGAAATAGAAAAGTAAAGAGGTTTGTTAAACCTCTGTCAAACTTTGGTTGGACAATATCTGTGCAGAACTCTGCAGTCAGCATTACAAAATGGATATAAAGTCACAGGAAAGAGTTAAAAAAGCCAGTAATCTACATCAACTAGCTGGGTTTAACTCAAGGGTCAATTGACATTGGTTGGCTTACGCTGACCTTTTATTCCATCGCTCATTTTGTTTTGAAATTCAGCTTTTAAAGGCAGGTGCCTGTTTTGGGTAGAGAACGGAACGTGTCCCCCAGCTAATTAGCACCCAAAATCTCAGTCCAGATGCCAGAACTGCGAGGTTCGACTCATCAGAGTTTTAAAAGGTCTCTTGAAAAAGAGAGGCTGTGTGGTGGCCGAAAAAGAATCTTCAAAATTATGAAAGGTTTAATAGAGCAAACATCAGAGATTTTACACTTGTGGGAAAAAGCAATCTAGAGGCTATCAACTTGGTTGACTATGCAGTCTTTGCACATTTGTCCTGTGACTGCGCGGGTTGATTCTTCAAAAGGAACTCTCCAAAATGCAACTAATGAAAATACAACAAAACTCACTCCAATTTATAATCAAAGAAAGGATTTAATAAAGAAACATCATTACTCCACCCTGGGCCACCTCAAGCTCCCCACAGTTCTATACGGTTTCTTTTTTTATAGTGAATCAGCTGGTCAGCTGATTGTTGCATCACTCTGTAATTGGTTCCATGGTTTACTGTGTCAGCTGACCCTTACATCTTGTTCCATTGGTCACACTACATCCAAAAAAAAGTTGTCACTGGTTACATTCTAACATGGGTGCTCCAGTTTCCTCCTACAGTCAGTCTGCGCAGGGAAGCTGTACAGGTTAAGTGGATTGGCCAGGCTAAATTGGCCCTTTAGTGTCCAAAAATGTGTAGGTTAGATGGATTAACCATGGGAAATGTGTGTGGTTAGAATAGTAAAAAGTCTGACAACACCAGGTTTTAGTCCAACCGATTTATTTGATAATACAAGCTTTCGAGGGGACTGCCTCTTCGTCAGGAACTAAAACCTGGTGTTGTCAGACTTTTTACTGTGTTTACGCCAGTCCAACGCCGGCATTCCCACATCATGGTTAGAATAGGGCAGGGATGGGTGGAATACTCTTGATGTGGGGATGCTGGTGTTGGACTGGGGTAAACACAGTAAGAAGTCTCAAAACACCAGGTTAAAGTCCAACAGGTTTATTTGGTACCAAACGCCACTAGCTTTCGGGGCTTTTCCCCTTCATCACCTGATGAAAAAGGGGAAAAGCCCTGAAAGCTAGTGGCATTTGATACCAAATAAACCTGTTGGACTTTAACCTGGTGTTGTGAGACTTCTTACTGGAATATTCTTGTCAGAGTCAATGCAGACTCAATGAGCTGAACAGCCTCTTCTGCACTGTAGGGATTCTATGGTAATGTAAGATAGTAAAGAATAAATTAAATAGCGAATCCAAATTAAACCTGTACCCAGAAGAGAATGTGAAACCTAGTTTCACAGGCAACATCTGAGGCAAATAATATTAAAGTGGAAGCTTGATAAGCCTATGGAGGGCAAAGGAATAGAGGATTGTATTTAAATTGAGATGAGGAAGAATCTCAGGTGGTGTATACTTCATGGATTAGTGGGCTCAAACACCTGTTTCTGAGTTGTATATTCCATGTTTGTGATAGGTAATGATAAGGGAACTGGATAGGGACATAAAGAAACAACTTCCTCTATTGAAACAGCTCAGCCCAAGGAGGGTTGACCTTAAAGTCGGAGCAAGGTCATTAAGAAGGATGTTTTCCTCCCACACAGAAGAACAGTGGAATTTGGAGCTTGCCTCCCCAATAGACTATGAAAGACAAGTTAAAAGAGACATTTTCAAGACTGAGTTTGATTGATAGATACAGCTCTGCTGCCTTCCCAGTTGTTCCAAGAAATTCTCAGCAAATCATCACAGCAACTTGCAGTACATTTAGCATAACAGAAAAATTATCTGACAAAAATAGACACAAACAAGGAAAGTCAGGGTTTAAGCAGCTTCTTAAAGTAAGTTTAAGTTTATTTGTCAGTGTCACAAATAGGGGCTTACATTAACACTGCAATGAAGTTATGTGAAAATCCCCTAGTTGCCACACTCCGGTGCCTGTTCAGGTACACGGAGGAAGAATTTAGCAAGGCCAATGCACCTAACCAGCACGTCTTTCGGACTGTGGGAGGAAATTGGAGCACCCAGAGGAAACCCACGCAGACACGGGGAGAACATGCAGACTCCACATGGACAGTGACCCGAGGCAGGAATTGAACCCGGGTCCCTGGCACTGTGAGGCAGCAGTGCTAACCACTGTGCTACCATGCCATCCCAGTTGATGTTGAGGTTGAGTGAGTTCAAGGAGAGAATTTCAGAGCTCAAGGCTTTTACACAGCTGAGAGCCTGGCCATTGTTGCTGTGGTGAAGGAAGAGGCTAGAATTGGAGAAATTCAAAGTTCTCAGTGGATTGAGAGGATGGAGGTGGTCACAGAGATTGGGAAGTGCATGGCCACGGAGGTTCTTGAATATGTGGGAGAGAATTTTAAAAAGGAGGCATTGCAGGAGCCATGTCGGTCAATGAGCACATTGCGTATTCCACCTGGACTGATGTTTAACGTTTAATACATTGGGGCATTTAACGTTTTTTCAAAACTCATTTCATGGGATGAGGGCATTTGTTGCCTCTGCTTAATTGCCCTGAGTGATTTGCTAGGCCATTTCAAACGCTGGTTAAAGAGTCACATGTAGGCTAGACTGGGAAAGGATGTCAGATTTCCATCCCGAACGGGGCACAGTGACTCAGATGGATTTTTAGTAATCGATGCAAGTTAATGACACTATTTTTATGTCCAGGTTTCATTGCCTGAATTTAAATTCCAGCTGCAGTGGTGGGATTGAACTGGGATTCCCAGAGCATTAACCTGGATTACTAGTCAAGTGGCATGACCACTATGCCATCATCTCAATCTAGCACTCTACCAAAAACAATTAGCTTTAAAAACTGAATTTCAAAATAGAATAAGATCCAGAATACAAAGGTTAATGTAGCCAATGTTAAAAATCTTCAGATGAATCTAGAGATTAAAGCCAGCCATTTAAATTAGATTACCCAATAACTCGAAGCGAGTATTCCAATATCACTATTGTTGATTGGCTGGACCTATTTTGAAGCAAAGTAGAGTTCTGGAGTGATTTACCTCTGCCATACATTGCCCTGTACGTCCCTTCGATCTCAGTTATTTCCTGTGGCGATGGTGTTTTGGCAGCAGCTGCAATCCATAGCCTGCCTCGGTGCGACGTGTACCAGGTCCTGCCCTCTGTCCTAGGAACACAAGGCAAAAAGGACATTAAAAACGTACAAGTTCCACACAAAATACTATGGTTATGTATCTTTAGGCAGGAATACTCCACATACAACCATTCGACCATGGGCTTTCTGCAAAATGTATGAAGAAAAATATAATGAAAAATTTGATTTAAGTCCAAATGTTAACTCTGTTTCTCTCTCAACAGATGCTGCCAGACCTGCCACATTTTTCCAGCACTTCGATTTTTATCCCATCTTTTTCTAGTCGTTTCATGTAACTGAAGTCCGTCATCCCTGTTTCATTCTAGTAAGCCTCCTCTGCATATAAATATGCTGATTAACAGTTACATCAGGCGATTCCTCCTTTAATTTTCCTATTTCTACTCTCTGCACAAAACAAAGCTGCAAACACAAAGAGGATAAAGGAAAAGAAAGGAAGCTTATACCGAGGGCTTAATACTCAGAAAACCCAGAGGCGTATGAAAAATTTAAGGGTACATTATAAAGGTAATTAGGAAAGCAAAGTTGGTGCGGCATGGTGGCACAGCAATTCGCACTGCTGCATCACAACATCAGGGACCCAGGTTCAGTTCCCGGCTTGGGTCACTGTCTGTGTGGAGACTGCACGTTCTCGCCGTGTCTGCGTGGGTTTCCTCCAGCAGTCTGAAAGACATTAGATGCATTGATCCAAACAGCAGCAGAGTGTGGTGATTCGGGGAATTTCACAGTAACTTCATCCCATCGTTAATGTAAGTCTTACTTGTGACTAATAAATAAACTTTTTAACTTTAAGAGATAACATGAAAAAAAACACTGGCAACTAAAATCAAGCAAGACCCAAAAGATTTTCAATAAATATAAAAAGAGCAAATAGGTAACTAAAGAAAGAACAGGCTTATTAGGGACTAAAAGGGTAACTTGTTTGTGGAGGCAAAGGATATGGCAAGTATATGCCTTGTTGCTCACCTTATCTACCTATCCGGCCACTTTCAGGGATCAGTGCCCGAGGTTCCTCTGGTCATCTGCACGTCTCAGTTACGCCACCGATTTATTTTATATTCCTTTGTGTGCAGTTCTAGTCATTGCAATATTGAAAAGTTGTGACTGGACGAGAGAGAAGATATGAAAATGTTGCCTGGATTGGAAAATTTTAGTTATGAGGAAATATTGGATAGGCTGTGGTTTCTTTGAAACAGAGGAGGATGAAGGAAACTGAATGGTTGTTAATGAATATATTGTGTCTGTTTTCACAAAAGAGAGGGACAATATAGACATTGCAATCAGGGAGGAAGAGTATGAAACATTACATAGAATTAACATAGTGAGAGAGGAAGATAATGGGTTTAACATCTTTGAACATGGATAAATCCCTGGGCCCAGATGAAGCATACCCTAGGCTGGTAAGGGAAAAAAAAGAGGAGAAATATTGGATGCTCTGATTTTCATTTTCCAGTCCTTTTTGGTTACTGGTATGGTGCCAAAGGATTGGAGGAGAGCTAACCTTTTGCCATTGTTTTAAAAAGAAGAAAAGATAGACCAAGTAATTACAGGCTAAACACCCTCACATCAGCAGTGGGAAGTGTTTTGAGTGACTGGATAAATCTTCACTTAGAAAGACATGGATTAATCAAAAATCAACGCGGATTTGTTAAGGGAAGGTTGTCTCTAACTAAATTCTGATAAAATTTTTTGAGAAAGTAATAAGGTCAAAGATGGCAGTGCACATGGTGGAGTCTGTACGGATTTTAGTATTATTATAAATTCCCACATGGTCCTGAAAGTAATAGCCCATGGAATCCAAGGCAAAGTAGCAATTTAGATCCAAAATTGATTCAGAGGCAGTAAGAATATAATGGGTGATGGATGTTAATGTGACTGGAAGGTTGTTTCCAATGAGGTTCCACAGGCCTCAGTACTAGGACTCTTGCTATTTGGAATATATACCAACAATTTGGTCTTGAGTATAAGGGGATGATTAAAAATTTGCAGGCGATACAAAAATCGACTGGATGGTTGACGATGAAGAAGGAAACAGTAGACTGCAGGAAGATATCAATGGACTAGTCAAGTGGGCGGAACAGGAGCAAATGGAGTGTGAGGTAATGCAGTTGGAGCAGGCTAATAAGGCAAATGAATATAAATTAAACAGTAGCATAACTGAGAAGTGTAGATGAACAGAGGGACCTGGGCCCAGATCCCTGAAAGTGGCTGGATAGGTAGATAAGGTGATCAAGAAGGCATATACTTAACCCAGGTACAGACCATAAGAGCTTGGAGGTTATACTGAAACTGCTCAAACAGTGTAAAACAATAAACTGTCCAAAGATGTACAGATTAGGGGTAATTAGCCATGGTAAATGTGTGGATTACAGGGATATGACAGAGAGGACCAGGTAAAATACTGTCAGTGAGTCAGTACAGACCTGATGGGCTAAATGGCCTCTTCTGCACTGTAGGGCTTCTATGATGATTCTATGATGGGAATCAGAAACTCACTGTTTGGAAAGATGGTAGAGACATTGGATATGAAGTTGAGCTGTATTAACCTACAAAACTAAGGACCAAGAGCTGGAAAACAGCATTAGGCTGGATGGGTTACTTGTTGGCCAACAGGGACATGATCAGACAAATAGCCTCATCCTTGCTGTCAATTTCTGATTTTTACAGTGTGTAAATAAGAGAATGGTGATGTAAATGAGCATTTGGCTTGATGTTTTTCGTTACAGTTGCTCTGGGCCAGGTCCAGGCCCAATGCACTCCATCAACTGGAGGAAGCAATGCAATGACAGACTTGGAATGGAGGGTCACATGTAAAGGAGACTGAGTCCATCCAAATGAAAATGGCCCCAACAATTGGCAGTCTGTTTGTGGCTATTGGATTACACAGAAAGGCACACTACAATGGAATAAATGCCGATGCTGAAATCTGAAACAAAAACAGAAAATGCTGGAAAATCTCAACAGAACTGATGGCATCTGTAGAGAGAATAGAGCCAAGTTTCCAGTCAGGATGACCCTTCATCAGAGCTAAAAACAAAGAAAACCAGATAAGATTTACACTATGGAGGATGGGATGGGACTATAATGGAAGAAAAGGAATGTAAATGGTGATGATAAAGGCTGAGAAAGATGTTAAAAGCATCCATTATGTTTTCAGAATGTGTGAATAGCCGAACAAAAGTAGAGATTGTTAAGTGACGACCCGAGCAATGTGGCAGTTGGCCCAGGATGGAAGGGGGTGGCTGTTTTGGATTCAAGATGAGGAACAAGATTTCAGAAGTGGGAAAAAAAAGAATAAAATTAATAAAAATGAGAAGAAAAGATGAAATGAAATAAAATAAATGGAAATTGGGTGAAGGTGGGGAGGACGGTTCATGCTTTGAAGTTGTTGAACTCAATGTTCAGCCCAGAAGGCTGTAAAGTGCCCAATCGGAAGATGAGGTGCTGTTCCTCCAGTTTGTGTTGGGGTTCACTAGAACATTGCAAAAAGCCAAGGACGAACATGTGGACAGGAGAGCACGGTGGGGTGTTGAAGTGGCAAGTGACAGAAAGGTCAGGGTCCCACTTGTGGACAGGCCAAAGGTGTTCCGCAAAGCGGTTACCCAGTCTGCATTTGGTTTCTCCAATGTGGAGTAGACTGCATTGGGAGCAGCAAGTACAATCAACTAGATTAAAGAAGTTGTACATGAGGCTTCACCTGAAGAGAGTGTTTGGGACCTGGGCTGGTGAGATGGTTAAGGGGCAGATGTTGCACTTTCTACGCTTGCATGGGAAAGTGCCGTAGGCAGGGAGTGAGGTGTGATGGAGGAGTGGACCAGGTTGGCTTGGAGAAAATGGTCCCTGCAGAATGCTGACAGGGAAAGTGAGGGGAGTAGTGGCATCACGTTGGGGGAAATGGGGGAGGATAATCCTGACTACGATGGAAGTAGTCTTGCCTTTTGAGAGTTTACAAAATCCCACTGAATTTAAAACCTTCTTTTCATAATCACTAAGTCGCAATGTCAACATCATGTTTGAAGTTTCATCGAATATTCGCATCTTGTGAAGTGCATCAGATGCTATTTACCTCTTGATGCCTCTTACAAGTAGTGAAGCCCAGGGCTGGTGCATACTGAGACACATCCCATCATCAGATATCTCCAATAGCTCTCGGTCCTGGATGCGCAAACGGTCCCTCTGAGAGGCTGCATCGCTGACTCTGCCCTGCGAGCGACTGCTGCCCCCTCTCCTATGGGTACCTGAACCAGTCGGTTCCACATACTGCAGAGATAGCATAAGGTTTGAGCATTAATCTGTACTCCAGACAGAGAAAGACACAAAAACAAAGATAGGGACATGAAGTTCCACAAAAGTATTGAGAAATCACAGCAAGGAAGGAGACCACTCTCCACATCAATGGCCCAATTTTCAAATATTTCTTCAATTCCCATTTCTGTTTTTAACTCATTCACAAAGTTTGGATACTGCTGGTAAATTACCACCATCACCTTGGGAAGGTGATAGTTATGTATAACGGAGTGGCTTGCTAGGCCATTTCAGAGGGCAATTCAGAATCAATCGCATTGCTGCGGGTCTGGTGTCATACACTGGCAACTGGGTAAGGATGGCAGATTTCCAATTCTAAAAGACTTCATTGAACCAGTTGGGTTTGTGCGGCCATTTGGTAGTTTCTTGTTCACTATCAATGACATTCATTTTAAATTAATTCTTTTCCATTTAAGTCAATTGAATTTACATTTTCATGATGTTATCTAAATTCATAACCCAGAGGCCTGGACTAAAAATCTGGTGACACTAGTCCAGAAACATATAACGTAAGCCCTATGATGCTACTGTACCTAAGTGTAAAATGACATTTGTCTCCATTACCATTTGTGATAAAAGCATTCCACACACAGCATGGAAATAATTATTCCAGCTTCCTATGGTTCCCCCCGGAATAATCCAAGCCAACATCCCAGATTAAAACTTCACCAACGAACAGGAAGAATCTTTCACTGTCTAGAGGTAACACTGTGGCACAGTGGTTAGCACTGCTGCCTCACAGCACCTGTGACTTGGGTTCGATTCCCGGCTTAGGTCACTATCTGAGCAGAGTCTGCACATTTGCCCGGTGTCTGTGTGGGTTTCCTCCGGGTGCTCTGGTTTTCTCCCAGTCCAAAGATATGCAGTTAGATGGACTGGCCATGCTAAATTGCCCCTTGGTGTCGGGGGGATTAGCGGAGTAAATGAATGGGGTTATGGGGATAGGGCCTGGGTGGGATTGTGGTCAGTGCAGACTCAAATGGGCCGAATGGCCTCTTTCTGCACTGTAGGGATTCTATCATTGTATGATTCTACCCTCACAAACAGTTTCATCATTTTAGGCACCCCCATTCGAGCTTATCCTCCTTTTAAGGAGTATTCTGTATTTCCCCCATGTCTTCTTCCATTAATTACAACCTCTAGTTCTTATGTTTCTGATGAACCTTGGCTTTGCCCTTCCAATTGTCTTAAAGGCTTTCTTACAATAGTGTACCCAGTGCTGTAACTACAGCCTAGCTACTGCCTTGAGCGGATTCTGCATTATTTCCAAACTTCCATATTCAATGCACCCAAAATGAATGTTGTCTTTGCAACCGCTTCTACCTTCCCTCTCACTTTTGACGCACACCACCTATCTCCACTGTGCCAATGATTATCAGGTTGTGCAGGGATTTCAGATGAGAATTACTAGATGCCTTCCAGGCTCGAGGAATTTCTGTTATGTAGGTAGACTGGAGAAGCCAGAGTTATTTTCCTCAGAACATAGAAGACTCAGAGGAGATTAGATGGAAGAGATTAAAATGACGAGAGGTTGAGATAAAGCAAATTAAGAAAAATTGTTCCCAGTAGTTGCAGGATCAATGGCCAGAGCGCAACAAAAATAGAAAATGCTGGAAAATCTCAGACAGCATCTGTGCAGAGAGAGTAGAACCAACGTTTCGAGGCAGAATGGCCAATGATCAGAGAGATGTCCCAGATTTAAGCTGATTGGCAAAAGAGCCACATGTGACATGAGGAAAAATGTTTTTAAGTCAACAATGGATCGGATTTGGAAGGCATTGCCTAATGGGGCTGTGGGTGCAGATTCAGTAATAGTTTCCCAAAGGGAACTGGGTAGATATCTATATGAGTAAAGAAAATTCCATCAGACATGGGAGACGAGCAGAAGGGAAGGGTGCGATAAATGGATTCCTCTTTGAAAGTGTCAGTACAGATTCAAATTGCCTCCTTTTGTGTTGTACTATTCTGTGACTTTCTTCACTCCACCCTGATGAGAATCTTCCTTATCCTTATCAAAAGATAAAGCATTGTTTGCTCATGCAAGGAATGAATTTGTAGGGCAATGGGGAAACAACAGGATTAGTGGAAAGAGCCAGCATAGCCAAACAGCCCCTTAGGTGTGGTATCACTTGATCATCTTAATCTGTTCAGCCAGATTCACAGGTTTAAATTTGTTCCAGCAAAGACAAAATGCACCATTTTACTATATTGCTGCAGATAATATTTACAATCACGTGTGGAATCTCCAAACACAAGAATAACTGAAGTATCCCTCAGTTCTTACATTGGTTTCATGACCTATTGTCGTTCAAGTAGCAATGCTGCCTCTTACCACAGAATAATACTTGCCAGAGATGGTCATTTTAGATGTCCGATACATTGAGCAAGACTAATCATTCAGTTGGACTTGGGTAGTTAATACTTACAATGGGAGGAGATTGAATCATGCTGGGGTTGACCAATTCCCCTAACTGTTGCTGCTGCTTGTTCCATTCAGCCTGCGTGCCAGAAGCGTTGTTCTGTGAACTAGCCTTCATTTCTTGTACAAGGTCATCCAGTCTGTTTTAAAAGCAAAGCATAAATATGACACAAGTGACCCTGGTATCCAAAGGACAAGAACACCAAATATGTCAGGAATGGGCGATGGATATAGTTCAGCAACACTTGAGCACACTCCATAGTAATACCTGGTCTTGGATCAGATATGATGTGGAGATGCCAGTGTTGGATTGGGGTGGGCGCAGTAAGAAGTCTCACAACACCAGATTAAAGTCCAACAGGTTTATTTGGAATCACGAGCTTTCAGAACGCTGCTCCTTCATCAGGTGAGTCACTGACTTGATGAAGGAGCAGCGTTCTGAAAGCTCATGATTCCAAATAAACCTGTTGGATTTTAACCTGGTGTTGTGAGACTTCTTATTGAATCATTTAGGAAGCAGGAAGTGCTACAACTTCACTCTGGAAAGCATGCACCATCAGCCACAGTGGGTCAGGAAAGTAACTTTCCCCGCGCATTCACAACAGATACTGCAACCTCATGGTAATTAAATCTCATCCTGCAATTTCCAGTCAGTGCTGCTGACATGAGCAGCAGTATTTCAAGATAAAGTGAGGCAGAACCGCAGGCATTGGAGTTGTCAATACCCAGTTAAAGAAGATACATTGTTTTTGCATCACTGTCCAGGGAGGCATATATAAACCCTGCCCACAGCTTCTGGGGTGCTGGTCCAATGGAGCACAGTAAGGACAATCTAGATGCCAGAAACTACAGGGGAGGGGCACAGGAATGGGACTAAATGGATAGTTCTTCCACAGAGACACGACATGCATGGTAGACAAATGGCCTCTTTCAGTGCTGTGTGATTCCGTGGAAATAAAATCACAACCCGTGCCGTCTCACTGATACTCCAATGATGCAGAATCAATTCTGAAACACAAAAGAGTAAATTCCACTGCACTGCCATCCCAAGGGCCCATTACAGAAGGAGCTTGTCAATATATACTCATAGTGCAAGTTTGTGTGCTCATTCATTGCTCACCCTGAAGGAATGATGCCTGCTGTAAAAGAGAATTAAAGGTAATTGCACCTCAAACCATCACAATCTAAAATTAAGTATCCCAGACCATCAGTCATTTCAAATCAATATATACTCCGAATGCTATTATGGTATCTCTGTAAATTGTCTCGAAACCACATCACCTTATAACAACTGCTGCACTAATGACCCAAGAATTACAGTAGAGGTTAAAAACTACATCACTGTCAGTTCAAAGCACTCCCCATCCTTTTTGTTGAAAAAGTAAGTAATCTCCTACCATGAAAGGGACATCTATCTTCGATCTCCCTCTTATGGATTTTATGTAGCAATCCAAAAAGCAGCTAAAATGCCCGGTTAAAGCAACTGAGCTGTGGATGAATCTGGAAATTAATCAATCAAGTGGCCCATCATGCTGTTCTATTGTTCTACATACAACCTTTAACGTGCTGACTTAACTTGTTCATTTATTGCTCGTACAGCTGCAATTTCAACACATTATATACGGGGCTAACAGGTGAGAAATAGTATGCAGACTACCCTGATTTATACCAGTAGCAAATCAAGGAGAAGGAAGAGAAATTACCCACAAATGCATTGGTATTAGGATGCATCTATGTGTAATCTTAGATGGAAAATGAATGCGCCTTTCCTAATCAGTTTGAGGAGTAGAGAGATTATTGATGCTCAGGACAATCATGCTCATTCTACTTCTAGGTTTACCACGAACCATGGTTTTGTAATAGATCTCCCACTGATGTATAATTCAGAAAGGAAGAAAATTAATCAATGAAGAAGCTCAGAAATGCAAAGATTTTGTTGCATCAGCCATGGTTCTGTTGGTAGCATTCAACTCGGAGTCAGGTTGTACCACTGCAGGACTAGGTGACAAAACTCAAGGCTGAGGAGGTGCTGCATTGTCAGAGGTGCTGTCTGTTGGGCATCTTGGGCGTTACCATTGACCAGAAACTGAACTAGATCAATGACGTAAATACTGTGGTTCCAAAAACAGATCAGAGGCTGGGAATTCTGCAGCAAGTAACTCAACCTACTGACTTCCCAAAGCCTGTGCACCAAGCCACAAGCCACAAATCAGGAGTGTAATGGAATACTCTTAGTTGCCTGGACAAGTGCAGCTCCAACAACACACAAGACCAGGACAAAGCAACTCATGTGATCAGCATTCCTTAAGTATGCACTCTCTCCACCACTGAGACACAGAGGTAGCGGTGTGTGCATCCTTCACAAGATGTAGTGTAGCAATTCATTAATGCTCCTTCAACAGCACCTTCCAAGCCTTTGATCACAACCACCAAGAAGACAAGGGCAGCAGATGCATGGGAACATCATTACCTGCAGGTTTCCCTCCAGGCCACTCACTGTCCTGACTTGGAAATATATTGCTGTTCCTTCACTGTTGCTGGGTTAAAATCCTGGAACTCTCGCCCGAACAATACTGTCAATATACCTACACCATATGGACTGCAACAGTTCAAGAAACAACTCACCACTACCTTTTCAAAGGCAGCAAGTAATGGACAAAAAGTGCTGGCCTAGCCAGCGAACCCCATGAGCAAATTTTCAAAAAGTGAGACATTAACACCATAAGATGTAGAAGCAGGAGGAGGCTATTCAGCCCATCGAGTCTGCTCCGCCATTCACCGAGATCATGACAAATCTGATATAACCCTTAACTCCACTTTCCCACCTTATCCTCATGACACTTGATTTCCTTACTGATTAAAAATCTGTCTATCTCACCCTTGAACATACTTAATGACCCAGCCTCTACATGGAAGAACTCCACAGATTCACTCCCCTCAGAAGAAATTCCTCCTCATCTCTGTCTGAAATAGGCAACCTCTTACTCAGAGATTGTGCCCTCTGGTCCTAGACTTTCGCACAAGTGGAAGCAACCACTCAGCATCTACCCTGCCAAACCCCCCTCCGGGGATACTGTATGTCTCAATTAGGTCACCCTTCATTCTTCGAAATTCCAATGAGTACAGGTCCAACTTACTCAACCTCTCCTCATATCATTCAATGTGGGATCAACCTAGTGGACCTTCTCTGGGCTGCCTCCAATGTCAGTATATATTTCCTTAGAAAAGGGAATCAAAAAAGTTCTCAGCATTCTAGGTGTAGTCTAACAAGTTCCTTGTACAGCCCATCGAGTCTGCTCCGCCATTCACCGAGATCATGACAAATCTGATATAACCCTTAACTCCACTTTCCTACTTTTATACTCCATTCCCTTTGAAATGACTTGGAAGAGGGCGTAGGTGGTGCGATCAGCAAGTTTGCAGATGACACCAAGATGGCAGGGTTGGCGGGTACTGAAGTGGAAAATCAGGTGATACAACAGGATATAGATAGGTTGGTGCATTGGGCGGATAGGTGGCAGATGGAATTTAATCCTGACAAATGCGAGGTGATGCATTTCGGAAGGAATAATGCAGAGAGGAGCTATGAGATAAAAGGTAGACAGATTAGGAGTATAGAAATACAGAGGGACCTGGGAGTGCAGGTTCACAAATCCATGAAGGTTGCAACACAAGTGGAGAAGGTTGTTAGGAAGGCTTATGGAATGCTAGCCTTTATAGGAAGGGGTATAGAGTATAAAAGCTGCCATCTAATGCTTCTGTTGTATAGAACATTGGTTAGACCGCATTTGGAGTACTGCGTCCAGTTCTGGTCACCTTACTACCGGAAGGACGTGGAGTCTCTGGAGAGGGTGCAGAGGAGGTTTACCAGGATGTTGCCTGGAATGGAGGGGCTGGGTTACGAGGAAAGGTTGGAGAAACTGGGACTTTTCTCCTTGGAAAGGCGGAGATTGAGGGGGGACATGATAGAGGTATATAAGATACTGAAGGGAATAGATAGAGTTAATAGTGAGAGACTGCTCCCTAGACTGGGTACAAACACGAGAGGTCATGATTTAAGGGTGAGGGGGGAGAGGTATAATTTGGAAGTGAGAGGAAGGTTCTTTACGCAGAGAGTAGTGGGGGTATGGAACGCGCTACCGAGTAGGGTGGTGGAGGCAGGAACGTTGGACTCGTTTAAGGTTCAGTTAGATAGACACATGAGTGAAACGAGGATGGAGGGTTATAGTAGGGGCTATTAAATAAGGTCAGAACCTCGGGAGACACCGGAAATGCAGATTTGTAAATTAACGTCTTTGTCTTTTTATTCCGCAGGTGGAGGTCCACCTCGTTGTCAAACGAGGGGCATGCACACGGTGGGTCGTGCGTGGGCTGCTCTTGGCGGTTCCGGGAGTGGCCTAGTACTTCGTGTCGGTGTATGTGCTTGATCCTGGACTGGTAGACGGGCGCCGCAACAGCTCGGTGACCAGCACTGCTAGCTGTGCAGATACATGGATTTGGGCCTGTGTCTGTGGGAGTTTGTGCATTCTCCCTGTGGTTGCGTGGGTTTCCTCCGGGCGCTCCGGTTTCCTCCCACACCCCAAAGATGTACTCTTAGGCTGATTGGTCTTACCAAATTGACACTATTCTCCCCTGAATCTGGCTAAGTTAGGGGTTCCAGTCGTAGACACGCAGGGTAGAATAGGTGTAGGGTGATGCGGCGGCGCGGGCTCGTTGGGCCGAAGGGCCTGTTTCCCGTGCTGGGTTGTTCTTTGTTCTTTGTGAAATAAAGGACAACATTCCATTTGCCTTTTTCAATTACCTGCTGAACTTGCATGCCAGCTTTTTATGATTTATGCTCAAGTCCATCCAAATCCCTGTTCTTCATTCTTTCTCCCTTTAAATAATGCTCAATTCTTTTACTTCTTTTTCATTCATTCATAGGATATGGGCGGCACTGGCTGGCCAACATTTGCTGGTTGCCCTTGTTCAGCAGGTAGTTGAGAGTCAACCATGTTGCTGTGGCTCTGGAGTTACATGCAAGTCAGACCAGGTAAGGACGGCAAATTTCCTTCCCTAAAGGACACTAGGGAACCAGATGGATTTTTCTGACAATTGGCAATGATTTCATCATCATCAGTAGAACCTTCATTCCAGAGTTTTTTTTATTGAATTCAAATTCCACCATCTGCCATGGGGGGATTTGAACCAGAGTCCCCAGAACATTAGATGAGTTTCTGGATTAATGGACGACTGATAATACCACAAGGCCATCGCATCCCCTTTATTCTTCCTACCAAAGTGCATAACTTCACTTTTTCCTACATTATATTCCAACTGCCAAGTTTTTGCCCACTCACTTAATCTGTCCATATCCCTCTGTACTCTGTCATCCTCACCACTTGACATCCTACCGATTTTTCTGTCATCCACAAACTTGGCAATAGTATATTCATTTCCGCTCGTCCAAGTCATTGTAAATTGTGGCCACAACTGGGGCCCAGCATTGATCCCTGTGGCACTTCACTAGTTACAGGTTGCCATTCTGAAAATGCCCCTCTTATCCCAACACACTGCCTTCTATCATAGATAGATGGAAGTCTCACAACACCAGGTTAAAGTCCAACAGGTTTATTTGGTAGCAAAAGCCACTAGCTTTCAAAGCGCTGCCCCTTCATCAGGTAAGTGGGAGTTCTGTTCACAAACAGGGCATATAAAGACACAAACTCAATTTACAAAATAATGGTTGGAGTGCGATTCTTTACAGGTAATCAAGTCTTAAAGGTGCAGACAGTGAGAGTGGACAGAGGGTTAAGCACAGGTTAAAGAGATGTGTATCGTCTCCAGCCAGGACACTTAGTGAGATTTTGCAACTCCAGGCAAGTCATGGGGATTACAGATAGTGTGACATGAACCCAAGATCCCGATTGAGGCCGTCCTCATGTGCGGAATTTGGCTATCAGTCTCTGCTCAGTGACTATGCATTGTCATGTGTCATGAAAGCCGCCTTGATCAACAGTTCCAAAGTGCCACAGCAAAAAACCGACCTCCTCAGAAGAAACTGACTCACCTGATGAAGGAGCAGCACTTCGAAAGCTCATGATACCAAATAAACCTGTTGGACTTAAACCTGGTGTTGTGACTTCTTACTGTGCCCACCCCAGTCCAACACTGGCACCTCCGCATGATTATCAAATCACATCAGCCACAATCTCATTGAATGGAGGAGAGACTTGATGGGTCAAATGGTCTATTTCTACTCCTTATGGATTCATTAGTCTAATAAGTAAATCAGTGCCTCATTAAGTCACTGCACATCACTGCCATATTCACTGAGGACAAATGTGTGCAAAGACCCTACAGATGAAACACATGATGGAAAAGGTTGTTTTTAAACAGTCAATTCCATTAGGTCCAAGGGATTGAATACAGACAGTTCCAAGTTTTCCTGACAGAGGTACAGTCAGACCACAATGTTGTCTTTTACTTCAGCCATGTTCCACTGGCTCAGCATGGAGGCTACACCAGCTGGTTAGATGCATTGACCATACTAAATTCTCCCTCAGTGTACCCAAACAGGCGCAGACGTATGGCGACTAGTGGATTTTCACAGTAACTTATTGCAGTGTTAATGTAAATCTGCTTGTGATACTAATAAACTTTAAACTTTAGCAAGATTGAGGTGACTCCTTAAAGAAATAAAAACATCGATGACAAACAAGAAAAAAGATGTAAGCTTCATGTGACAATGCTAAGTGATTGAATGACTTGAGAGGTGATTTTGAGTCCGCACTCCCCGTCTGTGAGAATGGCCAAGTATGCTCAAATTCCAGAGCGCAATTCGAGCCGGTGAGTTTCCGAGTTCTGATCTTCCCGGCCCCTCCTCGGTGGAGTGGTGTGAAACATGTTGCGGGACCACAGAAAGCTCATTTTAATCATTAGCGACTCTCTCCCTGACTTTAGCCCCTCACCAGATATTCAGTGGGCCCCAGCTTGCTGCTGCCATTTACAACAGGTTCACCTAGACATGAACTTTTTCCACACAATCTCTACAGTGCAGAAGGAGGCCTTTCGTCCCATCAAGTCTGCCCCGACCTCAATCCCACCCAGGCCCCTATCCCCATAACCAGATGCATTCACTCTAGCTAGTCCCCCTGACACTAAGGGGCAATTTAACATGATCGATCCACCTGACCCACACACCTTTGGAGTGTGGGAGGAAACCAGAGCACCTGCAGGAAACCCACGTGGATATGGGGAGAACATGCAAACTCCACACAGACAATGACCCAAGTCAGGAATCAAACCCAAGTCCCAGCTGCTGTGAGGCAGCAGTGCTAGCCACTGTGCCACATGTTGTGCCCCTCCCCCCAAAAGTGAGTATAGATCTCTGTGCAGCCAGGTTTTGCCAGCATGTTTAGGCCCTGCCCCCACTGCATGACGGCATGAAACACACCCCCCTTGATTTATTTTTGGCAGAGTGTCACCGATCTGGAGAGAAAACTGGCTGATTTCTCTGGAAGTAAATACACTGGATTTGCTCGCCGGAAACAACACTCTGCTATTTTTGAGTATGATTGCCCTAATGGTATTTTTATTTGACATCACCCAAGCATCTGGGAGACGGGAGCGAGAGGCTACAAGGAAAGGATCAATTTGTCAACAAAATGGATGAGCGTGTCCAAGCGTTCATTCAGAAGATAGAATTGATTCAGAAACAGTTGATTATGAAGAGAATGGTCTCTTTCACAATGCTATCAATAAGGCACGTTGATGTAGCAAACCTCCAACAGTATTCTGCACTGATCGACAGCCTGAGAGATTAATTCAAACAAAGATTTGCAGGTTTCCAGGAACCCTGTGATGAACTGAAGCTGTTTGCAGCTCCATTTGGAACTGATGCTCACGACATGCTCCAACTGGAACTAACTGAGATCCAAAATGACAGTGATCTGAAGGGAGCCTTCTCAGTGCGTGAGCTTCTGACATTTTACAGTCAATATGTTCCCTCAGAGGCTTAGCCAAATCTATCATAACATGCCCTTCATTTCATTGCACTGTTTGGCAGTTCACATGGTTGCAAACAGTTTTTTCCAAGAATGAAAAACGTCAAGACAAAAATCAAAATTACACTCGACAGATGGACATTGTGCAGGCAGACATGGACAACTTGTGTAAGCAATAACTACGCCAGGTATCTCACTCATTCAGTCTTCAATCTGGTGGTGGGAAAGTAAGCTAATAAATTAATTCATGGTTGTTTTGTCTTTTTGATTAATAGCAACAAACAGTCGCAATGCCTTATCTGCTAAAACATTGAATGTATTCAAGAGGCGGCTAGATATAGCTCTTGGGGCGAATGGGATCAAAGGGTACGGGGAGAAAGCAGGATTAGGCTACTGAGTTGGACGATCAGCCATGATCATGATGAATGGCAGAGGAGGCTCAAAGGGCCGAATGGCCTCCTCCTGCTCCTTTCTCCCATGTTTCTGAAATTTGTTTACCAGCTCTGCGAATGAGAGAATAAACTGAAATTGGTGCCTCACATCGATGGGGTAGAGTACCTTGCTCTGAAGGGAAATCAGGACTGGGAGTCAATTCAATTTTACCCTTTCTAACCAATGGTTTGAAACCTGATTATAAGAGTGCCTACTCCCACTCCAGCTTAGATCAGTTAATTCAGCACAAACTGGGCTAAAATTGACCCATAGAGCTCATGTACTCACTCAGCAATGTCAAAGTTTTCAAGGAAGCTTTTAAAGGCAAGCTGTATTCCACACAAACCTGCTGTAATACTGATCCAAAGACCCTTGATCCTCAAGGATCCTTCTTCCAGCAAAGTCTATCGTGATCTGTTGCGTTCGACGGGATGCATGCCGTAACTCCCTTAATTCTTCTTCTCTTTTGCGTAACGCCTCTCGCTCCTGTTTGGAAAGCCACTGGTTGGAGTCTGCAGCAAAGTAATCTGATTCATCATCAATGACCTGGGTACGCCGAACGCTGAAAAACACAAACGAAGCCAATTAGTTCAGCAGGATTGAAAATGGTCGCAAGATTCACCTTCAAGTATTTGCAGCATGCAAGTACAACACCACATCATCATCACCCATGTGATGTCTGACACACATCAGCTCCCGGTCCAGCTCCAATACAACATTTTAAATTCTTATTCTTGCTCTCAAATCAATCCACAGCCCTGCTTGCCCATTTCTCAGTCACCACTTTCAAGCCGATGATCTTCTGCGATACCTGCACTCCATTTCTGGCCTCTTGCACATTCCTGATTTCCACTGCTCCAGTCTGGGTAGTTGTGCCTTCAGCTAGTGAGGTGTCAAACTCTGTAACTCCCTTCCTCAAGCTCTGACTTCCTCTACTCTAAGGCACTTCAAAACTCAAATCTTAAACTGAGATTTTGATCACATGCCCCACGTATGCTGGTTGTGCAACACGTGGCCCACAGACCACATCCAGCCTGCCAAGCTTCTCTATCTACCCGTGCAGCCATTGTTCAAACTACGGCTCCTGCTCTGTCCAAGTCTGCAAAAAAACTACAAAGGGTTGCGAATGTAGCCCAGTCCATCACTCAAACCAGCCTCCCATCCATTGACTCTGTCTACACTTCCCGTTGCCTTGGAAAAACAGCCAACATAGTTAAGGATCCCACACACGGGGAGAACGTGCAGATTTCACACACGACAGAGACTCAAGCCAGGAAGTGAACTCGGGTCACTGTGAGGTGGCAGCTGGAGTATTGTGTGCAGTTTTGGTCGCTGCACTTGCGGAAGGATATCTTGGCCTTGGAGGGAGTGCAGAGGAGGTTCACTCAGCTGATACCGGAGATGAGGGGGTTGGCCTATGAAAAGAGACTAAATAGACTGGGTCTGTACTCGTTGGAGTTTAGAAAGATGAGGGGGGGTCTTATAGAGACGTATACGATAATGAAGGGGGTGGATAGGGTAGAGGTAGAGAGATTCTTCCCAGTTAGAAAAGATAGCAGGACTAGAGGACACAGCCTCAAGAGGGGGGCAGTTTAGATCGGAGTTGAGGAGGTACTTCTTCACTCAAAGGGTGGTGAATCTCTGGAATTCTCTGCCCGTTGAAGTGGTGGAGGCTGCCTCGCTAAACATATTAAAATCACGGGTAGATAGGTTTCTGATAGACAGGGGAATTAAGGGTTATGGGGAGAAAGCGGGAAAGTGAAACTGATCCACTTCAGATCAGCCATGATCTTATTGAATGGCGGGGCAGGCTCAAAGGGCTAGATGGCCTACTCCTGCTCCTATTTCTTATGTTCTTATGTTCAGTGCTAACCACCTTACCACCGTGCCAGCCAGATGTTGGATGCAGATGGCCTGAAACCTCCTCAGTATTATGGAAGCTTTATAGTTACAAAGCATTAAACAGGCAGGGAGAACCTTCATGGAAGAGCAATGTAATATGTTTGAGTTAATGCAGGATGGTGGAGGCATGTGCTATACTGAGTGCTCTCTTCACTTATTATTCTTCCACTACTGCCTCATTTTCCAACCCACCCTCGGTGCCCTAACCTATATCCTGGACTGGCTGTCAGTTGTCGACACAAGGACTGAATGTTATTCAACCCTCCTCTCTAGACAGGGAACACTTAAGGGGCAAAACTACTTCTTCAGGCATAGTCTGAGTGAAAAAGTCCCATTAAAATGACAACCTCAATAATAGTGAGGAGGGTTCATACACACACAACAGATGATGGATTACTCCTCCGCCTCCAAATTTCATTCTGTTGCTTCTTCTCATGGGAAACCAGTACAGAGGAGAATCAATACAGAATACCCAAGCTGCTTTTACAATTACAGTCATTAGATCTGCTCTTGTATCTCTGCTTCCTGAAGCAAATACAGAATTGCGAGGGCTTGCTAAAAGTGACTGCCACGATTACCTATTTTAAGCTGCTTTTTTTTTTGCTAATCGACAGCAGTCACAAGGGTGTTGCTGTTAGTCTAAAAGCATTTTCAGCCTGGCAACTGTCATCAGTAGCTGGATGTCTCAAAGAACAAAGTAGACATAGGGAGGGTGGGCCCAGCAAATGGCAGGTTTGGGAAATGGTTGCTCATACAAGCACCATCTGTTTGGAAAGTACTTGCTTACAAATGACTGAAGCTGCACTATTCATGTCATGAAAGATGTAAGAATTTCAGGAGACGTGTATATAGAGGAAATCTAGATACCAACAAAGAATGCATAATGTACAGCCACTTAACATGGTGACACAGTGGTTAGCACTGCTGCCTCACAGCACCAGGGACCCAGCTTGGGTCATTGTCTGTGTGAGTCTGCACGTTCTCCCCGTGTCTGCGTGGATTTCCTCTGGGTGCTCCAGTTTCCTCCCACAGTCTGAAAGACATGCTGGTTAGGTGCATTGACCATGCTAAATTCTCCCTTAGAGGGCCTAAACAGACACCAGAGTGTGGTGACTAGAGGATTTCCACATTGCAGCATTAACGTAAGCCTTACTTGTGACTAATAAACAAACTTTACTTCACCCACCTTCTAAGGGCATATAGAGATGGGAATTAAATGCTGGCCAGCCAGCGACATGTCCCACAAATGAATGTTTTTTAAAATTCACTTTTAATATTTTCTGTAAGGAAATACAAACCTTGCGCAGGCAACCTGTCCTCATCATTTAATTATTTTAACCTAGAACCATTCCACATGCACTCGCTCGAAGGCCATTTTGCAGTGCAGTGCCAAAAACAGCACAAGGTTTCAGATGCAGCCTAACTAGAGCTCACATAACTAAGCTTTATCAGAAACAAATTACTGTAGGTGCTGAGATCTGAAACCAAAAGAGAAAATGCTGGAAAATCTCAGCAAGTTTGGCAGCATCTGTAAGGAGAGAAAAGAGTTGATGTTTCGAGTCCAGATGACCCTCTGTCAAAGCTAAAAGGCATAGAAAGTGGGAATATTTATACTGTTGGGCGAGTGAATGAAAGATGATTCATAGCCACAGAAACCAGGGGTAAAGGCTAAGAGGTGCTAATGACAGTCCAGGGAGAGAATAGAAGGTGTGAATGACCAAACGGCAGAGAGGCCGAAATCAGAAGATGAGTTGTGACAGCTGAAGATAGGGGATCTGGGTCAGAGAGGGGTAAAATTGAGAAAAGTTGGGGGGGGGGGGGGGGGAGGGGAAACAAATGGGGGATAAAAGTTTTATTACCTCAATAAATCAATAAATGTGTGTTATTAGCCAGATCATTGTGTTACGGGTTAATGGTCAAATGACTGGTAAGCGAACGCCATACGGAAAACGGTTACGTGCAGTTAGCTGCTATGCTTACGTGTGTTTCAATAATATATCTGAAATAGTAAGAAGTCTCACAACCCCAGGTTAAAATCCAACAGGTTTATTTGCAATCACGAGCTTTCGGAGTGGCTCTTCATCAGGTGAGACTCATCAGCCCCCCTGTGTCCATCTCAGCTACCTCAGCCCCCCTGTGTCCATCTTAGCTACCTCAGCCCCCCTGTGTCCAGCTCAGCTACCCCAGTCTGTGTCAAAAGAAAGACTCACCTGAGGAAAAAGCAGCGCTCCAAAAGCTCGTGATTCCAAATAAGCCTGTTGGACATTAACCTGCTATTGTGAGACTTCTTATTGTGCCCACCCCAGTCAATGCAGTCACAGTCACCACCTCGCCCTCTTACCTGGTTTTGTCATATTCTAACAGCTTGTCTTTGTGTTTAACAGCTTTCTCCAGCCCAGCTTTGAGAATCATTTCCTGATGAGGCAGCAGCTCCCTTTCAGAGATATCAGGGTTTCCTGTTCTTTCTGCACCTGCAAGTGTCCAACAGCTTTTGAGTTACTCTTTTATCACATTTAAACAGTAAGAGACTTTAAACTGGTTATAAAATAAAGTCAACTGTCATTATAAAGTTTGCACAGAATCCTGTGTTCAATATGATTAAACACTGTGACCCAGGAGGCTTTAAGAGTGATGGGTAACTTAGGTCAGTAAGTGGATGTCATGAGTGATCTCCTTCATCTCGGTGAAGATTGAAATTGGGCATATTTACTAACAAATGACCTTTGAAGAAGATCGAATACATTTAATATATGCCCAATATTCCACAAGTTATTCAAAATGCTTAATCTTTATATAACAGAATTGTCACCAACTTCAAAATGGCAAAAACACAGAAAATACTGCATTTACACACCTACAATTGCAGCATGGCAACACAGTGGTTAGCACTGCTGCCTCACAGTGCCAGGGACCCAGATTCAATTCCCAGCTTGGGTCATTGTCTGTGCAGAGTCTGCACGTTCTCCCTGGTCTGCATGGGTTTCCTCTGGGTGCTCTGGTTTCCTCCCATCGTCTGAAAGACGAGCTGGTTAGGGTGCATTGACCAGAACAAGTGGCACAGTGTGGTGACTAGGGGATTTTCACAGTAACTTTATTGCAGTGTTAATGTAAGGCTCACTTGTAACGAATAAATAAATAAACTTTAAACATTTTGCGGGACACGCTGCCTAAACTGTAGAAGTACTTTGATGGGAAGCAGAGGCAGCACACAGCTTTCACAGCCAATGTTGTGTGCAATCACCACACACCTCACTTCATTTGCTTTACATACATTTCACACCAGTAGGAAAAAAACTAGGCAGATGGAAACAGCTGGATCTGGCAAACTTGCTTGGGAGCGTCAGTTATTAAAATCATAGAATCCCTACAGTACAGAAGGAGGTCGTTTGGCCCATCGAGCCTGCACCGACAACAATCCCACCCAGACCCTATTTCTGTAACTCCACCCCTTTACCCCAACAATTCCCCTGACACAAGGGGCAATTTAGCAGGTTGCACATCTTTGGACTGCGGGAGGAAACCGGAGCACCAGGAGGAAACCCACGCAGACACAGGGAGAATGTGCAGACTCCACACAGACCATCACCCAAGGCCAAAATTGAACCTGGGTTCTTGGCACTGTGAGGCAGCAGTGCTAACCACTGTGCCACCATAGGCAGCCCATAGGCTGCAGATTGACCACCATTGTTTTAAAACTAAATCTCCCGTATAAAGTGCTTTAACTGTTCAAAATTTTATTTTGCTATCTGATTCCAGAACATGAAAACCACAATTACAGGCCATTTCAGCATAGCAAGCCCCATGAACAGCAATCCAGAGATGACCAAATAACTTGTAACATTGATTGCAGATCCTAGTTTGCATAGTAATTTGCTTTTATCCAAATAACTTGCTCTGGTTGAGAGCA
Organism: Carcharhinus amblyrhynchos; assembly: GCF_965287045.1. Taxonomy (NCBI): domain Eukaryota; kingdom Metazoa; phylum Chordata; class Chondrichthyes; order Carcharhiniformes; family Carcharhinidae; genus Carcharhinus; species Carcharhinus amblyrhynchos. Next base: position 7,971,990 of record NC_137355.1, on the reverse strand, counting down.
AAATATTGGCCAGGACACTGAGAATGAACCCATATTTCTTCATTATGGATTATTTGAATCCTACTTGAGAGGGCAGTTTAATATTTAATCTGAAAGGTGGCAGTACAGCGCTCTCTAATGTCTCACTCCTAATCCTCAAAGAGACCCACAAACCAGAAGGACCAAATTGATCAATGACTCCAACATGAAAACCAAGATCTCACTTTTTATGACTTTTACTTTAACAATTCAACCAAAATAAACATGAATTAAGCACGGATTAACAGACAATACTCATGACAAATTATACATTAAATAGCAAATAACTCTTGGATTCACTGGCTCCAATTTCAGCCAAAAAAAAATCCATCACAGCTCTGAACTTCCTCAAGTAGAATTCCAGCTCCTTTTCTTCAAGGAATTAGCCACCAATTCTCATCTGAAAGCAGCTTCTCATCAACCAGAGTTCCAAAGGCACTGGCTTCGCCAGGAAGACGTCCTTCTGCAGAAGGGGCGGCACGGTAGCACAGTGGTTAGTACTGCTGCTTCACAGCTCCTGGTTCGATTCCCGGCTCTGGTCACTGTCTGTGTGAAGTTTGCACATTCTCCTCGTGTCTGCATGGGTTTCCTCCGGGTGCTCTGGTTTCCTCCCACAGTCCAAAGATGTGCAGGTTAGGTTGATTGGTCATGCTAAAATTGCCCCTTATTGTCCTGGGATGCGTGGGTTAGAGGGATTATGGGTAAAATATGCAGGGATATGGGGGTGGGGCCTGAGTGGGATTGTGGTCGGTGCAGACTCGATAGGCCGAAGAGCCTCTTTCTACACTATATCATTTCACGAATTCTATGAATCTCAACCATTTCAATCTCAACCTCCTCAGCTCTGCTCACGAGATTTGATAGTGTGGAACCATCAGAGTTGTCTTTATCCAAACACTCAGTAACATCTCAGTGCATTTATCACTGGGTCCGGTCAATCAATTCCTTTAAAGAAACTGAAGCAGCGATAGTAACTTCTCTCTTTATCTCTGTTCCCAGATCCGGCCTTCCAGGTCAACTTTCTTCAGCTGTGCCACATCATTTCCTCTTGCAAACCTGGTCACATGGACCAGTGTTTCTGCTACCTGGGGTCACATGGGCCTGTTTCCATGCCTCTTCTTTTCAAGTCATTGTTCCAACACAAAAGATGTCAACCCCAATCTCTTAATCCTTCACTTACATCTTTGTAACTCTGCATCAACTCCAGTAAGGGCCAGATATTTTGGGACAAACCTCCTCGCACAGCATCATTCAACAATACAGCTCTACACTGGCAGCAGCTTCTTATTTTTAGATTTGTTTATGAGATGGGGACATCGCTGGCAAGGCTAGCATTTGTTCCCTGTCCCTAATTTCCCAGGAGAGCAGTTAAGAGAGCACATTGCTATGAATGTGGTGCCACACGTAGGTCAGACCAGGTAAGGATGACAGATGTCACTCGCTAAAGGTCATTAGTGAACCAGATGTGTTTTTACAACAACGGTGAGCGTTTCATCGTCCCCACGACTGAAACTAATTTTCAGCTCCAGATTTTTTTTAATTGACTGAATTTAATTAATTGAATTTAAATTCCTCCAGCTGCCATGGTGGAAGTTGAATGTGCGTCTCCAGAGCACTTGCACCTCGGAATTACTAGCATTGTGACATTACCAACGCACCACGATCTCTTCCTGCTCTTCCCATTCTGCCTCTGCTCAGTCACTTCCATGGTGACTGACTACCACTTTAACACAGCATGGTGACAGCCACCGCCACCCAGCCCAATCTCAAACAGCAGCACCAAGTCTGGCCACAAGACTCCCAGAAGCACTGAGTCTATCAAGCTCAGTACTGTAGCCACGTGCCAAGATTCCAGATAGTTGTGTTATACCTCTGGATAGCCAGCCAGCAAAAGAAGAAACTAGAGCCAGTAATAGATTTATTCATAGATTAAAACATTACAAGTATATACCTCCTGACTTCACACTGCCTCATTCTATGTTCGTAAGTGTACAAGTGTTAAAGAAATGAACTAATGACTAATTGGTTTAATGTGCACTGTAACAAAAACAAAGAAACTTGTTAAAATTGAATTAAAAATACTATTTTGAAGGGAGATTATGCATTCCAGCCCCTGCAGGGGCCACCAGTCACAGATGTCGCCAGAAAGATATGATGTGCTCTCTTTCCAAGGACACCCAGGCACAGACCTAACCGCAGTAAAAAGGAAGGCAGTTGGGTCAAATGATTCCACCCTGTCTCACATTTCCCCACCACCTGCAGCCTGAACCGTTAATGGCTCAAGGAGCAGCAGCTCTCTAAAAATAATGGAAAAGGAGCGGCAACCTGGAAAATCAGCTTACATGTGGAGCACAGACTCCTTGAGACTACAGAAAATATAGGCAGTCTGGGATTCCATGAATCAACTCAATCCTCTATTGCATTACGCTGGTGCGTGCACCCGCCATGCTAAATTCTTGATGGAAAAGGGGAAGACTCCCACCTACAGATCCAGACACCAGGGCGGCACTGCCACCTTCGAACAGCAAGTCAGGACACAGTAGCATTGAGGAGTACAAAGGAGCCACATCCCATACACGAAGTCCTGACATGAGGAGTGGAATGGCATGAACGGGGTTTCAGTGAGATAGCTCAAATTGGCGGAATATAAATTCAATTAATAAATCTGGATTTATAAGGCTAGTCTCAGAAATGAGAACATGCCAACTTTCATTGATTGCGGTAAAAATTCAACTGGCTCACCAATGTTTTTTAGTCAACGCAATGTGTGATCCTATTCCAGGGTGACCCATATGTAACTACACGCAGACCCACAGCAATCTGGCTGATCTTAACTGCTTTCAAGGGCAAGTAGGGATGGGTTGCAAATGGTGCCAGTGAAATGACACCCATATCCCTTGAAAGAACAAAGAAGAAAAAAGAGTGGAAGTGCTTGCTTGATAGTGTAAGTACAATCTGTAATAATATCTAAAAAAATTGGATAAAAACTTGACAAGCCCCTTCAGATAAGCAGAAACATTTGTGCAAAAGTATATTCCGATCATAATATCAAAGAGCAAAACATCATAAACTGTAGAATTATTCTACAGTTTATGAAGAGGCGGCACGGTAGCACAGTGGTTAGCACTGCTGCTTCACAGCTCCAAGGTCCTGGGTTCGATTCCCGGCTTGGGTCATGGTCTGTGTGGAGTTTGCACATTCTCCTCGTGTCTGCGGTTTCCTCCCACAGTCCAAAGATGTGCGGGTTAGGTTGATTGGCCATGTTAAGAAATTGCCCCTTAGTGTCCAGGGATGCATAGGTTAGAGGGATTAATAGGTAATTGCTATTCTTCTGAACAACACAAGTGTCAGACACGTGCGTACACACGTGTGCATGGCCCCATCTTACTGTCTTTAATAGGGGCATTAGACCCAAAATGATGGTCCATATGTTACAACATTGCAGATCATCAGAAGATTATAACAGGGTTTAACAGGATGAACATAGAGAAGTTATACCCACTCATGACAAGTCCAAAGCTACAGGCCATAAATGTAAGACACTAATGAATGCAATAGGGAATTTCAGAAAAACTTTTTTTAGCCAATGATTTGTTATATAATGTGGAGTTTGTTGTGACATGGAATAGTTGAGACAAGTTAAAAAGATGATTTAAGAGGAATCTGGATAAACACATAAGGGAGAGACAGATTATAGGAGGCTTTGCTGATAGGGCTAAAGGAGGATTGGACGGTGCATAAAATCCAACAAAGACCAGTCGGGCCAAATGTTGCTGGAATGTACAGTGCCCTGGGAAACAAGGTAAGTTGCAGCATGATCCCTGCACCACAACTAAACTCAGTTAATTTACAACAACCCAAGAACTGAATTCAGGACTTTGGATCTGCCTAGGTCGACGACATACCAACCTTAAACAGATTCAACGGAGAACACCAACAAATATTTGCAATTTATCAAATACACAGCAACAATAAATAACTAACCTGGAGTCCCCATGAGTTTCTTGCGCAATCTCTGACTTTTGTTTGAGTCACGGACAAGGATTTCTTGCTCTTCTTTTGTACAGACCTGCAAAAGATACGTTGAGATTAAGTGAGGGGGTTATCTGTATCAGGAAAGGCTGAAGAAGCAGGTGTCAATGTATCAGCAATTTAACCCTTTGCAATTGGTTTAACAAAATAATTGCCACTGTTAAAAGGCAGGTGATAAGCATTGGGCTCAGTTACAGACGGACAAAGCTGGAACAGTCAGATTTAGCGAACAGAAAGAGCCTGTTAGAAGAATAGATCTGCTCAAGGTAAAAGGCTGCTTCAAACATACTATTTTCTTCACATGCAATTATTGGCGTTAACAGCAGGAGTACTTTTATCCAGAGGAGGAAGGGCTGGGGGACGACCTGTTGAAGATAATGAAACGTTTGATAGGTTGGACATAACAAAAACGTTCCCACTTGTGACCCTGAGGTCACAAACACTGAAATGTTGGCTTGGAGTAGCTGAGCTGAATGGCCGATTCTGTGTTGCAAAACTCAGTGTAGCTATTCTTCCAGGTGCCCTTATTCTTTTCACATGCAAAAAGGAAGTTAGCGTATGATTTCCTTACAGCTTACCAAGCCACAGAAACCAACTTTCTTCCAGATTTCCAAATACACATTCAAAGCTCGTCTCCCCACTATTCTTAGAAAGAGTTTGAAAATTATTTGTTAAAAAACGTTCCTGAGCGTATTGAGCTTTGAGTTTCAATGTACAGAAATGGCACAACTTTGTTTATTGTGTAGATGTCACCTAAGTGTCATTATATGAAGGACGTCTTAAAGTCAAGGTCTGGGAATATCACTTCCTTCTAGACAGAAAACAAATACAGTATATCAGTCTTTGGTAGAAAATATCACAGTACAACCACTTCTGCATATGCAATGTAGCCTATGCACTGTGCCAAAGGCATCTTCAGGAGTGAATGGTGCCGTTTCTTTGATGGCCATTGAACAGGTCGTGGAGTCGTCTGGCTTGAAAAAGACTGCTCAAATCAAAACGTTCAAATTCTACAGTATAATAAATGGTACAAACAGTGTCCAATGAAGACATCATGTTCCACAGTACACTCGTCTGACATGCTGCCATTGAGAACAAGCTCAATTAATAAATGTACCTAAATTAGACATTGCTGAAGCATGAGATGAATGAGGTCAACTCAATGTGCTCACACTGTCAGATTCACAAACCGAGACAGATTCATCTCATCAAATCAATTATTATTTAGGGTAAAAATGTCAAACAGGTAGGGAAAAATCAACTGCCTGAATTCTTATAGTCCTACTAATTAACACTCCCCAAAATATTCTTCCTGATGTTTTCTCTTTCTGCTGAGGAGCTGATTCAAGGTGGATTCCATTCTGCATCAACAACCTTACAGGGCTTCAAAACGGCCATTTTGGTATCCAATCATGAGTTCTAGTACACCCACCAGGGATGTTCCAACACACACAGTTAGCAGCTAAGATCAACGAGCAGCAAAGTGCAAATTGGCCATATTCCATTGTTAGTCAATTTGACGTACCCTTTCCTTCCCTGAACTATTTCTTATCTGAAAACAGATAACCCAATGCAGACTGTGGAAGGGATCGGGGCTGACATTTCCATGTGTCTTAAATCAATACAAAGGCTGAGTCCTCCCTTCCTTCCATCAGGTGTATAAGCAGAGAATATCGCAATACCTATTGGAGAGCATTGCTCACTCACCAGTGTTCCACAAAACAGGCAGGGTCCAGACCCCTCCTGCACGCATACAATGCGGCCACAGCCTAGGCAGTTGTTGATGAGTTTGTGCGTTTGTCCTAAGCATTCACATGGATGACGGCCAGGGAGAATGACAGCAAGTCGGTCCTCACCCTCCTTTGTGTACAGGGACAGATACTTTGTCTTCTTCTTGGATGCAGAATTAGCTTCCTGCACCTGGAGTTAAAAAACAGAAGTAGAACATATGGAAAACACAGCAGCCAATTTTTACACAGCAAGCTCCCACAAACAGCAACGGGATAGTTGACCAGGTAATCACTTTCCTCACAGTGCCATGGACCCGAGTTCGATTCCCACCTTGGGTCACTGTCTGCGTGGAGTCTGCACATTCTCCCCACGTCTGCATGGGTTTCCTCCGAGTGCTGCAGTTTCCCCCCCACAATCCGAAAGATGTGCTGGCTAGGAGCACTGACCGTGCTAAATTCTCCGTCAGCGTACCTGAACAGGCACTGGAATGTGGCGACTAGAGAGTTTTCATGGTAACTTCATTGCAATGTTAATGTAAGCCTACTTGCAACATTAATAAATCAGTAAACTTCAAACTGTCCAGTGATTAAGGGATAAATATTGTCCAAGACACCACGGAGAACTCCCCTGCTCTTCTTCCATCAGTGCCGTATGATCTTTTAAATTCATCTGCAAGAATAGCCAGCGTACCCATTTAAAGTCTCACACCAAAGACAGCACCTCGGGCAGCGCGCCACATCCTCACTCCTGCACTGGGAGTATCTGTGTAGATTTTATGTTCTGGAGTGGGATTTGAAACCATAACCTCAGTTAAGAATGAAGGATGCAACCAACCGAGCTACAGATTTAACCTTGATCAATAAACAGCTGTTCTCAACAGAGTCACTTTGCTTTAACCACAGTGTGAAAACCACTAGCTTGCATCTTCACATCCCTGTATGACGTTTTCAATCCCTGCTGCACAGCTTTGGGACATAATAAACATATCATTTTCCACATCTCTGGAGTACCATGGAAGTTAATTAAATCAAAAGGAATCCCTCCAAGAAGATTGTCTCACTCCTCCCAGTGAGGGGAAAGCAGAAATGTCTGAATCTTGGAACAGAAACTGAATGGTGAAGGGTTATCACAAGGACACAATATTGAAATTATTTACAAAGCACACAAAAATCTCCAGGTACCACATCATGGATTGCTTACAATCTGCACTCCTAATCTCCGCTGTACTGAGGGAGCTTTGCTCTAATTGGTTCTTGCATCTGTGTTGGTTAACCTGATGGCAATAGTGATAGAATTCTAGGAGGAAGTCTTCAGAAAGGAGCATAAATTTGTGCAGAAAACATTCATTTATAAAAATCATTTTCGACCACCTAACAGACCAATATTTTCTGGTGTTGTCAATCTTTTGGAAAAGTTTGCAAGGAGTCTTATGGTCAGAGTGGGGTTAATTAAAGGGAGAAATGTTGTTTTATTTTTAAATGAGTAAGTTTAACTTGGCTCGCTACAGCTTTACCCTCTTTGCTGAACAGTGCTGCCATGAAGCTGAGGCGTACAGCCACCTGTTTGTATGGAGCTGCCAATGTTCCCGAGAACCAACTAGCAGAGACTGGTGCAGTCAGGTGTTTCCAGCTGTTTTATCTTTAAGTTGTTGCAAGTTGCTTTAAGAGCTGATGACATGATTTGATAGTGATGTCATTGGGATGTTGCAAAGGCTGCTGCTTTAATTTAGTTTGTACTCTGCGCAAACCAGAGCTCTTAGAATAAACTTGTTTTGTGTGTGTGTTTTTTGAATTTGTGTGTGCAACCACATCTTTTCTTTTTGTTTGGACCCACAACCCTCGATATAGTTAGGGCATTACACCCACCCAATGTTCAAACTTTCTCTGTCAGAGCAAAACCACATCGCTCAGGGGAGTTGCACTTTTACCATGCTCTGACTCAGTGAACAAGAACTCAATGCAACATTCAAAGGAAGAAGGAACTTTGTCTTCTTGGATGTAAAATTACCTTCTGAGGGGGGAAACTGTTTACCTAGTGAAATGCTTTTATGGGCTCTTGGGGAAGGTAAAAATGATACAATCAGATAATAATGATGGGGAAGTGAGGAAGAAGGCAAGAGAAAGATAAAAAATGTGCTTCCTGTGAAAGTCCCAGTTGCAAGCTTATGTATGGGTAGAATAGCACTTTTAACAATGATTGATGCAACACCGCACATTGAAGGGGATAGGGAGACGACTTAACAAATAGCAGTTACATCTCTACGCCAGCGAGACCATATCCAATCACGTTTTGAATGTTGCAGACCCCTTCTTGTGTCATTTATTAGAAATTACCAATCACATTGCTTCAATAACATAACTCATTTTGATGCAGGTCTTTCACAGAATCCCTACAGTAGCAGAAGGCCATTCAGCCCATCAAATCTGCACTGACCACAATCCCATTCAGGCCCTACTCCTGTAAACTCATATACTTATCCCACCAATCCCCCTGACACTAAGGGACTATTTAGCATGGCCAATCAACCTAACTTGCACATCTTTGGACTGTGGGAAGAAACTGGAGCACCCGGAGGAATCCCACACAGCCACGGGGGGGAACATACAAGCTCTACACAAACAGTGACCCAAGGCCGGAACTGAACCCGGATCCCTGGCGCTGAGGCAGCAGTGCTAACCACTGTGCCACCTTGAATATATGGAGTTGTGTATATTCTTTCAAAGAATAAACACAGCTCCATATATACCTATACCACTCAGTCTTCAGACATCATCCTCCCTTAAATTCACATCAGTGTTTGCAGCCCAAATACAAGCAGCCAGCTTTCATTCTTTGCAGGATATAGGAACTAACAAAGATGCTAGTCACAGAGAAATAACCAGTTAAGAGTACCTTCTCCTAGCTTTTAAAGCAATTCTGAAGAATGTTTTGTGACCAGGCTGATTCCACGCTCTCTGGAAAGTCCAAGTCACAGATTCATTACAGCAGAGGAGGCATGGTGGCACAGTGGTTAGCACTGCTGCTTCACAGCTCCAGAGACCGAGGTTCAATTCTAGTCTTGGGTGACTGTCTGTGTGGAGTTTGCAAGTTCTCCCACGTTTACGTGGGTTTCCTCTCACAGTCCAAAAACGTGTAGGTTAGGTGGATCGGCCATGATTAATATACAGGGTTATGGGTTTAGGGTTGGGATTGAACCTAGATAGAACGCTCTTTTGGAAAGTCAATGCAAACATTATGGGCTGAATGGCACCTTCTGCACTGTAGAGATTCTATTATTCTCGACCATATAACTCTGCACATTCTTCCTTTTCAGATAACAATCTAATTCTTCTATCTTTTTATTCCGCAGGTGGAGGTCCACCTCGTTGTCAAACGAGGGGCATGCACACGGTGGGTCGTGCGTGGGCTGCTCTTGGAGGTTCTGGGAGTGGCCTAGTACTTCGTGTCGGTGTGTGTGCTTGATCATGGACCGGTAGACGGGCACCGCAACAGCTCGGTGACTAGCACTGCTGGCTGTGCAGATACATGGATTTGGGCCTGTGTCTGTGGGAGTTTGTGCATTCTCCCTGTGGTTGCGTAGGTTTCCTCCGGACGCTCCGGTTTCCTCCCACACCCCAAAGATGTGCTCTTAGGCTGATTGGTTTACTAAATTGACACTATTCTCCCCTGAATCTGGCTAAGTTAGGGGTTCCATTCGTAGACACGCAGGGTAGAATAGGTGTAGGGTGATGCGGCGGCGCGGGTTCGTTGGGCCGAAGGGCCTGTTTCCCGTGCTGGGTTGTTCTTTGTTCTTTGTTCTTTATCTCAGGCATACAAATAGTTGTTTGGTAGTACAGAACTTGGGTATTGCTGAAAAAGAGAGACTGTTGAATCCTTTTACCTTGCATTCGTCAGGACAGCTACCCAAGATCCTATCAAACACCATTTCTAGTCATCTGTTTGTAACAAGCATACTGACCACACCCAACCAACCCATGCTTGCAAAACTCAGAACATTGTGTCCAACATTAGATGTGATTTTGCAAGATTACACTAACAACCAATTCAAGACTATCAGTCGAGCTCACAATGTGGCTCAGTTATGTTTGCTAGAAGCTGTATACATTCATATGCAAGGCACGCTCCTTGCAAACAGAAAGAATAGAACCAAGCATTGTGCCTTTATCAATTAAAGCATGGGAGACAAACTTTCCTCAAGCCTGTCATGCAGCACTGCATCAAGTGTGTTTTGGAAATGCATGTGTACCACACCAACAGCATAACCCTCACCAACCCAATCAGTGAACTCTTCAAAAGGTTCCAGAAGGTTCAGTAAACACTATTTTCCCCTCAACAAATCGGTTTACCTTAATTATCCTGAACAAACCCACATTTGTCCGTGTGACTATTTTTTTGTGCCAAGCGATTGGTTGTAGAAATTTCCCCACCACTGAGGTTAAATGGACTGGTTTGTAATTGCTGGGGTTATCCCTGCACCTTTAATGGAACAAGGATGGAAAATTTGCAACCCTGTAGTCTTCTGGCACCACCTCCAAGTCTAAAGAAGGCTGAAAATTTATGGCCAGTGCCTCTTCAATTTCTATTCTCCTTCCCCCAATATCCTTGGAAGCATCTCATCTGGTCCTGATGCCTCATCAACTCTAAGTATAGGCAGCCTATCCAGTACCATCTCCTCATCAACTATGAATCCTTCTATTGTATTAATTCTCTTCTCTTTCATCGTAGCCAGGTAGATCTCCCTTGGTAAAGACAGATGCAAATTATTTTTTTTTTTAAATACCTCAGCTAATATCTCAACCCATGCCTCCAGGCACAAATCCCTTTGTTGATCCTTAGTCAGCCCATCTCCCCATTTTACCACCCTTTCACTATTTATATTTCTATTGAAGACCTCCATTGACTCTATACTGCAGAAGGAGATCATTCAGCCCATTGAATCTGCACTGACCACAATCCCACCCAGGCCCTATTCCTGTAACCCCACATATTTACCCTGCTAATCCCTTGACACTATAATCAATTTAGTATGCACAATGCACCTAACCCCCACATCTAGAGCATGGGAGGGAACTGGAGCACATGGAGGAAACCCATGCAGACACGGGGAGAATGTGCAAACTCCACACAGAATTGAACTCGGGTCCCTGACGCTGTTAGGAGCATTGCTAACCACTGTGCCACCATGCCTCCCTTGGATCGCAAATCTTTGAAATATCCTCACAAACAAACACAGTATTTTTGGTGAACAAAGTGCACAAGCTTAAGGAGTTTCTACACAGGCAAGCTAGCTCAGCTGCTAGATAATGGGAGCAGCAGTCATAGCATCTGTGGAGAGAGAATACAGTAAGAAGTTTCACAACACCAGGTTAAAGTCCAACAGGTTTATTTGGTAGTAAACACCACTAGCTTTCGGAGTGCTGCCTCCTTCATCTGGTGAACGGACAGTTCTGATCGCAAACAGGGCATATAAAGGCACACACAGTTTACAGAATACTGATTAGAATGCGAGACTTTACAGCTAATCAAGTCTTAAAGGTGCAGACAATGTGAATGGAGATAGCATTAAGTATAGGTTAAAGAGATGTGTATTGTCTCCAGACAGGACAGTAAGTGAGATGTTGCAAGCCCAGGAAAGTCATGTTACAGATAGTGTGACATGATACCAAGATCCTGGTTGAAGCCATCCTCATGTGTGCGGAACTTGGCTATCAGTTTCTGCTCAGCTACTCTGCGCTGTTGTATGTCGTGAAGGCCGTATTGGAGAACGTTTTCCCGAAGATCAAAGGCCAAATGCCCGTGACTGCTGAAGTTTTCACCAGCAGGAAGGGAACAGTCTTGCCTGGTGATTGTCGAGCGGTGTTCATTCATCCATTGTCGTAGCGTCTGCATGGTCTCCCCAATGTACCATGCTTCGGGGCATCCTTTGCTGCAGTATATCAGGTAGTCAATGTTGGCCGTGTTGCAAGAGTATGTGCTGTGTAGCTGATGGATGGTGTTCTCACGTGAGATGATGGCATCTGTGTCAATAGTCCGGCATGTCTTGCAGAGATTGATGTGGCAGGGTTGTGTGGTGTTGTGGTCACTGTTCTCCTGAAGGCTGGGTAGTTTGCAGCAGACAATGATCTGTTTGAGGTGGTGTGGTTGTTTAACGGCAAGAAGTGGGGGTGTGGGAATGGCGTTGGCTAGATGAATGCCCCACTCATCTGATGAAGGAGGCACCACTCCGAAAGATAGTGGTGTTTACTATCAAATAAACCTGTTGGACTTTAACCTGGTGTCGAGATTTCTTACTGTGTTTACCCTAGTCCAACCCCGGCATTTCCACATCGAGAAAGAATACAGCCAACTTTTCAAGTCAGGATGGCCCTTCATCAGACAGATGCTGTCAGACTTGCTGAGATTTTCCAGCATTTTCTGTTTTTGTATTTGAAATATGTATTGCTTCAATAATTTACAAACATTGCTGAGAGATTCTATGTATGCATAGCTCGGTTTGCTTTAGCCAAGCAGACTTCATTTTAAGATATTTCTGCCCATGCAGCTAACTCTCCCAAGCTTAAAAATTGACTGCTAATTTGACTACATGTAGAAGCAGAAGGCATACTGAGTTAGCTGAAAAAAAATTGACTGCATTCCCGAAGGGTACACAATGCAGGCAAACAGCTTCCCATAACAACTGCAAGGATTGTTTTTCTAAGATGGAGACACTATGTGAAAAACACTTCCAATAACACGATACTGGTTGAAGTATAGTTTCAGTGTGTGTTTTTTCAGTTTGCTTTAGAGATTCATTCAAGTTCAGTAAAGGGACTCGCAATAGAAGCTAGTTTCCAAGTTTGCTTTTTCTTTTCACTTCTGTTGTGTTAAGTTCTGTTCCATAAAAGAAAACCATTTCTCAACTCATATCAGTGCTATCTCCTCATCTATTCAAACGAATGAATGGACCCAAAAGTTACCTTAGATAAAAAACTGACATCATAAATCAAGTTTTAAAATGTTGCGGTAAAGACAGTTATGAGACACCAACTTGCAAAAGTCAAATAGATATTTTGGTGACAGGAGGCAGAGCTGCGCTGAAATGCACCTCACTTAGACATGAAGAGATGGGGACGCTACCTCGTCTGTGTGGGTGCAGCAAGTGCTCCCTCTGGTGTCACAGCTCAAATGCAGGCTTTATTAAAAAATACAGAAAGCAATAGAGAGGATATTATTTGACTAGAAAGGGTGCAGAAGAAATTTACTAGGATGCTACCAGGACTTGATAGTGTGAGTTATAAAGAGAGGCAGGATAGACTGGAACATTTTTCTCTATAGCATAGGAGGTTGAGGGGTGATCTAATGAGAGGCATAGATCAGCTAGAAAGTCAATACATTTTCCCAAAGGTAGGGGAGTCTAAAACTAGAGGGCATAAGTTTAAAGTGAGAGGGGAGATACAAAAGTGCCCAGTGGGGCAATTTTTTCACCCAGAGGGTGGTGTGTGTTTGGAACAAGCTGCCAGAGGTAGTTGTAGAGGCGGGTACAACTTTGTCATTTAAAAAGCATTTTGACAGTTACATGCATAAGATGGGTATCGAGGGATATGGGCTAAATGCAGGCAACTGGGACTAGCATAGGGCGTTTTAAAAAAAAGGGCAGCATGGACAAATTGGGTCAATGGGCCTGTTTCCATGCTGTAAACTTCTATGACTCTATGAATCAACTTGCATGTGAAATTGTACTGCTCCCTCAGTACAATAATCCAGTTCAGCCACAGACCCGAAGAATAACTAGGGTCCATTGAACAGAGTTAACCGACGTCAGCCAGATTAAGGAAAAATACAATCTTACAGGACAGCAGGGGTCCCATTGTGTCTTATCCAATTAGACCCATGATCCTGCATTTTACACTAAGCCTGCAAATTTCTCCCCTTCAAATATCAATTCAATTTCCTTTGGAAAGTTATTATTGGATCTGTTTAAAGCTGTCTATTCCAGATCATCATGTCCTCCCCTCCAGCTCCACAATACAAACAATCATCCACATCTGTCCTCCTTGTTTTTTTCCAGAGTTCCGGACTTCTGACACCGGTCCTGTCTGAGGTGCACAGATGGGCATCTAGCTTGGACTGTCATGCTCCCCATAGTCACCTAGCCTGCCAGCATTCGCCGTGAAGGCTGGTCTCTGACTGGTGCCTGGGTAAGAAGGCAACACCTTGGGTCAGGACCAGCAGAAAAGGTGGCAAGAGAGCAACACAATAAATCTGACAGATTACACAGCTTGAACCAAAACACAAGCTCCCAATTTATCATTTTCAAATTTATTGAAATGGTGCAGTTAGGGGCAACCAATATTGCAACCAAATTAACAAAAAAGGATAGGACTATCTCATCTCAAACTTATTCTGCCTTACAATGTTCAAAGCACAGCACCCAACGTTTTCTTGTCACATCTCTTTTAACAGTAGACATAAAAGGTAAAAACAGCAACACAGTGGCATAGTGATTCGCACAACTGCCTCACAGTGCCAGGGACCCAGGGTTCAATTCTGGCCTTGGATCACTGTCTGTGTGAAATTTGCATGTTTTCCCCGCGCATTTCCTCCAGGTGCTCTGGTTTCCTCCCATGGTCCAAAAACGTGAAGGTTAGATGGGTTGGCCATGTTAAATTGCCGCTTAGGGTGATTCATGGGGTAGATGCATAGGGTGGGCCTGGTTACGATGGCAGAGAATCAGTGCAGACCAGTTGGGCCGAATGGCCTCCTTTTGTACTGTAGGGATTCTATGATGAATTTAGATAACTGGATTTTACAGATAACAGAGGTTCCAGTTAGATATAATGATGGTTTTTCCATAATCAGGTACCATAAATTTTCAAAAAGGTACACTAAAATATCAATTTTAGGTGAAGTTTTAAAAAAGAAAAATAAACAGAAAGAACAATCAAAATCTATCTTTGCTGTGGTTCTGGCATCAGAATTTAATGGTGTTTTCCATTGATTTCAACACTCTCAGTAGGGTGCTTCTACTTGCAATTCTCACAGGATGCAACACACTTTTAAAAGTTGAGGGAAATTCTCATTTAATGTTGAAAATATTTACACAAATTTAGGAAAAAAGTGGAAATTCAGTAGACTAGGAGAATTCTAAAGATCAAAAAGCATATACAGGGTAATGACATACAAAAAAGGAATATGACAAAACTTACAAGTCAAAAGCAAAACTTTACATAAATAGATTAAAGAAAGTGTGTAAAATAATGTGGGCTTATTAAAGATAGATACAGACATGGCTATAAATGAATAATAAGGGAATGGCATAATGGTAATAGAAAAAAATTATGGGATTTAAGATAGACAAACCAATAACACAATGGTTTCTACCTCAATGGAAACCATAGTGTTATAGGTTTATCTACCTCAATACTAAATGGAATAGGTTGGGAAATTGCAAGTGCCCTAAACATAACTTTCCAAAGGTTCAGGAAACGTGCTTAAGGAGTAATAACTGCAATTATCACTCCGTTACATAAGAACATAAGAAATAGGAGCAGGAGTAGGCCATCTAGCCCTTTGAGCCTGCCCCGCCATTCAATAAGATCATGGCTGATCTGTCGTGTCTCAGTTCCACATTCCCGCCCTCTCCCCATAACCCTTAATCCCCTCGCTTATCAAAAACCCATCAACCCGCATCTTAAAAATATTTAGCAAGGCAGCCTCCACCACCTCAAAGGGCAGAGAATTCCAGAGATTCACCACCCTTTGAGTGAAGAAGTTCTTCCTCAACTCCGTTCTAAACCGCCCCCCCTTTATCTTGAGGCTGTGCCCCCTAGTCCTACTGTCCTTTCTGAGCAGGAAGAGTCTCTCCACCTCTATCCTATCCATCCCATTCATCATCTTACATGTCTCAATGAGATCTCCCCTCATTCTTCTAAACTCTAACGAGTACAAGCCTAGTTTATCCAGCCTCTCCTCATAGCTCAACTCCGGCATCAGCCTAGTAAACCTCCTCTGCACTCCCTTCAAGGCCAAAATATCCTTGCGTAAGTACGGCAACCAAAACCGCACACAGTACTCCAGCTGCAGCCTCACCAACACCCTATACAGCCGCAGCAAGACCTCCCTACTTTTATATTCAATCCCCCTCGCTATGAAGGCCAGCATCCCATTAGCCTTCCTGACCACCTGCTGCACCTGCAGGCTGGGTTTTTGCGACTCATGCACAAGGACCCCGAGGTCCCTCTGCACCGTCGCCTGCTGCAGTTTTTCGCCACGTAAGTAATAATCCTTCCTACCATTATTCCTACCAAAGTGGACCACCTCGCACTTGCCAACATTAAATTCCATTTGCCAGTTCCTGGCCCATTCGCCCAGCCTATCTACATCCTTCTGCAGACTCTCTACATCCTCCGCGCAATTTGCCATTCCACCAATCTTGGTGTCATCAGCAAATTTCGACACCCTACACTCTGTTCCCTCCTCCAGATCATCTATATAAATGGTAAATAGCTGAGGCCCCAGCGCCGACCCCTGGGGCACTCCACTAGTCACCAACCGCCAATCCGAATAGCACCCGTTAACCCCCACTCTCTGCCTCCTATTTGACAACCAATCCTCTATCCACGCTAACACCCTACCCCCAACTCCATGCCCCCTTACCTTCTGCAATAATCTCTCGTGAGGTACCTTGTCAAACGCCTTCTGAAAATCCAGAAAGACCACATCCACCGGCTCTCCTCTATCCACCGCCCTAGACACATCCTCATAGAACTCCAATAAATTTGTCAGATGCGACTTCCCCTTAACAAAACCGTGCTGCGTCTGCTCTATCAAGCAATTCCCCTCAAGATGCCTCACTATTTCCTCCTTGATGACGGATTCTAACTTTTTACCTACAACAGACGTTAAACTAACCGGCCTATAATTCCCTGCACCCTGGCACCCTTCTTAAACAACGGCGTAACATTAGCCATTTTCCAATCTTCCAGCACTTCCCTGGAATCCAGCGGCGTTTGGAAAATAACCACCAAGGCATCCACTATCACTTCCGCCATTTCTTTCAGAACCCTCGGATGCATTCCATCCGGTCCTGGGGACTTGTCCAGAATCAGTCCCTCCAGTCTGTCGAGCACCACCTCTCTAGTAACAATAATGTCATTGACACCCTCCAGTTCTACCACCTTTCCATCGCTAACACCTGGCAAATTATTCACGTCTTCCTCCGTGAAGACTGAAACAAAAATGTTATTCAAGACCTCAGCCATTTCCCCATCCCCTACCACTAAGTCCTCCTTCTCATCCTCTAAGGGTCCAACGTTCACCCTAGCCAGCCTCTTCCTTTTTATATATTTATAAAAACTCTTGCTATCCTTTTTTATATTAAGTGCTAGCCCAGCTTCATAGTTTCTCCTACCCTTCTTTATCAACTTCTTTGTCAATCTTTGTTGACATTTAAACCTCTCCCAATCCTCTTTTCGCCCACTACTCTTAGCTACTCTAAACGCTTTTAATTTAACACTTTCCTTCACCTCCTTTGTTATCCACGGCTTATTACCTCTCCTCCTACGGTCCTTTTTAACCATCGGAATAAATTTCTGCTGAGCACCAAGAAAGATCTCCTTAAAGATCCTCCATGCTCCTCAGCAGACCTACCTTCCAACGCGCTCCCCCAAGGGAAGGAGAGAGAAACCAGGTAATAACAAGTCCTACAGTTTATCAGATGAGGAAATTACTGGAATTTATCAGGGACAATGTGATTGAGAACCTATACGAGTGTGAGCTGATCGAAGGGAGTTACCACACTGACTTGACTAAGTCATGTCTGACTAATCTAATGGATTTTTAAGCAATCACTGATATGGTTGACAAGGGAGTCTGGAGTCTTATCTATATGGATATCCAGATGGTTTTTGATAAGGTTTCACAGAAGAGATAATTGAAAGTGAGTGAAATTGGAGGCAACCTCATGACATTAGTTGGTAATAGTCAGGGGCTGAAGGTGGGTTAGTAAATTTGCTGATGACACCAAGATTGGTGGAGTAGTGGATAAGGTGGAGGGCTCTTGTAGGCTGCAAAGAGACATTGATAGGATGCAGAGCTGGGCAGAAAAGAGTGACAAATGGAGTTTAACCCTGATAAGTACAAGATGATTCATTTTGGTAGGACAAACTTGAATGCAGATTACAGGGTCAACGGCAGGGTTCTGAGGAAGATAGAGGAACAGAGAAATCTTGGGGTTCATATCCACAGATCTCTGAAGGTTGCCACTCAAGTGGATAGAGCCGTGAAGAAGGCTTATAGTGCGTTAGTGTTTATTAACAGGGGGTTTGAGTTTAAGAGTTGTGGGGTTATGCTGCAACAATACTGGACTTTGGTGAGACCACATTTGGAATAGTGTGCAATTCTGGTCACCTCACTATAAGAAGGGTGTGAAAGCATTAGAGAGAGTGCAGAGGAAATTTGCCTGGTCTGGAGGATAGGTCTTATGAGGAAAGGTTGAGGGAGCTGGGGCTTTTCTCTTCAGAGCGGAGGAGGGTGAGAGGTGACTTAATAGAAGTTTATAAGATGATGAGGGGGATAGATAGGGTGGACATGCAGACACTATTCCCTGGGGTAGATGTAGCTGTTACTAGGGGGCATAACTATAAGGTTCATGGTGGGAGATATAAGGGGGGGGAGGTCCAAGGTAAATTCTTCAGTCAGAGTGTTTGGGGTGTGGAATACACTGCCTGCTGTGATAGTGGAGTCAGACACTTTAGGAACTTTTAAGTAGTTATTGGATAGGCACTTGGAGCACACTAGAATTATAGGGAGTGGGATAGCTTGATCTTGGGTTTCAACATAGCTCGACATAACATTGATGGCTGAAGGGCCTGTACTGTGCTCTACTGTTCTATGTTCTATGTAACAGGTTGTGAAGTATGGCACAGAGAATACTGTAAAGAAATGGACTCCGATTGGTGGAAGATAACAACCGGGGCTCACCAGGGCCACAGCTTTTCACCATTTATATCAAAGATCTGGATGAAGGAATAGAGAGTTGTATATCAAACTTTGCTGATGACACTAGTCAGGAGCAACTAGCCACAAGTTAGAAAGTTATATCGGCAGAATAATCAAGACTCTGGCAGATGGTGTAATTGAAGTGCTTAAAATTCTGAAGTTAAAGTTTATCTATTAGTCACAAGTAAGGCTTACATTAACACTGCAATGAAGTGAAATTCCCCTAGTCGCTACACTCCGGCACCTGTTTGAGTCAATGCACCTAACAGCACGTCTTTCAGTCTGTGGGAGGAAACCCATGTGATAACTGGGAGAATGTATAAACTCCACACAGACAAGCAGGGATCAAACCCAGGTCCCCGATACTTTGAAGCAGTAGTGCTAATCACTGTGCTGCCCAATTAAAAACCATGATTTCTCCTGGTGAAGGTCTTGTGGCACAGTGGGTTAGTGTCCCTGCCTCTGAGCCAGAAACTCCAGGTTCGAGACCCACCCCAGGACTTGATGGCTAAAGAAGGTGGGTTTGTAATGCAGTCAAAATCCTTCCCAACATGCCAATGGCTGATGGTAAGAGGAGACACTCCTGGTCAGCCATGCTCGTTATGGAACGGTCAAGTTATAAACCCCCTAGTGGCATTCTAGCAACCTGTCCAGGAATTATGAGCCATGGAAACAAAAGACAGTCTGCCTTAGTGCATCACTCAAAGTGGGAAGTGAATTGAAATAGAAAAATAGAAGATAGGAGCTAGATGAGGCATTCAGTCCTTCGAGCCTGCTCTGCCATTCATCACTAGCATGGCTGATCGTCCAACTCAATAGCCTAACCTGCCTTCTCCCCATAACCTTTGATCCCGTTTGCCCCAAGTGCTATATCCAGCTGCCTCTTGAATACAACTGAAAATTTTCTTTGGTGGGAAAATCCATAACAAGACAAAATTTGAACTGGAACATTCAGGAGGAAAACCAAAAGTGCTTTCTTTCCACAAAGTGTGGCAGAAATCTGGAATTCTTTCCTCAGAAAGGATTGTGGCTGCTGAGACAATTGAAATTTTCAAGATCAATATTGATAGATTTTTGTCATGCCTGGAAATTAAATAAGATGGAGTAAAGCAAGTAAGAGTTGGTGCACAGAACAGATTTGACAGGCTGAATGTATTCCTTCTGTATTTTCTTAAAACTGAATGGGATGCTAAAGTCAAGCCATGGGGCACTGCCAATTATTCTTCTCTGCCCAGCCAGGAAATGCTCAACACTGGTACAGCATAATGTGGAAAGGGCAGAGTTTCACCATTATTTTTCGTTTAGCCAACAGACATAAGAACGTTTGTTATCTTCAGCACTTACCTTCACCAGATCCATGGGCGTTTTAACCTCCTCAGCTGGGTGCTGACTCTCTGTCACAAGCAATGGTTCTTGCTTGTTCCGGCCTTTCCGCTTGGACTTCTTGAGCTGGTCACCAGCTTTCGATGAATCTGGAACCTCTACAGACAGACAGGTTGGCATTTAGAGAGCACCTCTCACAACGTCAGGACTTCCCAAAGTCCTTTCCCGTCAATAATGTACGTTTTGAAATTTAGTTGTTGTTACAGTGTAGGAAATGTGGCAGCCAATTTGTACACAGCAAGCCCTTCACAACCAATAACATCAACTTGTTAAAACAACCTACGCCAGCAATGTAGTTTGCAGGATAAAAACTGACCAGGATACAGGAGGGAATTGCCATCCCATCTGAAGACAGCACCTTCAACAATTCAGCACTCCCTTAACACTGCTTTGGAGTGGAAAAAGCATGTGGAAAGTGTTCAGAGGGTTTTTCTTTTAACCCCCACCTTAAAAGTTGAATCCATTAGAATGGATGTCAGGAACAACCTTATAGCTTTTAAAATAAAAGCAAAACACGGCAGATGCTGGAAATCTGCAAAGAAAATACTGGAAAAACTCAGCAGGTCAGACATCTGTGAGAGAGAAACAGAGTTAATGTTTTGATTCTTCTTCAGAACAGGAAGAGGATTCATACTGGACTTGAAACATCGATCGGAATTTTACCGGCATGCCCACCCCATTTCCATGGCGGGCAAGGTTCACAGAGCGGAATTCTCTGTTTGGCCTCAGGCAGGATTTTATGAGCCTCACTCAAGCGAGGTTGTAGAATACCGAACATTAACTCTGTTTTCCTCTCTCCACAGCTGCTGCCTGACCTGATGAGTTTTTCCAGTATCTTCTGTCTTTATTACAGTTTGTAAATTGAGAGTTCCTAAAATTAGCCAAATTAAGGGCTATGAATTTTAACTGTTAGAATTGGACGCACCATCTTTTTTCCTGTATAACTGCACTTGTCCAGCAGCAACTGACTCTTGTGATTTCTTCCACCTTTTCAGAAGTTCATCAATGAAGGCCCGTTTCTTCCCCTCAGTCCCTTGAACCAAGTCAGCAATATAATCTTCAATTTCCTCTGCACTCTCAATCGATAGGATATATCTGGATGAATAAAATACATGTTTGATTTATTATTATCACATGTATAATGGAATCCCTTAGAACAGAAGGAAGCCGTTCAGCCCATCTAGTCTGCACTGACCACAATCCCCCCCAGGCCCTATCTCCATAACCCCATGCATTTAGACTAGCTAATCTCCCTGACACTAAGGGGCAATTTAGCATGGCCAATCCACCTAACCTGCACATCTCTCAGACTGTGGGAAGAAAACCAGAGCACCCGGAGAAAACCCACACAGACATGAAGAGAATGTACAAACTCTGTACAGTGACTCAAGCCAAGAATTGAACCCTGGTTGGCGCTGTGAGCCAGCAGTGTTAACCACTGTGGTGCAAAGCATACCATTCATAGAGAAGGAAAGGAGAGAGTGCAGAGTATAGTGTTCCAGTCATAGCTAGGGTAAAAAGAAAGATCAGCTTAATGTAATATAGCTCCATTCAAAAGTCTGATGGCAGCAGGGAAGAAGCTGTTCTCAAGTCGGTTTGTACGTGACCTCAGACTTTTGTATGGTGGAAGAGAGAACGTTCAGGGTCTGTGGGGTCTCTGATTATGCGGGCTGTTTTTCCGAGGCGGGAGCAGACAGAATCAATGGATGGGAGGCTGGTTCGTGTAACGGATTGGGCTTCATTCACAACCCTTTGTAGTTTTGTTATATGTGTTGTGTATAGTAGGGAAACGGAGTGAGAAGAAATTGAAAGTTTGTGGTCAGGGTATCAGGGAATTGAATTAATTTACTTTCAAAACCTCAAGCAATCCTGTGACACAAACAGTACGGGTTATAACTACATTCATCCTCAAACTCAGAGCCCACCTCCATCAAATAACATTGTGAGCACAGGATTGAGCAGGTAAAAAAAAAGGTCAAGGCTCACCTAATTTTAACGTTAGAGCTGAGACATTCAGGAATGAAATCAGAAAGCATTTATTCACACAAAGGGAAGTAGAAATCTGGAGATCTCAACTGTTCCCGAAGGCTGTGGAGGTTGCAGGGCAATTGAGCTTATTAAGAGAGATGAGGGGGGAGGAAAGTAAATAGAACTGAGATACATAAAGATTAGCTCTGATCTAATTGAATGGCCAAAGAAGCTTGAAGAATTGAATGGCCACCTCTTGTTCCCAATTTCCTGAGCTTACCCAATACAATGAGAATGGCAGAATTGTACAATCAACCTCTGTCAATTAGTTTATTACAGACTGAGAGGAGCTGAGGAAATCTCCAATAGTGGAGTTTTAAAAACAATAGATCCAGAGTTACCAGTTTCACCCAACACACTACACTTGTTTAGTTCTTATTTATTAGTTTTTAGTTCTTTAGTTATTAGTTCTTATTTATTAGTATCACAAGTAGGCTTACATTAACACTGCAATGAAGTTAATGTGAAAATTCCCTAGTCGCCACACTCCAGCATTTGTTCAGGTACACTAAGGGAGAATTTAGCATGGCCAACACACCTAACTAGTACCTCTTTCGGACTAATGGAGGAAAGTGGAGCACCCAGAGGAAACCCACACAGACACAGGAAGAATGTGCAGACTCCACACAGACAGTGACCCAAGCCGGGAATCGAACTCAGGTCCCTGGTGCTGTGAGGCAGCAGTGCTAACCACTGTGCTACCATGCTTGCCCAACATGTCTCAAGTTACACATGTATAGTATCCCCAAAATGTTAATTTCTGTAAGAACTCAAAAACTTACCTTGAATGAATCAATACTAACCGGTTCCACTACCTTCCTCATTTTGAATTTACCCTTTTAGTATAAAAGGTAAAGCCGCCATAGTCCCAGACGACCATAAGTTCCCCCTCTGAGGGAAGGGCTATCTGGTAGTGATTTAACCTGAGGATACCATTCCTCAGGCAAGGGGCAAGTTGAGTGAAAATAGGAGAGTGAGAGGGGTCGGGGGATACTTTGAGGAGATGGAGGGAAAGGGGGAAAAAAAAACAGCGTGAGGATGTAGGGGGAAGACAGTGGTTAGGAGGTTGGGTTGCACACTTGGGGGGGTAGTGGGGGGAATGTATGAGGGGGTCAGGCAGTATAATGGCACAGTGGTTAGCACCACACTGCCTCACAGTGGCAGGGACCCAGGTTCAATTCCAGCCTCAGGTCACTGTCTGTGTGGAGTTTGACGTTCTCCCCATGTCTGCATGGATTTCCTCCAGGAGCTCCAGTTTCCTCCCACGCTCCAAAGAAGTGCGGGTTAGGCTAATTGGCCACGCTAAATTGTCCCTTAGTATCAGGGGGACTGGCAAGGTAAATGCATAGGATTACGGCATACGGGCTGCGCAGAATTCTAGGTTGATGCAGGCTTGATGGGCCAAATGGCACTGTAGGGAGTTTATGAGCCTATGATAATGGAGGGAGGGAGAGATTGTGATGGATTGGAAATACATGTGGAATTTGTGATGGGAGAATGGACAGGAGGAAAGTGAATGTTGTTTGAAATCCATGATCAAAATCACAGCTTCAGAGTTAAAACAGGAATCCAATTTTTGCAGAGCTTGAACCTGGTAAAAACATGGGACTGACTGTGAAAATGCCTGCTCTTTCAGACACTTCATTAGCTGCCTAAAATCAAGATCGATCTCTTTAGCAACATGAAGCAACACTATCAATCTGGCAGTCAAAAACACAGAAAACTGAAGGTAAAGCAAGAGCACAAAGCGAGGCAAAAAGACAGTTTGTCATTTTACTTTAAAAGGTTCAAAGTATTGAACAGTACACAAACAGCATTGTCATCCTCATCCAAAATTACAGGTGAATTATTTGACGACTAACGACTTGTCGATTTGCAGAGACACCATATTGCCAGAAAAGATTGAACAAGAAGTGATCTCTGAAATGACAATGGAACTACAAAATATTGCTGATTCTTCTGTTGAAATGAGGGAAGAAACCTACCCTGAATTCATTATTCTATGGCCAAATTCTATTGCACTGGGAATGACAGAATACTTTGGACTAAATAAACCAGAAAACATAGCTCATATGAAAATTTGAGAGACGTCTTGAAGGTTGGAGGCCAAAAGCTAGTTAAAAGTCTTTGTAAGTCCCATTTACTGATTGAAGAGAAATGGGGGTCACAGAAATTAGAAATTGGTTGATTTTTTTTTCCAGAAATCTCTAAGGTAGTCTACTGTTATATTTACAACTTATTCCCTGACCCTCGTAAAGGGAAACAAGCATTTATCAACAGGTACTCTAACTGGAGAAATGTTGGGAGATATTGCTGATCATGAAATATTCAAAGTTCAAACTAAAGCTGTGTGGTTTTGTTCAAAGATGTGAACTGATTCTGCATGATTGACTCTGTTTAAAAAGGAGTGTTCTTATTGGAGTAAAGTTCTGAGACATTTGTTGCCATAGTCAAAGTGCTGTCTATTTTGGAACAACTCCAAAGGAGGACATGATGAGTCATCAGCATCAAATCAAAGAGGTCGTTTTTTAGCCTGCCTTGAATATCTCAGAGAACTGATTTGTTTTATTATTACATGTATTAGTAGACAGTGAAAAGTATTGTTTCTTGCAAGCTATACAGAGAAAGCATACCATTCGGAGAAGGAAAGGAGAGGGTGCAGAATGCAGTGTTACAGTCATAGCCTAGGGTGTAGAGAAGGATCAACTTAGTGCGAGTAGGTCCATTCAAAAGTCTGAAGAGAGATTAAAAGAGTGAGAATGAAATTTTAGAAGCATGGAACTAGAAGGTATGTTGGGCACAGCCTGCAAGAAAATGCCTCGCTCTGGTACCATCTTGAGAGAAGAATTTCAAAGAATTTGATGAATTTCTCAAAGAGCATTTGAAAAGTTATCAATGTGGTTCTATGATCGTGGCTCAGGGAAGGCCAACCTTTTAACGCGCCATATAATGACAATATCACAGTAATGGCAGAGCTGCTCTGAAAACAATTCACTAACGAAGTAAAAGATGTCAAATACTATTCCATAATACTTGATTCAACACCAGATGAGTCATGTGAACGAATTAACATTAATTTTAAGATATGTGACCAACGATGGTGAAGTTGTAGAGCGATTTCTCTGTGTTGTCCAGCTCCAATCCCACACTTCTGAGTGTCTGAAGACAACTGTTTTGGAAATCATTGCAAATTTAGGTTTGGAGGTCCAAAGTTGTTGTGGACAGAGCTTTGATAATGCCACAAACATGGCAGGAAAATATTCAGGTCTACAAGCAAGACTTAATAATGCAAGCCCCTGTGTATCATTCATCCTATCTTCCACTCACTCTTGGAATTTAATTTGCAACACTGCAGCTGAATCCTGTACATTTCTTTGACTTTGTTCAAAACGTGGTTGCCTTTTTTTTCCCTGTTTCTATGCATCAGTGGAATATGCTGCAATCATGTTTGGAGCAAGCAAATGGAAAACATTTGACAGTCAAACAAATTTGTCACACAAGGTGGTCCACTTGTGCAGATGCTGTTTTTGGCTTTGAAAATGAACTTTATTGATATAAAGGAAACCTTATTAGACATAATTGCATCAGATTCCGAAAAAACAATGTCTGAAATCTGAAGCAAAACCTTTAACAGTTTGAAAAGTACAACTACCACATTCCTATTTTTACTATTTTGTGGGACTGTTTATTTCAAAGATTTAATGCTATCGGCAAATCACTGCAAAACGTTGATTCAAATTTACTGAGTGCTGACAACTGTTACCCTCAATTAAAAGGTTGGTCATGGGATTTCAATATCACCTTAGCTTGGTGGAAGCAGGGGCACAAACATTAACAAAGTATATAGGTCCCACTGATGATGAGAAGTGTACAAGACACAGGAAGCTGTTTTCCAATGAAATCACTTTGAAGGGAAAGAGATCTTCGCCAAGACTGTCAATGTAATTTATGACAAAATAACATGCGATTGCAGAGTAGAAGTAAATCTCTGATGAAAACCATTGATTTATTTTGCATTCTGTTTGACAGAGGTTTGGATGAAAATCCTAAAACCCACTGCACTAACAAATTCAGTGAATTCCACCGGAGGACATAGGCACAAATCTTTCTGAAGATCATTTATCGATAATGATGAGTTCTGCCCTTCAAGATCACCAGCTGGTTTGTACCAAGTTTGCAGAAACCATTCTGAAAATATTTTAATAATACCTGTCACAAATACTTCGGGTGAATGCTTTTTCTGTATTGAAGAATTAAAAATTATTTGCAACGTACGATAAGTCAGGAATATTTGACAAGTTCAGCAATACTGACAACTGAAAATGCGTCTTTATATGATTTTACCTACGATAAGGTAATTGTTGATTTTGTAGAAAACAAAGCATAGAATAAAGCTATCCAAATTTCCATGCCAGTAAGGAACGAAGCAAGAAAATCTGAAAAGTATGAGCTCTTTTATATTCTCTTGCTTAAATTCCGTTTTTCAAAATGGACCATCGCTGTCTTATGTAATGGCTGCAGCTGGTAGTTCTGATAACCATCGCTCTCCAAACCGACCTTCACAAAATTCTACAACAAAGAACAGAATCCGGCAGACAGAACCACTGATATCGGACTCGGACTCACTGGACACTCCACTCACGTGAATTTATAAGAATAACTTCTCTGATTTTATGAAGTTGGACGTTGTTAACTTTTATTTTTGAAACTGAATGAGTGTCTGAAATGGTAGCATATACATCTTGTTGATTGGAGTATTTGCCCCTGTACTGGATTGTCTCATTCTGTCCTGCACTGATGCCATTGGCAGATTTTTTCCATCTCATTGCTCATCAGCAAGTTCCATGTTTGCTCGCCTCAAGACTCATATTGTAATATTTAGCATCTTTACCACCATTTTGACAAGAGGTAAGTTTGGATTTCAATTCAGCAATTATTCATATAGCGTATTTTCAAGTCAACAAGCAGTGATCAATGTATATTTTTCTGTCTTCCAACTTTGCATTCTCTGGTGAGAGGATGGGTTGAGTCAGGAGGGGTGTGATTTTACAGGGGGAGGAGCAGAAATGAAGGTGAGGGTGGGCACCACAAAGCGTAAATCCATCTCTGTCAAGTCTTACAACCCTGACATTCCTGTGCTTCAGTAATTCAGGCCTCTTGCGCATCCCTGATTTTAATTGGGCCACAGTTGGCAGCTAGACATGAACTGCCAAGAACTTAAGCCCTGGAATCTCCTTCCTAAAACTCTCGGTTTCTGTTGCCTCTTTCAAGACACCCCTTAAAATGTACCTCTTTGACCAAGCTTTGGATCATCCTTGCTCTCCAATATTGCAGTTTTGTTTGGCAACCACTCTATAAATGCAACTTTATATATACGATGGTGTAGGGGCAACGTTAATGCATTAGTAATCCAGAAGTCCAGGTCAATGCTCTGGGTGCACGGGTTTAAAATCCCACCACAGCATAAATCTGGAATGTAAAGCTGGGCTCAGAAACAGTAACCATGACAACTATTAATGATTGTTGTAAAAACACATCTGGTTTGCAAATGCCCTTTGGGGAAGGAAATCTGCCAGTTTGGCCTACATGTGCTGGCAAATTTACAGCAATGTGGTTAACTCTAAACTACCGACTGAAATGGCCTACCAAACTAGTCAGTTCACAGCAATATGGGATAAGCAATAAGTGCTGGCTTTGTTGGAGATGGTGAAAGCCTGAGCCCTCTCTACTTTATACAACTTGACAGTTCTCACTGCACAATTTGATTTTCACAAAACCTTTCCCCAAACACAGGATGTCAGAACCAAATTGACCAGAGATGTGATCTA
This sequence comes from Carcharhinus amblyrhynchos, assembly GCF_965287045.1. Classification (NCBI taxonomy): domain Eukaryota; kingdom Metazoa; phylum Chordata; class Chondrichthyes; order Carcharhiniformes; family Carcharhinidae; genus Carcharhinus; species Carcharhinus amblyrhynchos. The sequence goes on along the minus strand of NC_137355.1, from coordinate 7,943,992 downwards.
TTCTCAGTTGTCTTTAGCTAACTTAAAGTTTTGTCGTGCATTGTGAATCATTTCCTTGCCATTTGTCACGAACATTATAGTCCCACAAGTCAAATGAAATGTCAGTTGTTTTGAGGGTCAACCCTTAGAAAACTCTAAGAGTGTCAGAACAGATCAGTAAAAGGATCCCAAAAAAGAAAATGCTGGAAAATCTCAGCGGGTCTGGCAGCAACTATGAGGAGAGAAAAAAGCTGATACTGCAAGTCCAGATGATCCTTTGTCAACTTTTATTCAGTATAAGGATGTTTAGCAAACTTCAGTTCTGTGAAGAATCCGTTCTTGGGCAGTCCAGTACTCAGACATAAATTTAATATGTCGACGTTATCATTATCTCTGTGGCTGGCATACCTCCGAGCTTGGCATTCTGGTCAAACGTTTTGAGACAAGATAGAATTGAGTTCTGCAAAGTGGAGACTTGTAGTCCAGCTATCACACAAATAACAGCAAAGATGCTGTAACTATTGCCTTGTCGACTTGACAACTTTGTTGCCAGCTTAAATTTATTTTATCTCAAAAACTCTGTATAAAGCAAAAGGAGTGACGGGAACGGAAATGAAGCAGAGGGACAGAAGCTAAAGGAGGAGGATGGAGAAGCCTAGCCAGGGGAAGCAGCTGAACCCCAGGCCAAACACCTGAGACTTTGCTTATGCCGCTGTAGCCACTGGAGATTGCGGCCAGCAGCTGTCACTTACTGAATCAGCTCCTCATTCACTTCCAGATTAAATTTCCGAACCAGCTCCTCCTGACACCAGCGCAGAAGAGACTCCTTCTCACCACTCATTTTCCTTCGACTGTTCCACCACCCTCATTCCCGGCAGCGGCCAATAAACCCGGCTCAGATCCACCCGGAAATGTTTCCCCCGCGCACGCCACACACGCAAACGGTCCAGTGCGCCGGTTGTTCCCAGCGGCACCGCTGGCTCCGCATTAACGTTCCGATCTCCAAGAAATCCAACCTTTCCCTCATTCAAACCATCAACCTTTACCCTCTGGACAAAGAAAGCCTGATTAATGACAGGTACAGGAACAAAATAGATTGCATTAAATAAATCAATGCATTCTAATGACGGTGACAGTACCATAATAGGGTTATGACATCTCAAAAATGTTTGGTCCTTATAACTTCAGAGCTGGATTCAAGTCAGTGCACAATGTTTCTCAAACTGGGAGCTCCAGATCACAAAGCAGCTTGAAGATGACTGGATAGACCAGCAGTTACCAAGGTTGGTGTTGGCATCAGGTGGGTTCAGCCTTGTTCAAGAGGGAGGGGCTTATAGGGAAAAAAACTATTCTATTACTTAGTCACAAAGAAAGGATACCAAAAATCCTCTTTCTTTAAAGATCAAAGGAACTTTAAAGCACAGGAACAGGCCTTTCGGCCCATCAAATCTGTGCCTACCCTGATGCTTCTCTAATCTATTATTTTCTTGCTTCTATGTGGTCCATATCCCTGTATTCCCTGCTTATTCATGTATCCATAAGAATCTGCTTCCATCATCTCTTTCGGTAGTGCGTTCCAGGCATTCACTCCCACCCCCATCCCCCCCCTCCCGTCTGTGAAAACCTGCCCCTTACATCTCTTTCAAACTTTCCCCTTCTCACTTTCAACCTATGCCCCCGATTAATCCACACTTTGACTGTGGGGAAAAAAACTCTTTACTATCCACTCTATCCAAACTTGTCATAATCTTGTAAACCTCAGGTGTTCCCCCCCCCCTCCCCCCGCCTTATCTTCCAATGCTCCAATGAAAACAATCCAAATTTGTTCAACCTTTCTTCATAATCCATATCCTCCAAACCAGGCAACATCCCGGTAAATCTTTTCTGCACCCTTTCCAATGCATCAACATCCTTACGATAGTGTGGCATCCAGAATTATACACAATACTCCAAATGAGGTCTAACCAAATTCTTATACAGCTGCAACATGACTTTCCAATTCCTACACTCAACACCCTGACGGATGAAGGCCAGCATGCCACACACCTTCTTAACCACCTTGTCCACCTCAGTTGCAGTAGGTGAACATGTGGCTAATAGTGACCACAACTCTGTCTACTTTAGGATACGAATGGAAAAAGATGAGTGCTGTCCTCAGGGGAGGGTGCTAAATTGGGGGAGGGCTAGATACAGCCAGATTAGGCAGGAGCTTAGGGATACAGAGTGGGATAGGCTGTTGGAGGGCAAGTCCACGTTAGGCATGTGGGAGTCTTTCAAGGGAAAACTGAAATGGGTGCAGGAAAGGCATGTGCCGGTTAGGAGGAAGGATGGGAAAGGTAGGATTAGAGAGCCGTGGATTACCAGAGATATAGAGGACCTGGTCCGAAAGAAACGAGAGGCATATGTCAGGTCTAAGCAACTGGGAACGGAGAGAGCGTTGGAGGAGTACAGAGAGAATAGGAGGGATCTCAAAAGAGGAGTTAGGAGGGCAAAAAGGGGGCATGAAATGGCTTTGGCAGGTAGGATTAAGGAAAATCCAAAGGCGTTTTACTCCTATGTTAGGAGCAAAAGGGTGGCTAGGGGAAAAATCGGTCCCTTCAGGGACAGACGAGGGGAATTGTGCTTAGAGTCTGAGGGAATGGGGGAGATCCTGAATGAATACTTTGCGTTGGTATTCACAAAGGAGAGGGGCTTGATGTCTGGTACGGTCATCGAGGGAGCTGTAGACCAATTGAAGGAACTATCGATTACGAGGGAAGAAGTGTTAGGGCTTTTAGGTAGCATTAAAACTGATAAATCTCCGGGGCCTGATGGCATTTATCCTAGGCTGCTTAGGGAGGTGAGAGATGAAATTGCTGTGCCTCTGACGCAAATCTTTGTCTCTTCTTTGGACACAGCTGAGGTCCCAGAGGACTGGAGGATAGCAAACATGGTACCGTTGTTTAAAAAGGGTAGGAGGGATAATCCGGGTAACTATAGGCCAGTGAATTTGACTTCAGTGGTAGGCAAGTTGATGGAGAGGATTCTTAGGGATAGGATGTATGAGCACTTAGAGCGTGGCGATCTGATTAGGGATACGCAGCATGGCTTAGTAAAGGGGAAGTCTTGCCTTATGAATCTGGTAGAATTTTTTGAGGAGGTGACAAAAACGGTCAACAAAGGACGAGCCGTTGATGTCGTCTATATGGATTTCAGTAAGGCGTTTGACAAAGTCCCTCATGGTAGGTTGGTAGAAAAGATTAAGGCTCATGGGATATGAGGCCAGGTATCTAGATGGGTGGAGAACTGGCTTGCTAAGAGGAGACAGAGAGTAGTAGTGGAGGAGTCCTTTTCTAGCTGGAGGTCTGTCACTAGTGGTGTGTCGCAGGGCTCAGTACTGGGACCTCTTCTCTTTGTAGTGTATATAAATGACTTGGAAGAGGGAGTAAGTGGTGTGATCAGCAAATTTGCTGATGACACCAAGATGGCTGGATTGGTGGGCAGTGAGGAGCAGTGTCTGGCAATACAACGGGATATCGATAGGCTGGTATATTGGGCAGATATATGGCAAATGGAGTTTAATCCGGATAAATGTGAGGTGATGCATTTTGGCCGGAATAATGTAGGGGGGAGTTATATGATAAAGGGTAAGCCCATAAGGAGTATAGAAATGCAGCGAGACCTGGGGGTGCAAGTGCACAAGTCTTTGAAAGTGGCAGTGCAAGTGGAGAAGGTTGTGAAGAAAGCCTTTATAGGAGGGGGTATAAAGTATAAGAGCAGAGTCTAATGTTGTAGTTGTATAGAATGTTGGTTAGGCCGCTTTTAGAGTACTGCGTCCAGTTCTGGTCGCCTTACTATCGGAAGGACGTGGAGACTCTGGAGAGAGTGCAGAGGAGGTTTACCAGGATGTTGCCTGGTATGGAAGGACTGGGTTATGAGGAAAGATTGAGCAAATTGGGGCTGTTTTCCCTTGAAAAACGGCAACTGAAGGGGGATCTAATAGAGGTATATAAGATTATGAAGGGTATAGATAGAGTAAACAGAGGTAAGCTATTTCCTATGTTAGAGACACACAGTACGAGGGGCCACGGGCTTAAGGTGAGGGAGGAAAGGTATAACACAGATATTAGATGGAGGTTTTTCACACAGAAGGTAGTGGGGGTATGGAATGCTCTGCCAAGTAAGGTGGTGGAGGCAGGCACGCTGGAGTTGTTTAAGAGTAACTTAGACAGGCACATGAGTGGGTTGGAGATGGGAGGATATAGGAGATTGTTTTAAAGTTCATTAGTAGTGGGATGTCCCTGGTAATGTAAAAGGATATGGTATGATAATAATGTTTTTTCTCTTTTAATTCACAGGTTTTAAGTCGGTCCGCCTTGTTGTCCAACGAGAGGCATACACGTGATAGGTCGTACTTGGGCTGCTCTTGAATGTTCGAGATTGGCCTAGTGCTTCATGTCGATAGTGTGTGCTTAAACTGGACCAGATGCTGGGCAACATGACAGCTCAGTGACTATCACTGTTTGCTGTGCAGACACATGCATTTAGGCCAGTGTCTGTGGGAGTTTGCGCATTCTCCCCGTGCTTGTGTGGGTTTTCTCCGGGTCCTCCGGTTTCCTCCCACACCCTAAAGATGTGCTATGAGGCTGATTGGAAGTAATAAATTGTCCCTAAATTAGTTTCCCTCAACGTGGATTGCCATAAAAACAATAGATAGAGGTCATGGGTGGAGGGGGGGGGACTGGTAATATTAAAATGGTGGCGTGGGCTCGTTGGGCCGAACGGCCTGTTTCCCGGGCTGTTTTCGTTCTTTGTTCTTTGCTAACTTCAAGGAACTGTGGATCTGCATGCCTAGATTTTTCTGTATGTTAATATTTCTAAGGGCTCTACCATTTACAGTATTACACAGTAACTTCATTGCAGTGTTAATATAAGCCTTACTTGTAACTAGTAAAAAAACTTTACTTGTGCAGTCGACCTTCCAAATCGCATCACCTTACATTTTTCCGGGTTAAATTCCATCTGCCATCTTTCAATCCAGGTCTCCAGCCAACTTATATCCTGCTATATCCTCTGACAGTCCTCCTCATTATCCGCTACTCCCCCAATTTTTGTATCATCTGCAAATTTACTAATCAGACCGCCTACATTTTCCTCCAAATCATTTATATATATTACAAACAACACTTATCCTTGTGGAACACTGCTTGTCACAGACCTCCAGTTAGAAAAGTATCCTTCCACTGCTACTCTCTGCTTTCTATGCCAAAGCCAGTTTTGTATCCACCTTACCAGCTGACCTTGGATCCCATATGACTTCAGCTTTTGTATCAGCCTGCCATGAGGAACCTTATCAAAGGCTTTACTAAAGTCCACGTATACAACATCCACTGCCCTGCTCAATTTTTCTTGTCACTTCCTTAAAGAAATCAAGTTTGTGAGACACGATCTCCCCTTCACAAAATGACGCTGCCTATCACTAGTAAGCCAAGTTTAAGTTTGTTTGATTTAATTTGATTTAGTATTGTCACATATATTAACATACAGTGAAAAGTATTGTTTCTTGCACACTATACAAAGCATACCATTCATGGAGAAGGAAACAATCGTGCAGAGTGTGGCAGTAGCAGGGAAGAAGGTGTTCTTGAGTGAGTTGGTATGTGACTTCAGACTTTTTTATCTTTTTGCCGATGGAAAGTGAAACAGAAATGTCCGGGGTACGTGGGGTCCTTAATTATGCTGGCTACTTTGCTGAGGCAGCGGAAGTGTAGACAGAGTCAATGGATGAGAGGCTGATTTGTGTGATGGATTGGGCTAAATTCACAACCTTTTGTAGTTCCTTGCAGCCTTGGGCAAACTAGGAGCCATGCCAAGCTGTGATACAACCAGAAAGAATGCTTTCTATGGCGTATCTGTAAAAGTTGGTGAGAGTTGTCACTGACGTGCCAAATTTCCTTAGTCTTCTGAGAAAATAGAGGCGTTGGTGGGCTTTCTTAACTATAGTATTGGCATGGAGGGACCAGGACAGGTTGTTGGTGACCTGGACTCCAAAAAACTTGAAGCTCTCGACCCTTTCGATTTCGCCGCTGAGTGTCACAAGTAGGCTTACAATGAAGTTACTGTGAAAATCCCTTAGTCGCCACACTCTGGTGCCTGTTTAGGTACACTGAGGGACAATTTAGCATGGCCAATGTACCTAACCACCACATCGTTCAGACTGAGGGAAGAAAATGGAGCACCCAGAGGAAACTCACACAGGCATAGGGAGAACGTGCAGACTTCACACAGAAAGTGACTCAAGCCAAATATCTAACCTGGGTCCCTGATGCTGTGAGGCAACAGTGCTAACCACTGTGCCACCATGCTGCCCCAGGTTATTGAGTATTCTATAACATTGAGATGGAGGAATTGGAGATTATTGATCCATTCAATCAAAAAAGTTTGAGAATTATTTTCTCAGCCACAGTCCCATGGACAAGTCTGCTAATCCAATGTACGAAATGTGTGAAGTAACCCCCTCACTACTAAAGCAAAGGAGTCAATTTAACTATTCTAAATCAGAAAGTTTTATGGTCAAATTCCAATTGAGAGATTTGAGTAGAAAATCTCTGTTGACATTCAGTGTGGTGCTGAGGGAGTGCTGCACTTTTGGAGGTGTTGTCTTTCCGATAGAACTTTACACTGAAGTACAAATGCAGGCAGTGTCAGTCTGGATCATGATGCCCTCCGAGGTTGATGCCCACTGCCATTCATGATCCAAGCACACTCATAGACAGCACATGGGAGATGATGGAAGGCAAAAGAAAAAATGAGGATTGGCAGACTCTTCGATAATGGGGACAGGGGCAGGTTGCATCCAGTTTAGAACATAGAAAAACTGCAGCACAAACAGGCCCTTCAGCCCACAAGTTGCGCCAATAATATCCATACTTGCTAGGCTTACCTATGACCCTCAATTCTATTAAGTTCCATGTACTCATCCAGAAATGTTTTTAAAGGATTTAGTTTTGCGCCAGAAGTGGAAAACTGAAGGATTGTGATGACAGGATGCATAAGGCTGCAGGAAAAAGTGAATTGTTTAAATTCACTAAATTTGAATCATGCTGTATTTCCCAAACATAATACTGTTGCTAAAAGAATCAAATGAAAGCACAGCCCCTAATTATTCTCACACGATTGTGCAGCACACGGAAATTGTGATGTATGTAAGCTGCAAAATATAAAAAGAAATGTCTGATCATTTATACGGTATATTTTATTGGTTTATTCAAAACTGAGGCTGATAGAATTTTGTTGGGCAGGGGCATAAAATGTCATGGGACCAAGGTGGGAAAACAGAGCTAAAATCAACCAATTGGTACAGAAACAGAATAAGACTGAGGAGCAGATGCCCTCCTCCTGTTCCAATGTTCCATGTGATGAAGAGGTGTGGAAGGAAGTTAATACGATGTTATCGCTTATTGCGAGGGGAATTCAATACAAAAGGATATGCTTCAGTTATAACAGGCGAGTGGGACCACATCTGGAGTACTGTGTACAGTAATGGTCACATCATTTAAGAATGGACGCAAGTAAGTTGGAAACAGTTCAGAGGTTTATTAGTTTAATCCCTGAACGGAATGGTTATCATCTGTGGAAAGATTGAATCAGCTTTTGTATCCACTGGAGTTTAGAAGAGTAAGAGGTGACAAGGGTGGTGAATCTCTGGAATTCTCCGCCCCTTGAAGTGGTGGAGGCTGCCTCGCTCAATATTTTTAAGACGCGGGTTGATAGGTTTTTGATAGGCAAGGGGATTAAGGGTTACGGGGAGAGGGCGGGAATGTGGAACTGAGCCACGACAGATCAGCCATGATCTTATTGAATGGCGGGGCAGGCTCGAGGGGCTAGATGTCCTACTCCTGCTCCTATTTCTTATGTTCTTAGGTTGAAACATGTACGATCCTGAGGTGTCTTGACAGGGTGGATGTGGAGACGATGTTACTTATTGTGGGAGAAGTAGAACTAAGGGTCACTGTTTAAAAATAGGGGGTCACCCATTTAAAATGGAGATGAGGCAAAATAAAAATTTATTCAGAGCATCTGGAGTCTTTGGAACTCTCTTCCTGAAATGGAGAAGCAGTCTTTGAATGTTTTGAAGGAAGAGGCGGATAGATTCTTATTTATTTATTTGTGTCACAAGTAGACTTACATTAATGAGCAATGAAACTACTCATTGCAGTGAAACTACTATAAAAATCCCCTAGTCGCCACACTCTGGCGACTATTTGGGTGCACTCAGGGAGATTTTTAGCATGGCCAATGCACCTAACCAGCACGTCTTTCGGATGATAGGCACCGAGAGGAAACCCACACAGACACGGGGAGAACATGCAGAATCTACACAGAAGGTGACTCAAGCTGGGTGTCGAACCCAGATCCCTGGCATTCTGAGGCAGCAGTGCTAACCACTGTGCCACCATGCTGCTTGGTAAGCAAGGGGGAGATAGTTATTGTGGGTAGGCAGGCTGCAGATTTGATTTCCAAAGATTACTGTCAGCTCAGCCATGCTTTTATTAAATGACAAAGCAGGCTTGAGGGGAAGGACCATTAACAGGTCCATCCTGACTGTCTGCCCCTCTGCCGCGACTGTGTTCGCAGCCAAATGTCCCTGAAAAGGGAGCATGTGGTGTCCACAGGCGCAGTTAATGCCTTCCATGCCCGTTGGGCACCGCAGGGGCTGGGGTGCATTATGGACCCCAAAAACCATAATTTAGTGTTTTGTTTCCTTTGTATTTCTGTTCTGTTCAGGCTGTTCCCCCTCCTTTTGGGGAGCTGCCCCTTTTACTTTGTCCTTGAGTTAATTTGAGTTACTTAATTTTGTTTGACCTAAAAGACACACAGGCATGATAATCCAAATGACAGCATTCTCCTCTGCTTAGAACAAACCAGAGGAAATAGACATTGGCGCTTCAAGGCATGCATTTCTTAAAACCATATTTGACCAGAAACATTCTTTCACAATCAATTTTACCATTCTCCCTTGCACTTTGTTTGACTCCCATCCAACTCCAAATATAGATATTTTAAATATCTGAGACATAATTCATCTAAATGTCATTACTCTCTTCAACTTTCCATCTCATTTTGCTGAAAATAATCCATTTAAAAAGTGTCTCTCCGTGAGCAATGCGGGGTACCTGCCAAAATTGATATCAATGGGGATATTTTTAAAACAAACCATTATACAGGACGTTGATGGATTTCAAACACTCGAGAGACACCATGTAATCTTTAGTGAAAATGATCGCGTTCTGTTACTCGATGCACTGATTCAAACGGGGAAGTATGAATGTGGTGATAGGATTTAACTCTGGTGGGGGTGAAAAAAGGCATTTTAGAAAGTTGAATTCCAACAGAAAATAAATACAAATGGGAAATTTTGCATGTGGTGGCTGGATTTAACTTTCGAAAGGAATTCAGAAAAGTTGAATTCCACCAGAAATAAACAATCAGGTAAAAGATAAAAGTACACAATCAGGTAAAAGATAAAAAAAATCAGGGTTCGCGGGAATTGATTGCATTTTGAAGATTTGCAAATTCAATCCTACACTTGAGCTTCATAAACATAGTTGCTGTAACCCTCTAATTACACTTGAGTAGAACCAAACCTACAATCACCACAAACCATGTTAGCAAACAAAGGTCAGAAGAAAGCAATGTCCCGCCAAATTCACGCCGCTCCTCATTAGCCCGCAGCGCTGTCAATCATGCCAGCACGCCAGCTGATTGGTGAACCCAGTTCGATCCGGTACTCCGTAGATTTACCGCAACTTCGACGAAAGTAAGTTTAATCGTTACCCGTTTCAAATGCTGGCGGATTTATTACATTCAATTTCTTTCAATAATCTTTTTTTTAGTCGCAATTGAGAGGACGACAAGCCTCTCTTGAGGTTGGAGGGCGGGCTCTCCGGTTTTTTGCTTTGTGTCCGACCATGCTATTGGTGCATCCCCGAGCGTAAATGAGACGAGCGCCGCGATTGGTCAGAGTGGCGGGCGGTCGGCCAATAAGGGAGCTGGCTGTGCGCGCGCGCCGGAGGGGATTGGCCGTTGGGGGAAAAAGGCGGCGCGGGAGCGGCGGCGCATTTAAAAAGCGGGAGGCGCGAGCACGGCCCGGTACAGCTTCCTCAGCCGACATGGTCCGCACTAAGGCCGACAGCCCGTCCGCCTCCTCCTCCACCGGCTCCTATCGCAAGGGTAAGGGAGGGGTGGGAAAGAAATCGCGCGGGATAGGACGAGGGGAGGGGAGCTTTACCGTCCACCTCGGTGTCCCGTGCCCTGTCAGTCGTGTTGTCGGGTCGGTGTACAGCTGAGCAGCCGCCATTGTTTCATCGCCTTCCTCTCTCCTTCCTTCCTTCCCCTCAGCGCGTTATTGCGGACCTATCGGCCGACAAGAATTGCCTTTTAAAGGGGATGTCTGCCGCGCAGTCTCCCGGGTTAAAGGGGATGTCCCTGGTTGGCCCTTTTGGCGGGAGGTGTGAGACTTTTGGCGCCAGGCTGAGCACCGGATGTTTCCTGGGTCCACGTCCACACCCACACGCACCCGTTCTCCCTCCCTCACCGGTTGTTCGTCTCCATCCAAGCGGTTTTAATCAATGGCCACCTTTTTTTCATATAACTTGAGTGACCTTCATGAAGTGATCTTAACCCCTCCCAGTGCTCCACCAGTATCTTATCAGCGATGCTGCACCGTATGGATGAGCAAGTCAGGCATAGTGGGGTCACAGATGCAGAAAGAAATCACAAATGATGGACAGCTTTAAAGATCTTTCGTGTCGTGTTAGCAATGCAAAGCTCTGGTATTCCAGGTGTGGTCTAGCTAGTTCGCAGTAAAAATTTTTAGACTTTCCTATTTTTATAGGCTGTTCCCTTTAAATTTAAACTTCTTAAGAACATAAGAAATAGGAGCAGGAGTAGGCTATCTAGCCCTTCGAGCCTGCCCCGTCATTCAATAAGATCGTGGCTGATCTGTCGTGTCTCAGTTCCACATCCCCGCCCTCTCCTCATAACCCTTATTCCCCTTGCCTATCGAAAACTTATCAACCCGTGTCTTAAATATATTTAGCGAGGCAGCCTCCACCACTTCAACGGGCAGAGAATTCCAGAGATAGATTATTAATGGCATGGTAGGCTTAATTAACACTGCAATGAAGTTACTGTGACAATCCCCTCGTTGCCATATTCTGTTTGGATACACTGAAGGGAGAATTTAGTATGGTCAGTGCTCTTCACTGACATATTTCTTGAATTGTGGGAGGAAAATTGAACACCTGAAGGATTCCCTTGCAGGCATGGGAAGAATGTGTAGACTGCACAGACAGTGACCTAAGCTGGGTCCCTGGTGCTGTGAACCCACTGCTACCCTGAGGGGGAAAAATGCTGGAAATAACTTAACAGGTTAGGCAGCTGGAGTTAGTAACTTGAGTTAAAGAATAATGGTTCTTGCAAATCTGAGGTGAACATACTCAAGTTTGGGAGGGAAACAAAATAACTGATTCTCTTTTGCATATGCTTTTGATTTTAACAAACTAAATATTGGAGAAATGGTGGGATGAGGGAGCTTTGTGGGAAGATGGCTGATGAAGTCTCCAGGAATGTGGGCTACTGAAATGGGCATCTGTGAAGGAACTATTTTCTCAAGGAGTGGTTTGGGTCTGGAATGCAGTGCCTGGAATTGTGGTTGTGTAAAGATTGCAAGGGCAAAAGCAAATCTAAGGATAAAACTTTCACAAGTGGTTGGGATCTGAAATGTGCTGTCTGGAGGCAGACTCAATTGACATTTCAGGACAAAATGCAGGGGTGTGAGGGAAAAGGTGAATGGGCCAAATGGCCTCCTGCTGTGCCATAATTCTGTGAAGCAGATTGTTTCTGGTTTTTTAGTAAAAGTTGGAATGTGTTTTGATTTGGGGGGCGGCGGGGGGGAAACGGTGAAGAAAGGTGAAAAATGAAGGTCTGGTACAGTGGAGGGCAGGGGAAATACAGGCAAGTGGTATCTTGAAGGGTTGTTGAGGCTACAATTTTATGGTTGTAATTAACTTTGGGATGTTGAAGTGACATATACATTTCAATTGTGAAATGGCTGAATATGCTATTCACAGGAATGTGCTATGCAATGATTTCATAACTCCATAAATATAGGAGTTAGATCATTTGGCCTATTGATCATGGCTGATATGTTTTTAACCCCATTTTTGTGCCTTTTCCCTGTAACCTTTGTTGTCTACACTCAACTGGCCTCTGCAGCCTTTCATGGCAGTGAATTCCACAATTTGCCACCCTCTTGCTGAAGAAATTCCACTATCTTGATTTCTAAAGGATTGTTCCTAAAGTCTGAGGCTGTCCTTGGATCCTCAACAGTTTCAGATCCAAGCAGCCTACTGTCAAATATTGCATGACATTGTAGTAGCAATGTTCTGTAGCATGTTCTTCGGGCATGGGCTTTTACTGGGAATAAAAAAGGCAAGGATGCAACTCACTGCAGGCAGATCAGTCTGTTCTTTCCTGTACTTGGCTCTCACCTGTTCCTCATCTTACACTCCCAGTGTAGGGCAACAACCAAATGTTGCATTTGAGTAGCAGTCATTGTGATACACTAGCTCCCTCTTGAGCCCCTGGCATGTAAATGGTTTGATTTATGATTGTCACATGTATTGGCACACAGTGAAAAGTATTGTTTCTTGCATGTTACACAAAGTATAGTCTTCATAGAGAAGAAAATGAGTGCAGAACATAATGTTACAGTCACAGCTAGGCTATAGACAAAGATTAACTTAATGCAAGGTACATCCATTCAAAAGTCTGACAGCAGCAGGGAAGAAGCTGGTGCAGTGGAGATACTATTGCTGCTTTTTCTCCTTCCCACTGCCCAAGGTCTGACATTCAGATCAGTCTGAAATATATCTGCCACTCTCTGCACTTGAATTTCCAAACCAGTATTTAGCTTTTGTATTGGAATATTATACTTCACAGCAAATGACTGAGGGTTTCAGCAGATGGGGCTGGCCAAGGATGGGCATGGCTAGGGAGCCTTGAGGACAGCAGTTCAGGTATCCACTCCTTGGGCAAATGCTGCATGATTTCCATCCCTGATTGTAATTTTGTATTTTGGCATTCATTCACTAGAGCAATTACTTTTGCATTGAATCCTGTTATAGTTATTTGGGTGTGGGGATTGGTGATCAGCCCTTTAATTTTAAGGTGTATTTAGCTTATTAATGTCTTTCTAACCTGGTGTGTAACATTACTGTGACAAATTATACTTCAACTGCACATTGGTAAAGAATCCCATGCTTTACAGAATTAAATTACAAAATATTAGTGGTCTTGATTTGGACGAAGCCAACATGAGTTGATGTGAAGGTCTTTACATTGGCTAACCAAGTACTTTGTTTCTGAGTCTGTCATTGTATCTAACATCCAGACAATTGTTTTCTTAACAGCTGTTGCTGCCAGAGCACCAAGGAAGGCACTTGGGTGTACAAGTACAGCCAACAGCTCTCTAACATCACCTGGGAAAAAGGGTATGTATTGACTTGAGCAAAATATCCCAGATACATGAAACTACTGACTTTTATTGTGGTATAAAAATTAAGGCAAGTCAAAGCAAAGGCAAATGGAAGCTATGGTTCTTGGGTGTGTACAAATGCATGGAATTCATTTTAGTTTTAACAACTGGTAATCTACAATTATATTCAAGAATAGATGTAAGCATTAGTTCCCACTTCATTTTCTTGATGTAAGTGCAATCAAATCCCTCAGATCTGATTCAAATACTTGGCCCTCTTGTCATAAAGGCTGATATATAATTGAATGTAGCGTTGGGTTTTCAGTTTCTATTTGTGTAATAAACTCATTTGCAACACAATCAACAAATGCTTCTTAGTTTGTGGGCTGCTCATCTTAAAGCAATTGTACACACTTGACTCCTTGAGTCTTCAGTGATAAAGATGAAAATTCTGGCTCCCTTCAATTTGTGAAGATTAATTGAGGACATGGACTGGCAAGACTCAAGTGGAAGAGGGGCAGATTAAAATTTGAGCCTTAGCTCATGGGTTTAACAGCTCCAAAGGCAATGCTTTAATGAATATTATAGATGAAAAGATTTGACAATACTTGACATTGGTCATATCAAATGCTACAGTACAGTATTTTCTATAAACTCTAAGAACATAAGAAATAGGAGCAGGAGTAGGCCATCTAGCCCTTTGAGCCTGCCCCGCCATTCAATAAGATCATGGCTGATCTGTCGTGGCTCAGTTCCACATTCCCACCCTCTCCCCATAACCCTTAATCCCCTCTCATCAAAAACCCATCAACCCGCGTCTTAAAAATATTTAGCAAGGCAGCCTCCACCACTTCAACGGGCAGAGAATTCCAGAGATTCACCACCACCACCACCCCCCCTCCCCTTATCTTGAGGCTGTGCCCCCTAGTCCTACTGTCCTTTCTGAGCAGGAAGAGTCTCTCCACCTCTATCCTATCCATCCCATTCATCATCTTATGTCTCAATGAGATCTCCCCTCATTCTTCTAAACTCTAACGAGTACAAGCCTAGTTTATTCAGCCTCTCCTCATAGCTCAACCCCCTCAACTCTGGCATCAGCCTAGTAAACCTCCTCTGCACTCCCTCCAAGGCCAAGATATCCTTGCATAAGTACGGCACCCAAAACTGCACACAGTACTCCAGCTGCGGCCTCACCAATGCCCTATACAGCCGCAGCAAGACCTCCCTACTTTTATATTCAATCCCCCTCACTATGAAGGCCAGCATCCCATTTGCCTTCCTGACCACCTGCTGCACCTGCAAGCTGGGTTTTTGCGACTCAGGCACAAGGACCCCAAGGTCACTCTGCACCGTCTCCTGCTGCATTTTTTTGCCACGTAAGTCATAATCCTTCCTACCATTATTCCTACCAAAGTGTACCACCTCGCACTTGCCAACATTAAATTCCATTTGCCAGTTCCTGGCCCATTCGCCCAGCCTATCTAATCCTTCTGCAGACTCTCCACACCCTCCGCACAATTTGCCATTCCACCAATCTTGGTGTCATCAGCAAATTTCGACACCCTACACTCGGTCCCCTCCTCCAGATCATCTATATAAATGGTAAATAGCTGAGGCCCCAGCACCGACCCCTGGGGCACTCCACTAGTCACCAACCGCCAATCTGAAAAGCACCCGTTGACCCCCACTCTTTGCCTCCTATTTGACAACCAATCCTCTATCCATGCTAACACCCTACCCCCAACTCCATGTCCCCTGACCTTCTGCAATAACCTCTTGAGGTACCTTGTCGAATGCCTTCTGAAAATCAAGACCACATCCGCCAGATCTCCTCTATCCACTGCCCTAGACACATCCTCATAGAACTCCAGTAAATTTGTCAGACACAACTTCCCCTTAATGAAACCGTGCTGCGTCTGCTCTATCAAGCAATTAGAACATTGTTTTGTGCTTAATAGAAGGAAAATATGCTGGTGGGAACCCTGTGTGTCCAAGGCCTACCCCAAAGTGGCAGAAAGGAATTGGTGAATTTTTTGGTGGACCATCCAAACGGCCTGAGAAGGAAAATACTGTACCCTCGGATGATGAAGCCAGTAGCAGCAAGGCCGGAACAAGCACAGCTCCAAGAAGGTAAGTTATAACATTCCCCCTTTTGAAAAAGGCACTGTATGGCTTTGTGGTATGGTTCCTTGCATGTAGGATTGGCTGAGAATTATCACTTGGGACATGTACTCAGGCTCCCCAGGGGAAATCTTATCCAGAATCTCAAATCTCCAGCTGAGGGGCATTGGATAGCAACTTCACCCAAATCAAGACAAGCTGTGACTTGTTGCCCTGTCTGATTCTAAATGCTGCAATCAGTAAGACTTCCTGTCACCTGAGCAGATATCAGCAACTCAGCATGAATTTAAGATCTTCACTAGTTCTCTGCTGGGTGGCACAGTGGGTTAGTATTACTGTTTTGCAGCACCAGGGACCCAGGTTCAATTCTGGCTTCAGGTCACTGTGTGGAATTTGCATGTTCTCTCTGTGTCTACAAGTTTCCTCCTGGGTGCTCCCATTTCCTCAGTCCAAAGATGTGTGGGTTAGTTTGATTGGCCATGCTAAATCTGATACCAGAGGCAAATAACAGGGTAATTATGTGGGATTACAAAAATAGTGCCTGTGTGAGATTGTTTGGTGCAGACTTGGGCTGAATGCCCTCCTGCACTGCATGAATTCTAACTTGGTGGTGGAGTTTGCTATTTTGGGCATAACATTACAACTTGGGGTAAAATTTATTGTCTTTGAGGGATAATGACTTAAATATTTGAGTTTTATATTGATTACACTATCCTTGGCCAACTGTTCTGACATGTACACTAACATCAAACAAATGATTACCACTATTCAGATCTGATTCTTGGCAAAACTGCAATGTTTGTGCTTCCAAAAGCTGGATAACAATGTTGCTAATGTCAAATGAATCACTAAACCTGATTTTTTTTTTGTTTTTAATTTCAATTCAATCAAATCCAATTCAAAGTCTCAAGTTGAGACATTGCTGATCCAGGCTGATTGGAGTAGGCATAGCTCCTCCAAGGCTTGATCTCACTTGCATCTTGTCCAAAAGGCTGAGATGCTGCTTTTAAAAATTGCTTCAAATGAAGCTGAAATGTAACCTAATGACTTCAACCAAGCACAGCACGTTAATACTACACTTGATCTTAGCCAAAAGACCAAAAAGTGAGTGACATCATTCTTGTGACCTTGTTCTATGGAAGGTCATTTGTGGTCTCCTGGTCTGTTGGCAGTACTATTTGGGGTCAGGGACTTCAAAGAAATAGCCCTTCCTAAAAACTTGATTTGTGACCGGAGATTGGTTGTCTGTGAATGGAGACAATCTTGTTGGCCTACAATAAGATATGAAAGCATCTTTGGCTGCTGAGCTTGGTGTCTACTTTCAAACAAGCCATTGAGACTCTCACCATCAGCAGAATATCTAATACATTAGTATATATCATTGTATTATTGGTGTTGAACTTGATTGCAAGATGACAATTCAATGATTCTTGTATGCATAATGCTTTGATACAAATTATTTTATTACTATGCTAGTTGCTACAGTTGAGAAGCATGGGTGGACCAGACATAGTACCATTTGCTCAGGAGAAGACTCTGCAGTGAATGGCTTGCTGCTGTCCCCTGTAACCCTCTTTGCCTCAAGCTTGTACCATGAAGTATTCAGCTGTATAGTAAAGCAATATTTCACCTGTACACCAGGGCATTGCTGCATGTTTCCACTGAATTCATTATCTGACCCCACCCACTCCCCAGCAGCAATGATGAGCACCCACTGTCAGGGTTGCCATTTTCTTTCTGGTTCAGACACCTTTTAGCGTGAGTTCTGAGATCTGCAAGGGTTGCAGTGATTCTCAGGGGGCCCAATCATTAAACCCTTCAATAAGGATAACAACTGGTAAGCCAGGATTCAACATTGCCTGTTTACAAATGTATTTTAGGGGAATTTTCAAAATTGTTGCAATAACTTTCTAATTGTCCATTTATTCCATATAGGGCACATGTTCTGCCTGAGGACTCATCAGAAGAAGCTGCTTCAGAGGAGGAGAATTGAACACATGATACTTGAATTGATCCTCGGTGTATATTTGTATATATGTCTATTGCTATGTAGTATGGATTTATTTTAGTTTTCTTGTACAGAAATTTAATACTGATTAAAAGCCATAATCATGGGACTGAACTTATTAGCTAGAACTTTTGGTCCAGGCCCAGTGAGACCTTTAGCTAAATAAGATTTGGTACCTAGTTTGCATTTTGAATCTCATTCTTTTTGTTCTCTATTCCTGCTGTTGGGTGGGGATGGTGAGAGGAGAAACTTTCATGGAAACATGGTATGTAGTGTTTTGCTGGTTGCTTTGTAGCTTTGCAATGTTGGTCAATCTTTTATAATAAATTTTAAACATTGTGCAGCACCCACAGTTTGTTTTCTTAGCTTGGAAAAATCTAGAAATCAACTACACAATATAATGGTGTGGATCCATGGGTTATAACATCAACCAGCTCATTGAACACATTGAAAAGGATCACTAAAATATTAGTGACCTCAATTGAATATTGGTTGCTGAAATCTTTCAAAGATGAATGTGATAAAATGAGATCAATTGAGCTGCTCTGCTTCATGATCAATACATGATTACAATTATTTAGCTATGCGTCACAAGATAGTGCTTGGGCTTCTGAACTCTAAGCTGGCCATTTGGGTATCCTCTTTGGAGCATGCTGACCCATGTTGGACACAGTGGGCTCAAGGAGGCATTCTTGGAATGCTGCCGGGATAGTTTCCTTGAACAGTGTGTTGGAGCCGATGAGGGAGCGAGCTATCTTGGATCTGGTGTTATGTAATGAGGTGGGTAGAATTAGGGACCTTGTGGTGAAGGATCCTCTTGGGGAGAGTGATCATTGTATGGTGGAGTTTCTGGTGCAGATGGAGGAGAAAGTGGGTTCCCGGACACACATCCTTTGTTTGAACAGAGGGGAGTATGGTAGGATGAGGAGAATTGGCGAATGTTGACTGGGGGAGCGCGTTGGAAGGTAGGTCTGCTGAGGAGCAGTGGAGGATCTTTAAGGAGATCTTTCTTGGTGCTCAGCAGAAATTTAAAAAGGACAGTAGGGGGAGAGGTAATAAGCTGTGGATAACGAAGGAGGTGAAGGAAAGTGTTAAATTAAAAGTGGAGACTGGAGGGACTGATTGTGGACAAGTCCCCAGGACCGGATGGAATGCATCCGAGGGTTCTGAAAGAAATGGCAGAGGTGACAGTGGATGCTTTGGTGGTTATTTTCCAAACAGCGCTGGATTCCAGGGACGTGCCGGAAGATTGGAAAACGGCTAATGTTACGCCATTGTTTAAGAAGGGTGGCAGGCAAAAGGCAGGGAATTGTAGGCCGGTTAGTTTAACGTCTGTTGTAGGCAAAATGTTAGAATCCGTCATCAAGGAGGAAATAGCAAGGCATCTTGAGGGGAATTGCTTGACAGAGCAGACGCAGCACGGTTTCGTTAAGGGGAAGTTGTGCCTGACAAATTTACTGGAGTTCTATGAGGATGTGTCTAGGGCGGTGGATAGAGGAGAGCCAGTGGATGTAGTCTTGATTTTCAGAAGGTGTTTGACAAGGTACCTCAAGAGATTATTGCAGAAGGTAAGGGGGCATGGAGTTGAGGGTAGGGTGTTAGCGTGGATAGAGGCTTGGTTGTCAAATAGGAGGCAGAGAGTGGGAGTTAATGGGTGCTATTCAGATTGGTGGTTGGTGACTAGTGGAGTGCCCCAGGGGTCAGCGCTGGGGCCTCAGCTATTTACCATTTATATAGATGATCTGGAGGAGGGAACCGAGTGTAGGGTGTCAAAATTTGCTGATGACACCAAGATTGGTGGAATGGCAAATTGCATGGAGGGTGTGGAGAGTCTGCAGAAGGATCTAGATAGGCTGGGCGAATGGGCCAGCAACTGGCAAATGGAATTTAATGTTGGCAAGTGTGAGGTGGTCCACTTTGGTAGGAAGGACTATTACTTACGTGATGAAAACTGCAGCAGGCAACGGTGCAGAGGGACCTCGGGGTCCTTGTGCATGAATCACAAAAACCCAGCCTGCAGGTGGTCAGAAAGGCTAAGGGGATGCTGGCCTTCATAGCGAGGGGGATTGAACATAAAAGTAGGGAGGTCTTGCTGTGGCTGTATAGGGCATTGGTGAGGCTGTAGCTGGAGTACCGTGCAGTTTTGGTCGCCGCACTTATGCAAGGATATTTTGACCTTGGAGGGAGTGCAGAGGAGGTTTACTAGGCTGATGCTGGAGTTGAGGGGGGTTGATCCATGAGGAGAGGCTGAATAAACTAGGCTTGTACTCGTTAGAGTTTAGAAGAATGAGGGGAGATCTCATTGAGACGTATAAGATGATGAATGGGATGGATAGGATAGAGGTGGAGAGACTCTTCCTGCTCAGAAAGGACAGTAGGACTAGGGGGCACAGCCTCAAGATAAAGGGGAAGCGGTTTAGAACAGAGTTGAGGAGGAACTTCTTCACTCAAAGGGTGGTGAATCTCTGGAATTCTCTGCCCATTGAAGTGGTGGAGGCTGCCTCACTAAATATTTTTAAGACGCGGGTTGATGGGTTTTTGATAACATAAGAAATAGGAGCAGGAGTAGGCCATCTAGCCCTTTGAGCCTGCCCCACCATTCAATAAGATCATGGCTGATCTGTCGTGGCTCAGTTCCACATTCCCGCCCTCTCCCCATAACCCTTAATCCCCTCTCTTATCAAAAACCCATCAACCCGTGTCTTAAAAATATTTAGCGAGGTAGCCTCCACCACTTCAACAGGCATAGAATTCCAGAGATTCACCACCCTTTGAGTGAAGAAGTTCCTCCTTCGTTCTAAACCGCCCCCCCCCTTTATCTTGAGGCTGTGCCCCCTAGTCCTACTATCCTTTCTGAGCGGGAAGAGTCTCTCCACCTCTATCCTATCCATCCCATTCATCATCTTATACGTCTCAATGAGATCTCCCCTCATTCTTCTAAACTCTAACGAGTACAAGCCTAGTTTATTCAGCCTCTCCTCATAGCTCAACCCCCTCAACTCCGGTATCAGCCTAGTAAACCTCCTCTGCACTCCCTCCAAGGCCAAGATATCCTTGCGTAAGTACGGCGCCCAAAACTGCACACACTACTCCAGCTGCGGCCTCACCAATGCCCTATACAGCCGCAGCAAGACCTCCCTACTTTTATATTCAATCCCCCTCGATATGAAGGCCAGCATCCCATTCGCCTTCGTGACCACCTGCTGCACCTGCAAGCTGGGTTTTTGCGACTCATGCACAAGGACCCCGAGGTCCCTCTGCACCGTCGCCTGCTGCAGTTTTTTGCCACGCAAGTAATAATCCTTCCTACCATTATTCCTACCAAAGTGTACCACCTCGCACTTGCCAACATTAAATTCCATTTGCCATTTCCTGGCCCATTCGCCCAGCCTATCTAGATCCTTCTGTAGACTCTCCACACCCTCCGCACAATTTGCCGTTCCACCAGTCTTGGTGTCATCAGCAAATTTCGACACCCTACACTCAGTTCCCTCCTCCAGATCATCTATATAAATGGTAAATAGCTGAGGCCCCAGCACCGACCCCTGGGGCACTCCACTAGTCACCATCCGCCAATCCGAATAGCACCCATTGACCCCCACTCTCTGCCTCCTATTTGCGAGGGGATTAAGGGTTATGGGGAGAGGGTGGGAATGTGGAACTGAGCCACGATAGATCAGCCATGATCTTATTGAATGGCGGGGCAGGCTCGAAGGGCTAGATGGCCTACTCCTGCTCCTATTTCTTATGTTCTTATTTCATGTTGGTTTCATGTTATCCCATCAATGCTCCTGGATATCTCAAAAGAATTAATTAGATTTGTCAAATTCAACTTTTTCTTAAATCCATGCTGACTACCTCTGATTAATCTGAGTCTATCCAAGTGCAGATATATTCTGTCCCCCAGAATTCTTTCCAGTAATTTCCCCACCACCAAGGCTAGGCTGACTGGCTTATAATTTCTTGGTCTATCTCTCAATGGGACAACGTTAGTAATGGACAGAGCACCCTTCGTCATCCAGTACTTCTGCAAAGTGGAGGAGCTACTACATCTCCAGAACGTTCAACATGTCATTGGTGAAGACAAACATCTCACCAAGGCCATCCCCAAACCCCCACTTCTTGCCCTCAAACAAGCCATTGTCTGCAGCAAAATACCCAGCCTTCAGGAGAACAGTGACCGTGACACCACACAACCCTGCCACAGCAACCTCTGCAAGACATGCCAGATCATCCACACGGATGCCATCATCTCATGTGAGAACATCATCTACCAGTTACACAGTACATACTCTTGCAACTTGGCCAACATTGTCTCCCTGATACATGGCAGGAAAAGAGACATGGTTCATTAGGGAGCCCATACAAATACCACAACAACAGACAAACATCACAGGACAATCACCAGGCATAAGTGTGCTCTTCCTGTTGGGGAACACTTCAGCGGTCATGAGCATTCAGCTTTTGATCTTCGGGTAAGTGTTTGCTAAGGTGGCACACAGGAACACAGAATTGCTGAGCAGAAACTGATAGCCAAGTTCTACCCACAAGTTCTGCCTCAACGGGATCTTGGGTTCATGTCACACTATCACCCACAACTTGCCTGGGCTTGCAAAATCTCACTGTCCCATCTGGAGACAATACACATCTCTTTAACATGTGCTTAACCCTCTCTCCACTCACATTGTAACTTTAAGACTTGATTACTTGTAAAGACTCACATTCCAACCATTAACTTGTAAATTGAGTTTGTGTCTTTATATGCCCTCCTTCATCACCTGATGAAGGACAACACTCCAAAAGCTTGTGGCTTGTGCTACCAAATAAACCTGTTGGATTTTAACCTGGTGTTGTGAGATTTCTTAATGTGCCCCTCTGGGGCCAGAGAGGATTTGAAAATTACTGCCAGTCCCCCTGATATCTGCTCCCTTGTTTGCCTCAGCCTGGGATATATCTCATCTAAGTCTGCGGATTTAGCACTTGTAAGAAACATAGAAGGTAGGAGCAGCAGGAAGTAATTTGGCCCTTCGAGCCTGCTCCATCATTCATTAAGATTGTGGCTGATCATCCAACTCAATAGCTGAATTCTGCTTTTTCCCCATAACCTTTGATCCCATTTGCCCCAAATGTTATATCTAGCCACTTCTTGAATACATTCAGTGTTTTGGCATCAACTACTTCCTGTCATAATGAGTTCCACAGGCTCACCACTCTTTGGGTGAAGAAATGTCTCCTTATCTCTGACCTAAATGGTACCCTGGGTCCTCAGACTGTGACCCGTGGTTCTGGATTCCCCCACCATCGGGAATATCCGCCCTGCATCTATCCTGTCTAGACCTGTTTGAATTTTGTAAGTCTCTATGAGATTCCCTCCTTATTCACCTGAACTCCAGCGAAAACAATCCAAACCTAGTCAATCTCTCCTCATATATCAGTTCCGCCATCCCCAGAATCAGCCTGGGAAACCTTTGCTACACTACGGAGAGAGCAAGAACATTCTTCCTCAGAAAAGGAAACCAAAACTGCACACAATACTCCAGGTGTGGCCTCACCAAAGCCCTGCACAATTGCAATGACACATCCCTGCTCTGTACTCAAAACCTCTCGCAGTAAAGACCAACATGCTATTTGTCTTCTTTGTCACCTGCACGCTTACCTTCAATGACTGGTGCACAAGGACACTCAGGCCCCGCTGCACACTCCCCTCTCCCAATTTACAGCCATTCAGGTTGTAGTCTGCCTCCTTGTTTTTGCTTCCAAAGTGAACAACCTCACATTTATCCAAATTATACTGCATCTGCCACTGATTAGCCCACTCACCCAACCTGTCCAGATCATTCTGAAGGATCTCTGCATCCTCGTCACAGTTCACCCTCCCACCCAACTTGGTACCATCTGCAAACTTTGAGATGTTACATTTTGTTCCCTCATCCAAATCATTAATATATACTGTGAATATAATGATCGCTGTGGCACCCCACTAGTTAATGCCTGCCAATTTGAAAAGCACCCATTAATTCCTACTCTTTGTTTCCTTTCTGCCAACCAATTTTCTATCCATCTCACTACACTTCCTCCAATCCCATGCGCTTTAATCTTTCTCAATAATCTCTTGTGTGGAACTTTGTCAAATGCTTTCTGAAAGTCCAAATATACCACATTTACTGGTCCCCCCTTGTCAACTCTACCAGTTACATCTTCAAAGAGTTCCAACAGATTTGTCAAGCATGATTTCGCCTTCATAAATCCATGTTAACTCTGTCTGATCCTGTCACTGCTTTCTAAATGCTCTGCTATAAAGTCCTTGATAATGGATTTGTGAATTTTCCCCACTACCAATGTTAAACTTACTGACCCTAATTCCTTGTTTTCTCTCCACCTCCCTTTTCGAATACTGGAGTGACGTTAGCTACCCTCCAATTTATAGGGACTGTTCGTATAGAATTCTTGAATACGACCACCAAAGCATCCGCTGTTTCTAGAGCCACTTCCTTAAGTATCTCCGGGTTTTCCTTTATTGTCTCCACCAAAGTTTTTTCAATCACTTAGCTTTCCTAATTTTCCGTACTGCACTTTTTATCCTCCTCTCAGGACCCTGCCATACTGAGCACTTGGTATTTACCACAAGCTTTTTTTTGTTAATCCTGTCCTTTATGCTCCTTTACATCTAGATGTGGAGGTTATTTGAGTTCTTTGAGGATATAATGAGCTAGGTGAATAAGGGGGAACCAGAAGCTGTAGTGTATTTGGATAGATAGATAGGTAAACAGATAATAGATAAACAGCACCCACATTGGCAATAATTAAAGCTGTTTATTCATTTTGCTTTCATGGGACATGCGTGTCATTGGCTGGCCAGCATTTATTTATCCCAAGTTGCCCTTGTTCAGGGTCAACCACATTGCTGTGATTCTGGAGTCACACAGAGACCAGAACAGGTAATGACAGTAGATTTCCTTCCCTAAAGGGCATTAGTGAAGCAGATGGGGCTTTTTTCCCCTTCACAATGGTTTCACGGTCATCAGTAGATTCTTAATTCCAGACTCTTTTTCAATTGAATTCAAATTCTACCATCTGCCACGGTAGGATTCGAACCCAGGTCCCCCAGAACATTAACTGAGTTCCTGGGATTAATGGATAATACCACTAGGCCATCCCCTCCCTAACTGGATTTCTTTGTTCTCTTCTGACTACGCAACTCTGTTCCTAAGTGAGCTTTCCAATCTTATTCCACATTCCGGGAACTTCGGCATTTGACAAGACGTTGAAGTGAAACCTGTTGGCCTATGCTGAATAGGGCACATTGTGCAGTGATCAATTAATATATTCTTCAGTCAGTATGGTTTTTATTTTTTGAAAGGTAAATTTATTCCCCCCCACCCCCTGAGACAATCAGCAAAGAAGGAGGTGTTGGCCTCATGGTACTATCGCTAGACTATTAATCCAGAAACTCAGCTAATATTCTGGGGACCCGGGTTTAAATCCCACCACAGCAGATGATGGAATTTGAATTAAACAGAAATATCTGAAATCTACTGATGACCATGAAACTATTGTCAGAAAAACCCATCTGATTCACTAATGTCCTTTAGGGAAGGAAATCTGCCATCCTTACCTGGTCTGGCCTACATGTGACTCCAGAGCCACAGCAATGTGGTTGACTCTCAACTGCCCTCCAAGGGCAACTAGGGACAGGCAATAAGTGCTGGCCAGCCAGTGGTGCCTATGTCCCACAAATGAATTTGAAAAATTGCAAATTATCTTTTAAATTACATATTGTCTGTTCGTTGGGGTGGCACAGTGGTTAGCACTGCTGCCTTACAGCACCAGGGACCCAGTTCAATTCTGGCCTTGGATGACTGTGCGGAGTCTGCCCATTCACCACCTGTCTGCGTGGGTTTCCTCCAGCTGCTCCAGTTTCTTTCCAGTCTGGAAGAGGTGTTGGTTAGTGCAATGGCAAATTTAAAATTTATTTATTAATGTCACAAGTAGGCTTACATAACACCGCAATGAAATTACTGTGAAAATCCCCTGGTCGCCACACTCCGGCACCTGTTCGGGTACACTGAGGGAGAATTTAGCACAGTCAATACACCTAACCAGCACATCTTTCAGATTGCGGGAGGGAACCGGAGCACCCGGAGGAAACGCACACAGATACGGGGAGAATGTGCAGACTCCGCACAGACATTGCCCCAAGCCAGGAATCGGATCTAGGTCCCTGGCGTTGTGAGGCGGCTGTGCTAATCACTCTGCCAGCCACCCATGCTAAATTCTCCCTCGGTGTACCTGAACAGGTGCCGGAGTGTGGCAACTTGGAGATTTTCACAGTAACCTAATTGTAGTATTAATGTAAGCTGACTTATGATACAATACAAAAAAGAAACGTCTTTTCAAATTGGGTGGGCTGTGTAATCCCGGAGAAAGTCATGATGTAGAGATGCTGGTGTTGGACTGGGGTAAACACAGTAAGAAGCCTCACAACACCAAGTTGAAGTTCAACAGGTTTATTTGTAGCAAGCGCCACACACGACGAAGGAGCAGCCAGTTCCGAAAGCTAGTGGCGTTTGCTACAAATAAACCTGTTGGACTTTAACATGGGGTTGTGAGACTTCTTACTGTGATCACCATTCATTACCATTCCCCACTCAAAAAGCTAGTGGCTTTTGATCGATCTTTCTCATTGATAAGGGAATTAGGGTTATGGAGAGCGGGCGGGTAAGTGGAACTGATCCACTTCAGATCAGCCGTGATCTTATTGAATGGCGGGGCAGGCTCGAGGGGCTAGATGGCCGACTCCTGCTGCTGTTTCTTATGTTCTTTTGCTACCAGATAAACCTGTTGGACTTTAACCTGGGGTTGTGAGATTTCTTACTGCGATCACCATTCACAACCATTCCCCACTCAAAAAGCTTGTGGATTTTGCTACCAGATAAACCTGTTGGACTTTAACCTGGTGTTGTGAGATATCTTACAGCGTTAGCCTGGGGAAAGCTACTGGTTGGCCAGCCGCTGTTGTGAGGGAGTGTGTGTGGGTGCAGTGAGTGAGCTGCTGGTTGGCCACCCAGCAGCAGCAGCAGCAGCAGCAGCCGGGAGTCTGGTGAGTAGCAGCGGGGAGAGGCCCTAAAATATTATTTTTGCATTTTAAAACAAAATTATCGCAATGTAGCTGATTTACCTCGACTGGGATGATGTATTTCAGTTGCGGCTCACTCATTTGGGTGTAAAATCCTTTCACGTGTGTAATTCACAAAGGAAGAAAAGGCTATTTCTGTGTTTTTTTTTGAAAAACAATCGTTATTAACCTTAAGCCAGCGATTAGAGTCGCAGTTAAACCCACTGAAACCCTACTACAGTCAGCTTTCCCCTCCCCATCCAATTTGAAAAGGCGTTTATTTTGTTTGTTTGTGTCATAGGCGGGTTTACATTAACACTGCAATCAAGTTACTGTGAAAGTCTCCGAGTTGCCACACTCTGGCACCTGTTCGGGTACACTGAGGGAGAACTTAGCCTGGGTGGGTGGCAAGGCAGGGGGACCAGGTGTCCTGCATGTTAAGGGATTGTCTCTTTGGCTTTTTATTCCTTCCGGGTGATATCTTTTGTTTGTTATTATTTTATTGTTGTCACAAGAAGGCTTACATTAACACTGCAATGAAGTTACTGTGAAAATCTCCGAGTTGCCACACTCCGGTATCTGCTTGGGTACGCCGAGGGAGCGTTTAGCATGGGTGGGTGGCAAGGCAGGGGGACCAAGTGTCCTGCATGTTAAGAGATTGTCCCTTTTATTATTCCTTACAGGTGATGTCTTTTGTTTATTGTTATTATTTTATTGTTGTCACAAGTTGGCTTACATTAACACTGCAATGAAGTTACTGTGAAAATCCCCTAGTCGCCACACTCCGGCGCCTGTTTGGGTACGCTGAGGTAGAATTTAGCACGGCCAATCCACTTAACTCGCGCATCTTTGGACTGTGAGAGGAAACCGGAGCACCTGGAGGAAACCCACATAGACATGGGGAAGACGTGTGGACTCCACACAGACAATAAGAACATAAGAAATAGGAGCAGGAGTAGGCCATCTAGCCCTTCGAGCCTGCCCCGCCATTCAATAAGATCATGGCTGATCTGTCGTGGCTCAGTTTCACATTCCCGCCCTCTCCCCATAACCCTTAATCCCCTCACTTATCAAAAACCCATCAACCCGCGTCTTAAAAATATTTAGCGACCCAAGCCAGGGATCAAACTTGGATCCTTGGCATTGAGAGGCGGTAATTTAGCATGACAGATGCACCTAATGGGACTGTGGGAGGAAACCCATACAGACATAGGGAGAACGTGCAAACTCTGCACGAACACCCTGTGACCTAAGCCGGAAATCAAACCTGGGACCCTGGCGCTGTGAGATAATTTAGCATGACCAATCCACCTAACCCGCACGTCTTCAGACTGTGGGAGGAAACCTGAGTTTCCAGAGGAAACTGATGCAGACACAGCGAGAATGTTCAAATTCCACACAGTCGCCCAAGCCAGGAATTGAAACCGGGTTCCTGGCGCTGTGAGGCAGCAGTGCTAACCACTGTGCCACCATCTACCTCATTTAGGAAAAAACTCGTCTTCGTATTGTGCGACTTCCAGTTTCCAAAGCGCGTTACAGCCCATTACGTACTTTTAAAGTGGGGTCACTGTTGTAGGAAATAAAGCAGTCAATTTACACATAGCAAGCAGCAGTATGGTAATGACCAGATTATCTGTTGGATTTGAGTTGATCTCTTTCAGTGATATCGGTTGAGGGATAAATATTGCCCAGAACACTGGGAAGAACTCTCCTGCACTTTTTTGAAATAATGCCATGGGATTTCTTCTTGCAGGGACCATTATGGAGGAATTAAGCCGGGTATTGTCCACCAGCTTTGCTGTTTCTCAGGATCTGAACAGCATTGCCACTGCCCACCCACGTCTCGCCCAGTACAAAATCAAATCCAACACACAGGAGCAGGCAGAGCGCAGGCGGAAACTTCTGGAAATCCAAAAGTTGTAAGTAATTGGAATGAAGGCAAGCAATGTCATCATTGTAAATTCTGAGGAAATTTTGGGGTTCTCCCATCCAGCTGTGTCCCTCCTTCTCTCCGGTTATCTGAACTCATGACTACCATGTCGCCGCTGTGTGACGTCAGCTCGGGCAGAATCCCTCCAGTGCAGAAAGAAGCCATTTGGCCCATTGAGCTTGCACTGCCAACAATCCCACCCAGCCCCTATCCCTGTAACCCCATGTATTTACCCTGACACTAAGGGGCAATTGAGCATGACCAATCAACCTAATCCACACCCCTTTGGACTGTGGGAGGAAACCGGAGCATCTGGAGGAAACCCATGCAGACACGAGGAGAGTGTGCAGACTCTGCACAGACAGTGACCCAATCCAGGAATCAAACCTGGGTCCCTGGTGCTGCGAGGCAGCAGTGCTGACCACTGTGCCGCCTCAATGTAGATTAGTGAGACAGAAACAACATACAAGCAGCGTAATGCATAAAACTGGAGTGGCTCATGTTTCGATAGTGAATATCCCTCAACTCCAACCCTGTCTCAACTCATGTGCTGCTGAAACCCTCATCAGTGACTTTGTTACCTCCAGACTCAACTGTTCCATTGCAGTCCTGGCTGTTCTCCCATGTTCTAATCTCAGTAAACCAGGGATCGTCCAAAACTGCTGCACATTTTCTAACTCGCAGCAAATCCTGTTTCCCCCATCAGCCCTGTGCTCACTGACGTGCACTGGCTCCTCCACTGTTGCTCAAGCAACACTCTGAATGTTTTCAAGTCCCTCTGGGCCTTGCTCCCAGCTCATATCTGCCGAAGACCCAGATAAGCGAGAGCGAGGATAATAGACCCATTGCCATTATGTTGGAATAGTGCACTAACTGCATCCACTGAGAGGGAGGTTGCTATTTCAGCTCAGGCAATTAGCACTCAAGATCACGGCCCATCCTCTCTGTTCACGAGGCTGCAGGTGGGAGCAGGATGCTGGTTCACTCTGTCACTCCCCGGTCAGGATATTGAGTCCGATTATGGTTCCCCGCTTGAGGTTATCTGAGAGGGAGGATCAAGGATGGATCCTGCAACCCTTACGAGCTGTATAGCTCAGCGAGTAGCGCTGTCACAGCCGAATCAGAACTCCGCACCAGGGAATTGAGCACAAAATCTAGGGGACTGCAGTATGCTGGAGGGATGATTAAACTGTCCAGTTGTACAATAGACTAGCCTTATGAATCTCCCATTACAACAGTTGATGAAATTCCCACAGGCATGTGAACTGAACTGTCCCACCGCGCCTGTAAGCTGGTTTTCATTCATACTGGCTCAGGGATAGTTTCGAGTAGGCAAATTGTCAATTGGTAAAGGTGGCCGCTGTGCAGGGCCAGTCCTTACCTGTGCAGCTGTCATCTTTGTCAAGGGACCTGTTTTGCCCGGCCTTTGGGTAGAGATGGACTGATGGGCAGCTGTGAAATAGGATTGTTTATTTAGTCAATACTGATGAATAAACAGGATCTCCCAGAACCATAGCTGATGGTGTCCTCATCGCAGCAGCCGTGACCACCCTTGTATTGGCTGTGATCTGTGGATTAATTCTATACTGGAATGATGAACAAATGCATATGTCTTGAACTCACGTCTTCAGTTGGACCCCGGGCAGACCTCCCTACTACCTGGTGCATTTATCTGGGGGCAGAAATTTTTTTTGCTGCCCTCTGTTTTTTCAAAAAAATTAAAGGCTTGCATTAACGTAGTACCTTGGGGTATCCCAAAGCACTGAAATCTGCTTGAAGTACAGTTGCGATTCAGGAAACATGAAGCCAATGTGTGCACAGCAGGATCTCACAAGTGGCTATGTGATCAGATGATGTTTCAGTAATGTTGTCTTGCTTCAGTGAAAAGCAGATTGGTGTTTTGGGTTTCAGTTGGATTTTCTGATATTTTCAGTGAAGCACTGAAGGGCTGCCGTGGCATGAGGGGGCTGCTGCCGCAGTGTGAGGGGGCATCTCAGACATCTGGATCACACATCGAGCTGAGGCTCATCTTCCCTCAGGTGGAAATTTTTAAAAAATCCCAAAGCATGACCTTGAAGAAGAACTGGAGGTTTCCCCATAGAATCATAGAATAGAATCATCAAATCCCTACAGCGCAGAAGGAGGCCAGTGGCCCATCATGTCTGCGCCAACCACAATCCCACCCAGGCTCTATCCCCATAACCCCATGTATTTATCCTGCTAATCCCCTTGACACTAGGAGGCAATTTAGCACGGCCAGTCAACTGCATATCTTTGGACTGTGGGAGGAAATTGGAGCACCCGGAGGAAACCCACGCAGTCACGGGGAGAACATGCAGACTCCACACATACAGTCAGCCAGGCCGGGAATTGAACCCAGACCCCTGACGCTGTGAGGCAGCAGTGTTAACCCACTGCGACACCATGCCAGCCAATATTGATTCACTTACAATTATCTGGCCGTTATCACATTACTGTTTGTGGGATCTTGCTGTGTACAAATTGGCTGTCTATTCCCTGCATTACAACAGTGGTGACGCATCCAAACTACTTTGTTGGTTGTAGAGAGCTTGGGAATGTCCTGAGGTTGTGAAGGGCACTGTACCAATTCTCTGCATTGTGTTGTGTTTGAGCATAGTGCTGTGCTAGCTTCAACCCTGCCTTATTCTCCTGTATCAAAGGCAGCGACTGAATTACGTTAACCACGCAAGGCGCCTGGCTGAAGATGACTGGGCAAAAGACGAGAACAGTGAGGAGGAATCTGATGAACACGATGAAATGGAAGTGGAGGTGGCAAAGAAGAAGTTACCCAAACGTTACGCAAATCAGGTCAGAGAATGTTCCAAGTGTCAGAGATCATGGATATCAGCAACCTTAGGCACTGTTAGTTGACCTGGGTACAGACAGCGCTAGACACCATGTATAATCCAATACGAGACCTCTACTGACTTGTGCACAAGGAGAAACTAGCTTACAATCTTTCTGCAATTGTATCTGAAGTTACAAACAAGCAACTGGGTGCGGCATGGTGGCGCAGTGGTTAGCACTGCTGCCTCACAGTGCCAGGGACCTGGGTTCAATTCTGGCCTCAGATCAATCTGTGTGGAGTTCACACGTTCTCCCTGCGTCTGCGTGGGTTTCCTCCAGGTGCTCCGGTTTCCTCCCACATTCCATAGATGTGTGGGTTAGGTTGATTGGCCATGCTAAATTGACCCTAGTGTCGGGGGACTAACGGGATAAATATATGGGGTTACGGGAATAGAGCCTGGGTGGGATTGTGGGTGATGCAGACTTGATG
Organism: Carcharhinus amblyrhynchos; assembly: GCF_965287045.1. Lineage (NCBI taxonomy): Eukaryota > Metazoa > Chordata > Chondrichthyes > Carcharhiniformes > Carcharhinidae > Carcharhinus > Carcharhinus amblyrhynchos. The sequence goes on along the minus strand of NC_137355.1, from coordinate 7,912,022 downwards.
GGCCGAATGGCAGCCTCCTGCACTGTAGGGATTCTATGAAAAGCTTGACAATTATAGTCAGTTACAGCAAATCAGCAATCCTTTATTTGCATACATATTCGCCAATAAAATCCTGGCTTTTCGTCCTTTCTCATTCAATGAAAAACTGACTTGTGCTCATCCTCTATTTGCATTGCAAATTCCCATATCTTGCCTTTGGTGCTTGCTATGGAAAAGTCTGGTCTTGCTCACCCTTTGGTGAAGGCCGAAATACAGAATGTTATGGGGCCTACGCAGATTAAAATGAGCCTGTTTGTGCTGAAATAGCAGTCACTGACTCCTTTTGAAGAACTGTAAGATGACAGAGAAGGCATGAAAATCCATTCTGAACATTTTAACTTCCACTCAAGCCACTCCCAAGTGTGTTGACAAGGCAAAAGGCATTGTTTCCGGAGAAGCCACACAGATGTAAGTCCAGCTGCAGCAGTCGGATTGTTATATCACCCCCAGGCTAATCTTGAAGAAATCAAGCTAGGTTCCCAGTCCTAATTCCTGTATATTGGCCTGTGCTGGAAATGTATACGTACAGGGTGAGCGGACATTGTAACAATTAAATAGCCTGCCAAAACTTACCAGACCTGAAGAATAGCCGCTGTTACTGCCCATGGAGCCAAAGCACTCTTCAGGAAATTTGGGAAGGAAAATTGGACGTGGGAATGAGGGTTCCACTCCGTCCGTATCGTCCTCCCTCTGCTCCTTGCTTAGGCCCAGTGACTGGATAAATAAAGTGGAAGCATTTGAGTCAGTAATAAGAGTTTGGAGACTGCAGTGAAAATGTCCCAGTGGGTTCGGGTTCAACTGGGGGAGTCCAGAATAAGGGGGCATAACCTGAAAATGAGAGCTTGGCTGTTTGTCCGCGCCTCCGATGTCCCGAGATTGTGACTGAGACCTTACTGCAGAATCTTGCACTGATCAACTGCTTGTGTGGTTGGCCAGAACTATGCAGAGCAGCCAAGTTGGACAAAGTAAGATCCCACCAGTGATAATCAGATAATGTTAGCTAGCTTCTGCTAGGGTAGAGGACAGACTTGTGGACAAGGCTGCTTATCGCTACTGCATGAAACTTTACTACGAGTGATGCTTTTTGTTTGAGAGCGGCCCCACAGATCGTTGTGAATTGCCCTTCTCTGAATAGAATCCCTACAGTGCAGAAGGAGGTCATTCGGACCATCGAGACTGCACTGACAACAATCCCACCCAGGTCCTATCCCTGTAACCCCACGTATTTACCCTCCTAATTCCCCTGACACACAGGTGCAATTTATCATGGCCAATCAACCTAACCCACACATCTTTGGACTGCGGGAGGAAACCGGGGCACCCGGGGGAAACCCACGCAGACACAGGGAGAACATGCAGATTCCACACAGACAGTGACCTGAGGCCAGAATCGAACCCGGGTCCCTGGCAATCTGTGTTACCACTGTGCGAACCACGATGTTACCGTGCCACGCCAGTGATCATTTTACTATTATCAGTACCCAGGAATCTATCAGAATTGGTTGCTGTAACAAGATTCAATATACTATATAAAATAAACTTTTAAATCTTTAAATCACAGTCGATATTAACACAGCACAGTTTGCTCTTGGTAGAACCACTTATTAATATTATCCTTTGTGAATGATGGGGTATATACTGCACTGGTAACTTGATTTGATTTTTACTTGCCCCAGCATCTCGAAAGGATAATTTATGTTTGAGAATGCTTGTGGGTGTTGTCATTTTTTTTGAAGTTGTTCCGATCTGATTTTTGTCGTTGTTTCTGTGGATTGAAGTCTTTTGTTTAATTTTTCCTGATGGTAATAACCTCCAGGTTTTGGCATTATCCTTGTGAATCTTTCTTGTATATTGTCCAGTGCCACTCTATCCCGTTGATAATGAGACTGGTCCAGCATTAGCATACAAATATACATACAAATTAAGAGCAAATAAATACAAAAAATGCTGGCAAAACTCAGCAGGTCTGACAGTGTCTGTGGAGAGGAAGTAGAGCCAACGTTTCCACCCAGACTTGAAACGTTGGCTCTTTTCTCTCTCTGGAATATTATCTCTCTGAGGCACAGTGGTCAGCACTGCTGCCTCACAGTGCCAGGGTCCCAGGTTCGATTCCTGGCTTGGGTCACTGTCTGTGTGGAGTTTGCACGTTCTTCCTGTGTCTGCATAGGTTTCCTCCGGGTGCTCCGACCTCCAGTCTGAAAGATGCGCTGCTTAGGTGCATTGTCCGTGCTAAATTCTTCCTCAGTGTACCCGAACAGGCGCCGGAGTCTGGCGACTAGGGGATTTTCACAGTAACTTCATTGCCGTAATGTAAGCCTACAATCCAAAGATGTACGGGTTAGGTGGATTGGCCATGTTAAATTGCCCCTTAGTGTCAGGGGGGCTAGCTAAGGTAAATGTATGGCCTTATGGGGATAGGGCCTAGGTGGGATTGTGTTTGGTGCAGACTCAATGGGCTGAATGACCTCCTTCTGCACTGAAGGATTCTATGATTCTATACTTACAACACTAAGAAATAAACTTAAACTTTAAAACAGACCTATTGAGTTCCTCCAGCTTTCTCTGTATTTGTTTCAGATTCCAGCATCCACATTATTTTGCCTTTATCTTTGAATTAAGAGTGGGACTAGGCTATTTGGTCCCTCGAGCCTGCTCTGCCATTCAAATATAACCATGGTTGATCCATTTGTGGCCTCAACTTCATGCTCCCACCAAACTCCCAAGTACAGTGTCCAATTCTGAGGACCACACATTTGGAAAGATGAAAGGGCTTTGGAATGGATTTGCAGGAATCCTTTCAGGGATAAGGAATTTCTGTTATCTGGATGGTTTGGAGAGACTGGCTTGTTCCCCTTGAGGGAAGCAAGGGTTGAGAGGGTACCTGAGAGAGGTGTTCAAAATCATCGGAGGGGTGACTAATGTGAGAAACTGTTCCCCTTGGCGGGAGCTTGGAGATCCAGAGAAGACTGCATTGATAAAAGAAGCATAGGCAACAAGAGGAAAAGCTTTTCACAGCAAGTGGTGGGGATCTGGAATGCACTGCCCCAGAGTGTGATGGAGGCAGATTCAAGCAAGCCATTCTTAGAGAATTGGATGATTACCTGAGGCAGCATGGTGGCACAGTGGTTCGCACTGCTGCCTCACAGCACCAGGGACCCGGGTTTGATTCCCGGCTGGGGTCACTGTCTGTGTGGAGTCTGTACATTTTTCCCGTGTCTGCGTGATTTTCCTCCTGGTGCTTCAGGTTCCTCCCACAGTCTGAAAGACGTGTTGGTTAGGGTGCATTGGCCGTGCTAAATTCCCCCGCAGTGTACCTGAACAGGCATCGGAGTGGTGACTAGGAGATTTTCACAGTAACTTCATTGCTATGTTAATGTAAGCTTATTTGTGACTGATAAATAAACTTCAACTTAACTTTTAAAACTTTGTTAGGGCTGTGCAGCTGATCTTGCAGCACTGGCATGGCAACTCAGTGGCACAATGGTTGGCACTGCTGCCTCACAGCACCAGAGACCTGGGTTCGATTCCAAGTGACTGTCTGTGTAGAGTTTGCACGTTCTCCCCACGTCTGCAAGGGTTTCTCCTGGGTGCTCTGGTTTCCTCCCACACTCAAAAGATGTGCAGGTTGGGTGGATTGCCATGCTAAATTTCCCTTTAGTGTCTCGAGATTAGTGGGGTAAATACATGGGGTTAAGGGGATAGAGCCTGGGCCTGTTAGCGAGCTGGGACAGACTTGATAGTTCGAATGGCCTTCTCCTGCACTATAGGGATGCTATGATTCTATGTGTGTATTTTGTTCATGTAATTCTGCTTCCCTGCTGCAGGTGGCAGTATCATCCCGTCAATAATATTGGCTGGGACCAATGCATTCTGTAATTCACAACTAACCTGGAGGGGCAGAATGTGCCATAATGTGATGGGATTCTTATTCCCTTGTTCAGTTGACCACCCTATGCTCGCACCCTGGAATAGGGACATGAATTACTTTCAGGTTTCAGTTAAACAGCTTCTCCCTCTTGATGTTGGGGACAGACGCCTTAAATTTTCACAACACTTTTCATGGGAGCACAGTGGTTAGCACTGCTGCCTCAGAGCACCAGGGACCTGGGTTCAATTCCAGTCTTGGGTCACTGTCTGTGTGGAGTCTGCACATTCTCCGTGTCTGCATGGGTTTCCTCAGGGGTGGGGGGGCCAGGGTGCTGCAGTTTCCTCCCACAGTCCAAAGATGTGTGGGTGAGGTGGATTGGCAGTACTAAATTGGCCCAAGTGTCAGGGTAAATGTGTCGGGTTCTGGGAATAAGGCCTGGGTGGGATTGTGGTCGGTGCAGACTTGATGGGCCAACTGGGCCGCCTCCTGCACTGTAGGGATTCTGTAAAATGATAATATAAAAAACACTCTTGCAGCATTGGAGTCAATGTGAACATTCCAATCGAGTGAAGCCCCACGGGGGAAGGAAAGGTGGCACCTGAGGCATTTTCTGACTACGGAGAGGGTGGAGGAACCAAAAGTCTGAGAGAGACTCTGAGCAAAAACAGCTTACACGAGATGTGCAAACCTGATGTCTGTCGGACACAGTAAGAAGTCTCACAACACCAGATTTATTCGATAGTAATCCCACAAGCTTTCAGAAATGGTGTTCCTTCGTCAGGTGTGTGGAAGGTTCTGATCAGAGAAGGGTATATAAAGACACACACAGTTTACAGAATACATTCTAATCAGTATTCTGTAAACTGTGCGTGTCTTTATATACCTTTCTCTGATCAGAACCTTCCACGCACCTGATGAACACCATTTCTGAAAACTTGTGGGATCACTATCAAATAAGCTGGTTGGACTTAAACCTGGTGTTGTGAGACTTCTTACTATGTTTATCCCAGTCCAACGCTGGCGTCTCTACATGATGTTTGTCAGATCAGCGGGGAACCTGTTTTGGGGTGTGTGTGTGTGTGTGTGTTGGGGCAGGGGGGGGAGAGGTGGGGAGGTGGCTGCGGCAACGATACAAGGAAGTGTGTTGCCCAGTGTGGACTCGACTCTAAAAACATAGACGATTGACTCATCCACATGATGAGTCAGGAGTCCCACCAGAAACAAGCTGCGTGACCAGGGCTTGCTCAACACTGTTTACGATGTGGCCACCACTACATAAAAATAATTAGTGGAAGGAGAGGAGTTTCACATGGCTGTCACAGACAATTTTGCTCAGAGGCTAAAGGCAAAATACTGCCGACACTGGAATCTGAAACAAAAACAGAAAATGCTGGAAAACCTCAGTAGGTCTGACCGAGTCTGTGGAGAAAGAATAGAACCAACGTTTCAAGTCTGGATGATGCTCCGTCAGAGCTGTGGCGCTGGTTCTATTCTCGTTGGTCCTATTGTCTCTCCACAGATGCTGTCAGACCTGCTGAGATTTTCCAGCATTTTCTGATACCTGTCCTTCCGCGCAGTAATCACCCCTCAACCCACTAGGTGTCATCTTTGAGCAGCATTTTCTGATCCAAAATCCGACCAGCGGTCCGTATTAAATAGATCAGGAAGTAAATGAACCAAACAGTACAGATAACATCGTGTTTCCATCTCCTCCAGTACAGTGCGGTGGCAATTGCATTTTTAAATAGGGAGTGTGTGGGAACTGCTTGTCTTAACCCATTAATGTGTACACACAACAGCAAATTGAAATCAAGGTGTACTCTTTTTATTTAATGCAGCCTCTTTAAACAGTGATTTTTCCCAAAAATTTGTGTTACATCATGTAATCTCTCTCTGTAAATCACAGCGGATGTATTTTGTCTTTGCATGAGAGAGAGAGTGGACAGGAAGAAACTTTTCCCCTTGGTGGAGGATCAATGGCCAAGGGACATAGATTTAAGGCAAGGGGCAGGAGGTTTAGAAAGGAGAAAGTTTTTCACCTAGAAGGTGTAGGGAGTCTAGAATTCATGGCCTGAAAGGGTGGTGGAGGCAGAGACCCTTTAAGAAGTATTTAGATGTGCACTTGGAATGCCAAGGCACACAAGGTCAAGTGTTACAGAGTAGGGTTAGAATAGTTGGCACACACCCAGTGGGCCGAAGGGTCTTTTACTGTGCTGTAGTCCTCTATGACTGTATGTCAGAAACAGACAGTTGGCTGTACAAACCATTTGAAGCAACCTCAGATATCTGTTGAGGGGATAGTGCCACAAGCCACACTTGTCTCCCTCCAAGTATTGGCTTTTGCTATAGGCCCCCAGGAGAAAACTGATCTTCGTTTCCCCCGGCCAGGGCCGACTCTCAGTCCAGTCCAACCTTTGGATGAAACGTTAAAACAAGACCCTCTTTGCCCTCCCAGCATTGTAAAACATCCTGTGATGCTATTTTAGAGAAGGACAGGGACTTCCCCCCACTGTCCTGGACAAATATTTATCCCTCAAGCTAACGTCACTTTTAGGCAAAAAAAGGGACACAAAAATATTAACAGTTTGTGGGAGTTTGCTGTGCTCAAATTGGCTGCTGGGTTTTCTACATTCCAGTGGTTAGCACTGCTGCCTCACAGAACCAGGGACCCAGGTTCAGTTCCTGGCTTGGGTGACCGTGTGCGTGGCATTTGCACGTTCTCTCCGTGTCTGCGTGGTTTTTCTCTGGGTGCTCCGGTTTCTGAAAGGTTAGGTGCATTGGCCATGTTGAACATAAGAAATAGGAGCAGGAGTCGGCCATCTAGCCCTTCGAGCCTGCCCTGCCATTCAATAAGATCATGGCTGATCTGAAGTGGCTCAGTTCCACTTTCCCGCCTTCTCCCCATAACCCTTAGTCCCCTTGCCTATCAAAAACCTATCTACCCGTGTCTTAAATATATTTAGCGAGGCAGCCTCCACCACTTCAACGGGCAGAGAATTCCAGAGATTCACTGCCCTTTGAGTGAAGAAGTTCCTCCTCAACTCCGTTCTAAATTCTCCTTCAGTGTACCCAAACAGGTGCCAGAGTGTGGCGACTAGGGGATTTTCACATTAACTTCATTGCAGTGTTAATGAAAGCCTACTTGTGATTAATAAATAAACTTTAACTTCAAAAATAAGGCACTTTGGGACCCCCTGAGGTGATGGAGTTCCGTTAGATTGTGGCTTCGCCAAAGTAATTGAATCCAGTTGGGCTAAGTGACAGCTGTCCACCAGTGCTGATATCACCAGGCCTTGGAGACTCGAAATGGCACTGCTGTCAGAGTCAAAGGAGATCAGGCACTTAATTGTCACTTAGAATCATAGAATCCCTACAGTGCAGAAGGCGGCTGTTCGGCCTCCAGTTGAACCTGGGTCCTTGGCGCTGTGAGGTAGCATTGCTAACCACTGTGCCACCGTGCTGCTTCCACTGTGTATTCACACGCTTACTTTACAAAGCTGTTGTACGGTTAATGATACATTCACAAATATCACTGGTTTCAGGCACAGTTAGGGTTTTATTCACGTCATCACTGCGCATCTTTAGTCCGTGTGTGTTTACGCTGGGAGTGGTGAGGCCTCCCCAGGGCAGTCAGAGGCAGCTTGTTCGCTGCTGCAGTTAACTTGGGTTTGGGAAGGGGATCGGCACTTGGCCAAAGCTTGTGCTATTTTCACTTGGCCAGTGGCTGGACTGCTGCACTGAGAGGAGCTTGCACTGAATTGGAGTCATTTCCAAGAATAGACCCTGGCTTAACATTGATGAATTGGAAGTTACTCCAGTGCAGTTAAAAAAAATGCTTAAATTGGAGCTATGTTCTTCCCAGTGAGTGAAATTGGGAGAGAGCATTTGTTGGAAAATACCTCACCTAATCTTGTTGCTTTTGGGTGCAAAACTAGCACCCAAGGGGATTAAGGGTTATGGGGAGAGGGCGGGAAGGTGGAGCTGAGACACAACAGATCAGCCATGATCTTATTGAATGGCGGGGCAGGCTCGAAGGGCTAGATGGTCTACTCCTGCTCCTATTTCTTTTGTTCTTATGTTAACCTTGGGCGGGGTGTGCCTCAGCCTTGAACCTTGCAGTGAAAGTATACCCCCAGTCGTCTTTTTTGTAAAATAAGAGTGTGAATACAGTGGAAGGCAACACAGTGATTAGCACTGCTGCCTCTCAGCACCATGGACCTGAGTTCAGTTCCGGCCTCGGTCACTGTCTGTGCGGAGACTGCACATTCTACCCGTGCTTGTGTGTGTTTCCTCTGGGTGAGAGTTCCAGAATTACGATGCAGTGGTAGGAAGTGAGCGACAATATAATTCCAAGGCAGGATGACTTGGCATTGCCTGTGTTTCCATGTATCTGCTGCCCTTGTTAGTCAAGGCAGAGGTCACAGAATTGGATGTTGCAGTTAAAGGACAGGAATAGATACACAAAGTTATTCCCACATTCTGTGTGTTGGCCGGCTACCTGTGCCGTCACTCTGGGACATCTGCCCAGATGTGCCCAAAAATCGTGCACAGCCCCCTAAATGCAAAGCGATGGTTAATGATGTTTGTTACTGAATATGCAATGCTGTGCAGTAAATCTGGCAGCATTCGGGAATGTGGCGACTATTGAAAAACACTACCCGTAAATGATCTAAAAGAGGAAGGTCACCAGTTAAACCTTTTCCTGCTCTGTGTTTGCTACAATAAATCATCACAGAGGAGGGAAAGAGCGACCAGCCCACTGATCGTAATAGACAGATTTCTGCTCCCTCAGAGATTGAAAGAATCTGGGGAGCAGTGGAGAAAGTGGAATAGGTACACCACGATCAAATGCGATGCTCAAGGGATCTCTGGTTTTAAATGCCATCGCAACTCTGTCACCAACAGCCTGTCCTGGTCCCTCCATGCTGTTGCTATAGTTAAGAAAGCCCACGAACGCCTCTACTTTCTCAGGAGGAGTTGGTAAATTTGCCATGTCCGCTACAACTCTCACCAACTTCGACAGATACACCATAGAAACATCCTTTCTGGTTGTATCACAGCTTGGTATGACTCCTGCTCTGTCCAAGACCGCAAGAAACTACAAATATGTGAATAGAATGGGAATAGAGGAGTAAGGTCCCCAGAAGAATAGGGGGTTTTTAGTTCAGTCAGGCAGCCTGGTCGGTGCAGGCTTGGAGGGCTGAAGGGCCTGTTCCTGTGCTGCAGTTTCCTTTGTTCTTCGTGGCTGTGAACCAAGCCCAGTCCAGCACGTGAACCAGCCTCCCATCCATTGACTCCGTCTACACTTCCCGCTGCCTCGTCAAAGCAGCCAGCATAATCAAGGACCCCACGCACCCTGGACATTTTCTCTTCCACCTTCTTCCGTTGGGAAAAAGATAGAAAAGTCAAAGCATGCACCAACCAAATCGAGAACAGCTTCCTCCCTGCTGCTATCAGACTTCTGAATGGATCGACGTCACACTAAGTTGATCTTTCTCTACATTCTAGCTCTGACTGTAACATTACATTCTGCACTCTCTCCATTCCTTCTCTATGAACGGTATGCTTTGTCAGTATAACATGCAAGAAACAATATTTTTCACTCAATGCCAACACATGTAACAGTGCTAAATTGAAGGATAACTCTTTGTTCATTGACCAATGGATTTTAGAAGTTAGTTGCTTTTATACAGGATTCCTGTGCCATTTGCAACAGTTAATCATTCACCTCAACTTCACCTGGATTTTGTTGCATATGTAGAATTGTAGAATCTCTATCGTGCAGGAGGAGACCATTCGGCCTGTAGGGTCTGTCTGCACAGACCAAATCCCACCCAGGCCCTATTCCCTTGCATTTACCCTCTGACCAGCATGGCCAATCAACCTAACACGCGCATCCTTGGAGTGTCAGAGGAAACCCATGTGGACATGGGGAGAACATGCAGACTCCATACAGACAATCTCCTGAGGCTGGAATTGAACCTGAGTCCCTGGTGCTGCGAGGCAGCAGTGCTAACCACTGTGCTGCCCAAACGTGCATTTCCTCCACATGCCCCAGTTTCCTCCCACAATCCAAAGATGTATAGGTTAGGTGGATTGGCTGTGCTTAATTGCCCCTTAGTGTCCCAAGATGTGTAGGTGAGGGGGATTAGTGGGGTCAGCACTCGGGGATACGGGAACAGGTCTGGGTGGGATTGCCCTTTAGTGTCATGGGGATTACATGGGGTTACAGGGATAGGGCCTGGGTTGGATTGTTGTTGGTGCAGACTTGATGGTCCGAACCATGGAATCCCTGCAGTGCAGAAGGAGGTCATTTGGCTCATTGAGTCTGCACTGACCACAATTCTACCCAGGTCCTATCCCCACAACCCTATGCATCCACCATGGCTAGTTCCCCTGACACTAATTGGCATGGCCAATCAACCTAACCCGCACATCTTTGGACTGGGAGGAAAGTGGAGCACCGAGAGGAAACCCACACAGACACAGGGAAAACTTGCAAACTCTACACAGACAGTTTGAAGCAGACTCGATGGGCTGAGTGGCTTAATTCTGCTCCTGTGTCTTATGGTTTTATGGTTTAATGACCCAAGGCTGGAATTGAACTTGGGACCTTGACGCTGCGAGGCAGCAGTGCAAACCACTGTGCTGCCCAATGGCCTCCTCCTGCACTGTCAGGATTCAGTGACCATGGTCAAGGCTTTGCCCATTGCCTGAACCATGACAATGTCTCTACTAATCAAGAGTTCACTTGCTAAACAATCAACAATCCTCCTCATGCAGTAAAAATGAGTTGTTTCCCTTCCTTGCAAAGTTTCCTGAGGGATAGAAGATGAAAGGTTTAAAGTATCTTTTTCCAGCTGTATTCGAGTACTGTGTCACCTGAATTTGGTTTATACATTCAAATGGTGCATTAAAACTGATTTTGTGAGACATTCAGACAACATGATGTAACTTATGGAATTTAATAAACCCTCCCGCGCCTTAGGAAGAAGCTGCCTGTAACTGGCTGTGCCTGTCTGTCTGTCTCTCTTGCAGTTGATGCTATCGGAATGGCTAGTGGATGTACCTACTGACCTGGTTGAAGAGTGGCTGCTGGTGGTCTGTCCTGTTGGCAAGCGGACCCTCATTATAGCTTCCAGAGTAAGTACCAATCACCCAAAGTCCTCCCTACCCTGAGGGACTGGCCAGGCCACATTGCTGCTCTCACACAGCAAGCTGTCCTTATTAGCAGTGTTGCAAAATCCGTGTAATATCTATGATCGCATTAATACACTGGCGTGAAACCGGCCAACTGGGATTCACTCAAAGCTTCAACGTTCGTACAGCTTCGCTGGTGCTGACTACGCAAAATTGGAAAGAGCTTGAGAGTCTTTGGAGAAAGGGGAAACCTCAGCATGGCTGTCAGGGTGGCACAGTCGTTAGCACTGCTGCCTCACAGCACCAGGGACCCGGTTCGATTCCTGGCCTGGGTAACTGGCTGTGTGGTGTTTGTACATTCTCCCTGTCTCTGCGTGCGTTTCCTCTGGGTGCTCCTGTTTCCTCCTGCAGTCCAAAAGATGTGCTGGTTAGGTGCATTGGCCATGTTAAATTCTTCCTCAGTGTATCCGAACAGACTGGGCAATTTTCACAGTAACTTCATTGAGGTATTAATGTAAGCCTACTTGTGACACTAATAAATACATTTAAAATTTAAACTTAGTTTAAAAAGCTCAACTAAGATTTATCAAAATGTCAGCCATGGTTGTTGATAGCATTCTTTTATTCTTTTGAGGCAGAAGATTGCAGTTTAGAATCCTATTCCAAAGGCTTACCATTGCCCATGCAATAGACTGAGAGAATGCTGCTACTCTGTTGGAGTGCTATCTTTCAGATGAGATGCTGGGGGGGGTGGTGGATGACGCCATAAAAGATATTTGGAAAGGGGGAATTGTTATTAATATAGAAATGTAGGAACTACTGAGATACACAAAGGGCTTATTGAGTTCAAAGTTAGCACAAGGGTGGAACATAAAAACTAGTTAAAAGTTGATATGTACAAGAATGCGTCTTTGGGGAGAAGTTAATATAAAACTTGAAATGTAACATATTAAAACTGTGCAGCTGTTCAGCCGCATTCGTATATCTCCAACCTGCCCTTTGTCAGAACTTTTTTAATAGAAATTAGATAGCAGTTACTTGTTGCTTTATCCTCTGGGTCTAAATGGTGTGAAAAGGCCCTTTGGGGTGAAAGTAGGAAACTTGAGACTGAAGAACACTCCCTAAAACAAAAATGGAGAGAAAAAGAACAGGGTCTGGGATACTTCCGCCCTCTGAACTGTATATGGTCCTTTGAACTGGAAGTTGGAACGCAGGTTGAGTTACTCAATGCTGCTATTGCAGTGTTAAGTCAAGGCTGACTGGGCAGTATTGGATCAGCACTAGTAATATTGCCCGGTTCAGGTGGATGAATGGTAACCAGGGTCTGGAGGAAGGGGAGGGTCGTAAGTCAAAGGCAGAACGCAAAAGAGTGGGAGGGGCTAAGTGAGACCAAGAGCTTGAAGTTGGGTTGACCTGTTAATGGTTTCTTTTTGGATCTCCTTTGGTCAGGGGAGCACAGCAGCGTACACGCGAAGCGGCTTCTGTGTGAACAGGTTTCCCTCACTCCTCCCTGGTGGCAATCGGCACAACTCTGCCACAGGCAAGGGTAAGCACACTTAAATAATACATGCTTTAAAATTAATGTGGTCAACATAAGCTGAAAGATGCGCCCAAGAAGGTCAAAGTCATTGATTTCCCATGGGGCTCATTGAGTATGAGTTCTCCTAGTAACAGGCAGTGGCCTACTCAGTTGGAGTTCTTTACCTGAGCTTTTTATAAGACAGGCCCAGGACTAGGCCTGCTGAATGGTACTCCCAGGCAAGAACTCGTGTGTGTACACCACAGTAATATGGTTTTACTTTGCATTCTGTAATAAACTGTGTTCCTTTCCAGTCGGGCTTCCTGAGCCGTTACATGAGTACAGAACAAAAGAGTTTTTCAATGTAGAGAGTAGCCCATTCCACCCCTCATGCCTATCCTGGTTCTCTGAAACATCTGTACACACTTGGGGCCTTCCGTCTCACTCTTTCCCAATGCAATTTAAATTAGTTTTTCCCGACAGAATTGTTACAAGGTAGGAGGAGGCCATTCAGCCCATTGTGTCTGCATAACCACTCCTTGGACACCTCCAGTTAGGAAAGATCTGGAATGTATAGGAAAGATGCAGATAAGATTCGTGAGGAAGCTTCCAGAGGAATAGAATGTAGATTTTACAGAAACTGGCTGTCTCAGAGAAAGAAAGGTTAGGAGGAGATTTGATAGAGGCACTCAAAATCATCGGTGGGGGAAATGATAAAGAGAGAAAGTGTTCCTATTGGCAGAAAGACCAAGATCAGAGGACACCCACTTGAAGATGATTGGCAAGTGCATCAAAGGCAATGCAAGGAGAAAGCTGTTTACACAGCGAACGGCCACAATCGGGAATGCACTGTCTGAGGGCTCGGTGGAGACTGATTCAGCCATGGTTTTCGAAAGCAAGTTGGATCTGCAGCTAAAGGGTAACAATTGCAGGGGTAGACAGAAAGGACAGAGGGGTGCGTTCAATCAGGCCACTCTTGAACAGAGCCAGCATGGGCTTAATGGGCTGAATAGCCTCCTTCTGTAACCATTCTATGTTTTTGTTCTCCGAGTCATTACTTAACCCTAACCAACATCATTATAAAGAAACTGAGAGTTTGATCAGTATCTCACTGCTGTTTCTGGGAGCTTGCCGTGCTACGATTGCGTCCTCATGTTTCCCATGTTACATCAGTTGTTAATTGTAGTAACATTTATTTAATGATGTGCAGGTGGTGTGCACTAACTAGGGATTCACTTGTGCTGCTATGAAGAGGAACAGATTGAAACTATGGGGGTTGGGTAAGGAGTTGCACATCTGTGATGCGTATCTCCGTAAATAAATGGTTATAAAAGTCTGAAAAGATTGGCTCCAGTTCTATCGTCTGGTACATGACATTATGTACCGGATTATAACGTCAGTAACTGCAGTTCGGAAGAACTTACAACAGCCAAAGGTGGTGACAAAAGTTGTCTGTCTTTTCATCAGTCAGATCCGTTTTGCTTTGCACCAACTGACTCCAGTAAGTGCTCCCTTCCAGTTGCCAGTAGAGTACCAGGAACTCATTCACCAAATGTTGTATTTTTTAATTGCGAAACAGGAACTCACAGAGAGCTTGATGGTTGGCTTTCATTAGCCTGAACCCCCTGGATGTGATGTCATTGATTTAAGAGGCTTATAATTGAGCTTTTGGGAGAATGTATTTCTGGAATCTATTATCTTAATTATTGCTGACTCTTGGATGTCCGTTCTCCAGATTACACCATATTGGACTGTATTTACAGCGAAGTCAACAGAACGTTCTTTGTCTTAGATGTGATGTGTTGGAGGGGTCACCCAGTCTATGATTGCCAGGTCTGTATGAAGACAATTAAATTAAAGCCCCTCTCTCTCACACTCTCTCTCTCTCTCTAGCTCTCTCTCTCTCTCTAACACACACACGCGCTCTCTGCCTCTCTCGCGCTCTCAGTTTATTATGGTCCATAATTTGTATAACATGGGAGATGTCTTTAAGTTGCATCTGTTTCTCAAGGTCCGTATAGAATGCAAGATTTTTTTAAATTCATTTGTGGGACATGGGTGTTGCTGGCTGGGCCAACATTTATTGCCCATCCCTAGTTCCTGGGGGGGGGGGCAGTTGAGAGTCAACCACATTGCTGTGGCTCTGGAGTAAGCCAGACTGGGTAAGGATGGCAGATTTCGTTCCCTATAGGACATTAGTGAACCAGATGGGTTTTTCCGACAATTGGCAATAATTTCATGGTCATCGGTAGATTTATAATTCCAGGTTTTTTTTACTGAATTCAAATTCCACCATCTGCCGTGGCAGGATTCGAACCGGGGTCCCCAGAACATCAGCTGAGTTTCTGGATTAGTAGTCCAGTGATAATACCACTAGATTATCACTTTCCCAAGCCCTGCATAGGCCACAAATAATAACAAAATTTTCAATCGAGTGCGCATTTTGACATTAAATGTCAGCTTGGTTCAGTAGAGAGTGAGCCTCATGTCTGAATACAACTTCATGTTCCAAACTCCAGTCCACACCTGAGCACCGAATACAGACTCACGGGGTAGGACTGAGGGAGTTGGAGGGACCATTAAACTGGGAACCCTTGCTCAAACAATACAAAAAAAATCCCTTGGCAGGAATGCAGAGTGAGTGGAGAATTCTCGTAGTGCACTGGCTGACGTCTATCTCCCAAAACCACAATGGTAATCTTGGTAATCTGGTCATTTGTTACTTTGCTGTTTAGGAACATTGACACGTATCAAATGGGTGCCATCTTGCTGACAAAATCAAGGAATTCACTTCAAAATATAGTTAGTTTTGAATTGCTTTGGGATATGATCAGGTGCTACATTAATGCAGATTATTGAGTGAGTTTATTTAGCTTTATTATTAGTGTCGCAAGTAGGCTTATGTTATCACTGCAATGAAGTTACTGTGAAAATCCCCCTCGTCGCCACCTGTTCGGGTATGCTGACGGAGAATTTAGCATGGCCAGTTCACCCAACTAGCACGTCTTTCAGGCTGAGGGGGGAAACTGGAGCACCCAGAGGAAACCCATGCAGACACGGGGAGAATGTACAAACTTTGCCCAGACAGTGACCCAAGCGGGAATCAAACCCAGGTCCCTGGCGCTGTGGGGCAGCAGTGCTAACCGCTGTGCCAGTGTAAGTGACCATTGAGTAAATAAATTTTAAAAATTTCTATTTTTGAAAAAAAAAACAGACGGAATTCCGATTCTTCTGGCTCCAGTCGAAGCTGCAGGAGGAAGGCGAGAAGCTGGCAGAGATAGCGTCCCGCAATCCAGTGAGTGCTCCCACTTCCTTTGTGGCCAGGTTTGCAAACAGCAGTCTGAGCAGTCAGTTTATTCACTGTGGTGCAGAGATCAGGGACAGGCTGAAGTGAGCTACTTCAGGGCACACTGTGGTACAGCAGAGTCCTTTCCCCAGTCACACTGGGGCTCAATCGGGTCTCGGAGATCCATGCTTCTCCTTCTAAAGAAGGTTTGATAGACTCATAAGAACGTAAGAAATAGGAGCAGGAGTAGGCCATCTAGCCCTTCGAGCCTGCCCCGTCATTCAATAAGAGAGTGGGGAAGTGGAACTGATCCACTTCAGATCAGTTCCACTTCCCCACTCTCTCCCCATAACCCTTAATCCCCTTGTCTATCAGAAACCTATCTATCCGTGACTTAAATATATTTAGCGAGTTAGCCTCCACCACTTCAACAGGCAGAGAATTCCAGAGATTCACCACCCTTTGAGTGAAGAAGTTCCTCCTCAACTCCAATCTAAACTGCCCCCCCCTTATTTTGAGGCTGTGCCCTCTAGTCCTGCTATCCTTTCTAAGCGGGAAGAATCTCTTTACCTCTACCCTATCCATCCCCTTCATTATCTTAATGAATCTATAAGATCCCCCCTCATCCTTCTAAATTCCAACGAGTACAGACCCAGTCTATTCAGTCTCTCTTCATAGGCCAACCACCTCAACTCCACCATCAGGAATCCACCACTTTAGACTGCTCGTAATCTGAGCCCTTGTCACCTCCCAAAGGGCAAGAAAAAATGAGGTGAAGTTTTGCTTCATTTATTTGGAGCCGAGATACATTACGGGGACAGAGTAGAGGGAGCTTGAGTCCCCAGGCACACTGCATCCTGAATGTCTTGTTGAAATTATTGCCATTCCCATGAACTGACCTCCTTGAACTGATGAGCAGAGAATAACCTTTCCTTTTGCTTTTGATTGACTCGGCTAAAGAAAAATTGCAAGTTAAATGGATAAATAGGTTTTATCTCAAAGCTGCTGTAATAGAAAGGGACAGGTTATGCTCAACTCGCTCAGACCTCAACTGGAGTACACAGTTCAGTCTCTGTTAAAGGAAGCAGAGTGCAGATTCATCAGATTCAAAAAATAATAGCAACGTAGGACAGTGGAGCAGGTCGAGGCCATTCGGGCCTGCTCCACTATTTATTATGATCATGGCTGATCATCCAACTCCTGATTTCTTCCCCCCCCCCCCACCCCCCCATTTCTTTGCTTCCCTTCCCCACAAGAGTTCCATCTAATTGTTTCTTAAAGTTTATTTGTTAGTGTCACAAGTAATTAAGTTACTGTGAAAATCCCCCAATCGCTTAGGGAGAACTTAGCACAGCCAATACACCTAACCAGCACATCTTTCAGACTGTGGGAGGAAACCAGAGCACCCGGAGGAAACCCACAGACAGTGACCCAAGCTGGGAATCGAACCCAGGTCCCTGGTGCTGTTGAGGAAGTAGCGCTAACCCCTGTGCCACCGTGCCACCCCTTGTTTTGGTCTCAGCTACTTCCTGTGGTAGTGAATTCTACAGGCTGACCACCCTCTGGATAAAGAAAGTTCTCCTCATCTTGGTCCTATCATATCATTAAACTGTGGCCCCTGGTCCTGGACACCTCCACCATCCAAAACATGGAATTATAGAATCCTACAGTACAGAAGGAGGCCATTCGACCCACTGAGTCTGCATTGACCACAATCCCACCCAGGCCGTATCCCCATAACCCCATTCATTGACCCTAACTAGTCCCCTGACACAAGGGGCAATTTACCATGGCCAATCCATACAAGAACCTAATCCGTGCATCTTTGGACTGTGGGAGAAAACCAGAGCACACGGAGGAAACCCACGCAGACAAGGGGAGAATGTGCAAACTCCACACAGTGACCCAAGCCAGGAATCGAACCCAGGTCCCCAGTGCTGTGAGGCAGCAGCACTAACCACTGTGCCACCATGCCTCCCCTGCATCCTTCCTGTATCTACCCTGTCTCATCCTGTTCGAGTTTAAAGGAAACTATAAGATGCACCCTCACTCTTCTGAACTCCAGTAAATATAATCTCAAGCGACTCGACCTCTCCTCATACGTCAGACCTGCCACCCCAGGAATCAGTCTGGTAAACCTTCTCTGCACTCCCTCTACAGCAAGAACATCCTCAGATAAGGAGACTAAATCTGCGCACACACACACACACAGTTAGGAGGATGCTTATAAAGTTGATTTGATCTAATTGTTGTCTTTAAGATGTTGTAAGTGTATATTTTTTAATGGTTTTTGTGGCTGCAATCTATGTAGCATGTTGTTGAAGCCTTATCCTGGTACTGCAGCAAAACGGCTGTGGGTGCTGGAAATGGGAAATAAATAGCAGGAGCTCAGCGGCACAGCCAGTTTCTGTGGAGAGAGAATCAGAGTTAATGTTTCAGGTCAACGGTACTCCACCAGGGCTGGAAGAAGTTCGAGCTGTAACATGCTTCTGTTTTTATTTCAGTTCTTTCCGAGTGATTGCCTGCTCTTCACTCGGGCAGTAGGATGTTTGGCAAGGACTCTGCGAGGTGCATGTTTGCTTTGCGTGTTTATAGTTCGGGTGCATTATATTGACGTGCTCAAAAACCCACCATCCCACCCCGAGTGTAAACGGACCTGCTGTTTGAACAAATGACCCTGTGACAGCAAAGTAGGCGAGACTTTGCTCTGCCTCATCCGCACCGCTACAGGGCTGGTTGAGCAATAGTGGAAAAGTGGGAAAGCAAACAAGGAGATGTGCAAACAGTGACACAGTTTGGACTTGAAGGAAAAACAAACTGGGCAGAATTTTAACCCCATCCTGAGCCTTACTGTAACCACTCAGGTGGGCAGGCTCTGAAGGATAGTATAGCCCAAGCAAGACTTCCTAAAATTGCGAGCGTTTAGTTATGGAGACGCACCTTGCATACTATGATCTCCGACTGACTCTTTTAGCTGCCCCTTGTAGGTGAGCCCAGCAAGTAATATCCACCACCCGAGTACTATTGGAACAGCTGCCGTAACAGCAGAAAAGCAAGGAAGAAAAGACACAAAGGAAACAAAAATGAGAGATTATGGTCTGAACTTAAATTGAACTTAATGTTGAGGCCAGGACTGCAGGATGAGGAACAACACCACCTCTTTCAAGTGGTTGAGGTGAATGGTATTGATGGGTTTAAGGGAGGCTAGATTAGCACGTGGGGGAGATACGATTAAAGGAGCGATACAGTGCAGAAGAGGCCCTTCAGCCTATTTAGTCTGCGCCTGCACCCATGCATGAAAGGCCCTGAGCTGCCCAGCACTTGGCCCATAGCCTTGTTTTGACATGCCAAGTGCCCATCCAGATACTTGTGCTGGCACCCTGCCCCCACCGCCCTCCCAAACAGTGCACTCCAGACCATCACCACCCTCTGGGTAAAAAAATCCCCCCTAAACCTCCCATCCCTCCCTTTTAGCATGTATCCCCTCATAACTGAATCCTTCAACTAAGGGGAACAGCTGCTCCTTATCCACGTCGTCCATGTCTCTCATAATCTTGAACACCTCAATCAGGTCACCCCTCACTCCTCTCTGCTCCAAAGAAAACAACCCAAGCCTATGCAACCTCTCTCTATAACTTAAATGTTCCATTCTAGGCAACATCCCGGTGAATCTCCTCTGCACCCCCTCCAGTGTGTTCACGTCCTTCCTATAATGTGTTACACTCATAAAGTTAGATGAGAGTAGACAGGAGGTTTGAGTGGGACATGAATGCTGGTATGGACTGGTAGGGCTGAATGGCCTGTTTCAGTGCCCTGTGTTCTGCATATCACAAAAAATCCAAGATCTGTCCCATCATTTTTTAAATGTTATTTTGGCTCGCAAGACTTGGGGGTTGTCGCCACTGTTGAACAATGCAAAAATGAATCTTCCCTCTCTCCGCAGTTTAAATTCGTCGGCCTGCCAAATTCACCGTGTAACCCGGATACCATTTGTCAGACTCTGGCTGCAAATTACCCATTTGAGGTAAGTTTGAAGGAAGTTTGATTTGATTTATTTCTGTCACATGTACTAGTATACAGTGAAAAGTATTGTTTCTTGCATCCTATACAGACAAAGCATACCGTTCATAGAGAAGGAAAGGCGCGAGTGCAGAATGTGGCGTTACAGTCAAAGCTAGGGGGTAGAGAAAGATCAACTTAGTGTGAGATAGGTTCATTCAAAAGTAGCAGGGAAGAAGCTGTTCTTGAGTCGGTTGGCACATGACCTCAGACTTTTGTATCGTTTTCCTGACAGAAGAAGGTAGAAGAGAATGTCCGGGGTGTGTGGGGTTCTTGATTATGCTGGCTGCTTTGCCGAGGCAGTGGGAAGTGCAGCCAGAGTCAATGGATGGGAGACTGGTTTGTGTGATATTGCTGTGTACCGTGTATCTACTTGTCCCTTCACTCTTCTCGCCCCCAGTCCTATTTTCATCCTATATTTTTCTCAACATTGTTACCACTCTTAACACTAACCCATGTATTTTGTTGAAAACTTAGCCAGAATAACATTCTCTGGAGAATCACAGCCTCTGACCCCTGAATGAATCCAGTTAACATTCTCGGGAGAGAGAAATGTCCAAGTTAAAAATTAAACATATGGTAACCTTGGTGCCCCTCCCATCACAAGGCACTGTTATGTACGATATCCTCCAACTTCAGAATGCAAGAGCTTTTCACTCCTGTTCAGTGTCTTTTTAAAATATTCTTTCAGTGTGTGTTGCTGGTTAATCTGGCATTTATTGCCTATCCCTAATTGCCCTTGAGAAGGGGTGACACAGTGGTTAACACTGCTGCCTCACAGTGCCAGGCACCCAGGTTCAATTCTGGCTTTGGGTCAGTGTCTGTGCACATTCTCCCCGTGTCTGCGTGAGTTTCCTCCCACAGCCTGAAAGATGTGCAGTTTAAGTGGATTGGCCATGCTGAATTACCCTTTAGTATCCCAAGATATGTAGGTCAGGGGAATTAACCATAGTAAATGCATAGGTGATATAGGGAGGTGAGGCAGACTCAGTGGGCCGAATGGTCTCCTTCTGCACTGTAGGGATTCCTTAAAAAAAAAGAGAACAGCGAGCTGCCTTCCTGACTAGCTGCAGTCCATCAGGTGTAGGTACACCCACAGTGCTGTTAGGGAGGGAGTTCTAGGATTTTGACCCGGTGACACTGGAGGGGCTGCGATGTATTTCTAAGTCAGGATGGTGTGTGGCCGGTCTCTTGAATCAGAAATGTGGGGGTTCAAGTCCCACCTCAAAGACCTGAGTACAAACTATAGGGTGACACTCGTCAAGAGTCCTGAGTGTGCTGCAGTGTTGGAGAGCTACTGTCACTGGGATTAGATATTAAACTGAGGCCCCCATCCCTCCCCTCAGGTAGACTCGCAATGTCTCAAAAAAGAGGAGATATCTCCAACATCCTGACCAATATTTTGCCGTTGCCCAACCGCAGTGAAACAGATACTCTGGTGACAGTCTCACTGCTGTTTTTGAGAGCTTGCTGCTCCTAAATGAATTATAATAACAACTGGACTTCAAAAGGATATATTTGGCTTTGGGACATTGGAAGTTTGTGAAATTTCTCACCGCCAGGGGTTGGTGGCGCAGTGGTACTTTCGCTGGATTAGTAATTCAGCCATCCAGGTTAATGCTCTGGGGACCTGGGTTCAAATCCCACCACAGCAGGTAGTTAAATTTGAACTCAATTGAAAGAGCAATCTGAAATTGAAAGTTTCATGGTGACCGTAAAACCATTGTCGATTTGTCGGGGGAAAAAACCATCTGGTTCTTTTTTTTTATTCACATGGGCATCACTGGCTGGGCCAGCTTTTATTGCCCATCCCTACTTGCCCTTGGAGGGCAATTGAGATTCAACCACATTGCTGTGGCTTCAGAGTCACATGTAGGCCAGACCAGGTAAGGACGGCAGATTTCCTTCCCTTAAGGACGGCAGATTTCCTTCCCTAAAGGACATTAGTGAACCAGATGGGTTTTTCTGACAATCAACAATGGTTTTGTGGTTATCAGTAGATTCTTAATTCCACTTTTTTTTAATTGAATTCAAATTCCACCATCTGCTGAGGCGGGATTCGAACCCAGGTCCCCAGAGCATTAGCTAAGTTTCTGGATGAATAGTCCAGCGATAATACCAGTAGGCCAACACCTCCCATACTAATGTCCTTTAGTGAAGGAAATCTGCTGTCCTTACCTGGTCTGGCCTACATGTGACTCCAGGCCCACAGCAATGTAATTGACTCTTCAGCGCCCTCTGAAATGGCCAAGCAATTACAGGGTCCAGCCAGCAACATCCCCTAAATTAATCTGAAGCATTTCCTTCTCTCTCCTCCCTCTTTCACCCCAACGTAGACCAAATGTTTCCCCTTGTGGGGTAATCTGGTACAGGAGGTCACAGATATGGGTTGAGAGGCGGTAGATTTAAAACTGAGATGGGGAGGAACTAATACTCGCAGAGGGGGGTGAACTTGTGGAACTCGCTGCACCAGAGCGCGGTAGTGTCTGAATCATTGAATGGTTTGAAGGAGGAGGAGGAGATGGATCTGTTTCTGATTTTAAAAAAAAAGTGATATGGGGAAGAGGTGGGGAGGTGGATTTGAGATCAGGGAGAGATCAGCCATGATCTAATTGAATGGCGGAGCAGGCTCAAAGGGCTAAATTTGCCAACTTCTGCTTCTAATTCCACGTTCCTATGTTCTCCTCCTTTCAGCCCCTCTCCCTCTTTCCAGATGTTTGTTAATTTAAGTGTGAAGCTGGTGTGTCAGGATGAATGCCTTTGATCAGTTGAGGTTCCTCATTAAGTCAAATCCTATTCCTGTCCGGTATGGGTGTGTGACCTGAATTGTGCGTTGCAGGTGGATGGGTTGCTGTTCTACCACAAGCAGACGCACTACACCCCAGGGAGCACCCCACTGGTTGGCTGGCTGAAGCCTTACATGGTGGCCGACATCCTGGGACTGGCCGTCCCCACCTGCCCTTTGGCCGTCAAGCCCGAGTACGCCAACTCGCAGATGCAGCAGATCATCGAGCTGAAAAGGAGCAAGGCCGGCGCGGACAGCGGCAGCCCAGGCAAGAAGGAGGCCTGTGAGTCGGGGCGATACGAACTGGAACACCTCTCCACTCCCAAAAAGGCTGAAACCTCTGCCGCAAAAATGGAAATTACGAGCAAAATCGGAAGCTAGGCAGCCAGGCTGCGTGGACAGTCACCGGGGTGGCAGTCTCCCTGCCCAAAACCATCCCAGAGGCACCCCATTATTTATTTTTTAAAAAGTTACATTTGAGCTTTGTGCAGGGCAGGTGGTTATTGAAAGGGAATTGTTGAGAGGAATCATTTGGGGGTGAGATTTTGCCTGTTCTTGTTCCCCATCTTTAGCAGCAACTTCAGCTGCTTTTGAACCATCCCGTGTGAGGCTGGACAGTGACTCTTGTAGAGAAGGGAGTGCGAATGATGGTCCTCAACACCCTACAAGTCATGGTGTACAGGGGAGGACAGACGTCAGGGAACTTGAGGAGAGTCAAGTATGTTTTTAGCATTTGCTGGCATCTATCGAGGGGATTGAATTCTGAGTTTTTACACTGTCGGTTAGGAATTTGTAGGCAGCATTTGTTTTTATCAATTTGGTCCGTAGGGGTATGAGTAAGTCTGGCAGAGGGGCTGAAGTTGGTGGCAGAGGGGCGGCAGGATGGCACAGTGGTTAGCACTGCTGCCTCTCAGCGCCAGGGACCCGGGTTCAATTCCCAGCTTGGGTCACTGTCTGTGCGGGGTCTGCACACTCTCCCCGTGTCTGCATGGGTTTCCTCCTGGTGCTCTGGTTTCCTCCCACAGTCCAAAGATGTGCGGGTTAGTTGAATTGGCCATGCTAAATTGCCTCTTAGTGTCAGGGGATTAGCAGGATAAATATGTAGGGTTATGGGGATAGGGACTGGGTGGGATTGTGGTCAGTTCAGACTCAATGGGCCAAAGTTCACTCATACCCATCATAATAGGTGAACCATGCAGATCCCGAAAGGTTGTCCCCAACTTTGCAAACCCGTTTGAATATTTGCTTCCCCCTCCCCACCCCCTGCCGAACCTGCTCATACTGACAAAAGCTCAGGTTGCCTGCCAGATAATTGCAAATGTGTTGGGACTGTAAATAGCTGGCGAGTGACATTAAACCTGGCAATGTTTACAATTCAATCTGGATGCTCTGAGCTATTCTCACGGTCATAGGAAGGATTGAGACCAGACATCATTTCACTTTCCGAGCAATCCTCGTTTTCAAAACGAGAAATGGATTGCTGAATTTATGAGGTCTGATGTGTCTCCTTGAACAACAATCTTTGAAACATAGGAATGTGATACTTTGGTTGGGAATCCTGTATTGTTATTTTGTGCCTGTTATATTCCAAGCTGTTGTTTTTAAAGATTGATTTATCACTTTGCTGTTCAGCCCCTGTGCTGAGGATGATGAATTGTACTGTCAACAAGTCTTGGTGACCTGCTTTTTAATAAATCAAAAACTTCTCCTTGTAATACCGTACAGCTCGCAGCGTCTGGGCACCTCTCTTCTCCCTCTTAATGGAATTCCAGCTGCAAAACAAGGTTGTGAATCTAATCTATCATCCTTGCCTTCTAACCAGGGGGAGGAACTGAGGAGAGAGTCTCCGAGGGTCTGTGCAAGTCACACCCTGCACAACAGCCTGAATTGACTTTCGGAATAGTCTTCCCGTAAGCAGCGATAGTGCAGCAAACAATCACATTGTGGAGAAAGACCAGGAGATCTAAATCAAAGCGCACACTTCACTTGACCCAGTCCGCCAAATACATTCACCTCACTTAACTCACCCTCACACACTCAAGCGCACGCCCTTGCACCTGCGCGCGCTCTCGCACCCATGCACTGAGTGGAATTTAACCCCTTCCCCTGAGGCACAATTGATCTTTCCTGATGCCACCTGAAATCCCTGATTAGGCAGTTAATGCCCAGTTGAGGTCCTTCAGCCCTGTCACTGCTCCCATTTGACCAACAGCAGAAGGGTGAGCCGCTGCATTGGAAGCCTGAAAGGTAATTATTGGATTGCAGGAGAGACCCCGCCCCCCCGCCCCTTCCCCACTGCTGCCGCCACAACCACAAGTGGGCGCCTGGGATTCCTATTCCAAGGACACTCGGTGCCTGAAGGGGAAATCCAGCCTCAAGCAGAGGGGAGAACCAGTGAGAGCCATGGCCAGTTCTAGCAATTGTCCAGCTTGTCCCCTTCTCCCCTACAAACCCCCCACCCCCGGCCCATCCCACTCTCACTCATCAGTGGCCTGGGTGCCTGGCTGATCCTGGACCTCGGGTGGGTGCGTTGCTGGGAACAGCCTTGCCTCTTGTTGGTACTCAGTGTACCCGAACAGGCACCAGAGTGTGGCAGACTGGCAGCTCTTGGGGAGTGGGATTTACTGCCCTCTACAAAGTATAGTTTTAATTTCACATTCCAGTTTGCATAAGATTGGCACCAATTCCTTTTTCTTTTTTAAGCTCATCATTAACTGAAAGCAGATGATTAATCCATCCGGTTAGTATCTGGGGCTGTGTGCTTTCTGTTTGGCTTTGGAACTCCCTTGAGCCAGAGTTCTGTAGAAATATGTTGTATTGTTTGTGTTTCAGTTTGCTGGACCTTGTCAGAACAGAGGTGAGTCTTGTGAAATTATCCACATCCTTCAAGATATTTTTGTCACTCCTGCCATACGGATTATTATACACAAATAAGCAGGGGGAGGAATGACGGATCTTGACTGATTGCATTGCCTAACAATGACATGCATTTAATTATCTCCTTTAATAGAAACACCACACCCCTCTGTATCACTCCATTCAATCCAGTGGTTGGCGCTGCTGCTTCACAACGCCAGGGACCCGGGTTCGATTCTGATCTTGGGTCACTGTCTGTGTGGAGTCTCCTCATGTCTGCGTGGGTTTCCTCCAATTTTCTGCATTCCAAAAGACATGCTGGTTAAGTGCATTGGCCATGCTAAATTCTCCCTCAGTGTACCTCAACAGGAATGTGGCAACGAGGGGGATTTTCACAGTAACTTCAGTTGCGGTGTTAATGTAAGCCGATTTGCGACACTAATAAATAAACTTAAACTTATCTTTATAATTGAAGACTTTGCATTGTGTCTGAAGAGTGATTTGCCTCTTGGTGAGGAAGTGTCTCATGTCCATTGGACATTGGTTCATGACATCAGACAGTAGTGAAGATGGCCATTCAGCCTATCCTGTTTGTGATAGCCTGTTACAAAGAGCTGTCTGATTAGTCCCATGGCCATGCAAATTTCTCCTCTTTTTGGCTTTACAGCAAGTCTTCACTTTGTGGTTGCATTCCTGAAAGTCGTGACGTTAAATGAATCACGTTAAAGCCAGTGTTAGGTTCCTTTGACTTTTGGCCAATGTAAAAGATGAAATACTGCATCATTTATGTGCAGCACTGTGTATTCCTCACTGAAATAGCTTGCAAAATAAAATACAACATTAAATATAAAATAAGTAATGCATGATAGAAATAAATCATGTATTCGGTACACTTCAGTTTAGTACTGGTGGGATTTGATTGATTGTGCTCCATCCAGTGGCAGAAGTTGGTTGGTGCAGGCAGTTCGTTCAGTTGGCTGGACAGTTGGTTCGTGATGAACATAGAAACCCTACAGCACAGAAAAAGGCCATTTGGCCCATCGAGCCTGTACTGATCACAATCCCACCCATGCCCTACTCCCATATCCCTACATATTTACCCACTAATCCCTCTAACCCATGCATCTCAGGACACTAAGGGGCAATTTTAGCATAGCCAATTAACCTAACCCGCACATCTTTGGACTGTGGGACAAAACCAGAGAACCCGGAGGAAACCCATGCAGACACGAGGAGAATGTGCAAACTCCACACAAGACAGTGACCCAAGCCGGGGATCGAACCGGAGTTCCTGGAGCTGTGAACCAGCAGTACTAACCATTGTGCTACTGTGCCGCCCTAAGGAATGAGTTACTTAGATAACTGACAGAAATTAGGAGTGTTTTCCTCAGAGAAAAGAGAAGGCTGAGAGGAGATCTGATCAAAGTGCTGAAAAACCAGGAGGGGTCTAGCCAGAGGAGAGGGGAGATCCTGCAAAAGGATGGAGAGCAAGAGGACAGACATTTAAAAATAACTGGTAAGAGGAAAGTGCACTATTTATTTCTAGATGGCAGTGAAATGGTAGAAGAAAATCTCCAATGACCAATATGGAACATTGAACATTACAGCAAGTCACTGGTTCAATTCCTGTACCTGCTGAGGTGATTCACTCTCTCCTTAACCTGCCTTGTGGTGATTCTTCGGTTCAAATTGCCACCAGTCTCCCACTTAAAAACCAAGGTCAGGAGAAATCAGAGAATCCTGACGGTGCAGAAGGAGACCCATCGAGCCTGCACTGACAACAACCCCACCCAGGCCCTATCCCCATAGCCCCACATATTTACCCTGCTAGTCCCCCTGACACGAAGGGGCAATTTGACATGGCCTATCCACCTTGAACTGAGGGTGAAAGTGGAAGTGGTGCGGTGGAAAAAAATCATGTGAGTGACAGGCCACATGAGGAAGTCTGTGGCAAACAACATTTAAGTGAAACTTGCAGATATAATGGTATTCACGTTGAGTGAGTCACTCTGAAGTGAGGGTTACTGGAAATCCAATTCCCTTCAGAAAGTTGTTGAATTGGCTTCCATCGACCTTTCAGGCTGTGCATTCCAGAACCATCACTCTTCACAGTGTAAGGAAAACCTCCCTTCCTGGAATTTTTAACACTCGGAAGAAAACTTCTCATTCATAAACAATCAGTCAATCCCATCCTTTGGGTGGAAAAGGCATCCAAATCCTTGAGTGACAATGCTGGCGTCCCAACCTCGACATTTTATAACAAGACTGATAAACACATTAAAATTCTGCAAAGCTGAAATCACAGAAGTCAGCAATAAACTCCCTGTCCCAATAGTTGGGGTCTGACCCAGTTTATACAGCATGAAAAGAGAGTTCTGATTGGATAGCAATGGACTCTTACAGCAGTGTTTCATGGAGAATGCATGAGGGGACAATTAACTGCCAAGCTTTGGTTTAAGTTCATGTCAACTCTGATCAGGTGTTCCCAAAAGAAATGAATGAAGAAATGGTTAGCGCTGCTGCCTCATAGTGCCAGGGACCTGGGTTCGATTCCTGGCTTGGGTCACTTCTCTGTGTGGAGTCTGCACTGTTCTCTTCATGTCTGCGTGGGTTTCCTCTCAGGTGCTCCAGTTTCCTCCCACAGATGTGCAGGTTAGGCGCATTGGCCATGCTAAATTGCCTCTTAGTATCAGGGGGATTAGCTAGGATAAATGTATGGGGACAGGGTCTGGGTAGGATTGTGGTTGGTGCAGACTCGATGGGCCAAATGGCCTCCTTCTGCATGTAGGATTCTATGGTTCTAACTCTCTGCCCCAATTGATTCAGGACTGACCCCTCTCATCCTCCACCACATTCGCTCCCTAACAGAACACTGAATCCTTAACATGGGTCAGTCATGGTCTCAGTGAATAGCAGAGAAGATGAGCCAAATGGCCTATTTCTGCTCCTACCATTCATGGCGTTACATACTCCCTTTTCCCCATTGTTGCCACTATCTGGATTGACACTTGCAGGAGGAGGGTTCAGTGGATCTCCACTGCTGCTGATCACGGTGGTTTGGAAAACTTTCTGCTTCAGAACCAGAGTCTGTAACATGCAAGTGTCCCGGAACAGCCAAATATTTACTTCTGGCAACGAGATATCCTTCCCTCTTTCTCCCCTCTAACCTAGACTTCTCTTCAACTCAGTCTCTGCTCTCTCCCTGTCTCCACTTCCTTCATCAATAATAAATTAAGCAAGGGCAGTGATACAAAGCCAAACTCTCCAGTAAAAAGTTGAGAAGGTCATTAAAACTGTGCAGGCAATGCAGATGAGCTGGGTCAGATGTTCTCTCATGGGATCTGTGTTTTAAAACATGATTGATTTATTTGATCACATGGTTATTTTACAATGGGAGTTTGGCGTTCTGCCTAAACACTGCATGAGGTATTGATTATACATATTCACAGAGCAAAGACCCTCAGAACAGACCCAAAGTTTCCTACTAGCTTCTACCTTTGGTCTTGAGAGGAACTCAGCTAATTGTTTATGTATAAATCAAACTAGTGTTTAGCAGCGTGACAGCCAGTGGACAATGAAAAAAGCTTTGTCAACACTCTCTAAGCAATTAGACCAAACAGCGTGGGTTCTGGAGCTTGTTGCTAAAGCACTCTTCAACTCTTTGGCTGTGAAGACTTCAAGACAGCTTGAGACCCCGAGGATGTGAAAGGTGATATACAAATGCAAGTTAGTTCTTTCATTTCCATTCATTGTTATATTTTTAAGATGTTCATGATTGCTTTAAGAGCTGATCACGTGATTTGATGGTGGTGTTATTGGGGTGTTTCACAGGCTGCTGTTTCATTTCATTTTCTACTCTTGTACAGGCAACAGCTCCAAGAATAAATCCCTGTGTTACTTTGAATCTACGCGTGAAGACCACATCTTTTTGTTCAAAACCCACAACCTCCAGCATAGTTAAGGACACACCGTGGGCAGGATTGGCAACTGTTCAGGCCAGCGGGATTCTCCAGTTCCACTGCAGTCAACGGAGATTTGGCTGAGCACCAAATTCTCCGTCCTCTCTGGCAGGAGGGGGGGGTGGGGGTGTGGGGGGTGCAAATGGCCAGATAATTCCAGCCCATGTTTCTTTCGTTTTCAGAATAGGAATGCCAACACTCATAGCTTACAGAGATCATCAAGTCAGCCGGTGATGAAGGGGAAAGCCAATCCATAGGGTCACAAACACATTGGATGCTCCATCAGGTCCAGGATTCCTGTCAGTGGCTGCAGGTGAGACTGTGCTTGAAGTTAATAAAGAAAATGTTCACATTGCCATCACTTAGAGACCTTTTAATTAGTTAATGGTTTTGATAGCAAGGCAATTTCACTGAATGGCGGATACGTTCTGACGGAAGATGTTGTGACATGTCATTTTTCTTCAGGGAGTGTAAGCCTTGGAAAGGAAGACTTGCATTTATACAATGCCTTTCCTGACCGCTGTACATCCCAAGGCATTTCAAGCTTTCGAATTGCTGTAGAAAACATGGCAACTGATCTGGACAGCGAAATCTTCCGCAAACAGCAATGTGACATTGATAGGACTCAGAAGGAGGTTCTGCTGAGGTAGCATGAGCAGCTCAATTTAATTGCTGCTCACGCTCCTTCCCCAGAGCCCCCAAAGGTCTGTCCTCAGTCTCTGCTCCCCGTCACCAGCCACCGCTCCCCACTTCCCGCTTTCCATTTAGGCTTCCTCTCCCCAGCCTCCAGTCCTTGCTCTCGTCCTGGCCTCCAAGTCAGCCTCCAAGTCAGCCTCCAAGTCAGCCTCCTCTCTGGCCCGTGGTTGCGGCCTACCTCGCTCTGCCGCCTGCTCCTCTGCCTGGCCACCTCCACTCCCGCCGTCGCTTTGCCGCTGACCAACTTTGCCTCAATCAGAAGCCAGCTTCTGAGTGCAGTGACTGCTGATAGGCTGACTGGTGCGCCTGGGAGTCACCAATGCTGTGTTAAAATGACCTTCAATTGGATAAGCTGGTAGATTGTCGATTGTTGTAAAAACCCATCTGGTTCGCTAATGTCCTTTAGGGAAGGAAATCTGCCGTCCTTACCCGGTCTGGCCTACGTGGGGTGGCATAGTGGTTAGCAGTGCTGCCTCACAGCATCAGCGACCTGGGTCCGATTCCTGGCTTGAGTCACTGTTTGTGCAGAGTTTGCACATTCTCCCTGTCTCTGTGTGGATTTCCTCCAGGTGTTCCAGTTTCCTCCCACAGTCCAAAGATATGCAGGTTAGGTGGATTGGCCTCCCTTAGTGTCAGGAGGACTTGTTAGGGTAAATGCATGGGGTTACAGGGATAGACCCTGGCTGCGATTGTGATCGATGCAGACTCGATGGGCCAAATGGCCTCCTTCTGCACTGTAGGGTTCTGTGATGTGACTCCAGAGCCACAGCAACAAGTTTGACTCTCAACTGCCCATTGGCAACTAGGGATGGGCAATAAATGCTGGCTAGCCAGCGACGCCCATGTGCCATGAAAGACGTTTTTTTCCAAATTTAAAATGGTCGTTCCTATTCCCTGAACCCGAGGATCAATCTCCGGTTTCCATGGAATCCAGTTTGGGGAGTGCTGCTGTATGTCGTTATTTGCTTGCTATTTCATAATCCAATAAATATTAACAAGTGGCATTTTATCTGTTATTCCTGCGCCCAACTGCTTAATCGAATTGGATATTTTGAAGCTTTATCTTTCCTATCTGACCACGTGGCCTGGTGTCATGAGCATATTTAATAACAGTAGTCACAAAATCATAATGAACACCAGTGGACTTGGAGCTTATCTCCAGAGAATTATTCGCAGTAGTCACAGTAATTAACACTGCTGCCTCACAGTGCCAGGATCCTGGGTTCGATTCTGGCCTTGGGTGACTGACAGTTTGTGTGGAGTTTGCATATTCTCCCTGTGTCTATGTGGGTTTCGTCCGGGTTCTCCGGTTTCCTCCCACAGCCGGAAAGACAATTGGCCATGCTAAATTGCCCCTTGATGTCCAAAGATGTGTAGGTTAGGTGAATTGACCATACTAAAATGCCCCTTAGTGTCTAAAGATGTCTGGATTGGGTGGATTGGCCATGCTAAATTCCCCTTTGGCGTCCAAGGATGTATAGGTTAGGTGGGCTGGCCTTGGGAATTACGGAGGATTATGGGGATAAGGCGGTGCGGGGGAGGTTTGCTTAGATGTTTTTTTAATGAGTCAGTGCAGACTCGATGGGTGAAATGGCCTCCTTTTTCACTGTATGGATCTATTCTCAGGTGACCTTTTACATATATCATCACATTTTTTCATATTGTGGAAGCATTTTCAATCCCGCTAGCCAATTTTTGATTAATTACGGGAACCGTTCCTTTCTTTAGAAAGTCTGCCGTATATGGCCTATTTTCTAGAAGTCTTCTGAAAATATCTTTGTGGTTGCAATTGGAGGAATTGATTTGCGATCACTGTAAATGAATCAACAGCGGTTATGATGATGATTCAGTGATTGAGCTTATGGGATTTCTTTCCTCCTTATTAAAATACAATGTTTCCACACTCCTTGAATGACTCAAACCACGCAACTTTTGCCTGCCAAGAAACCATCGAGATACGCCACCCTGAATTTGCTCCATTTCTAATATCGATCAGTGTTAACAGGTTTCAGGCCAGTTGTTGAATCAGAAATGGAAACACAAGAGCTTTTCTTCACTGAGAGAGTTTATTGACTTGTTCAGTCTCACTGCTCAGTGTCCCAGTTATCCCAGGATGTTATTAAACTGAGAACACCATCCACCAGGTACATGCTACTACATACTCACACGACCCGACCAATGTTGTCTACCCAATATGCTACAGGAAAGGACGTTCTGAGGCAGGGTACATTGGAGAGACCATGCAGATGTTATAACAACGGATGAATGAACACCGCTGGACAATCACCAGGTAGGAGCGTTCCCTTCCTGTCAGGGAATGCTTCAGCAGTCAAGGGCATTCAGCCTCCGACCTTGTAAGCGTTCTCCAAGACGGCCTTCAAGACACACAACAACGCAGAATCACCAGGCAGAAACTGATAGCCAGGTTCTGCACGCATGAGGACGGCCTCAACCAGGATCTTGGGTTCATGTCACACTATCTGTAATTCCACCATTTGGCCTGGGTTTGCAAAATCCTACTAACTGTCCTGGCTTGAGTCATTTCACACCTCTTTAACCTGTGATTATCCCTCTCTCCACTCACATTGTCTGTACCTGTAAAGACAAGATTACTTGCAAAGACTCGCATTCCAACCATTATCTTGCAATTGAGTCTTTGTTTATGTATGCTGTGCTTGTGAACCCAACTCGCCACTCAACTGATGAAGGAGCAGTGCTCCAAAAGCTCGTGATTCCAAATAAACCTGTTGGATTTTAATCTGGTGTTGTGGGACTACTTACTGTGCGCACCCCAGTCCAATGGTGGCATCTCCACATTATTACTAAACTAGAAGGAATGCAGAAAAGCTTTACTCAGAATGCTACTGGGGACTTAATGGTTTCAGTTATAAGGAGAGGCTGGACAGACTGGGACTTTTTTTTCCTGGAGCATAGGAGGCTTAGGGGTGATCTTATAGAGGTCTATAAAATAATGAGGGGCATAGATCAACTAGATAGTCAACATCTTTTCCCAAAGGTAGGGGAGTCTAAAACTAGAGGGCATAGGTTTAAGGTGAGAGGCGAGAGCTACAAAAGTGTCCAGAGGGGCAATTTTTTCACACAGAGGATGGTGAGTGTCTGGAACAAGCTGCCAGAGGTACAATTTTGTCTAAATGCTTTTTAAAAGAAAAAATTGTACCTGCCCTCTACTACTGCTTCTGGCAATTAGATCCAGACACTCACCACCCTCTAAAGTATATAGACAGTTACATGGGTACGATGGGTATAGAGGGATATGGACCAAATGCAAGCAATTGGGACTAGCTTAGAGGTTTAAAAAAAAAGAGCAGCATAGACAAGTTGGGCCAAAGGGCCTGTTTCCATGCTGTAAACCTTTATGACTATCCCATGTTAATATTCCCTATAAATAAAACAAGATAGACTCCTTCTTCACTGTATTAAGAGAAATGTGCGGGGGAAGTTTTTCACACTGAGAATGGTGGGTGGCTGGAACGTGCTGCCAAAGGAGATGGTGGAAGCAGGCACATTAGCAACATTTAAGAGGCATCAGGATGGGTACATGTATAGGGAGGGAATAGTGCGATACAGACCGAGTAAGGAAGGGAGTTTTTTTTAAGCTTAGGGCGACATGATCAGCACGGGCTTGGGGGTGGGAGGCGGTTGCGGCAAAGGGCCTGTTACTGTGCTGTACTTTTCTTTGTTCTTTGTCCTGTGATCATCTAGCCGTGGACGTAGCCGCAGTAAAGGGGTCAACAGTTGAGTTGCCCTTTATTTTTAGCCTCTTCTAAGAAAACAAATAGTTGGAACAAATTCAGGATTAGACAGAGGAGACCACCCCTATTGGGGCACCGTAACAAAAACAATCAAACTTCAAAGGAAACTTACCAAAATCAAACTAAAATATCATTCCAGTGGAGGGTGATGATGCACCTCAGCCCACACCGTGCCCACTGGTCGCACGGAAGTTGTCCCTTATTTATACTTGCTCAATGACCACTCATATTCATCAGCTGTTTCTCTGAACCCGAACAGCTAATTGATATGATCAAACCTTAACAATGTGATTGACAAGACATCACGGGGAGGTGGTGGCTGAGCGGAATTGTCGCTGGGTGACTAATCCAGAAACTCAGTTAATGTCGCGCTGACCCGGCTTCGAATCCCATCACGGCAGATGATAGAATTTGATTTCAGTGAAAAAAATCTGGAATTAAGAATCCAGTGACAAATCATTGTTGGAAAAACGCATCTGATTCAGTAATAGCATTTAGGAAAGGAAATCTGTCCCGACCTGGTCTGGCCTGTGTGTGACTCCAGAGCCACAGCAATGTGGTTGACTGCCAACTGCTCTTGGGCAACGAAGTGATGGGCAATAAATGCTGGCCCAGCCAGTGATGCCCATGTCCCATAAGTGAATTAAAATAAACGAACAACCCTCTGTTGTGGGGTGCAAGTGGAAAGAGGGGTGATTTTTGTTTGTTTGCAGCTCCTCAAAGGTGGTTGGGACTCAGTCTGTGAATGTGGACGACGTGGTCCTGTGATCCCTGGGTTGTGAGTTGACAGGTTGTGAAATTTGGTACCAGCAAACTAAAGTGACCATGAATGCTGGTGTGTTGCTGTGACATACACAAGTTCACTGTGGTCTTTCAACACCGCTGTGCATGGTCCAGCAACCCCTACAGCTGGACCCAAGCCTACATGGGTTGACTCAATGTCCTACAACAAGCGAAACCTGTCTCCTCATCTCTCATTTTTAAAGGAGCGTTCCTTCACTCTGAGATTGTGCCCTCAAGTTCTAATCTCTCCCACTAGTGGAAACAACATCTCCACATCCACTCTATCTAGGTCTCTCAGTTGCTCAGACACTCCTGTTCGGGTACACTGAGGGTGAATTTAGCATGGTCAACGCACCCCATCCAGCACAAGGTTTGTACTGTGTAAGGAAACCAGAGCACCCAGAGGAAACCCACACAGACAGGGGGAGAACGTGCAGATTCTGCACAGACCCAAGAATTGAACCCGGAACCCTGACGCTATGAGGCAGCAGTGCTAACCACTGTGCTGCCGTGCTGCCCATGTGTCAAAAAGAAGAAAATGTGTGTGAAAATGTGGGCACTTCCTTTGTGTCAACAAATTAATTTGTCTGGTTGAGTTCAGAGGGACTGGTTTGTGTAATCTGAATGAATGAATGGGTGTGATTGTAATTAGTTAACCAGATCTATCCGTCTGCAATTGTCAAGAGATGAATTACTCAGCATGATTGTAACTGGTTAGATTGTTGCAGTACACATCACCATTGTTGGCTGGTCTACTTCACCATTTACACAACGCCCCCAGAGGCAGTTTTATTCAAAAGCTGAAGTCAGATTTCACATGTAAACTGGCAACACCTCTTCCACCAATCCCAAAACTGTTGCCAGTGTTTGCAAAATTTCAACAGTGTTCAGTGAGCCCAAACATCTTTCAGCTTAATGCTGGCAACACTGCACCTGCCCACCCCAGCCTTTAGCCTCAGTGCCACCTCAGACTTAGACCAGAGGTTGGCAAACAGGGTACCTGCCATACCCTGTGAAGGATATGAAAACATCAGCCAGAATGCAGAAAACATTCATAAAACCATAAGAAATAGGAGCAGAATTAGGCCACTTGGCCCATTGAGTCTGCCCCAACATTCAGTCATGGCTGATATTTTTCTCATCCCCATTCTCCTGTTTTTACCCTATAACCCCTGACCCTGTTATTTACCTGTATGGTTCCAGCGATGAGGAATTTAGTTACGTGGCTTGATCGGAAGAGGTATGATAATTCTTCTTGGAGAAGATGTGATAATGTGTTCTCAAAACCATGGGGAGTCTGGAGAGAGTGGATAGGGAGAAACATTTTTGTATTCATTCATGGGGCATGGGTGTCGCTGGCTGGCCATCATTTATTGCCCATCCCTTGTGCCCTTGAGAGCTGATGGTGAGCTGCATTCTTGAGCTCCTGCAGTCCACGTGGTGTAGCTACACCCACAGTGCTGTTAAGGGAGGGTGTTCCAGGATTAGGACCCAGCGACTGTGAAGGAATGGCGATATATTTCCAAATCAGGGTGGTATGAGGCTTGGAGAGGAGCGTGCAGGTGGTGGCATTCCTGCTGCCTTTGTCCCTCTAGATGGTAGCAGTTGTGAGTTTGGAAGGTTCTGTCTAAGGATCTTTGGTGAGTTACTGCAGTGCACCCTGTAGAAGATGAAACACACTGCTGCATCAGAGGTGGAGGGAGTGAATGTTTGTGGATGAGGTGGCAATCAAGGGGGCTGCTTTGTCCTGGATGGTGTCAAACTTCTTGAGTGTTATTGGAGTTGCACTCATCCAGGCAAATGGAGAATATTCCATCACATTCCTGACTTGTGCCTTGTAGATCAATTTGAAATCATCAGGACAGGACAGCAGATTTCCTCCACAAACTTTGTTTGTAGACAATCATGAACACCAGTAAAGAGACGACTAAGACAATAATAATATTCTGCAGAAGAGTCACATGGGTTCAAAATTATCTACTTCCCACAATGGCACAGTGGTTAGCATTGCTGCCTCACAGTGCCAGGGACCTGGGTTTGATTCCCGGCTTGGGTCACTGTCCGTGTGAAGTTTGCATGTTCTCCTCATGTCTGCCTGGGTTTCCTCCCGGTGCTCTGGCTTCCTCCCACAGTCTGAAAAATGAGCTGCTTAGGTGGATCGGCCGTGTACCCAAACAAGCACTGGAGTGTGGCGACAAGCGGATTTTCACAGTAACTTCATTGCAGTGTTAATGTAAGCCTACTTGTGATACAAATGAATAAACTTTAAAACATTAACACTGCAATGAACATAAGAACATAAGAAATAGGAGCAGGAGTAGGCCATCTAGCCCTTCGAGCCTGCCCCGCCATTCAATAAGATCATGGCTGATCTGTCGTGGCTCAGTTCCACATTCCCGCCCTTTCCCCATAACCCTTAATCCCCTCTCTTATCAAAAACCCATCAACCCGCGTCTTAAAAATATTTAGCGAGGCAGCCTCCACCACTTCAACGGGCAGAGAATTCCAGAGATTCATCACCCTTTGAGTGAAGAAGTTCCTCCTCAACTCCGTTCTAAACCGCGCCCCCCTTTGTCTTGAGGCTGTGCCCCCTAGTCCTACTGTCCTTTCTGAGCGGGAAGAGTCTCTCCACCTCTATCCTATCCATCCCATTCATCATCTTATACGTCTCAATGAGATCTCCCCTCATTCTTCTAAACTCTAACGAGTACAAGCCTAATTTATTCAGCCTCTCCTCATAGCTCAACCCCCTCAACTCCGGCATCAGCCTAGTAAACCTCCTCTGCACTCCCTCCAAGGCCAAAATATCCTTGCGTAAGTATGGCGCCCAAAACTGCAGTGACTGTGAAACTCCCCTATAGTTACACTCCAGTGCCTGTTTGGGCACACTGAGTGAGAAATTAGAATGGCACAGCGGGTTAGCACTGCTGCTTCACAGTGCCAGGAACCCGGGTTCAATTCCTGCTCAGGTCACTGTCTGTGTGAAGTCTATGTGTTCTCCCCGTGTCTGCGTGGGTTTCCTCCGGGTGCTCCGGTTTCCTCCCACACTCCAAAGATGTGCGGGTTAGATGGATTGGCCGTGCTAAATTGTCCCTTAGTGTTAGGGGGATTAGCAGGGTAAATATGTGGAGTTATGGGAATAGGGCCTGGGTGGGATAGTGGTCGGTGCAGATTTGATGGACTGAATACAATCCTTCTTTCTGCAGTATTGGGATTCTATGGGCAATGCCCCTAACCAGCACATCTTTTGGACAAAACCTACTTGTGACACAAATAAATGAAACTTAAAACAAAACTCTTGACAAATGCTGCCAAGTCTGAATTTTCTGTAATTAGTTCAGATTTCCTTTTCAGTACAAATTCCAGATTGCATATGAAATGAATGGGAGTTGCCAGGCTGTGGGTGTATAGTGGGGTGGGGTAGGGAGGGGATGGGATTTGAACCCAGGTCTCCGGATTGCTAGTCCAGTAACATTACCGCTGGGCCACGGCGGCCGGCAGGGCTGCGGAGGGCCCCGGGAGAGGGGGATGAGGCTGTGAGCGGAACTCAGTCATTGTTCGGCAGAGGGGAGGAGAGAGAGAGAGAGAGCCCGCCCGCGCGGAGCGGCGGACAGGAGCGCTGGCGGCTGCAGCGGCCGGACTGACTGAGAGGATGGCGGCGGAGCTGACAGCAGAGGAGGAGCAGGTCAGGGAGCGGGGGGAGAGGCAGAGGGGGTACAGGGTGTTTAATATTTAGTGGGGGGTTTAGATGATTTATTTTCTCGGTGAATAACTCCCACCCTCCCCCCCGATCTCCCTCCCATCTCCCGGGCTGAGGCTCCGTTACCGGGGCAGCCGCGGCCTAACCGGGCACCGGGACTCGGTTACTCACCACCACCCCCTTCACAGCCCAGCCCGGCCCGGCACCCCCCCCCCCCCTCCTCCTCCTCACAGCCCGGCCCGCACCGGCACCCCCCCCCCCTCCTCCTCACAGCCCGGCCCGCTGCCGCCTCGGGGCAACACTGACCCCCCCCCCCCCGAAAAAAACCCACTTTGCTGGTGAGTGGCGGGAGGGGGTGAGACAGTAAAATAGAACAAAAAATCCCAAATACAGCAGGGGAAGAGGAGACCCCCCCCCCCACAAAGCCACCCTCCCCCTACCCCCCACCCTTTGCCCCCTCCCAACCCCCATCCCGCCCGTCCCCCGGCTTGGAGCTCCCAAACCCAGCTCCTCTCCCCCCCCCCCCCCCAGCTCTCTCTCCCCCCCCCCC
Source organism: Carcharhinus amblyrhynchos (assembly GCF_965287045.1). Classification (NCBI taxonomy): domain Eukaryota; kingdom Metazoa; phylum Chordata; class Chondrichthyes; order Carcharhiniformes; family Carcharhinidae; genus Carcharhinus; species Carcharhinus amblyrhynchos. The sequence continues at coordinate 7,873,009 of NC_137355.1, read as the reverse complement.
CCCCCGGCTCTCTCCCCCCCCCCCCCCCCGGCTCTCCCCTCCCCCCCCCCCCCCCGGCTCTCTCCCCCCCCCCCCCCCCCCCCGGCTCTCTCTCCCCCCCCCCCCCTCCCGGCTCTCTCCCCCCCCCTCCCGGCTCTCTCCCCCCCCCTCCTCCCGGCTCTCTCCCCCCCCCCCCCCCCAGCTCCTCTCCCCCCCCCTCCCAGCTCCTCTCCCCTCCCCCCCTCCCAGCTCCTCTCCCCCCCCCAGCTCTCTCCCCCCCCCCTCCTCCCGGCTCTCTCCCCCCCCTCCCGGCTCTCTCCCCCCCCCCCCCCCCCAGCTCCTCTCCCCCCCCCTCCCAGCTCCTCTCCCCTCCCCCCCTCCCAGCTCCTCTCCCCCCCTCCCAGCTCCTCTCCCCCCCACCCCCCCCAGCTCCTCTCCCCCCCCCCTCCCGGCTCTCTCCCCCCCCCCTCCTCCCGGCTCTCTCCCCCCCCTCCCGGCTCTCTCCCCCCCCCCCCCCAGCTCCTCTCCCCCCCCCCTCCCAGCTCCTCCCCCTCCCCCCTCCCAGCTCCTCCCCCCTCCCCCCTCCCAGCTCCTCTCCCCCCCCTCCCAGCTCCTCTCCCCCCCCCCCAGCTCCTCTCCCCCCCCCTCCCAGCTCCTCTCCCCCCCCCCCTCCCCAGATCTCTCCCCCCCCCCTCCCAGTTCTCTCCCCCCCCCCCCCTCCCAGTTCTCTCCCCCCCCCTCCCAGTTCTCTCCCCCCCCCTCCCAGTTCTCTCCCCCCCCCCCCCCCAGCTCCTCTCCCCCCCCCCCCCAGCTCCTCTCCCCTCCCCCCCTCCCAGCTCCTCTCCCCCCCTCCCAGCTCCTCTCCCCCCCCCCCCCCCAGCTCCTCTCCCCCCCCCCTCCCGGCTCTCTCCCCCCCCCTCCTCCCGGCTCTCTCCCCCCCCTCCCGGCTCTCTCCCCCCCCCCCCCCCAGCTCTCTCCCCCCCCCTCCCAGCTCCTCTCCCCTCCCCCCCTCCCAGCTCCTCTCCCCCCTCCCAGCTCCTCCCCCCCCCCCCCCCCCCCCCCCCAGCTCCTCTCACCCCCCCCCCTCCCGGCTCCTCTCCCCCCCCTCCCAGTTCTCTCCCCCCCCCCTCCCAGTTCTCTCCCCCCCCGCTCCAGTTCTCTTCCCCCCCCCTCCCAGTTCTCTCCCCCCCCCTCCCAGTTCTCTCCCCCCCCCTCCCAGTTCTCTCCCCCCCCCCTCCCAGTTCTCTCCCCCCCCCTCCCAGTTCTCTCCCCCCCCCCCTCCCAGTTCTCTCCCCCCCCCCTCCCAGTTCTCTCCCCCCCCCCCAGTTCTCTCCCCCCCCCTCCCAGTTCTCTCCCCCCCCCCCTCCCAGTTCTCTCCCCCCCCCCTCCCAGTTCTCTCCCCCCCCCCTCCCAGTTCTCTCCCCCCCCCCTCCCAGTTCTCTTCCCCCCCCCCTCCCCAGTTCTCTCCCCCCCCCCCTCCCAGTTCTCTCCCCCCCCCCTCCCAGTTCTCTCCCCCCCCCCTCCCAGTTCTCTCCCCCCCCCCTCCCAGTTCTCTCCCCCCCCCCTCCCAGTTCTCTCCCCCCCCCCTCCCAGTTCTCTCCCCCCCCCTCCCAGTTCTCTCCCCCCCCCCCCCAGTTCTCCCTCCCCCTCCCCCCCCCAGTTCTCCCTCCCCCTCCCCCCCAGTTCTCCCTCCCCCTCCCCCCCAGTTCTCCCTCCCCCTCCCCCCCAGTTCTCCCTCCCCCTCCCCCCCCCAGTTCTCCCTCCCCCTCCCCCCCCCCAGTTCTCCCTCCCCCTTCCCCCCCCAGTTCTCCCTCCCCCTCCCCCCCCCAGTTCTCCCTCCCCCTCCCCCCCCAGTTCTCCCTCCCCCTCCCCCCCCCAGTTCTCCCTCCCCCTCCCCCCCCCCAGTTCTCCCTCCCCTCCCCCCCCCAGTTCCTCCCTCCCCCTCCCCCCCCCCCCAGTTCTCCCTCCCCCTCCCCCCCCCCAGTTCTCCCTCCCCCTCCCCCCCCCAGTTCTCCTCCCCCTCCCCCCCCCCAGTTCTCCCTCCCCTCCCCCCCCACTTCTCCCTCCCCTCCCCCCCCCACCCCCTTCTCCCTCCCCCACTCCCCTCCCCAGTTTCCCCCCCTCCCCTCCCCAGTTTCCCCCCCACTCCCCTCCCCAGTTTCCCCCCCCCCTCCTCCCCCCCCACTCCTCCCCCCCCACTCCTCCCCCCCACTCCTCCCCCCCACTCCTCCCCCCCCACTCCTCCCCCCCCACTCCTCCCCCCCCCACTCCTCCCCCCCCCCCACTCCTCCCCCCCCCCCACTCCTCCCCCCCCCACTCCTCCCCCCACTCCCCCCCCCCCACTCCCCCCCCCCCAGTTTCCCCCCCCCACTCCCCCCCCCCCCAGTTCCCCCCCCCCCCCAGTTTCCCCCCCACTCCCCCCTAGTTTCCCCCCAGTTTCCCCCCTCCCTGCGGGGGACCCCCCCGGACCTCCCCCCCCCCGTTCCCCACAGTGCCCTCCCCCCACCCCAGTGGTTCCTCCCCCCATGGTACATTTGGGGAATTGCCATTTTTTTTGTTGCAATCTGATTTGTTCCTGAGCACTGGATGAATGGAGCTAGTCGACTATGGAGGTTTGGTGTCCAGTGAACTGCCATTTATACAGCTGAGAAAGCATCTTGCACAGAATCCATTTTGCTCTGGGTACGAAATGCGCTTTTAAAACTTGAATCGGTCATGGCGGAAGGAACTATTTCAAAAATAATACCTCAGTGACACCATCTCATTCAAAGATGGCAGTGTGTGCTTACTGTCAAATACTCCTGTTTTACATATTACTTAGCATGTAAGTATGTGGCACAATGTGATACCAAACCACATATACCGGGAAAAGCTCCAGCTGCGCTGTTGGGTCTTTCCTAAAATCATTGCTGTCAGCTGGCACTCGCTCTCTTGGCAATATTGGGTAACGTGGGTGAAGTGATCAGTCCTCTTGGAAGGCCTCACTGACTGGGTTAATGCCTCAATCGAGCTGCACAGTACTGACCTCTTTCTCTGCCCATTTACCTGGGGGTGGGATGCAAAATGGGTGGCATGGTTGTTAGCACTGCTACCTCACAGCACCAGGGACCTGAGTTCGATTCCCAGCTTGGGTTGCTATCTGTCTGTGTCGAGTCCGCATGTTCTCCCCTGTCTGCATGGGAGCCTTTCAGATGCTCCCATAGTCCGAAAGATGTGCGGTTAGGTGCATTGGCCATAGTAAATTCTCCCTCAGTGTTCCCAAACAGGCACCGGAGTGTGGCAACGGGGGGATTTTCACATTAACTTAATTACAGTGTTAATGTAAGCCTACTTGTGACACTAATAAATAAACTGAAAAATAATTACTTTGTGAATAACTGCGGTTGAAGGTGATTTGTCATCTTGAGCAGTTGACTGGAAGGTAAACAAGCTCAATAGACTGAGGCCCTCAGTTTTTGCTCTGGAAGCCACGATGAGGAGATGCCAGTGTTCGACTTGGGTGGGCACATTAAGAACCTCAACCTCAACTTCAGGTTAAAGTCTGACAGGTTTATTTGGAATCACGAGCTCACCTGGTGAAGGAGCAGCACTCCAAAAGCTTGTGATTCCAAATAAACCCATTGGACTTTGCTCTAGAAAGGAATGGAAGGCACCTTGCAAGATGCTTAAACAGCAAGGTGGAAGATCTACAGTGCTGCAACTTGCCTGTATTTTCAGCTGTTAACGTTCTTTTGATGGAATTGCTGAATCTAATTTCAGTGGTCTTTCAAGTTCAAGACTGAATGCCAAGTGATACAAGATTAAAGAAAGTGTTAAAATGAGGACCGGTATACCATCAGCTGTCTCTTCCCAGCAGTTGCTTATTGGTCAGTGTTGTAACAAGCCTCTCTTCCTGGCTGAAACATATTTGCATATGCATCAGATATTGCTAATAATTACAGTGCGCTGGAACTCTGTGCCATTTGACTGGGACAGTGTTCTGAGATAAATATGTGGAAATCAGTTATGATTCATAATCATTCAAGTAAAATGGGTGGAGTTGGGAAGAACTGGTCACACAGAATTGTTGGTTTAAATATTGTTGCCAGTGTTCACTGATGTAGGAGTTGTCATACTTAGGTTGAGGTGAGCTTGACAGTTTGGCACGTCATTGACCTGCACTGGCTCAGAGGCAAGTACTGCCTTGATTTAGTTGATTTTAAAATTTCCATCCTTACTTTCAAATTCCTCTGTGGCCTCCACCTTCCCTATTTGTCATTGGACATTACCAGAAGCCCAGGAACACAGTTCAAATCCTATCATGGCAGCTATAAAACTAGTCTCAGTAGTGACCATGAAACTATTATCGATTGTCCGAAAAGCCCATCCCATTCACCACCCTCCCTTGGCGGAGGAAATCTGCCCACCTCAACCAGTCTGGCCTACATTTGACTTCAGACCCAGCAAGGTCAGTGTGGTTGACTCTTAACTACACTCTGCAGCAGCTCACTGTCTGTGTGGAGTTTGCACGTTCTCCCCGTGCCTGCGTGAGTTTTCTCTGAGTGCTCCTGTTTCCTCCCACAGTCCAAAAGACTTGCAGGTTAGGTGCATTGACCGTGCTAAATTCTCTCTGTGTACCTGAACAGGCGCTGGAGTGTGGTGACTAGGGGAATTTCACAGTGACTTCATTGTGGTGTTAATGTCAGCTTACTTGTGACACTAATAAATAAACTTTTAAACCTGGCAAGTCACTCAGTTCAAGGGCAATTAGGGATGGGACACCTGCATCCCAGGAAAAAATTTATAAAATGCCTAGTGTGGCTTGGTGTGTATTTTTATTTTATAATCCCTCCATTGAAGCACCTTATTACGAAGCCCCTATTATTAAAAAGTGCATTGGGCAATTTATTTTGTTATATACATTGTTGTTGAAGGCAATGTGGCATTGTTCCTTATCAGTGGTGATCTTTAAGAGGTGGCTGCCAAGGTATGGAAAATGTTCAATGTTCCAGATTCTCTCCTTCAGCATATATGGGAGGTGGCTGACCAGGTGTGAAGTATGATGTATGGTTTTTGCTTTGACAACATTCATGTCTCCTGTAGACAGAATTGAAGAGGTCAGCCTGCTAAAAATGACAGCAACCAGTGACAACGGAGACCTCCACAAGCTGACAAAAGTCCTAGTGTGTGGGGGGCAGTCACCACCTTCCTGTACTGCAGTGACACCTGAACTGTCTGTCAGTCACATACAAGAGCACTGGAGAAATTCCACCAGCAATGCTTCCATCCAGATTCAGTGGGAGGGTCTCTCAACAAACGCTGAAGTCCTTCTCAAAGCCAGTATTCGGACAAAACTTGTGCAAAGTTAACTTTGATGAACTGGACACTGTCTGGAAGGCCAAAAAGCACCTCCCCTGCCAGGTCGTGTTTTTTTTCAACTCTCAAATGACCAATGTTGCAGGGAAGTCAAAATGCTCTGAAGACTCGCTGAAACTCCTCTAGAAACCCAGTAGTATTGACATTAACGTAATTATTCAAATTGGTGAGAACTTCTGTGTCTAGCTACATCATGTTGAGTCCAGTGCCTTAATGATGAGGCAGAGCTGTGGCAGAGAAGGAAAGAAAAGGAAGCAAATTCTGCTTTTGGGATTTCACCACCGCAGGGGACGTCTTGCTCCACGTGCCCAGAGATCTGCCAGTGGAGAATCGGCCTGTTCAGTCATGTGAAAACCCACAGCAGAAGCCAGCAACCTTGAGTTGATGTCATTCTTGAATCAAGGGATAGCCAACAGCACCTTTAAATATAGTGCCTTTCCACCAGTCTGTGAGGCTCCAACATGAGTGATGAGTGGTGGTAGGCTGAAGAAGTTCCTCCTCATCTCTGTTTTAAAGGATCGTCCCTTTAGCCTGAGGTTGTGCCCTCTGGTTCAAGTTTTTCCTATTAGCGGAAACATCCTCCCCACATCCGCTCTATCCAGGCCTTGCAGTATCCTGTAAGTTTCAATAAGATCCCTGCACATCCTTCTAAACTCCAACGATTACAGGCCCAGAATCCTCAACCGTTCGTCATATGACAAGCTCTTCATTCCAGGGATCATTTTTGTGAACCTCATCTGGATCCTTTCCAATTGGTGGGTCTACTGATTCAAAGCCGGTTAGGAAGCCCCTGGTGATGTCTCTCATTAATAGAAAGCTGATAACTCTCAGTGGCGGAGAAAAGCTCTGCTCGTCAATTTGCTGCAGGAAAGAAACTCGGTGACTTTGAGATCCTGTGCTGCTGCTGTCGTTGTTCACTGAGCAGTTGATTTATTCCTTGTGAAAGAATTCTCTGACTCCCAGGTTCATGTTGGAAATGGTTTCACTCAACCTTGTTTTACAGTACCCTTTGTCAGGAAGGGATGTACTGTGGAATTCCTCCAGTGTGTTCTGGAAGTTTTTTGTGCTGCTTCGGTGAAAGCCATTCCCCGTTTTTGTTTTTCTTTTCAAACTATTAATTTCTTGCCCAGTAGTGAGTAATTTTATCCTGAGCTTAGGGAATTTGTGGTGAAGCGTTAAGGCATTGTGTTTTTTTGGGAGGCCCGACTGGGTGTTTAAAATGTGGGCTCAAGTTAGCGGGATTTAAACACTTGCCGAATTGCTGTTTTCAGTTCTCGTTGTGCAGGGGAACTAGTGATCAGAGCCAGGACTGCTCTTGCTTGTGAACTCAATGTCACGATGATGCAGAGGCGTAAGGGCTCATGTAGCTACCCGATTAACCTTGCTGGGGGCCTTTTAGACAGGCAGTGAAGACCGGTCTGAGAGGCTGGTATATTAGTGTTGCAGTTTTAGTGCGGAATTTTGATTTGATTTATTATTGTCACATGTATTAACGTACAGTGAAAAGTATTGTTTTTGTTTGTGTGCTACAGAGCATACCATTCATAGAGAAGGATGTGCAGAATGGAGTGTTCAAGTCATAGTTAGGGTGTAGAGAAAAGTCAACTTAATGCAATGTCGGTCCATTCAAAAGTCTGATGGCAGCAGGGGAGAAGCAGTTCTTGAGTCAGTTGGTACGTGTCCTCAGACTTTTGTATTTCTTTTCCCCGAAGGAAGAAGGTGGAAGAGAGAATGTCCGGGGTGTGTGGGGTCCTTAATTATGCTGGCTGCTTTGCCGAAGCAGCGGGAAGTGTAGACCGAGTCAGTGGATGGGTGGCTTAATCACAATGGGCAAGAAACTAACAGTTTGAAAAGAAAAACATAACCCTGGAGCTATGAGAAGTCTGTGTTGTTTACTCAGTTAGTATTTGGTAAGTAGTTGCTCTGCTAGGATATTTGTTTCATTCTTGGTAAGGTAACTTCATTTTGTGAAATAAATCTCACTTGAAACCGTTACTTTAATTAGACCTGTAACCACCTCTAATAACCTCTCTTGTATTGGGTAGGTGTGGACTTTTGCCTGATCTGTGATGTGCTTTGAGATGTTTTTCTGGATTATAGAAACTTTATAAATCCTAATGATTCTTTGTCAAGTTGTAAACGTGACTTGAATCGAATGAGCAAGGACTGGATTTTATCTTCCTTGCCAGCAGGTTTGAAGGTGGGAAGGGGGTTTAGTTAGAATCCATCACGTGGCCTGCTCACCACCAACACCCGCCCCCCAGCACAAACTGTCTGAAATTTTATAGGGGACAGTGGAGGAGTTGGGCAGTTGGCTCACTGGACCTTTTGAGGCCCATGTTAATGGCATCTTGAGGGTTCCTTCACTTTCTCCACAGTATTTACCTGTGGCAGGGGGAGATCAACACCAAGCAAGTAACTCAACAGCTTTAGCTGGTTTTGAATTGGAAGGGCTGGTGGAACTCCCTGTGCCCATTGGAGGCACCTGGCCTTGCAAACCCTGAGCTCCACCTTTTCCTTCGCTCCCCTAACAGGGCTTCCCCCCCCACCCACCCACAACTCCTGATGAAACAATGCTGATGGTGTGGGGGGTCCACGGTGCCCTGAAAATACAGGCTTATAGGAAGTGATTGAAGTTCTGCACAGAAGGGGATCTGTTGTTCCTTTGCTCTTGCACACACTCTACTGCATCCCATAATGGGAGATTAACTCTGAATTAACAATCATTGTGCTAAGGGAAGCTAGGAGTGGGAAATAAATGTGATCATTTAGGAGTTGCCCAGAGCTTGAAAACACATTTGTCGTGGCAGATTTAAATTTGAATAATTGTGCAAAAGCTTTTTGCCTGGATAATCATCAGACCTGTCTGATTTTACGTAACCCTGGAGCTGTGAGAAGTCCGTGTTGTTTACTCGGTTAGTATTTGGTAAGTGGCTGCTCTGCTAGGATATTCGTTTCATTCTTTGTAAGGTTAGCAAATCGGTGATGATGTGTAGAGTAGTAACATTGGCTGAGCTAGTGTTTCAATACCCATTGACTGGCTGCTTGGAGTGACTGGCAGGCAGCTTTACGGCTCCCAGCCTAGGACAGCTGCCTGCATGTTTTCATTCTCACTGCATGAAAATAATCAAACGCAAGTGTTCTTGTTTGTGTCCAATTACACGGTGAGTTGTCAGCTTTAGCCGGGGAGTCTGTGAATGGAGGTGAGATATTTCCTGTGTGTGGAGGCAGAGACTAACTGGGTTGCTGTTTCCCATCTACTGAGTGGCCGAAGGGCAGCTAAGACCTTGAATGGGGAGTCAGTCATGGATTTAATTGACCTCTGGGTGAAGCAGCTGGTATAGCATGGTACAAAGTTGGAACCATGCCGTTCCTCTGCCAGCTAGAATATATATATATTTGGGCTTTAGTTTATCTGCAAGGCTGGCTATGTATTTTTAATTGCTTTTTAATTGCTCATCATTGGCAACTGTGCCTTCAATTCCATTGCCCAGAATTTCTCCCCCGAAGCCTCTCTGCCTTAGGTGGTACAGTGTTTAGCATTGCTGCCTCACAGCGCCAGGGTTCGATTCCTGGCTTGGGTCACTGTCTGTGCAGAGTCAGAGACACAGTTCCCCCGTGTCTGTGTGCGTTTCCTCTGGGTGCTCCGGTTTCCTCCACAGTCTGAAACACGTGCTGGTTCGGGTGCATTGGCCATGCTAAATTCTCCCTCAGTGTACCCGAACAGGCGCCGGAGTGTGGCGACGAGGGGATTTTCACAGTAACTTCACTGCAGTGTTAATATAAGCCTCCTTGTGACACTGATAAATAAACCTAAACCTTTTCCTTTTAAGATGCCACTTTGACCAAGTTAATCTTACCTGACTCAGTTAAAATTGTCTTGGGAAGTGCCTCAGAACACTTTTATTTTATAGATGCTATATAAAACAAATTGCCCTGATTATTGTGTAAGTTGGTCAGAGTTTCTGCTTCTGGGTTGATTTGGGCCACGAATGCATGTTGCAGCATTGTCTCTAATGAATTAAGTCACCCAGGAGCCGTCTCATAGAATCTAGAACCCTACAATACAGAAAGAGGCCCTTCGGCCCATCGAGTCTGCACAGACCACAATCCCACCTGGGCCCTACCCCTATATCCCTACATGTTTTACTCACTAATCCCTCTAACCTAAGCATCTCAGGACACTAAGGGGCAATTTTAGTATGGTCAATCAACCTGACCTGCACATTTTTGGACTGTGGGAGGAAACCGGAGCACCCAGAGGAAACCCATACAGACATGAGGAGAATGTGCAAACTGCACACAGAGTGACCCAAGCCGGGAATCGAACCCAGGTCCCTGGAGCTGTAAAGCAGCAGTACTAACCACTGTGCTACCATGCTGCCCCAAATGGCTCTGCTGTGCTTTTTAATAATTAATTTGAAGGTTGTCTTCTACATTTGAATGAAGTTACACTGCTGAAAGGGAGTGTTTTCATTCATGTAGCACTATTTGCCAAACTCGGGATATCTGCCAATACTTTACAGCTGGCCATGGTACTTTGGAATTTGTTCACTGTTGTAATGTAAAGTGACAACCTGTTTGCATACAGCAAGCTTCACGAACAGCATTGTGATGATGACCAGATAATGTCTGTCTTTTTAGTGATGTGATTTGAGAAATAAAGGGTAGCTCACTGGTGCCCAAACTACTACAGTTAATAAAAATTAACGTGTAACTTCAGAGAAGAACATAGAATCCCTACATTGCAGAAGGAGGCCATTTGGCCCATCGAGTCTACACTGACCACAATCCCACCCAGGCCCTATCCCCGTAACCCCATGCATTTATCCCCTGACCAGCGTGGCCAATCCACCTAACCCGCACATCTTTGTTATGTTGGAGGAAACTCACGCAGTCACGGGGTGAATGTGCAAACTTCGTACAGGCACAGGGAATCGAACCCGGTCCCTGGGGCTGTGAGGCAGCAATGTTAACCACTGTGCCACCCCAAATTGTGTTTGTTAGTTTCCATCATTGTAATCCATTTATATTTTAAAATAAAATGACTTCTATGTAGTCCAATCAAAATAGTTACTTTCCCCTGACTTTGGTACAGTTTGCTTAGTTTTTTTAAAGTGGAATTTGGTTGCTTCTGAGTTTATTCTGTTATGTTGGTGAGGTGGCTGTTCAGGTGTCCAAGGAGGGAAGGGGTGCAGATTTTTGATGGAAGAATTTGGAACAAAATTTGTGTGAGACTGTTAAAGAGATAAGGGTTTTTGGTTGGACTAAGGGAAATGAATAAACCTTGGGTTTTTTTTAAAAGAACCACTGCAGACAGATGTTGGCTCTCCCTGACCGCATTTATGTAATAAATAAATCTTGTATTATGGAAGAGCAGCTCTTTATTGTCCATCTGTTTAGGATGTGGCTTTTTATCATGTAGGCGCAGGAAGATGTACAATTTTAGTTCAATCCTTTATCATGTGCCTGTGTGAAGTGTGTTTAGAAACGTAGAAGATAGGAGCAGGAGGAGGCCATTTGAACAAAACCTTTTTAGTAAAATATGCAATACTTTTGATTTAAAATGTCTCATAAACTTGAATAATGTAGCCCTTCCCAAAGGTTATGACTGTTTATGTTCAGCACTCAGAAACAACTATTATTCTTGTAAATAAGCTGGTGCAGCTGCTGAGGCCATTCAGAATACATAGCAGAATGCAGCAACCTGTTTCAGCTTATTGGTTTTATCCTCTGTTGCAACTTCTACCTTAAGTTCTGGTCAGCAGGTATTTGGTAACTTGTAGTACACACTTTCTGTTTTGAAAGCTTCTTTGCAGAAAGAAAATTATATTTTACTCTTTTGGGCTGTTCTGTACAAAAACTCTGATTTCACTGGTGTTTTAACAATGCTTTCCTGACTGAGAAAGGTCTTGTCAGAACAGAACTTTGAGGTGGCACTGCCTCCCTTTCTATTTAAGACCTATATTGGCTAGAGTTCCCATCCCATCTCCCGTTTGATGCAAGTGTCATTGGTGGGATGCCAGGATGTCTTTGATTCACTGTCCTCCAGTCAGTTTAAGTTTTAAGTTTATTTACTACTGTCACACAAGTTGGCTGCGAAGTTGCTGTGAAAATCCCCTAGTCACCACACTCTGGTGCCTGTTCGGGTACACTGAGGGAGAATTTAGCACGGCCAATGAACCTAACCCACGTCTTTAGGATTGTGGGAGGAACCCAGAACAGACATAAGGGAGAATGTGCATATTCTGCACGGACAGTGATTCAAGATTGGGAATCGAACTGAGGTCCCTGGCGTTGTGAGGCAGCAATGCTAACCACTGTGTAGGATAAATATGTGGGATTGCGGGGATAGGAGCTGGATGGGATTATTGTTGGTGCAGGCTCATTGGCTGAATGACCTCCTTCTGCATTGTAGGAATTCTATGATATTAGAGGCAAAATTTAAGCATGCCTTGTACCATATAAAACTGGTGACATTAGCCCACAGACATTCACTAGAATTGAACATATTGTCAGTTGTGCTCAGTAGGTATCAGCGTTTGAGTTACATGGTTGTGGATCTAAGTTCCAGTCCAGAAACTCCAGCACAATAATTTTGGCTGAGCTTCCTGAGCAGTAAGAGGGAGTGCTGCACTGTCGGAAGTGCCATCTTTCAGATGAGCCATTAAACTGATTTCGGAGGTGAAAGAGCTTATGGTATTATTTCAGAGAAGAGCAGGGGAGTTCCCCCTGGTCCTTGCCAATATTTATCCCTCAGCCAACATCAAGATTTGTGGGACTACCTTCATAAAAGCACTTCATTGTCTGTACAGTGCTTCTTTGGGATGTCCTGAGGTCATGAAAGGCATTATATAAATGCAAGTCTTTCTTTGAGGATTATTGCTTGGGCTGTCTTGGCATTTTAATGCTGAATGCATTCTTGTGTTTGCCAGGTGCAGTTAAGTGCTGCCCTTTGAAATGATCACAATTGCAGGTACAGGATAAGCTTGTTCTGTTCACTCCTGTCCTACTGATGTGACTTCAGCATTAGCAGGAGGTGCATGTCATTGCTTTAACTAGATTAACTTTCAATAATACTTAACTGTTAACCCAATGCATTCCAATCAATGTTTCTTTTACAAAATTACATATGGCCAGCAAAGAAAAGTGAAATATTTTCAAGTGATGTAGAAGATGCACTTTTACTGGGTGAAAAGATGTGTAGAAATTGCATTTAAAACATTTTATAAATTAGTCACAAGCAGGCTTAAATTAACACTTCAATGAAGTTACTATGCAAATCCCCTAGTCGCCACACTCTGGCACATGTTTGGGTACACTGAAGAATATACCTAACCGGCATGTCTTTCAGACTGTGGGAGGAAACTGGCGCACCCAGAGGAAACCCATGCAGATACAGGAAGAACGTGCAGACTCCATACCAGGACCCAAGCCGGGAATCGAACCGAGGTCCCTGGTGCTGTGAGGCAGCAGTGCTCACCACTGTGTTGCCCCTCATTTTTCTCAATCTGACCTAGAGTTTTTCATAGAATTTGGCTTCTTGAAGGGAAAGGTTTGAGTTAATTATGCTGACCTGATGAGTTTGGTTTGAAGCTGCAGTCACCAGAATTTGACAACGATTGCTAATTTACAGATGAAATATCTGCAGTTGTAAATGTAGTTGTCTGTAACAACTGGTTTGTTGCTTTAATCAACTAAAGTGTGCTGAGTTTGGTGGGTGGGAGCATGTGTTGAAGTCCGACTGATAGTGTCACTGTTACTCACTGCGATATCCACTGAGTCAGTAAAAATGGTATTCTTTGGAATGGGGGTTGGTGAGAGGCTGGAGGGATCTGGGGTACATTGGAGTCCTGGAACGTTACAGTATATTGCCAAATCATAGATTGATGTGTGTGTGGTCCTTAACAGATCTCGATCTTGCTCTTGTGGGTGATTGTGAGTAGAGCCAGGTGCTTCCTGCTCAGAGAAATTGTCCCCTGGGTAATGGGGGTGTGGCGGGGTGGTGTACCGTACTCCTCCCAGTCAGTTTCGAGTAGAGTTGTTGAAGGTCTCATTGCAGTACATCCAGCCTCTTGGGGCTAGGTCAGACATGGTTGGGTGGGATTAAGGAAGTGATCTCATTCTCATTCCTGCTGTCCTTTTCTGCACCAGCCCCCCCAAACACACACACACACACACACACACACACACCCCGCCCTACGCATATGTACTGAACATCAAGAGAGGCAAGTCCATGTTTATTATTTGGGGGTGGATGAAGCAGGCGATTTCTGTCAGGAAAAGGTTTTCCAATCTGAGCAGTGGTAAGCTGCTTGTCTGGTGTGCTGTCTTGAGGACATAGTGACTTGGTTGACTTCCAAGAATAAATAACCACATTGGTATTTGGGTCGTGGGGAGGACACTGGTTGGACTCTAACCTGGTGCTGTGAGACTTCTTATGTACTCTGGGTACTGTCGTAGGAACAGTATTGGATCATTTAATGCCTCAAATTAATTATGCCATTTTGTTAGATCATGGTTGATCTGTACCTTAACTCCACTTGGCTGTCTTGGTTTCTTGCCCCAAACAATGTGATCAGTTTGAGTTTTGATATTTTAAGTGACCTCTTTCCTTTTCCCCTCCCCCTCCTGTTGGTGTTCTTTATGAGTTACTATTGGAGGTTGGTGGTGTTGTCAGTCACCCCACTGTTGCAGAGGCTGCCATCTATGGTTTCTTGTCTGCTTTCTATCTTCAGTGTTGCTTTTTAGTCTACCTTGACCTTGCAAGGTCATCTTAAAGGTTGCTTTCCCTGAAATTGTGTTTAAATGCATGAGATTTGCAGAGATATACAGCACGGAAGCCAGGCCTTCAGCCCACCTTGTCCATGCTGTCAGGTTGCTTAAACTCATCCCATTTGCCTGCGTTTAGCCCATATCCCTTGAAACCTTTCCCATCAATGTACATTTCCTGTGAAAATTCCCTAGTGGTAAATTACAGGGGAAACTTTACTGAGTACCGAGTATAGCAATTAGCTTGGCTTAGGAACTTGGAGGAGAATCACACACCATCTGCACAAAATAGTTCCAGGTTGGATTTTGGAATCGAACATGGCGGGAAGGGCTAGAGAGAAATATATAATGGAAATATATAAAGGCTATAATGGAGCTAATGATAAAACAATTTGATTGTATTCAACAATTCAACAACAACATGACGGCACAGTGGTTAGCACTGCTGCCCGACAGCGCCAAGGAGCTGGGTTCGATTTCTGGCTTGGGTCACTGACTGTGGAGTTTCTCCCCATGTCTGTGTGGGTTTCCTCCACGTGCTCCGTTTTCCCCCCACAGTCCAAAGATGTGCAGGTTAGGTGGATTGGCCGTGCTAAATTGTGCCTTAGTGTCAGGGGGGCTGGCTAAGGTAAAGGTATGAGGATAGGGACTGGATGGGATTGTTGTTGGTGCAGACTCAATGGGCTGAATGGCCTCATTTGCAGTTTAGGATTTGAGTTTAGTTAATTAGTGTTTTTGTTCTTTCCTTAAATACCTCCAAACTTGACTGAAAATTTCCTTTTAGTTTTGGCAACTGATGAGCAGCAGATATTTTTTGATATTTGTCTCATTGAGTCTGCACTGAGAACAATCCCACCCAGGCCTTATCCCCATGCATTTACCCTAGCTAGTCCCCTGATAGCAAAGGACAATTTAACATGGTCAGTCAACCTGTCCTACACATCTTTGGGGTGTGAGAGGAAACCAGAGCACCCGGAGGAAACCCATGCAGACATGGGGAGAATGTGCAAACTCCACACAGACAGTGACCCGAGCCGCGAATTGAACCCGGGTCCCTGGCGCTGTGAAGCTTAGCTTTGTCCCAGAGGATCCCTCACCTCAGTGTCCTGAAAGTGCTGTGAAGCAATCCGGCTAGCCAGCAATGTAGTATATTCTTTGCAATGAAAGGTTGGTGAACAGTCCCATTCCATTCCCCTTCTGCTAGTCTGTGTGTAAGCTGGTTGCTTGCGATTAGGCCTGTGGATAATGTAACCTGTCGTTTACTGGGAATCCCAGGCTGAAGTGTGGTCAGTTTACGGAGAGTATTCAAGGAAATTAGTGTTGCAACTATGGGTTTTTTTCAAATTCTGAGCAGTCAGTATTTTGTGGTTCAGTTTTACACATCACAAGGGATGTGGATTGCAGAGAAGAGTACTGCTTTTCTTTAAAAAAAAAATCCCATTTTTTTAAATACATATCTTCAATTGCTTAGTGGGGAAATAAGTCTAATTGTTCAGTTGGGGAGAGAATGATGTGCAGTATTTTGTAGTGGCTACTGGTGTGTACGGTTGGTTTCCCCACTTTTTAAAAGACGTTATTGAGATGAGCATCACTGGAAAGAACAGCATTTATTGCAAGTAAAAGAGAAAACGCTGGAAAATCTCAGCAGGTCTGGCAGCTTCTATAAGGAGAGAAGAGAGCTGATGTTTTGACTCCAGATGACCCTTTGTCAAAGCTAAAAGGTATAAAAAGTGATGGAATGAATTCCCTCATCCTTCAGTATGAATATCTCCCACTTTCTATGTCTTTTAGGTTTGACAGATGGTCATCTGGACTCAACATCAGCTCTTTTCTCTCCTTACAGATACTGCCAGACCTGCTGCGATTTTCCAGCAGATTTTCTCTTTTGGTTTCAGATTCCAGCATTCGCGGTAATTTGCTTTTATCCAGCATAAATTGCATTTCCCGAATTGCCTTTGAGCAGGTGGTGGTGAAGCACCTTGTTGACCTGCTGTACTCCATCTGGTGTTGATATATCCACAGTGCCATTAGGAAGATAATTTTGGTGCACTGGCTACCAGTGGTACCTCAGTAAGAAGTCTCACAACACCAGGTTAAAGTCCAACGAGGTTATTTGGTAGTAAACCCACAAGCTTGAACACTGTTCCTTCGTCAGGTGAATGGAAAGAAAGTTCTTTTCACTCAACTGATGAAGGAACAGCGTTCCGAAAGTTTGTGGGTTTAACTATCAAATAAACCTATTGGACTTTAACCTGGTGTTGTGAGACTCCTTACTGTGTTTACCCCAGCCCAACGCCGGCATCTCCACATCATGACTACCAGTGGTACCTGGCAGGGCCAAAGATCTGATGTTCACAGAGGTGGACAGTGGTTAGCACTGCGGCCTCACAGCGCCAGAAAGCCAGGTTCAATTCCCAGCTTGGGTCACTGTCTGTTCAGAGTTCGTACATTCTCCCCGTGTCCGTATGGGTTTCCTCTGGGTGGTCTGGTTTTCTCCCACAGTTAAAAGATGTGCAGGATAGTTTGATTGACCATGCTAAATTGCTCTTTGGTATCAGGGGGACTAGCTAGGGTAAATGCATGGGGATAGGGCCTGGGTGGGATTGTTGTAAGTGCAGACTCAGTGGGCTGAATGGCTTCCTTTTGCACTGTAGGGATTCTATAAGTTGAATTAATTAGTGTTTATTTTTTGTCCTTTTTCCTCAGGATCCCCAAACTTGAGTGAAAGTTTGCTTTAATTTATGGCAACTGATGAGCACCAGATATTTTTTGAAGGGGCTAAAAGCTTGGCTTTGCCCGAGAGGATCCCTCATCCCAGTGTCCTGAGAACACTGTGAAGCAATCCGGTTGGCCAGCAGCTGTAGTATGTTCTTTGCAACGAGGGGGTGGTGAACAGTCCCAAAGACATGCTGGTTAGGCAAATTGGCTGTGCTAAATTCTCCCTCAGTGTCCCCGAACAGGCGCCGGAGTGTGGCGACTCGGGGATTTTCGCAGTAACTTCATTGCAGTGTTAATGTAAGCCTACTTGTGACACAATAAGTAGACTTCAGAGTCACCAACAGCAGTGTAGAAACAGGTCCGGTGTCATCTAGTCCCTCCACAGTGGACCAGTAACTAACATACTGCAAGCCAAAACAGTGCTCGTGGATGCAAGTCAGTCATCGCCATTCCATTCTCAGATCCCATGTGCAAACTCCATCTCTGTAAACACCAGGCCTTCTACCTTGCAACAGTCTAAAATCACTGTGCAATTCAGCCTTCTCTTCGACTGAGCATCAACAGTTCGATTTTGGTAATAGAGTGAAACCATCCCAGCAGAGAGAACAAGCAGTGAGTCTTGGGAGGCTGGGAAGAAACCACCTTTTTGAGATTGCCTCTTTTGTCTTGTTTCAGATTTTCTTCACTCAATGGTCAATTTCTGGTGCTGTCTACTTCAGATAATCGCAGCCCTTTTTTTTGTGTGCTGATTAAATAATTTGAATGAGGCACAGCACGCAACACAGTAAACCAATAGTCAAGAGCTCAGACAAATAAATTAAAAGCCCATTGAGCAACAGGGACCATTCTTGCGGCTTACACTCCTTCTGTTGAGTGGAGGGAAGTGTATTGGATAATGGGTCTATAGGCTGTTGATCTAAGCAGGAGTCCTTTATTCGACACTGTGGGAGCTTCTCTGCTGCCGTTCAGTGCGTTTCAGCAAGTGTGTTTATATAAAAGACAAGTTTCCAGTTT
Organism: Carcharhinus amblyrhynchos; assembly: GCF_965287045.1. Lineage (NCBI taxonomy): Eukaryota > Metazoa > Chordata > Chondrichthyes > Carcharhiniformes > Carcharhinidae > Carcharhinus > Carcharhinus amblyrhynchos. The sequence continues at coordinate 7,855,171 of NC_137355.1, read as the reverse complement.
CTGCTGATTGTTCGAAACTCTGGAACAAAACATTCTAGAATGATGGGCAGCTACATTCTCTTCCCCTGCTGAACTTCACCTTTCCTTATAAACGCCTGTCGAGCTATGAACGGAAATCACGCCACTGCTGCTGACTGGGGAGGGTGCTCACAGTTTGCTTTGAGGACATTATTGCTTTGCGTTTTTAAAGTGCAGTACATGGCCAGTTATGAATCAGATTTTTCACATGCCCTGGGTGTGAGGACATGTTGGCCATACTTTGTATTCTCTATGGGTTTTAAACTAGAAATAACTCAAACCAACAAGGATCGCTCCCTCCCCCAGGCACACATCCAATTCATGTTTTGACTATTTCATACTGCATTCTTAGACCTAGATGATGTAAAGGAACCAAATGGTGTGCCTTCAAGAGGGATAGGGAATTTTTGGTGAGTATTAAGAACTCTGACTGGGCTACCAGACCTAAAGGCCCATCACCAAAATGGCCAGCAGAAAGCAAACAATCAGAGTGCTCTCTGTCCCTTCGCTCTCGGAATTATGATTTCCTTTCGTGTTTCTGATCAAAATGCAGGGCTGGAATGTTGATGTTGATGCTGGGTGTTAAAATTAAAGATGGAATTAAATGCTTTGTGTTTGTCCACCTCTGCTATTTCTGAATGCAATGTTTGGCAGTTGGCCAGGAGGCTGGTGCTTCCCATTCAGGGAGGTGAAGGTGGAAAAAGAATTGAAAGGAGTTACCTGTCCCTACTGTGCTCTTTTCCCCTTTTCCACACCCACCCAGGTGATTGGTTTCCAAATGCTGAAGGGGAGGAGAGCAGATTGTAATTGTGATTAGCATGAAAATGCAAGACAGAGGGAGGAAGGATTTGATTTGATTTATTATTGTCATATGTACGAGTATACAGTGAAATGTTTTGTTTCTTGTGCACTATACAGACCGCTTATAGAGCAGCAAAGGAGAGAGTGCAGAATGTAATGTTACTGTCATAGCTGGGGTGTAGAGAAAGATCAACTTAATGCAAGGGAGGTCTGTTTGAAAGTCTGATGGCAGCAGGGAAGAAGCTGTTCTTGAGTCAGCTGGTACATGACCTCAGACTTTTGTATCTTTTTCCCAATAGAAGAAGGTGGGGGAGAGTATATCTGGAGTGGGTGGGGTCCTTGGTTATGCTGGCTGCTTTTCCAAGGCAGCAAGCAGGAAGTGTAGACAGAGTCAGTGATGGACTGGGCTTCATTCATGACCTTTTGTAGTTTCTTGCAGTCTTGGGCAGAGCAGGAGCCATACCAAGTTGTGACGTAACCGGAAAGAATGATATCTATGGTGCGTCTGTAAAAGTTGGTGGGAGTTGTAGTGGACATGCTATGACTCTCCCCAATTAAGGGAACCCTTAGCCTCTCAGATTTGCAGCAATCTAACAGTGAGGAGGAGCCCAAATGAAAATCAGGTTTTGCAGGTGCCATAATACCAAAAACTTCGAACATCAGAGGCTCAAGGAATACCCAAGAAGTTGTGTCCAGAGAATGCAAGGGGTGATGTACTTTTGCAATCCATGCAGAGGTTAATTGAATAAACTGTTTTGGAGACACTGGGATAGCACGTCAATACTGGACATAAATGCCTTCAAAACCACACACATTTTGAATCCACTGCAAATGGCACGTGTATGAAATGAGCCATGCATGTCAGTCCATTAGGATTAATCCATTTGGATTAAGAAATAACTTAATGCACAAATCATTATTAAATTGCATCAAATTAATAGACATTATTTTTGTAATCCAATTTTGTGAAACTTAGAATCAACGTTTCTGGAAGTACAGCTTCCTGAATAGTTCTGTATTCAGTACCTTGCAATGTGTTCTCTGACGCACTGATGTGTCTTTATGGGACATTTCCCAGCACTCTGAATATGTAACGGTGCCAGCAGTTTCTGAAAGAATTGATCTAAACTGACACTCCCTGTGGATTTTCACCTCGTCAACATAGAGACAAGAGTTTTGGCAGGCGAAGTTGGAAGCTTGCAGATCATTTGCGTGTGTGTGTGTGTGTGTGTGTGTGTGTGTGATATTTCTGCAGTTGCTTTATCTCACGGATGGCTTCAGCAGTAACAGCTCCTGATTAGGAAGAGCACATTTTCGAGGGATGCGTTTAAAATCAGATCCTGAGCTTTGGATGAGACCTGAAGGGGAGGTGGGTGAAGAACATCCAAAATAGGAGCAGCAGTCAGCCATTTGGGTCCTAAAGTCAGCCCTGCCGTTGGATGAAATTGTCATTATCTCATTGTAATGTAGGATTGTTCAGGGGTTTAACAGGGTAAATGCTGAAAGAATGGGAGAGTCCAGGACAGGGGGCAGAGTCTCAGAGTAACGGGGGGACCAATTTAAAAGGGAAATGAGGAGGAATTTCTTCTCTGAGGCTCTTTGGAACTCCTTGCCACAGAGAGGTGTGGGGAGAGAGTCCTTCTGTATATTTAAGGCTGAGATGGATAGATTGTTAATCAGTAATGGAATCAGGGGTTGAGACAAAAGGGGACATTAGAAATGTTCGATCAGCCATAATCCTATTGAATGGTGGAGTAGGTGCAGGGGGCTGAATGGGTCGGTGGGGTTGGGAGGGATACGAGGTCGGATATACATGGGGCCTCGAACTGAAAATCTGCCCCTGCCTCCCTCCCTTTTGTCTCTTTGATTTTCTACTATTCTTGGGACACCTATTTGTTCAAGATACTCTGGCATTTATTTGTTTTGCAGCACCAGGTCCACACTGGTATCTCCACGTCATTTCCTTGTTTCCCATTATCAGTTCTCCAGTCTCATCATCCATAAAAAGCTTTTGCATTTGTTGCTAATTTCCTAATCTCTCCCTCATTTTTTAAAAAAAAGATCCTTGGCTGGTTTCTAAGTTTTCCCAATATTCTGGCCTATCACTAATCTGTGCAACATTGTATGTCTTTTCTTTGGGTTTGATACCATCCTTAACTTCTTTAGTTAACAACAGACGGTGCAACATTTTCACGGAGTCTTTATTTCTCAATGGAATGTATTTTTGTTGAAAATTTATGGAATATCCCCTTAAATGTCTGTTATTGCTTCTCTGCTGTCTTTTAACCTATTCCCCAGTCTACCTTGGCTTTCATACCTTTGTAATTGCCTTTATTTAAGTTTAAGACACAAGTCTCAGTCTAAAATTTCTCACTCAAACTGAATGTGAAATTCATCGTGTTATAATCACTCCTACCTCGAGGATCCTTTTTATTGTGAGATCAAGTAATCCTGCCTTATTACACATTGCTAAATATAAAATAGCCTGCTCCTTGGTTGGTATCAGAACACGTTGCTCTTAAAGTGTCCATTGTGCACCCTATGAGCTCATCCTTGAGACTGCCTTTACCAGTTTGGTCCCTCCAAACTGTATGAAGACTAAATTTGCCCACAATCACTGCAGTCCATCACTCGCAAATCTGCATTATTTCTTGATTTCTATTCTATCTCACAGTGTAGTGAATATTATGAGGCTTATAAACTAATCCTTACCAGTTACTTCTTCGCCTTAATCTCCACTCAAACTAATTCTACATTTTAATTTTCTGAGCCAAAAAAGTTTATTTCCACTGTACTGACGTTTCTTAGCAACTTTGTAGTTTTCTTTTCCTTTCTGCCTATCCATCTGAAATGTGAAGTCACCTTAAATATTCAGTTCCCAGCCCTGGTCACAGTACAACAGAAATATTTCTGTTTCTGCTATATAGTTATTCGTCTTTTTCTGAATTCATAATAAGTGCCTATCATTATATCTTTTTACCATTTTCCCTATTCCGAAATTATTTCCTGATGCATTCTGAAGTTTGTACACTCTATCCCTTCCTGACATACTCCGATTATCATTACCTGTGTCATGCTCTCACTCTTCAGGTACCAAGAGTGTGTGTTGGTCCACGGTTAGGCTTGGTAAGATACTGCAGTGATTTGACATTGCTTTCTGCAGGTTTGGGCTGACCAGGAGACTGTCCTGCTCTTATTGCCTGCCATAGATGTATTGGAAAGAATTGCAGGTTAATAATCAACCTGTTCGACTACATTATGAATGCACCTTTCATGGCCATCAAGTACTGGAGTGGGATTTGAACACACAGCTTTTGGCTGAGAGGTAGTGTCTGCACCTGTGAGCCCTAAGACACTTGTATTGCTACACTATTGTCTTGTCCTTTCTCTTTAACGTTCCAAACTCCCCTCAAGTGAACCCTCTCACTCATCACTATTAGTTTAATGCCCTCTCTGTGATCCAGTTAAGCGATTCCCCAGGACACGACTCAGAGACCATCACAACAGCTCTCTCTTTCCTCATGCCAGTGTCCCATGAACCAAAATCCCTATGGTGACAGAGTGGTTAGCACTTGCTGCCTCACAGTGTCAAGGACCCGGGTTCATTTCCCAGCTTGGGTCACTGTCTGTGCGGAATCTGCACCTTCTCCTTGTGTCTGAGTGGGTTTCATTCGGGTGCTCCGGTTTTCTCCCACAGTCCAAATGACATGCTGGTTAGGTGCAATGCCCTGCTAAACTCTCCCTCAGTGTACCCGAACAGGCGCTGAAATTTCGTTACTGTGTTAATGTCAGCCTACTTGTGACACTAATAAAATAAACTTTAAATTTAAACTTTCTTGATGTGGGGATGCTGGCATTGGACTGGGGTGACTTCGGATTACTAACTGAACTACAAGCTCGTTGTAAGAAGTCTCACAATACCAGGTGAAAGTCCAACAGATTTATTTGGAATCACGAGCTTTCGGAGCACTGCCCCTTCATCAGGAAACTCACCTGATGAAGGAGAAGTTCTCCGAAAGCTCTTGATACTCATTAAACCTGATGGAATTTAACCTGGTGTTGTGGGACTTCTTACAATGTGCTTGTAGTTCAGGTAGTAATCCAAAGTTTATAACCATATTAGTTCTGCTTTTCAATTTAGCCTCTAAATGGTCGTGCTCCTTCAGCAGAACTTCTTCCTTAGTTCTACCTATGTCGTTAGTATATGGCCCGTAAGAATTGGATCCTTGTCCTCTCACTCCTAGTTCCTCTCTGGCCCCGAGGAGGTGTCCTTGTCCTTTATCTCTGCCACGGGATAGGCACCACAGCCTTTGGGATCCATGCAATCCGACATCACTAAAGCAGATGGCTTGGTCAGTGTCACGTTACTGTTTGTGGGAACTTGCTGTCTACAAATCAACTGTTTCTTATATAACAATAGCGATTGCAATCAAATGCTGCAAGTAGCTTGAGATGTTGTTGAGGTCACAAAAAGTGCAGTGGAAATGCAAGTCCTTTCTGTTCAAATAACACAGTATGCTGGAATAAAATTAGGTCTGGCAGCATCTGTAGAGAGAAAAACAGAGTTAATATTTCCCATCCAAACTATTTCGAATCATGGAATCTACAATGCAGAAGGAGGCCATTTGGCGCATCGAGCCTGCACTGACAGCAATCCCACCCAGGCCCTGTCCTATATACCTGTAACCCCACACATTTACCCTCCTAATCCCCCTGACATTAAGGGGCAATTCATCATGGCCAATCAACTTATTCTGCACATCTTTGGACTGTGGGAGGAAACCGGAGCACCCGGGGGAAACCCACACAGACACAGGGAGAATGTGCAGACTCCACACAAGCCAGGAATCGAATCTGGGTTCCTGGCGCTGTGAGGCAGCAGTGTTAACCACCGTGATGCCCTTCTTCAGAGTCATATGGACTCAAACATTAACTCTGTTTCTCTGTCCATAGACGCTGCCAGACCTGTGGTGTTTATTCAGCTATTTCTGTTTTTATTTCAGATTTCCAGCATCTGCAGCATTTTGCTTTTATTCTGACTTTGAGTCTTTCCATAGATATTTGGTGAGAAATTTCTTCCCCTAACCAGCATGGAAAAGCATGGTGTACAAAATATAGTTATCATCTTACCTGTCACGTGGGGAAAAAAACCCATTGCTTTCAAATAGCGACCTATCGTGCGCTCATGTCTCTGAAACCTCAAACTCAAAAATCACTTCTCTGAAATTGCTTCCGTTTTATTCCTTTGTCTTACTCTGACTGCGTATCACAAGTTTTGTGGGAGCACAGATTGAAGTAGTGATTGGCTCATTCATTTATGCAGAAACTTGGAATTGAAGGGACTTTTCCTGTAAATGCTAAAAGGTTGTTCACTTTTCATAGAATCATAGAGGAGAAGGCGGCCATTTGGCCCATCTTCTTGTTTGAACGTTTCAAACTAATTTGTGTGTTTGCCGTGGCCATCTCACCAAGGAAGAGAAATTGATAAGCCTCCCGTGTTGTCGTTGTCCTGTGGCCCTGATGGGACAGATTAGCAGAATCTATGTCAGACTGCATGTGTTTACCATTTTCCATTGAATGGAATGCAATGCCAATATTGGGTATTGCAGAGAGACATTAGGTACTTGAAGCGGAAATATTTTCGTAATTGATTTGTTTAAAGGTTGATGGAAGATTGGAAAGATTCCAAAAATCATTTTATATTACATTTCTCAGGCAGCTTCTCTTTATCAAAGTGCCTGTAATTCAGAGAAATGTATTTTGAAACTCTTTCGCTCGGAAGTAAACCAATTCTGCAGGGACCAATTGAAATTTCCTTTCCTGGTGCTGCAGTCTCCCTGTCAAGTTATTTTGAGAAACAGATAACGAAATTTTAATTTCCATCAGTATATCTTCGAACTGCTTCCCCTTGTCTCTTCCATTTCTGGTATTCTGTTTAGCAGGAAAGGCAGAGTCAAGTGCAAAGGAATGATCAGATGTAATAATTATCAACTCAGAGGAAATAGATGATCTCGAGGTTACGCTAAAAGAACAGCAGAGTTATAGACAAGATAGGAATAAACAAAAAATTAGCAAAAGTCGGTTTGTCACCCCTTGCAGATGGAATGCATTCTACATTCTACATTGTTAAAATGAAGAATGATTGAATTGGCAGAGTTATGTGTTGGTCACAGTCTTTCTGTTTTTGGTGCTGGAGGACTGGGAGATTTTTCAAGTTATGTTACTACAGGAAGTTAGCTCAAATGATCGAGTGCTTGCTTTGCATGTGAGGGGTAGTGGGATTGATGCCCACATTCTCCACTTTGATTTTTTTTTGGAGGGCGGCACAGTGGTTAGCACTGCTGCCTCATAGCGCCAGGGACCAGGGTTCAACTCCCGGCTTGGATCACTGTGCGGAGTCTGCACCTTCTCCCCGTGCCTGGGTTTCTTCCCAGTACTCCAGTTTCCTCCCACAATCTGAAAAACGTGCTAGTTAGATGCATTGGCCATGCTAAATTCTTCCTCAGTGTACCCGAACAGGAGTGTGGTGACTCAGGAATTTTCACAGTAACTTCATAGCAGTGTTAATGTAAGCCTACTTGTGACACGAATAAATAAACTTAAACTTGTTATTTGACAGGGATGAGTGGGAAACTATAGCGCTCCTGTCAGTGGTCAGATAGTTATTAGACACATTCATCAGAGAGAAAATCAATTTTCAGTTGGAAAGGTGAAATTGGAGCCAGCACAGATTTGTTCTAGGCAAATTGGCTCTCACTAAATTGGGGAGTTGGTGGTATTATCTCGAGGGAGACAGTACTGTAGTGGTCATATTGTTGAACTAGCAATCCAGAGATTCTGGGGACATGGGTTCTTACCACAGCTGGTGGAATTTAAAATCAGTTAATAAATCTGCAATATGAAGCTAGTCTCAGTAATGGTGACCATGAAACTGCCATAGATTGTTGTAAAAGCCCATCTGGTTCATTAATGTCCTTTAGGGAAAGAAATCTGCCTTTCTTACCTGGTCTGGCCTACATGTGACTCCAGTCCTGCAACAATGTGGTTGACACTTAATTGCTCTTTGAAATGCCTAAGAACCCATTAAGTTCAAGAAATGGGCAACAAATGTCTATTTATTTCATTAGTGTAACAAGTAGGCTTATATTAACACTGCAATGAAGTTACTGTGAAAATTCCCTCGTTGCCACACTCCGGCGCCTGTTCGGGTACACTGAAGGTGAATTTAGCATGGTCAGTGCACCTAACCAGCATATCTTTCAGACTGAGAGAGGGGAATCTGGAGCACCCAGAGGAAACCCACGCACACACGGGGAGAATTGGCAGACTCCGTACAGGCAGTGACCTAAGCCAATAACTGAACCCGGGTTCCTGGTGCTGTGAGGCAGCAGTGCTAACTTGATTGCCTTGCCAATGATGCTGATATCCTTTGAAATAATAAAGAAAAGAAATTTGATTGAATTCTCAGAGAGTCAATGGAGAAGGTCAGTTAAGCCAGCGCACTGGATGTTATGCTTGTGGAGGGCATTCGACAAAGGCTTAGTCAGGAGATGGAAACCCATGGAAGTAAGGCAAAAGTGGTGGGTTGGATATGAAATTGGCTTGGGTGATGATGAAACAAAGAAGGATGGAAGGTGGTTTGCATTAATGGTTGCCAGCGCTTGACTTTGGGTCCATTCAATTTTTAGGAATGATCTTGATTCAGATATAAGGATCGGTGTTATCAAGTTGCAGTTTGCCAAGTTGTCAGTAGTAATGAAGATAGTTATAGGCTTCAGAATGATGTTGACAGGATGGTGAAATAGGGAAAAACGTGTCCAATGGAGTTTCACGTTGTCTCCGGATGCAAGCACTTGGCAGGATTAATATGGAGAGATAGTACACTATGAATGGCATGACCTTGAAAACTGTCTCAGCAAAGAGAACTTGGATAAGATCCTTAAAGATGGCATGGCAAGATAAGATGGTTTAAAAAAAAGAATATGGGTTCCTTGCATTTATAAATAGAGGAATAGAATGTCATATAAAAGTATATAAATTGATCCCTGTACAGACTGGTAACTTGTAAAAAGATATTTAAGTTTCCAGTGACTGACTTGGAAGGATCATTCAAGAGGATTTCAAGCTTTGAGAATTTTACTGTAACACTCAAACTAAAAGCAAAGTCTCTTTGAGACAGCACAATGAGATGGTCTTAGAGTTAGAAAAGTTTATTGATAGTCACAAGTAAGCTGACATTCACACTGCAATGAAGTTACTGTGAGAATCCCCAAGTTGCCACACTCCGACGTCTGTTCGGGTACACAGAGAGAATTTAGCCCGACCAGTGCACCCGAACCAGGAAATCATTCAGACTGTGGGAGGCAATCGGAGCACAAGGAGGAAACCCACACAGACACAGGGAGAATGTGCAGACTCTGCACAGACAGTGATCCAAGCCAGGAGTCAAACCTGGGTCCCTGGCGCTGTGAGGCAGCAGTGCTGACCACTGTGCCACCGTGCTGTTAGAGGGGAGGGAACTGAGGAAATACTTACTGGACTAGGCTTCTTGAGCAGACCAGATAGAGGTGTATACAATACTGGATGTAAACCTATACCAGATTTCAGTGAATCATGGAGAACAAAGTTGTGAGAGTCACAGTTAGAATAGATATTAGCAAGTATTCCTTTTCACTGAGGATTATTAACAGATGGAATAGAATGCCAGGAAGTATGTTTTAGGTCAGAATGTTAGACTTATCCAGGAGACAGCAGGATGCAGGTTTGGAAGAAAGTATCATCAATATCCTGGAAGGATGAAATTGTTGGTTCCCATCGTTACAAGACTAAGAAAGTTGAGGAACTTGTACATGAATGTCATTTAAGCTTCTCATTGTTCATGGACCACTCGTGTCCTACTCCAGTGGTTGATTGAAGAGGGGGAGACATGCAAGGGCATTCATTTTCTTCTATGAATACATTGGTACAGCCAAAATGAGAAACGGGTGGCACGGTAGCACAGTAGTTAGCACTGCTGCTTCATAGCTCCAGGGACCTGGGTTCGATTCCCGGCTTGGGTCACTGTCTATGCAGAGTTTGCACGTTTTCCTTATGTCTGCGTGAGTTTCCTCCGGGTGCTCCAGTTTCCTCCCACAGTCCAAAGATATGCGGGTTAGGTTGATTGGCCATACTAAAATTGCCCCTTAGTTTCCTGGGATGTGTAGGTTAGAGGGATTAACGGGTAAATGTGTAGGGATCTGGGGATAGGGCCTGGGTGGGATTGTGGTCGGTGCAGACTCGATGGGCCGAAGGGCCTGTTTCTGCACTGTAGGGTTCTATATTCTATGTAAGGTTTTGGGAGTGGGGTGGTGTTAGTTTGGAAGGGGTGTAATTACATTTTGTTCGGAGACCAAACACATCATCAAAGTTTTGGTGAAAGAGTTGAATGTGGACATACCAGCTCATTTCTTCAGGGTATGAAGATGGTTCAGTGGGAGCTTGCCTTCTTAAAGTCTTAGTCAAAAAATTCATGTGGCTTAGTCATGACAGTGTGAGTAAAAGCACACTGAGATATAGCTCGAGATCACAAGAGTTGGGCCGGTTTGCCATTTTATTGTCGTACTTTGCTGGGTGAGTGGGGTCCAGTGGGAAATGGGTGGCCATTTGGATGATGTCCTGCCAGGCTAGCTACCGGCTATGAAACAACAGCTCAGCAAGAATCAGTACCTTCAGGATGAGAGAGGAGGGTACAAGATTTATTTGTGGTACGATTTAATAGTCACTCTCTCATTTTCAAGAAGTGCACTGAACTGCTTTTCCTCTACTGTTAAATGGACCTTGAATGTGAACTAAGTTTCCTTTACAAAAAGAAATGGACTGATCACAATCGAAGAAAAATGTTTTATGATCAGACTTTTGGTATCACATAAAGTTCGTCAGCTTTCTTCGATGTGTAATGATGAAAATCATCGAGATCCTGTCAGACTTCATGAGGATTTCCTTGACCCTTTGTTCTTGGAGGGTTCACCTACCTCCTCCTAGTAATGTACCGTCAATGCTTTGGAAATGGATTGAGAATATAAGCACGGGTTACGTGACCACTCAGTTTCACACTATGGTGCCGACTCCGGCAAATACCTCTCTGCAGCATCTTATCAATCGTAACTGCTTCCTGTAATCAGCAGCCTCTCTGTCACTTTCTTGGCTGGCAATAAAACTTCTACTTGCAATTTGTGACTGGTGCCCTTGTCTTTCCCCCCTCCTTCTGCCACTCTCAGAAGACTGATGTTTAGAACTTAATACAAGTTCAGAACTTTTTTTCATCAGTTATTTTTCTGGTGCTTTGAATATCAAAGCATTTTTTTTGTTCAACTCTTGGTTCCTTCACTTTTGTTTCTCATCACCTTGAGCCAAGAATCTTGTTCTATCTTATCCGAGGATGGCTTTGAAAGTCGGTGCAGTTTGTGCAAGACTGGCACAGGACAGTAAAGGCACTTGTTTGTTGCTGTTAAGATTGAGAGGTTAGTGTGTGGGATTGCAAGTGTGAACCCACATTTCCACCCTGCTGCTGCTTTGCGTTCTGTTGTTTTATGATAATTTTCCTCGACTTCTCTTGACCTGAATGATAGGCCAGTTACTCCCAATGGTAATTGGACATTTTGCTCTTGCTTGTCGCTTCCCAGAGATGAAACTTAAAGCTGATGATGTGGAACACGATACAAACTCCTTTCCAGGAATTCTGCAAGTTCACTCATGCTGTAAAGCTAATGAGGTGGCTCAACTGTTTCCCTTAATGTCATGAGCTACTTCAAGGAATGGATTTTGCCAGCATTTCCGGGGTGGGGGTGGTGGTTGTTGCAGGAGCTTCACTTGTGGCAGATATAAGCTATCACCAGCAACATCCAGATATTACTAACTGAATGATCAACCTACTAGTATAAACTAGATTCCCCTTGCATTGCTGACATAAATGTATTTCCCCAACCATTGGATTTAATCCATTGTCCATGAGTTAAGCCACAACATGGAGCATCCCTTAATTGTTTCTCCAGTTTCACAGTATAAATAGAATGGATTCTACAGCACTGGATTTCCAAGATATTCTGCAAGCTGCCCCACAATATGGCTGTGTAATACACGTCTCTGTGGGCTACCAGCCGCAGCAGAATTGTCCCCCGTAATATCACCTAATAACAACAAGGGCAATTTACATTTACATAGCATCTTTAACTTAGTAAATTCCCCAGTGAATTTCATAGGAGCATTATAAATAAAACTGTTACACTGGGCCACATAAGGTGATAATAGATCCAAAGAGCTGGTTTTAAAAATTGCCTTAAAGGAGGAAAGTGAGGTAGGGAGTACAGAGAGGAAATTCCAGAGCGTGGAGCCTTGGCAACTGAAGGCATGGCCTCCAATAGTGCAGTTGGGAACCTGACGTATGCATACCAGTTGTATTCCCCACTTAGCCATTGATGTCAAGCTACAGGATCTACTCTGGTTCAGTGAGAAGTACAGAAGACTCGGAAGAAGCATCAGTTGTACTGAAAAACAAGGTGCCAATCTAGTGAAGCAACAATACAGGAACCACATGAATCAGTGGAAGTAGCACACAACAATAGAATTAAATGACCCCACAACAAATGGGAGGAAGAAGCTTCATGAGCATCCCCAACTTCTGTGAAGGTAGAGCCTAGCAGAAGTGCAAAAGGCACGATGATCCATCCTGAGGTCCCCACCGTCCCAGATGCCAGATGCCAGCCAGTTCAATTCACTCCACAAGACACCAAGAAGTGGCTGAGCATACTGGATGCAGCAAAGGCTATGGGTCCTGACAAAATTCCAGGTGTAATGCTGAAGACATGCTCCAGAACTAGCTACACCTCTATCCAAACTGTTTCAATAAAGCTACAACACTGGCAACTACCAAATGAAATTGTTAAAGTTACCCAGGTGTATGGTGTTCACAAAATGTAGGGCCAACCTAATCTGAAAAATTACTGTGTGGTTAGCCGACCCTTGACTGAGAGACATTGGTGAAATGGTAATGTCACTGGGCTAGGCATCCAGAAAGCCCAGGCTGATTAATGCTCAGTGAATCAGGAACAATCAAGCTAGCCTCAGTAATAGTGACCATGAAATATCATTGTTATAAAAACCTACCTGGTTCACTCACGGCCTGGTATGAACAGGTCAAAAAGGCAACAGGTTTATCAGCACGGAAAGTGATTCAATTTAACACAAAGGCAATGGAGATCTTCACTGAATGCACACAACAGTTGGAGTAATGGGCAGAACACTATCTTGAGTTGTATTCTAGAGACAATGTGATCACTGAGGAAGGTCTAGATAGCATTGAGAGCCTACCTGTTAAGGAAGAGCTGGATGTTAAATCCACACTGGAGGAACTTGGCAAAGCAATCAACTCATTTGCCATTATTATAATTCCTGAACTCATCATGAAAGACCAGTATTACTGCAGCATCTGCACAAACTTCTTTGTCTCTGCTGGAGAGAGGGGCAGTCCCCCAAGATATGGGTAATACAAATTGTGCAAGACTGGCACAGGATAGTAACGGCACTTGTTTGTTGCTGTTAAGATTGGGACGTTAGTGTGTAGGATTGCAGGTGTGAACCCATGTTTCCACCCTGCTGCTACTCTGCGCTCTGCTGTTTTATGACAGTTTTCTTGACCTGAATGATAGGCCAGTTATTCTCAATGGTAATTGGACATTTTGTTCTTGTTTGTCGCTTCCCAGAGATTAAACTTAAAGCTGGTGATGCGGAACACTGTACTAACTCCTTTCCAAGAATCCTGCAAGTTCAATCATGCTGTAAAGCTAATGAGGTGGCTCAGCTGTTTCCCCTAGTGTCATGAGCTACTTCAAGGAATGGATTTTGCCAGCATTTCTGGAGGCCAGGAGCTTTAACTGTGGCAGATATAAACTGTCACTAGCAACTCCAAGTAACATCTAGACATTACCAACTGAATGATCAACCTACTAGTATAAACTCCCAACCAGATTCCCCCCACATTGCTGATATAAATGTCTTTCCCCGATTATTGGATTTAATCCATTGTCAGAACAGGGGTGGGTGGCTCTGGTTTCTGTGCAGGTTTAACCATGGTTGGGCTGTTTTTCTAGTTAATGGATTCACTGCAAAATTGATTAGCAAAATGGTGGTGATTTGTGCAGTTTGAAATAGAGTGGAAATCTCATCAAGCTCCTAATTTGGATTGGCACCAATGTCCTTGCATGAAAAAAATACAGCAGAGGATTTAAACTCATAAAACAGAGTGGGGCTCGAAAGAGGAAAAGAAAGTGATGGTAATCGAGATTCAGAAGCTGGTTATGACCCACGTAGGTGCTATAATTGATGACTAGTTTGTTGCAGTCTCTGAAATAAGTGTGCAGCTTGTAAGGATATGACCATATGGGAAATAATGAGTAACAAAAATGACTCTCGGGAGTGGAGGAAATGGAAGCCTCAAGATTCTATCTGTGAATGGTAGGAGTATTGAGAATAAAATTGTAGCAAGGAAGTTATGCTAAACTTTTATAGGACACTGATTCAACCTTAGCTGGAGGATTATGCTCAGTTCTGGGTGCCACAGCTGGCCTTCTGGCCTTACAATTCTGTGGCCACGCCAAAGAATCCTCAGCTAGGAATAAGTTGTCTATATCTGGAAAACTGAGACAAAGTGAATTGATCCAGCCCTGTCTATTCCTCCACGTCAAAGCTCCTGTCTACTTATTTGCCTTTTCTTCTTATGAGATCAAAAATCTGTCCGTCCCAGGCTTTAATATTGTCAACACTGGAGCATCTACAACCCTCTGGGATAGAGAATTTCAATGATTCCCAATTCTTTGAGTGAAGAAATTTCTCCTCCTCTCAGTCTTAAATGATCAACCCCATATCCTGACACTGCTGCAGTGTTTTAGATTCCCCGATCAGTGGAAACAATCTATTTGTCCACCCTGTTTCAGCCTCTCAGAATCTTACGTATTTCGAAAGAGATCACCTCCTCTTGATGCAAAGGTTAAATATAGCCAGAATCCTGTTCCACCAGTGAGAGGTGCACAAGGCCCCATGGCAGCATCCACAGTCCGAACATTGGCACGTCTGCTCAACCATGTAATTGTTCAAGCAGATGATCACATTAACCACGCCATGAGGGGGTATTGATGACTGCTGAACGGATTATCTAAAAAGTGGAGGCAGCAGAAGCAGTGTAGCAAGCACTCAAAGATCCCATCAAGGCATCCCTTCTTGTTCATTGCCTCATTGCTAACCTCTCAATC
This sequence comes from Carcharhinus amblyrhynchos, assembly GCF_965287045.1. Lineage (NCBI taxonomy): Eukaryota > Metazoa > Chordata > Chondrichthyes > Carcharhiniformes > Carcharhinidae > Carcharhinus > Carcharhinus amblyrhynchos. The sequence continues at coordinate 7,840,070 of NC_137355.1, read as the reverse complement.
CCCAACCACCAGGAGCTACATTGTGTCCATAGCACCTTGTTGACCTGTAAGTCCACCATTGGGAGCACCGGTGTGGAGGTCCTTGGCACCTCTACCAGGAAACAATGTGGCTAATTGGATGCCGTATCTCTTGGCTGTTTTAATCCAATCGAGCAGAAACACAAAGCTTTCACCAACTGGAAATGGTCCACACCGCAAGAGAAATGCAGCAGTCCTACAGGTGTCTGAAGGCAAAGTACAGCATAAAAGCAAGGCATAAAGAACGAATAGTGAGTAGAAAAACTAAGAGATCAACAACTTGAGAATATCAATGATTATTTAGCACTCAAGAGGCCCACCGTGCTGAGGGCAGGCATGAAGGGAGCTCATTGAAGGACAAGGAGACTGTCAGGACTTGCTGGAGAGAATATTTTGACAAAGCTTTGACTTGAACATCCTCACCTCTCTTCCTCAGTATGATATCCAGCTCAGTCTCCAAGTAGTTTTGAGCAAAGTTGAAAAAGGCATTTTGACAGCTGAGAAACATTAAAGCCTTGGAGAAGATGGAATCCCTCCTGGAATTCCAACACATGATGGGATTAGCTGCACAGCCTCCTATCTCTCTGGGAAGGGGAATGCGTGCTGGGGGGATCTCACTGTGACTCTGACTCTGATCAGGAAGGGAGGTGAGTCTGATTGCAGTAACTAAAGAGGAGTTCCCTGCTGTCTGCCACATTGAGTGTCCTCCTCAATTATCTTCTCCCAGTGGTCAAGGAGCTCCTTCCAGAGTCACAGTAAGGTTTTAGGCCATTGAGAGGCACGAAAGACATCAACTCTGAACCCAGAAAAATGCAAGGAGCAACACTGACCACTGTCTTAGAGTCAGAGAGTCATAGAGGTTTACAGCATGGATGCAGGCCCTTCAGCCCAACTTGTCCATGCCACCCTTTTGTTTTTAAAACCCCTAAATAATCCCAATTGCCTGCATTTGGCCCATATCCGTCTATACCCATCGTACCCATGTAACTATCTAAAGGCTTTTTAAAAGATAAAATTGTACCCGCCTCTACTACGACTACCTCTGGCAGCTTGTTCCAGACACTCACCACCCTCTGTGTGAAAAAAATTGCCCTTCTGGACCCTTGTGTATCTCTCCCCTCTCATCTTAAACCTACGCCCTATGGTTTTAGACTCCCCTACCTGAATAGACTGGGACTTTTTTTCTCTGGAGTGTAACAGACTTGAGGGGTGACCTTATAGAGGTCTGGCGACAGGAAAGGCAATTCAACAGTAGCGTTCTCTGCCAAACAAACATACTCATCAATGTCTGGCCACCCAAAATTGATTCTGCGGGGTGAGACATCCGTATGCTTGACACCAGATTCCAGAAACAGCTGCTGTACCTGGAACTTGGTCATGGCAGGCAAGGAGAACAGCAGAAACACATCAGGCATGTCCACAAAGCATCTCTGAGGAGATCAAATATTCCACCGAATCATGGGAATCTCTGGCTTGTGACCAGCCTAAACTGGGAGACTTCATTGGGAACATGCAGAAAGGATGCTGAAGCATTTCAGTGAGCGCACAAACCTCAATTAACTCATCATCTACCTGACCCTTGAGGCATTGTCTGCTTCATGTGTGGCAAAGTCATGCATTGGACTTGTCAGTCATCTCAGAACCCACTGAACTAGAATGGAAGCAAGACAAGCGAGTCACCTTCGATAGCACCTTCAAAACACCACCTAGAAGGACCAGGGCAGCAAACACATGGTATCACCACCACCTGCAATCCTCATTCCAAACCTCATTCCAAACCTCACACCATCCTTACTTGGAGCCATATTGTAGCCATGATATGGAGACGCTGGAGTTGGACTGGGGTGGGCACAGTAAGAAGTCTCGCAACACCAGGTTAATGTCCAACAGGTTATTTTGGAATCACGAGTTTTCGGAGCGCTGCTCCTTCCTCGGGTGAAACTCACTTGATGAAGGAACAGTGCTCCGAAAGCTTGTGATACCAAATAAACCTGTTGGACTTTAACCTGGTGTTGCGAGACTTCTTACTGCGACCATTTTGCCATTCCTTCACTGAATCAAAAGTCTGGAACTCCCTTCCTAACAGCACTATGGCTGTTCTTTCAAAAGGACTGCTGCAGTTCAAGAAGGCAGCTTACCATCACCTTTTTGAGGGCAATTGGGAATGGGCAATCCACATCCCATGAATGAATAAAACAATTCCTCTATCCCAAGGGACTGCCTAAGAAAGAGGATTCCACTTTATTATCGCTTATAAAGAAAGCCTTGTCGCGTTTGTGTGGCTGGTGCATGTCAGCTGTGTTAATACTGAGAGAATATTGTAACTATTAAGAGTATTACGATAGTATTGAGGCACCTTTGGAGTGGAGCATGTTGTATGGAGACAAGTTGAATGTTATTGCACTTCTGTAATTTTCAAGTCAAAATATTTTGTCATGTACTTTTACAAATTTTAAGAATGAAGTATATTGTTGAGTAAAAAATGAACACGAGTTTCGTTGTGCAAGCAGTTTGAACTCACTGGCTGATTTCTATAACCAGGAAGGGTTTGTCCTGTCAGACCAAAATTCTAAAAAGTTATGTCTCAGTGAGGTTTTTTTTCACATTATGTGATTGAAATAATTAATAATGTTAAGGAACTGGCCTTTGCTTTAAAAGGAGTCAGGGATGTATTTGTGCGAGTCGTGGCTTATTGGTTACTTGAGCTGTCAACAGAAGGGCTGCAAATTTAATTTGGTTGTCAAAATAGTTCACAGTGTCACCTTAAGTATTTTGTTTTAACTCTGCTTTTCATTTGCTTCGACTGAATCCAATTTGTGGATTCAGCCCAGTCTATCTGGAAGCGTGATGTTTTCATTTCAGCTTATTGAAGCGATTAGAAGTGTCCTTTGGGCTGTGCGTGCCTTTTGGAGCACCTGGTGCAAAATACATTAACGATTTGGAAAAAGGAACTGAAGACACCGCTGCTAAGTTTGCAGCTATAAAGATATGTAGAGACGGATAGTATTGAGAAGAGGGGTGTGTGTGTGTGTGTGTGGACAGATTAGGAGAGTGGGCAAAGAAGTGGCAGATGGCGTACAATGTGGAAAAGTCTGAGGTTATGGACTTTGGAAGGAGGCATGGAGGTGTAGACTGTTTTCTAAATGGGGACGTGCTTAGGAAATTGGAAACACAAAGGGACTTGGGAGTCCTTGTTCAAGATTCTCTAAAGGTTATTGTTCATTAGGCAGTTAGGAAGATAAATACAATGTCAGCATTCATGTCAAAGGGGCTAGAATACAAGAGCAGGGATGTACTTCTGAGGCTGTGTAAAGCTCTGGTCAGACTGCATTTGGAGTATTATGAACAGTTTTGGGCCTTGCATCGCAGGAAGGATGTGCTGGAGAGGGTCCAGAGGAACTTCACAAGAATGATCCCTGGAATGAATAGTTTGTCGTATGAGTAATGGTTGAGGACTCCGGGTCTGTACTCTGGAGTTGACAAGGATGTGGGAGGAGGGGGGGGTTCTTATTGAAACTTGCAGGATACTTCGAGGCCTGGGTAAAGTGGACATGAAGAGGGTGTTTCTACTAGTAGGAAAAACTAGAACCAGAGGGCACAACCTCAGGCTAAAGGGACGATCCTTTAAAACAGATGAGGAGAATTTCCTCAGCCAGAGAGTGGTGAATCTGTGGAACTTTTTGCTGCAGAAAGCTGTGGAGGCCAGGTCATTGAGTGTCCTTAAGACAGAGATAGATAGGTTCTTAATTAATAAAGGGATCAGGTGTTATGAGGAAAAGGCAGGAGAATGGGGATGAGGAAAATATCAGCCATGATTGAATGGTGGAACAGACGCAATGGGCCGAGTGGCCTAATTCTGCTCTAATGTCTTATGGTAGCGGTATATTGATACCAAGTCATTTTACTCACTCATCAGGTGTTTTAAATTATATGTTTGACTCATGAGGAATTGAAGGTTCAGCCATGAAAACTAATTGAACAGATTTTGAAAAAGACCCAATTATGGCAAACAAAAAACCCACTAATTACTGTAAAATGCGTTGAGTGTGTTCATTCCAAAATGATCACGCCTGCTCATTTACTTTATCTCCCCTTAAGTGTTATTTGTATTGAGGGGCCTTTTTTTAGCGTTATATTAATTCTTTGTTGCAATGAATTTGCAACAGCAGAAAGAAATAATGTGCATTACTGCTTTGCCTTTTTTGCTGAGTTAGCCATTTGTGTAAATCCATTTTGGAATGTTACTCGTGTCTTTCGAAGTTGAAATGTCCCGGTTTCTAATGCTTCATTTTCTTGGAATCCAGCCTGAAGTTACCCTTAAATAGGCCATATTTTCCCAAATGTAGTGCTGAAACAGACTGCCTTAATAGTCATGCATACTGCCAGAGTTTTGTGAGTTAGATGGATTGGTCGTACAAAATTGCCCATTGGTATCAGAGGAATTGGCAGAGTAAATACATGGGTTATGAGGATTGGGCCTAGATGGGATTGTTGTCAGTGCAGGCTTAATGGGCCAAATGGCCTCCTTTTGCACTGTAGGGATTATATGATTCTATGACAGTGAAGGAGTCGGCCATTCCATCTAGGTTGATATTGAATGAAAAGGTTTAAAGTTTATTTATTAGTGTCACGAGCAGGCGTACATTAACACTACAATGAACATACTGTGAAAATCATCTAGTCACCTCACTCCGGTGCCTGTTTGGGTACATACAAGAAGAATTGAGTATGGCTAATGCACCTAACCAACATATATTTTGGACTGTGGGAGGATACTGGAGCACCTGGAGGAAACCCACAGAACAGGGAGAACGTGCAAGCACCGCACGAACAGCGATCCAAGCCAGGAATCGAACCCAGGTCCCTGGCGCTGTGAGCTAGCAGTGCTAGCCACAGTGCCATTCACTGTTAAAATTATTTTGAAGTCAAGACTGGCTAGATACACTCCTGTCTCTTCTGTGTTTTGCCCATGTGCGATCTGATGATTGGTGTTACTAACATGAAAAACTGTTGGAGTGGAGTAGTAAATCATAGGAGTATGACATTCAACCAGATCATACTCTAGACCAATGCAAGTATGGCAGCTGTCCACTAGACATGTCACTGTAGCATTGCCATTGATTTACTGTCTCTGGTTGTTTGGCTGAAGTGAAGAGATCTGGGATGTGTCTAATTTTCAGTTGCTCGGTGACAGTACATGGTTACATAATCTAGCCAGATTCTGAGGATGCAGATCAGAGTTTAATTTCCATTGCTATTCGCTGTGACCATGGCCTTGCTGTGGTCAACGTGCCTTTTGCTGATGTGCTCGCATTGCAGCATTTGCCTGATAGTTGCTGAAACTCTTGTCTTGTTTATGGTGACCGTGTTTGTTTTCTGAGCTCCCTATTATGTTCAGGCTGTCTGAAGGGAGCTGTACAGCTGCGTGAATGGATGGGTGATGAATGGAAGTTCAGTGGACTCAAGTCTTCATCTTTTCCTCGTGTGCGCAGGCTGCAGCAAAGAGCCTTTTGTTCGTGCTCTCCAGGGCCTCATTGTTAATTGAGGGCCATGGAGGATGTGGTTTGGATGCAGTGTTGCAGATAAGAGACTGAGAGCAGTCTTCAGGCTTGGAGCCTTAAGAGTTCAAGTTTCTCTGTCATGTAGTGATGCTCCTCTGTGCATCCCTTACAATCATTACCCAGGGAAAGAATATTGACCTTTTTATTCTCTCTCTGATTTTGGGCCAAACTTTTCCATTTTATTTTTTGGTGCAGGTATTTATTTTGACAATAGTTGGCTCTGGTGTGTGCGTGCAGAGTTTGTTGTCTGCTGCAGTTTTTTTTTCTCTCTGTATTCTCCAACCTCCACCATCACTCCATTCCCAATCTTTCTACCCCCATAGAACAAGAACAGACATTAAGTGCTACTTTGTAAATTTAGCCCAAGCTTCAAATCCATAAAAGGGGAAATACGTTTCCACATTTTAAAAACTGAAATTGCCAGTGGAATTGCATTAACTTTGTAAGTACTTAACCCTCTACAGTTTCCAGAAAATAGTACGCCCACGCATGTTTCCTCTGTACAAATGCCTGCCGGCTGGTTTCTTTTTAACTGTGCAATACTGCATATTAAAGGGAAAGTACGAAGTGTTGTATAACCCTGAGCATATACAAGGGAAGGTGTACCAACTGTTATCTCTCGAATCTCCTTTAAAACTGTTGGAAACCCATTTTATGTAAAAGTGCACTGACTCTGTTTGAGCTGCTCTTGCCAAAGCTTTTAGTTACAAAGTCAAGCCAAGGGCAATTCCACATGAAGTATTCCTCCCTGGCTGCATCCAGTTTGAGAGGCGCCAATAAATGTACAGATATTGGAAAGATTACTTTGTGTGGAATTACCTGCCAACATGGGCTGGTAGGAATGTGTGTTGTAATTTGTATAACGTTTTTCTTTATAAGGTTCAGGATTACGAGACAATGCTTATCCTTGAGTATGATATTTGAAATATATCTTGCCGAATTTTGCAGAACTACCTAAATTACATACCACAAACTTTTTTTTATTATAGAAATATTGCTGCAGGCTTCGAATGGTTGAAATCCGTAGATGTATTGGTGTACACCGGCTGTTCACACTCAGTGCTTTTCGTTGCTGTGCGTGGGCAGTGGTGTTTTGCTTAGTAAATCTTGGACGCAAATTACAGCATGAACAATGTAGCTGGTGAACATTTTTTTGTCCGTCTTGTTAGAATAAACCATGTTAATGTTCCCTCGTTATCCTGAAGCGTAGGATTCAGAGGACAGGTTTGTGATGTGGCTGGAAGAATTAAGTGGGTTTATGGCGGTATAATGGCTGCACTTTTCATATAAATAAGGCAATTTACATTCTGATTGTAACCAACTGTTCAGTTTGGAAATTGATTTTAAATTCCGGTAGCTTTGCGCTTTGCTAACTTTGGGTGTCATCCAACGTTCTCCCACCACCAACTGTCCTCATTGTTTGCCTCGAGCATCTCGGTGTACCTACACTACTTACAAAAGTGAAAGTCTGGTGCACTCCTCTTACTTCAGTAATTATGCTGGACTGTCTCAAATGCTCTCCTTGGGTGCAAAGCATTTACAACACGTAAACAGGCCATTGGCCTGACACGCTGGTGTTGACGCTCTTTCACTCTTCCCATCTGCATCAGTGTCTCCCTCTATTCCTCTTTCCCTCATTCTTTTCAAGTTTCTCCTTAAATGTATCTGTTCTTTGAATAAAGAAGTTTCTCCTGAATTCCCTATTTGATTTATTAATAACTAATTCTATATTCATGGCCCCTAGTTCTATTCTGTCCTGGAAGTAGGAAGCATCCTTTTTACATCTACCCTTTACATTTATTTTATTATTAATGTCACAAGTATGCTTACATTAATACTGCAATGAAGTTACTGTGAAAATCCCCTATTCAGGTACACTGAGGCAGACTTTACCATGGCCAATGCACCTAACCAGCACGTCATTCGGACTGTGGAAGGAAACTGGAGCACCCGGAGGAAACCCATGCAGGCGCAGGAACACATGCAGACTTCCACACAGACAGTGACCCAAACTGGGAATCAAACCTGCGTCTTGATGCTGTGAGGCAGCAGTGCTAACCACTGTGCCACCGTGCCGCCATCCAAACCCTTCATAATCTTAGACCTCTTAGACCAGTTCAGACCTCTTGTCTTCTCTTTTCCAGAGATCCCTTTCCTGATATGTGTAACCTATCTAGGTTCCAGTGTCATTCAGAAGAATCTATCTTGAATCTTCTCTTGTTTTGTCTTTACAATATGGAGATCAGATCTCTTCACAGCACTCCAAGTGTGATTTAACCAAAATTCTAAACTTAATTAACTTAATTAATTCTATACTTAATCTTTCGACTTTATCATTCTAACCTTATAGAAATGAATCCTGTGTTTTGGTTTTTTTTCTTGGTCCGGAGTTGAGGGGATTGAACTATGAGGAGAGGCTGAATAAACTAGGTTTGTACTCGTTAGAGTATAGAAGAATGAGGGGAGATCTCATTGAGACATATAAGATGATGAATGGGATGGATAGGATAGAGGTGGAGAGGCTCTTCCAGCTCAGAAAGGACAGTAGGACTAGGGGGCACAGCCTCAAGATAAAGGGGGGGCGGTTTGGAACGGAGTTGAGGAGGAACTTCTTCACTCAAAGGGTGGTGAATCTCTGGAATTCTCTGCCTGTTGAAGTGGTGGAGGCTGCCTCGCTAAATATATTTAAGACGCGGGTTGATAGGTTTTTGATAGGCAAGGGGATTAAGGGTTATGGGGAGAGGGCGGGAGTGTGGAACTGAGACACGACAGATCAGCCATGATCTTATTGAATGGCGGGGCAGGCTCAAATGGCTAGATGGTCGACTCCTCCTATTTCTTATGTTCTTATTGAGATGTGTTATTACTTTTAATGATCAGAGTTCCTGTTAGACAAGTATTTTGAGAATTTAAAAGTGAACGTTTGCCTACCTTCTTCCCTAGATCAGGGCCACCAAAGTTCACTTAGTAGCAGTCCCAGCTACTAAATAATTTTGGGCATCTCAAATCAATTGAATGAAGCTTATGGTCTTTTGAAATGACCCATCTCCTTCCACAAGAAGCAAAATGAGGCCTGATTGATTTTTATGCTGAAAAATTGAGAATCTATTTTTGTTAGACAACTATCCTCCGCTACCAGTGTATATCCTAAAATGTGTCCATCTGGCCGTGAATTATTTCTCATTCGGTTTTCTGCTATCTTGAAATGTTCTTTTCTCATTTAAGCTATTAGAACTGAAATGACATGGTCTCTCACTTTTCATGACCTCAGGTCGCAAAGTGCCTCACAGATAATGGTAGTTTTGAAGCATAATCACTGTTGTAGTGTAGAAATCAAAGCAACCAATTTGCACATAGCAAGCTCCGTAGTGCCAAATGATCTTTTATATCCACCCGAGAGGCAGAAGGTGCTTCAGTAATGACTGAAGTATCAACTAAGATTATGTGCCCAAGTCCTCCAGTGGTCAGCTAATTATGAGGTGGTAGTGCAACTGTTGAGGTTTTTGCTTCGGTGACGGGGGTGAGTTTGAAAGGATATCCTTGGCCGATTGCTACCAACTGAACCACAGCTGCCATAGGAACAGGAGAATACCATTCAGCCCCTTGAACCCACTACGCCATTCAATAAGATCATGGCTGATCCATGGCCTAACCCCATGTACCTGCCCTTGGCCCATATCCCTTGATACCTCTACTCACCAAATATTTATCTAACAATTGAACCAGCATCCACCACAGTTTGAGGAGGAGAGTTCCAAACCTCCTCCAGTCTGTGTGTAGAAGTGTTTCTAACATCTCTCCTGAATGACTTGGTCCTAACTTTTAGATGATGGCCCCTGGTTCTGGAGCCTTCAAATAGTTTATTCTTATCCACCCTGACCTTCCCTGTAAATATTTTGTAGACTTCTATCAGATCACCCTTCAAGCTTCTGAATTGGGGAGAATAAAAGCCTAATTTGTCTAATTTCTCCTCGTAATTTAGCCTTGAAGTCCAAGTATCATTTTTGTGAGCTTGTGCTGAATTTCTCCCAGGACCAAAACACCCTTCCTCAAGTGTGGTGCCCAGTCCTGCTCACCGTATTCTCAGTGGGGTCTAACTAGGGTTTTGTACACGCAGCATGACATCTGCATCCCTGTGCTGTATACATGGAAAGACTTGAAAGAACATCTTGTTCTGTTGGGCTGCAAATGAATTCTATTTGGTACAAAAATAGCAGGTTAGTTCTAACTTCTAAAACAAAATGGTTTGTGTTTCACTCTCCTGACTTGTATTTTTAAGGCACTATTTAGAGATTGGACAAGTGTTATTTCATGTTTATCCTTTTTTTTAAGCAGCAAGTATAACTTATGAAAATAATTCCATTACAGAAGTGTTTACTCATCTAGTTTTGTATTTCACAATAAGCATGAGATGTCAAATGCGGCCAACTTGTGAAAAAGAACGTGGGTGAGTGGAAGATGGTATCAAGACTTGTGGGAAGAATTGGGGCTCATTGGAAGATGGGTGGTGGAGCAAAGTTCAGCATGATGTTAGTTCAGCCTTTGCTTGGAAAGCACTCCCTCAGTCTCCGTCTCTGTATTTGAAAACCATTCAAACTTTATTTTCCTTTTCTCAGAGGGGATTTTGTGCAGTTTATTGATTAAATAATCTGTTACTTTCTGAAATGCTTGACCTAGTTTTTTAACCAAATTTTGCACGTATCTTCACTCCTCAGGCAGTGGGTTTCCATAGAAACTGGGCACTTCTGCAAGTTTGTGTGCTGTTTAGTTTGTGACAAGGAATTTATCTCAAAACTATTTTGCCTGTGTGTATATAGCAGCTGCCACTTCAAAAAAAATATAATTGATTGATCAGGATTTTGGGATGCTCTCAAGATGGGGGAGGCACCAGATAAATACAATTCTTTCCAGTTTCAGATGAGTGATATAAATTGTTATTGGTCTCTGAATTTAACATTGCAGCACATGAGATCTGGTATCCTGACATTCAGAATCATTGATGGCGCAGAAGGAAGCTACTTTGTTCGTTCTTGTACATGAGTTAGTTTGGACACTCTAGATCAGACAATTCTCAGGCGCCTTGGAGCACAGCACTGGGAGCTTGGACATCCCACATTGGAACCATACCTTTTACTCATTCCAGGGATGTGGGCATACTGGCAAGGCTAGTATTTGTTGCCATCTCAAGTTGTTCCTGAAAAGATGGCTTTGCAGGTCAGTACAGATCATCCTGCAGATAGTCATGAATGTAGTCTGTACGTGCCAGTATGGGTAGATGACGATCACTGCATTGTCCTGAACTTTTCAGTGTTATTGGAGTGCACATACTGAAGCATCTTCACTCACCCACGTCCTTTTTGCCTGATTACTTTCAAAGGTGAAGAGGATGAATGTGGAGGTGAAATGCATGCCCGTAAGTTGAGGCCTTGCTCAGTCTAGCCCAGTGCATTTGATTGCATTGTAGCCATGATACACTTGTGGAACCGATTAACAGTAAATTTGGCACGTTCTGGTATTTTGTGCAGTAACGGTCAGCCTCATGTGATCTCGCAGCCTACTTGCAGGTGAAATATTGCCCCCCTGATAAGACTAGCTTGTTGATTAGTCCAATAATGCTAAAACTGTTGTTTTTTCTGGGGCTAGAACTTTTTTTTATGTTCTTGGTAATTAATTCTGGGCAGCATGGCGGCGCAGTGGCTGGCACTGCTGCCTCATGGTATCAGAGATCTGGGTTCGATCCCAGCTTGGATCACTATCTGTGTGGAGTCTGCACATTGTTCCTGTGTCTGCGTGGGTTTCCTCCAGGTGTTCCAGTTTCCTCCCACAGTGCAAAAGACATGCTGGTTAGGTGCATTGGCCATGCTAAATTCTCCCTCGGTTTACCCGAACAAGCACCAGAGTGTGGCGACTAAGGGATTTTCACAGTAACTTCATAAAAAGTTTATTGTAAGTCACAAAATGGCTTACATTCACACTGCAATGAAGTTACTGTAAAAAATCCCCTCGTCGCCACACTCTGGCACCTGTTTGGGTACACTGAGGGAGAATTTAGCATGGCCAATTACCTTACCCGCACATTTTTCAAACTGTGGAATAAAACCTGAATATCTGGAGGAAACCCATACAGGGAGAATGTGGAAACTCCACACACAGCCACCTGAGGCTGGAATCGAACCCGGCTCCCCAGTGCTGAGAGGCAGCAGTGTTAACCACTGTGCCACCCTCACCTTCATAGTTGCTGCCACGATTGGCAAGTGGAGGAAGCTCAATTTTTGTTCCACTTCCAGTGATTGTCTGCTTGGTGACTTGTAAACATCCCAACACTGTTGTGACACTTTCAGTGCATGAAGTGCACCCTCCTTGATGTTTTTAATGGCCGCAATTTTACAGTCATAATTTCCCTCATTTTCCAAATGCTAGCCAGCATGACCTCCACGTAACTTACACTGAAGCTTCTGAAAGATATTCTGAAGGTCACATCAATATCCTGGGCAGTCATCTCTGCCTGCAGTTGGTGCCAGTCAGAATTCACAACCTTAGCGCCCACGGTGCTCCTCTCAGTCTGTTGTTTTGTGATTTTTGAAGTGCTGAGTTGCGGTTCTTTTTATGAATGACTTCATGCCTACCTTTTGAAATGAGTAAGCTCTGTTAAAATGCAGCGGCAACTGTTTTAATAATATCGCAGGAGCCACTGTGCATGTGCTAGAAGTTGAGGTTGTGGTGGCGTATAATCACTGGTGCTTGATTGCTCTGCCTGAGCAGGGCTGATCACTATCTGTGGCTTTGCACACCAGCGTGGACTTTTTCTTCATGACTAATAATTCTTAGAAATCACCAGCAGAGACAACAAATGAATGAAACTCTTGCTTTAACCGTGGTAGCTTAACAATTAATCATTTCAATACCGAAAATAACAGTTTTTCTATACTGATTTGACTGAGACCTCTTAGAGTGTATTTGTTGTAATTACTATGATATTTTGTCATGGATGTGTGGGTCAGGTGTATATCACTTGTTCTCTCATGCGGGACACGCCCCTCCCTCCCCTGCTTCTGCTTTGCTTTTCATTTCCGTGAGACTTTTGATAAATGGTTTGCTGTGTTTCTCATGGTTCACGCATGGTTCAGTGAATTGGGCTTCAGTGCATTTACAATCAGAACCCAAGTGGAAGTGGAAGTGTAACTGCTATATGCGGTCATTCATTTGAAGCCTAAATGTGGAAGATCTACCATGCACGTCCAAACAAAACCAAAAAAAACGCTACTTTTAATGAAAGGTGATCAGTTTCAGCGGTGATGCCTTTCTGTTGAGATACCAAACATAGACCCTGTTTGCTTTCTCAGGAGTTTTTTAAACAGTCCTATGGCTTTAGTTTGAAGATGAGCTAGGGGAGATCCCAGCAGTATTTATCCCTCAAAAACATCAATAAAATAGTTTATCTGTTCTGAAACACAGTGCTATTTGTTGGACTGTGCTATATGCAAACTGGCTATAATATTTCCCCAATTTCAAAAGTACTCAATTGGCTGTAAGCTGATTTGGAGTTTGTGAAAGACACTGTATAAATGCAAGCCTCCTTCAAGTGTTGATTTTTCTGTGAGAACCATGTTGTGCGTAGCAATGCAAGGGAACATTCTGTGCCCCTGAAAAATTGCAAGTGTCAGCTTCTCCTGGAAAATGTTGCACAGTGGGGTAGGGGAGGAAAGGAACATGAAATGATGGTTTGCGAGGATCACATCAGAACACTTGTCTATAAACTGTTTGGCAGTGATTTGACTGTATTCTCAATCAGAGAGCCTCCTCATCTCCAATAAACTTGAGAATGCTGTTAAGACGAGTGAAATGCACAATGCTTTAGAAGTACTTAACCAGGCAGAAGAACTCCCACTTCCACCTCACATCTCCTATGGTTTGTGTTTTGTTTGAATGACAGATGTTTTTCCTTTGTAATAAAAAAAAGGAATGAGGAATGTCCGGCTTGTTCTTTATGTCATCATACAGATATTGCACCCCATTTTTAAACTGGTTCCTCTTTCACTGCAGGAGACTGGGTCTCCTTGGTTGTAACAGTAATTCAAGTTAGCTTTCTGATCAGTAACATTTGAACAGGCTGAGCATTATGAAATTTAGTGGGCCCTTTCCCTGCCCCTATATTGTCCTGAAGTAAATAGTTTACATTTGATGTATTATCAGTTTGTTTGTAACAAATGAAAACATCCTGGAGTGTGTGTGCACCTGGTAAACAGACTTTTGGGTTAGTATTTCTATACAGGGGTTTGCAAACATTAATGCGGAACAGACAATTTGGGAAAACCAGAAGATTTTGTGGAGAATTTGAGTCATGGAATGACGCACATATTTAGTTTTTGCTGAAAACGACCAGTTCTCTTTTTCTCCTGTGCTGGATGTTGGTGAACGCAAGTTGGCCACTTATTAGGAGTAATACATTGCAGTAGAATTCTGTACGAAAGCAGTTGTATCAATCGTACGTGATAACTTACCTGAACTTCCCAGGAAAGTGAGGACACTAATTTTCCTTTCCCCCTACGCTCCGGAATTGTAGCTTATGAAATATTCATGTCCTTAATGGCATGGTGGCACAGTGGTTAGTACTGCTGCCTCACAGCGTCAGGGACCCGGGTTCGATTCCTGGCTTGGGCCACTATCTGTGTGGGGTTTGCACATTCTCCTGGTGTCTATGTGGGTTTCCTCCAGGTGCTCCAGTTTCTTCCCATTGTCTGAAAGACGTGTTGGTTAGGTGCATTGGACATGCTAAATTCTCCTTCATGAACCCGAGCAGGCGCCGGAGTGTGGCGATTAGGGGATTTTCACAGTGGCTTCATTGCAGTGTTAATGTATGCCAACTTGTGACTAATGAATAAACTTTGTTTTATGAGGCTATTACAAGGGTGCATCACTGAGATAATTAACACAAAAACTACAGTTCTTACAGGCCTCAGCTAGGTTACATTAGAACGGTGTCTAGTTTTGGTCCCTTTACATAGTAGGGAATAGTCAGCCTTCCTTAAAAAGGACCAGACTCTTTGAATTGATAATGAAAAGAGCAAATGCTGGAAAATCCCTTGGTCATCTGGACTTGAAACGTCAGCTCTTTTCTCTCCTTACAAATGCTGCTGAGATTTTCCAGCATTTTCTCTCTTGGTTTCAGATTCCAGCATCTGCAATAATTTGCTTTTTTCCTTCCAATTGATAGCTTTTGGAGCCTTTGGACATCAGGATTGAGTTACAGACTGTATTCTTTTACTCTAAATTTTGAAAAGATGTGATTGAGGTCTGCAGGGATGAGTTGCTGGTGTGAAGAGTAGGATGAGAGCTGAAAGTTGGTGCTAAACATGTCCAGTGTAAAGTGCAAAGAGAAGGGCACCCATTTTATCTGTGTGATCACTCCTCTCTCACTCAGTTGCTATTTGTTTATTTGATCCTTGAATTGAAGTTAGGACAAACATTTTCTTCCTAAGCTGTGGGTCCTGTAAAAGTGGAGGTACTTGCTGGATGGATTGGGGAGAGTTGAATCCCAACAACTCATGAATGTCCAGTTTCATAATTTTTGTTTAGCTGACACCAGCACACCATATTCCTTGTTCCCCTACCCCTCTCCAGCCCAATCTCACTCTTACAATCTCTATCAAGAAATATAGAGTTGCTACAGTGCAGAAGGGGCCATTCGGCCCATCAAGTCTGCACTGACTCTCCGAATGAGCATCTTATTCAGCACCCCCCCATCCGCCCCCTTTTTATCCCCAGAATTCTGTGCATTACCCATCCACCTAACCTACACGTCTTCGGACTGAATCAATTGAATGGTCCTTCTCTGCACATTTTGATATCCCCCATTGTGAGAAAATGGAAACTGGACACCATTCTAACACAACCAAACCAAGGCTTGAATTATTTTTAATTTTATTTGTAGTTTTATGTTGAATTAGTCCAACAATAAACCCTACTTGTCCTTAAAACAGCTTCATGAGATCAGTTATGGACATTTGTGTTTCACTAACAACACCCCAGATTCTTCTCAAGCTCTCAAATCTTGAGACAACTCTACATGGTGTAAATCTGCCTGAAATAATCTGTCCATTTGCCTCCTGTAGCACCTAGTTCTTATGCACATATGTATTGTCAGCTGTGGGCTGTCTTTCCCCTACCACTCCCATTCCTTCATCCAGCTCACTCATGTAAAGGTAGAGATCAACAGCTTAACACAAATCCCCAAGGACCCACTCCACTGGTGACCCACGTATTACTTACATGGTCCCATTTACAGCAGATCCAAACCTAATTTAGCTTTTCTTTGGAAGAAAGTAAATATATTTCTGTAGTGAAAGAATTAAATGATACAGCATCTGAGCACAGATGGAGGCTGTTTGGCCCTTGATGCCTGTTCTGGCCTTTGGAACGAGCTATCTAAATAGTCCTACTCCCCTAGTCTCTGCTCATGACCCTGTCATTTCTCTTTTTCAAGTATATCAAGTCATTTTTGAAAGTTAGGATTGAATCTACTTTAAACACTCTCTCAGTGCATTCTAACTTACTGTGGGGAGTGGAAACAATGCAGATGTATGGGATTGGGGGTGATCTAGGTAATTGGATCAGGAATTGGCTAGCAGATAGGAGACAGAGGGTGGTGGTTGATGGTAAATATTCGTCATGGAGTTCGGTTACGAGTGGTGTGCCTCAGGGATCTGTTTTGGGGCCACTGCTGTTTGTAATTTTTATTAATGATCTGGATGAGGGTATAGTTGGGTGGATTAGTAAGTTTGCTGATGACACCAAAGTCGGAGGTGTGGTAGATTGTGAGGAAGGGTGTCATAGTTTGCAGGGTGACTTAGAAAGGTTGCAGAGCTGGGCCGCGAGGTGGCGGATGGAGTTTAATGTGGAGAAGTGTGAGGTAATTCATTTCGGTAGGAATAACAGATGTGTTGAGTGTAGGGCTAACGGGAGGACTTTGAATAGTGTGGAGGAGCAGAGGGATCTAGGTGTATGTGTACATAGATCCCTGAAAGTTGGGAATCAAGTAGATAAGGTTGTTAAGAAGGCATTCGGTGTCTTGGCGTTTATTGGTAGGGGGATTGAATTTAGGAGTCGCAGCGTCATAATGCAACTGTACACAACTCTGGTGCGGCCGCACTTGGAGTATTGTGTGCAGTTCTGGTCCCCACATTACAGGAAGGATGTAGAGGCTTTGGAGAGGGTGCAGAGGAGGTTTACCAGGATGTTGCCTGGTATGGAGGGGAGATCCTATGAGGAGAGACTGAGAGATTTGGGGTTGTTTTCGCTGGAAAGAAGGCGGCTAAGAGGGGACCTTATTGAAACATATAAGATGATTAGAGGTTTAGACAGGGTGGATAGTGATAGCCTTTTTCCTAGGATGGAGAAAGCTAGCACGAGGGGGCACGGCTTTAAATTAAGGGGGGGTAGTTATAGGACTGATGTCAGGGGTAGGTTCTTTACCCAGAGGGTGGTGAGGGACTGGAATGCCCTGCCAGCTGCAATTGTAAATGCGCCTAGTTTGGGGGCGTTTAAGAGATCTGTAGATAGGTTTATGGACGAAATGGGATTGGTTTAGATTAGTGGGTTAGTGTTGTTTTTTTTTAAAAGCTGGTCGGCGCAACATCGTGGGCCGAAGGGCCTGTTCTGCGCTGTTATGTTCTATGTTTTAAAAAGTTCTCATATTTATTCCGGTTGGTTGGCCAGTTAGGTTAAATCTGCGTCTGCTGGTGAGAAGCTGGGTTGTATTCAGCTCAGTCGGGGTGTGCTTGCTGGACCTGCCTTTTGCAGTTTGGAAAGTTCTGACCTTTGGGTTTCAGCTTGTTAGTTTGCCCAGTCACACCATCATTTGGAGGTGACTGCTTTAGATTGGCTCATTGAGACAGTCCTAAAGGGGAAAGAGTTAATTTATTACATTTGAGACTTAAGTGGTTTATCTTGGGTGCTGATCAAAATTGTACAGGTGGTTTGACGGGGTGGCACAGTGGGTAACACTGCTGTCTCACAGCGCCAGGGACCCAGGCTCAATTCCTGGCCCGGGTCACTGCCTGTGTGGACTCTGCACGTTCTCCCCGTGTCTGCGTGGGTTTCCTCCAGGTGCTCTGGTTTCTTCCCACAGTCTGAAAGATGTGCTGGTTAGGGTTCATTGGCCGTGCTAAATTTTCCCTTGGTGTGGACCCGAACAGGCATTGAAGTGTGGCGACCAGGGGATTTTCACAGTAACTTCATTGCAGTGTTAACGTAAACTGACTTGTAACACTAATAAATACATTTTAAAACACCTTGTTTGGTGATGTCACTATGGATCAGTTATGGCAAAAATAGATGCTATCTGTGTGTTGCAAGAGGTTTTGTTGTGAGACTAAAAAGGCTGATAAATATTTTAAAATGCAGTTAATGGATTTTTCTCTCAAAGTATTCAAGTATAATGCTGCTATCTTGCTGTATAATTTAAGACCATTACAGCATTTGTTGCAACAACGGCAGGTGCAGAACTGGGAGAGTTAATCCTGTTTTTCAAAATGATTTGATTTGATTTGTTATTGTCACGTGTTAGCGTATAGTGAAAAGTATTGTTCCTTGCAGGCTATACAGACAAAGCGTACCATTCAGCAAGGAGGAGAGAATGCAGAATGCAGTGTTACAGTCATAGCGAGAATGTAGAGAAAGATCAACTTAATGCAGGGTAGGTCCACTCAAAGGTCAGATGGCAGCAGGGAAGAAGCTGTTCTTGAGTCAGCTGGTACGTGACCTCAGACTTTTGTATTTTTTTTCCTTGACAGAAGAAGGTGGACAAGAGAATGTCTGGGATGCATGGGGTCCTTAATTATGCTGGCCGCTTTTCCAAGGCGGCAGGAAGTATAGACGGAGCCAATGGATGGGAGGCTGGTTTGTGCGATGGACTGGTGTTTGTTCATAGCTCTTTGTAGTTTTTTGCAGACTTGAACAGAGCAGGTTCTGTACCAAGCTGCGATACAACCAGAAAGAAGGCTTTCTGTGGTGCATCTGTAGAAGTTGGTGAGAGTGATATCAAACATGCCAAATTTCTTAGCCCCCTGAGAAAGTAGAGCCATTGATGGGCAATCATAACTATAGCATCAGTATGGAGGGACCAGGACAGGTTGTTGGTGATCTGCACACCTTAAAAACTTGGAGCTCTCGACCATTTCCTGTTGATATAGACAGAGGCATGTTCTACACCACCCTACTTGAAATTGATGATAATCTCCTTTATTTTGTTGACATTGAGGGAGAGGTTATTGTCGTCTTATTAGTTCACCAGATCGTCTATTCCTTTTCTCTGTCCTCCACCTCATTTTTGTTTGAGATCTGACCCACTAGGGTGGCGTCGTCAGCAAAGTTGAAACTCGAATTGTAGAGGAATTTGACTGCACAGTCATAGGTGTACAAAGAGTATAGTAGGAGGCTGAGGACACAGCCTTATGGGGCACCGATGTCGAGGATGATCTTGGAGAAGGTGTTGCTGCCTATTGTTCCTGATTGCGGTCTGTGGTTTAGAAAGTTAGGATCCAGTCATTGAGGGAGGAGCCAAGCCCCGGGCCATGGAGTTTGGAAATGGAGTTTTATTGAGATAATGGTATTGAAGGCTGAGCTGTAGTCATTAAATAGGAGCCTGACGTAGGTGTCTTTGTTATCCAGGTGTCCAGGGGTTGAGTGCAGAGCCAGGGAGATGGCTGGTGTCTGTTGCAGTGGTAGGTGAACTGCAGTGGACCTAGGCAAACTGGGAGGCTGGAATTGATTCGTGCCGTGACTAAGCTTACAAAGCCACTTCATCATGATGGATGTGAGAGCCACTGGGCAGTAGTCATTAAGGCATTCTGCCTGGCTTTTCTTTGATGCAGAGATCATGGGAATTGTGGACAATACATTCTTTATTGTCCTACTTAATTTTAGACCCAAGGTCAAATGGAACACTTGAGGTCCAAAGCAATCCTGAGGCATGTGATGAGATTTATCTGCATTCGCTTGTGAGGTTTTTGTAAATTAACATGTAAGACCATAAGACATAGGAGCGGAATTGGGAAGAAATATGTGGGGACCCAAAAGCTTGGAAATGTTTGTATTTCTAAGCTGCTGAGGAAGGGTATTGCGTTTCTGTGTTCTCTAATAAAGAATTATACTTGTAGTAAGCCTGAAGGATTTGCTTTGGATACCACAACATTTACAAGAGCATGAATAGAAGTTAACCTTGGAAACCCAAGGGCACGGAAGTCATGCACTTCCCAGCGATGGTAGTAACATTTGTTGGTTTGAGCAGAAATGTACTGGCATATCTTCTTTAGCTTCCAGCCTATGATTTACATTCTTTCCCAAGATAAACAATTTGTTCTCCCCCTGAATCCCAGCCCTCAAAAACTTGGAAAGCGTCTTCTTTATTTAATTGTCTCTCTGCACCACCATGCATTTCAATACTGATGTCTGCTATTTAGAGTTATTGAGTCTGGCTCTTGCAGCACTTCAACAGAACCACTAGCAGACACAGACAAGCATTTCTCATAGAATCCCTACAGTGCAGAATGAGGCCATTCGGCCCATCGAGTCTGCACTGACTCTCCAATAGAGAATCTCACCCAAGCTCTATCCCTGTAACCCACTTTCTTTCTGCACTAATCCTCCTACCCTACACCTTGGGATACTAAGGGGCAATTTAGCATGATCAATCCACCTAACCTGCACATTTTGGAACTGGGGCATCAGAGGAAACCCACACAGACACAGAGAGAAGGTGCAGACTCCACACAGACAGTGACCCAGGGCTGGAATTGAACCCAGCTCCCCGCTCACTGTCAGGCAGCAGTGCTAACCATTATGCCACCGTATTTTCTTAAACATCTGAGTCCCTTGCCTTTATGTCATTCCTTGCAAGCCATGCTTTGTTATTGAAGAAGTGTGTGGGTGTGTTGGTTCTCATGGAGTGGAGAAGGCTGCATTCTGTCATCATCACTAAGATACGCTCTTATCAGGTGTATGGGGCAGGGGCCCCAAGACTGTAGTTTAATTTCCAGAAGATATCTGTGTAATTCTCTCCTTCCTCCTCACAAGAAGCAGTGGGACATCTACATATGAGGATTTCTGGCACCCCACGAGAGCTTGCAGGTGAACACAATGTATTATAACACCTGCTTACTTCAGTAGCTCCTTCCAGGCTTACCATTTTGCTACAGGAATGCTATCCACCTCCCAATAATCTACCACAACATTGAGTCAAATAGTTTGCTCCCTTGTCATCGCTGGTCAAAATCTTCGAGCTCGTTTCTGCTGACCATAATTGTAGGAGCCTCACCTGCACACCATGTCAACCTTCAAGTAGAAAGCTCACTTTCTTGGGATAGCTAGGGATGGACAGTGAATACCGCTTTGCCAAGAATTGTCCACATCCTAAAAACAAATAAGGTCAAAACCCAAATCTTCTGCCATAGGCTGACAAGATGTAGGCATCTGCTAATGAGATTAAAACTTATGCTGCATCTTAAAGGATGAAAGAAAGGTTAGAGGTTTGAGGTTGGAATTCCAGAGTGTAAAGCCTGGCTCCAATGGTAGGATATTGGACATCGGAGATGCGGTACAATAATATCATTGTACTTTGGGCGAAGACTCATCCTCTTGTATTCCTCTCTCACACTGGTCTCACCTGGCCTAAAATCTCCCGGAGAACTTCGCACAGTGTGAAGTGTGACACTGAGACTTCATGTTTGTTACAGCAGATGCCTCCTCATTTCTGTCTCCAGAGCTGATGGGCAGTGTTCCTGCAGTGAACTGTTGTAACCCGTTTTGTTTTCTTTTCTTGCGAATCTGCCCTTCTCCCTATCTATGTGGAATTTGCCTGACTCTTGAAAAAGTGGTAAATTTGAACTTGTTCATACAGTTCCTCTATGTTCTGAGAATCTTTGCCTGAGGTTAAATACTTTTGCAATAATTGTGCGTTGCTGAAGATTTTTGTTTTCCCTTCTCTCCCACATCCAGCCAGGCAGCAGCAGGGAGACCCAATTCTGTCCTTGTCCCACTGTACTATGCTTTAGGGAGTTGGTGTAGGTTGCCACTGTTTTCTTGAAATCCTGGAAGTCTAATTGGTGCCTTTAGGCAGGGTGAAGTATTAACTCAAGGAAAGAGGCTGATGGTACCATTAACCTTGTTCCATTGTCATCTAAAGGGTTACAAATTCTTTTTCATATTTGCAAAGTGTAATGTAGAAAGTGAGGAGATTTGTCCCTAATTTTAGGCTGACTGTATTTGATCGTTCTCTGCCTCGCCCCTGAAACCACCACCGCAGCGTTTTAAACTTAATTATTTCTGTCTGTCTTACAGGCCACCCAGCAGTTCTTGGAGGAGATTAACAAGTGGACAACGCAACATGGTGTCTCTCCCCTCTCCTGGAATGCAGCAGTCAAATTCCTGATGGCCAGAAAATTTGACGTATATCGTGCCATTGAACTCTTCCACTGTTACCGGGTAGGCTGAATATTGTTGTTAGTGCCTGCAATTTTACACAGGTTGACAAGCCTCTCAAACCCAACAGATGAATATGTGAGACCATGTACATTTGAGAGGGAAGTGGATGTGCACTGCATACACCAAGCAACCTATTTGCGGTGTGGGTGGGCACCTGATAACATAGCTTGTTTTGTAGGTTACTTTCACAAGATCCTTTCAGAATAGAGTTAATGTCCCGTGAATGCATTTTTGTTTTTCCTGAAGATTGTACCGTGTTCCACTGCAGGATGCATGGTTATGCAAATATGTAAGTCACATCATAATCACCCAGTTGATTATTTTTGCAAATAAGTGGTCAGCAAATATGTTCCAACAGGGAGAGTTGATACTGGCAGCAAAAGCTCTTGAACCCTGACATGAGGAAGAAATGGAATCCGTTGAAGCTTTAACGCTTTTGCACAGAGTCTCACGCTTTCAAAAAGAACATCGATGCAATTTTCCAGGAGTTTTCTTTTTCCTCCTTATTGTTGCATTTTGCTCAGAATATTAACATTTAAACAAGTGCTGATATCTCCTTGGAATTGTTTGTTTTGATGGGTTCAAGCCTAATGGTGTTGAAATCTCAGCATAATGTTCCTTACCTCAGTTCCCATCGATAGCACTGGAGCCAGCATGTTCTGAATTTTGGGGAATGGGCAGGAAAGTGGAATTGAGGCAGAGGATCCATTATAATCATAGAATCCTTACAGTGCAGAAAGAGGCATTCAGCACATTGTGTCTTCACCAACCACAATCCCATCCAGGCCCTATCCATGTAACTCGACATATTTACTCTTGCTAATCGCCCCGACACTAAGGGCCAATTTAACATGGCCAATAAACTTGACCTGTACATCTTTGGAGTGTGGGAGGAAACCTCAGGAGATTAAGGAAATTTGGCATGTCAGCTACAACTCTCTCCAACTTCAACAGATGCACCATAGAAAGCATTCTTTCTGGCTGTACCACAGCTTGGTATGGCTTCTGCTCTGTCCAAGACCGCAAGGAACTACAAAGGGTCGTGAATGTAGTCCAGTCCATCACGCAAAGCAGCCTCCCAGCCATTGGCTCTGTCTGCACTTCCCGCTGCCTCAGAAAAGCAGTCAGCATAATCAAGGACCCCACGCACCCTGGACATTCTCTCTTCCACCTTCTTCCTTTGGGGAAAAAATATAAAATTCACGAACCAACCGACTCATAAGCAGTTTCTTCCCTGCTGTCATCAGACTTTTGAATGGACCTGCCTTGCAACAAGTTGATTGTTCTCTGCACCCTAGCTATGACTGTAACACTACATTCTGCATCCTGTCCTTTCCTTCACTATGTACACTATGCTTTATCTGTACAGTGCACAAGAAACAATATTTTTCACTGTTTACTAATACATGTGACAATAAATCAAATCAAAGAAACTGGAACACCTGGAGGAAACCCACACAGACACTGGGAGAACATACCGACATCACACAGACACTTAGCCAAGGCCAGAATTGAACCCAGGTCTCTGGTGCTGTGTCACCCCTAATATTAAATGGCAGAACAGGACGAGGGTCTGTATGGCTTCCTCCTCCTGTTTCTTATGTTCTTAATTCAAACAACTATTCAAAATACTGGGGTTGGGGAAAATATAATTTCACTCCCAATTTGTTTATTTTTTAATGGCAGTAGTTGCTTTTTAAATGGATAAGTTTCTCTCCTGTCTCCTGAGCTATATGTTAAAATAATATAAAAGTATATATAAATATATATAAATAAATATAAGTATATATAAATATTGTATATATGAATATAAAAGTAGGGAGGTCTTGCTGCAGCTGTATAGGGCATTGGTGAGGCCGCAGCTGGAGTACTGTGTGCAGTTTTGGGCGCCGCACCTGCGCAAAGATATTTTGGCCTTGGAGGGAGTGCAGAGGAGGTTTACTAGGCTGATACCGGAGTTGAGGGGGTTGAGCTATGAGGAGAGGCTGAATAAACTGGGCTTGTACTCGTTAGAGTTTAGAAAAATGAGGGGAGATCTCATTGAGACGTATAAGATGATGAATGGGATGGATAGGATAGAGGTGGAGAGACTCTTCCCGCTCAAAAAAGAAAGTAGGACTAGGGGGCACAGCCTCAAGATAAAAGGGGGGCGGTTTAGAACGGAGTTGAGGAGGAACTTCTTCACTCAAAGGGTGGTGAATCTCTGGAATTCTCTGCCCGTTGAAGTGGTGGAGGCTGCCTCGCTAAATATTTTTAAGAAGCGGGTTGATGGGTTTTTGATAAGAGAGGGGATTAAGGGTTATGGGGAGAAAGCGGGAAAGTGGAACTGAGCAGCGACAGATCAGCCATGATCTTATTGAATGGCGGGGCAGGCTCGAAGGGCTAGATGGCCTACTTCTGCTCCTATTTCTTATGTTCTTATGTTTCCTTTATATTATTGCTAACTCCAGTATATTTAGCCCCTCAAGCCCATGACTGGTATTTTAATTCCACTTAACCACCTTAGTTCCACGTCTCGCTTAATATTATTAACCAATAAAAAATTTCACCAAGCTCAGTTTTGAAAGCCTCAACTGATTTTGGGGGAGCGAGTTTCTAATTTCCAATATTCTTTGTGTGAAGAAGTTCTTCCTAACATTACCCACAAATGGTCTAGTTCCAATTTTATGCCCATTCTCTCGAAGCTTCTTCAGAACCGGTCAGTAAAAGGGACGATAGCTGACCATCAACTCCATCACATACATACATCACAATGATTCTGCTGAGGTTGGGAACTTGGCAGAGAAGGGATTGGAAACAGACTTCCTGTGGCCGCTGCAATTAGTTATGCTTCTGGATAGTCCCAGTAACATTTTAATAGCATTCTTTCTTACAAAAACCATTTAATTGTTAAAAAAACAAAGTGACTTTCATCTCTTTTGACCTAGATTGTTGGTGATATCTATTTGCTGAGGTGCTGCTTCATGGTGCCCTTAGAGGAGTACAGAAAAGACCCTTTGTTTCATCAAGTCTGACCCAACAAAAACTACCACGAAAGGAGCACTAATCCCACTTTCCAGCACTTGTTTCATACCCTTGAATGTTGATAGTTCAAGTGCTCATTCAAAAATTTTTTAAAGGTTGTCAGGTTTCTGGCCTCCACTTACCTTCCCAGGCAGTGCATTTCAGAGTCCCACCTCCCTCTGAGTGTAAGGGTTTTTCCCAAGTCCCTTCTGAATCTCCTGCCCCTCATCTAAAACTGTGCCCTCTCATGATTGACCCCCTCAGTGAAGGGGGTCCCTGCTCCCTGCTCATCCTGTCTATACCCCTCATAATTTTATACATTTCCATCATGTCCCCCCTCAGCCTTCTCTGCTCTGACGAAAACAATCCAGGCCTATCTAGTCTCTCCTTATAGCTCACGTGCTCTGTCCCAGGCAACATCTTCAGGAATCTCCTCTGTACCCCCTCTAAAACAATCACATCGTTCCTATAGTGAGGTGACCAGGAACTGTCCACAGTAATCCAGCTGTAATATAATTGACCTTCTTGCCCTTATACCTTATACTCTTGATCACTTGCCCGTGAGCCTTGACTGTTTTTGTTTCACAAAGGGGGAAAAAAACTTGAACTTAATTCTGTCAACACATCGAGTGCCCTGAAAAACTCTTCCAACAATAATCTCCAGATATTTACCAGGAGCTGGAACTGTAGCTACTCATTTCTCAGCCTTGGAACAGTGAAGACAGTTGTAGCATCACTGACCAGTTGAGATCAGTCAATTCAGCATAGATTTGAGACCTTCCTGTAGTCTATGTTCAAACTATTCACAGGATATGCTAATAACCCAATCACCTGAGGAACTCCTTAATCCTTATCAGACCTTTGCTTTGAAATAAAGACATTTTGTAGTGTGATGAAATTGACTATTTCCAAGACTAAGGTCAGGGAATGAGGAAGCATGTGCAAGTTATTTCTGCACTAACTTAAGTTTCAAAGCCTATATTTCTTTTTTGAGGTAGTCCCTAACTGAAAAGGGAAACCAAAGCTGCTTCAACTTTCTGGGAAAGTACGATCATCACTTTGAATTCCTGGCTGTTACATCAGATTTTTGAAATCAAACTCTGGTTGCTAAGGAAGTGGAAGATAATTGGTTTAAAAACACACACACAAAGCTCTCAGATCAGATTTCAACAATAGATCAAAATGAGTGGTTGTTTTGTATATGTGGAACAACTAAAAAGACTAGAATCTGAAAACTATCTTAAAGGAAGTTCTGCAGGCATATCCATTTGATGAAGACCATATCCATCCAACTTGGATGGAGTAAAGCTGTTGTCAGAGGTGCCTCACTGGCCACATCCTGTGTGAAGGGAAGGAGTTGAATTCAGAGTGGTGAAAAGACTTTGTGAATATATGGGATACCATATACCATATGTGTTAGAGGGACTGCCATAAAGCCGTGGGATCTATATTTAGTTTAAAATTTTAAAGTTTGTTTATTAGTGTCACACATAAGCTTATATTAACACTTACTGTGAAAATCCCCTAATTGCCACACTCCAGCACCTGTCTGGGGACACAGAGAGAATTTAGCATGGCCAATTCACCTAACCAACATGATTTTCAGACTGTGGGAGGAAACCGGAGCACCCGGAGGAAATCAATGCAGATTCCACACAGACAGTGACCCAAGCAAGGAATTGAACCCAGGTTCCTGGTGCTGTGAGGCAGCAGTGCTAACCACTGTGCTACCCTGTATTCTTCTCAAAGTGTAACTTATAGTTTCTACTGAATACAATTTACTTATTAGTTTTTTTTAATGTTGATTTGAGTTTGACTACAGAAGATATAAGAAGTGAAAACTTTTCTATTGGTATTTTCTGTTTGTGTGGTTTGGGAAGTTTGGTTGTTGGTCTCCACAGGGATTATAACAATAGCCTTACTCTTTTGTCTTCTCAAATCTATGTTTTCCTCCATTCCCATGTTCCATCCTTTACTCCCTCCTACTGTAATCAGGCTTTCAAAGACCAAGCTGGGTGTTATCTAATGTCTGCTTCCTCAGTTAGCATGGAGACCCTGTTAGTTTTTGTAAGTGTCAGCCTCCCTCTATCAGCTTGAATATTCATTTTTTTTCAAGTGTGCATTGAGAGAGTGGCCAGATATGAACATTTGAGCTTTCAAATAGTTGAATAACTCTGTAAGAATGCACAAGGTATATTTGAAATTTCAGCTTGTTTGTATGTTTTTGTGTATGTGTCTTTTCTGTGATTTAATAGTTTCCATCACTGCTTGTGGGGAGAGAGGGGGGAGGACAGCAGTGACGCAAGGGAGAGAGTCACTTTTGTGTAGACAATAATGTGATCGCCAGCAATTCAAATATGCACATTTCCAAATGTATTTGAGAAAAAGATGCTGAGAAAATATTGCTGTTCTCTGCAACTTGAGTTTCACTCACCTAGTTAGAAAGGCTGGTGTGTGTGTGTGTGTGTGTGTGTGTGTGTGTGTGTGTGTGTGTGTGTGTGTGTGTGTGTGTGTGTGTGTGTGTCCGCTGTTTCAGCTCCTCTCAGGAGATCGGGCAATAGATAAAGACAAACTGCCTAAAGTCCAGTTGGATGGTATCCAAAAATTCAGATCCCACACAGTAATTCATAAGCCATGTGCAAAGGAAGAATTCTTTCCCACAGCTGTTGATTTCACTTCTACCCTCCCTTAGCCCTGAATGTAACCATAATCGTACAGAAAGTGGACCATGTTGCTGCAGTCTGCACTAGCTATTAAAGTCACCCAAAGCCATTGCTGTGAATTCAGACTATTAGCTCATCAGAATTGTAATGACGGTTTGATTTCAATTCAACAACAAAGTTATTAGCCATCATGAATTGCAAAGAAAGTTTTTTTCACTATCTGGCGTTGCGTACAAAATACTGTGGATGTTGGAAATCTGACCTAAAGCCGGAAAATTCTGGGAATACTCAATGGGTCAGACAGTGGAGAGAAAAACATAGCAATAATATTAAAATGGATTTTGGCCGGAATTTTACCATCCTGCCTGCTATGGGAATTGGAGCGGGCGAGGGGCAAAGTGTGGGAAGGTCCATTGACCTCAGGCGGAATTTTATGGTTTTGGGACAAGCGAGGCTGGAAAATCCCGGCATTTGTGTCCAAGTTGTTCGACAGTCTCAGTTATCTGACTTTTCAGGTCCTGTCCTACCTCTTCAGATGCCTCGAGTTCCTGCCAGATAATCAGATTTAGTTTCTTATGTTGAGTGGTCGTAGAAACATAGAATCTGATTCACAGCCATCAGAAAACAGCCACTGGTATTCTTGCAATGATCCCGAGGCTGCTGCAGATTCTGGAGTTGAAGTGGAGAATAAGAAATTGTATCTTTTTAGAAATTAACAAGTTTTCTGAGAATTATTGCAGTGAAAGCTTTGAATCATGGAATCCCTACAGTACAGAAGGAGGATATTCGGCCCATTGAGTCTGTACCAACTGCACCCACCCAGGTCCTATTCCCATAACTCCACACATTTATCCTCATAGTCCCCCTGAAACTAGGGGAAATTTAGCATGGCCAATCAACCTAACCATCTTTGGACTGTGGGAGGAAACCAGACAGATACGGGAAGAATGTGCAAACGCCACACAGACAGTGAACCGAGGCTGGAATTAAACCCAGATCCCTGGCGCTGTGAGGCAGCAGTGCTAATCATTGTGCCACCATGCTGTGACAGTGACTTTGCTTTAATATTTAAGTAGAACAGCTCGAGTTGATGCTGAACATAGTGCAGCTGTAACGGATCCAGAACATAGTACGACCGTAGCTGACCATAGCACAGTGCAGCTAATCCAACCAATCTCAGAGCACAAATGAACTGCACCCACTCATTTATCTGAAAACTGAAAAGTAGGCCAAGCAGTAACGGTTGACAGGAAAGACACAGACCTTTTATGTGTAACTCTTGGCCAGAGCTGGAAAGTATCAAACCTGTCTCTCCTGTTTTAGAGCTTAGCTGCCATCTATTTCAGCAATTTCATTTTGGGCTCCTAGCACTTGTAACTTTCCCTTTGCCTGCCCTGCTCAGGTGGCAAACTTGGTTTCTGCTCAGTTACTATCAAATCCAAGGATGCTGTGGGCAGGAAAGAAGCTGCCAAAGTGAAGGATGGATTTGGGGTGCACTTTTTGCAGCTTGTAGCTGCTCATTCCAGTGGAGAACAGATTGTATTTACATCTTAAAAGAGTATTTCTAACCAGTATTTGCCTTCATGCTGTCTCTAACTTGGTCCTTAGCATGTTGAGAAGAAGGGATTGATAAACTGTGGGCTGCTTACTTGATAGAAGTGCATTCCATCACTCATGTGTAGCTCTTCTATTCTCCTTTATCTGGATTGTGCATGTGGATTGAGTGTCCAGCCTGAAAGCGTGACCTAGCGTTGCCAAGAAATTCATACTTTTTTATCAAGAAACCCAACAATTTAGATTAATGTAATGGAAATATACCATTACAGAACTTATTGCATCATTGGAAAATATGTATGTGGTCATAGCACTTGGTTTGTCAGCTAATAGGGTTTGGAGACTATCATGGCACGAGGGAACACTTTCTGTACATCTTTGCTGTGTTATAAAGTAATTGAAATATTTTTGATTTTTCTTTCAGGATACCAGATTGAAAGAAGGGATTGTAAAGTTAAAACCGCATGAAGAACCTCTTAGATCTGAACTGCTGAGTGGCAAATTCACCATCTTGGTAAGATTGCTAAAAGCCATAGTGTATTATTGTGTTTTGTCTCTCCTTATAAGGTGACAGAAATCTTGGTCGGGGATGATAACTGTATGTGGCTGCACCATTTCAGGATGAGATGGGCTTTTCCTTGACTACATCTTTATGTTGGTATAAAACTGGAATGCAACTGGACTTCTGGACGGTTTTCTCAGGAATTTGAACATGGTAGTGTTTGGGAATACAGTGAATACGCGATTTTATACCTGGTATGATGAAGGACCCATGGTTTGTCAAATAATAATGAACTAATCAATGGGCAGCACGGCTGCACAGTGGTGAGCACTGCTGCTTCACAGCTCTGGGGAGCTGGGTTTGATTCCTGGCTTACGTAACTGTCTGGGTGGAGTTTGCACGTTCTCCCCATGGATTTCCTCCGGGTGCTCCGGTTTCCTTCCACACTCGAAAAATGTGTGGGTTAGGTTGATTGGCCATGTTAAATTGCCCCTTAGTCTCCCGGGATATGTTGGTTAGAGAGATTAGTGGGCAAATATGTGGGGATGTAGGGATAGGGCCTGGGTGGGATTGTTGTCGGTGCAGACCCAATGGGCTAAAAGGCCTCCTTCTGCACTGTAGGGATTCTGTGATTTCTATGATGATTTCAGTTCCGGGATAGAGTTTCCTGACAGAGCTCCAGTGGTGGGGTGTAATGGGAAGATACTGACAGCGTTGCAGTTTGTCAGTGGATTGTTGCTGCTCTGCTCTTAGCCTTTATAAGGAGGAGGTCAGATTAACACATGAGCAAATAGAAGGGTACGCCAACAGAGTTAGAGAAAGAGAGATGGGTAGGACTGTAATGTGAAGCATAAACCCAAAGAGAGCCTAGTTTGGTCGAATGACCTGTTTTTGTGATGTACATTCTATGTAATGCATTATTTGCTCAACAGAAAGAAATGCTGTGTAAAGCTGAGCTTGTGGCATTGGCATATCATGTTGAACAGAATCATCTCCAAGACCTGTGCAATGATGAAATGACTTTTAGTCAAGGATCACTTTGTTTTGTCCTGCTAGTCCATGGGATTAGAATCCTCCAGGGACCTTGAATAAATAATCCCTCTCTTGGCTGTGTTGAAAGAGATGCACACCTAGCTCTTTTATCACCCGATCACTAACACTGGAAATGCTTGGTTTCATCGGTCAGAACATTGAATACAGGAGTTGGGACGTCTTGTTGAATTTGTACAAGATATTGATAAGGCCACACTTGGAATACTGTGTGCAGTTCTGGCCACCCTATTATAGAAAGGATATTATTAAACAAGAAAGAGTGCAAAAAAGATTTACTCAGAATGCTACCAGGACTTGATGGATTGAGTTATAAGGAAAGGCTAGATAGGCTGGGACTTTTTTCTCTGGAGCGTAGGGGCTGAGGGTTGATTTTATAGAGGCCTATAAAATATTGAGGGGCAAGGTAGATAGTCAATATCTTTTCCATGTGGCAACTAGGGTAATTTCACAGTAACTTCATTGCAGTGTTAATGTAAGCCTTACTTGTGACTAATAATAAATAAACTTGAACTTAATCCTGCTTTTTTTTCCCCTTCTTGGCCTATTGAATCCAAGTTTTTTTTTAGTGTACTCTTCCATTACGACTAACGCAACATAATCTTTTGAAAATGCCATTTAATCAAAATCTACTCCCAATATTTTTTCTTCTACTGTATGAGAATGGATTTTGCCAGTGTGTCTATTGCTGATTATCTTGCACCTTTCCTAACATAAATGGTCACCAGAAGTTGTGATGTGAAATAGATTTCTTATTTTGGATTCTATTTACAGCTCAGGAGCATAGGTGACATCTGCTTACTGTATAGAAAGTTCTGGGTTATCAAGATTTCTAACGTGCATGCAGCAAAAAGCCCGTAGATTATGAACCATTGCACAATTGTTCTGAATTTTTTTTAAACTGAATAATTTCATTACCTTAAGATGAAAATGCATCAGTAGCTCTTTTGAACGAAGTAGAGATTTTCCAATTCGAATGCACCACACAATATATAAAAGCAATAAATAGGAAGCAATGCATTTATGTAAGAGCTTTTGTTAAAAAATCCACTAAATCTTTTCTCTTCATGGTCACAGTTGGGGAATAACAATCTGCAGGGCCAATTTCCCTACATTTGCGGAGGTGGTGGGTAAATTACTGAGAGACAGCATTAAAAGGTGAGGGACAGAGAGGAGAATATAATGGAATCTGTACAGATAGCTGAAGTTAAAGATAGGTTTCCTGTCCATAGAATACCATAAAATCCTGCAGTGCAGAAGGGGCCCGTCCGGCACAGAGAGCCTGCAGCGACCATAATCCCACCCAGGCTCTGTCCCCATAACCTCACATATTTACCCTTCTAGTTCCCCCTTACATTAAGTGGCAGTTTAATGTGGCCAGTCAACCTAATGGTATTTTATTAGGGCAGGCAGTCTTTTTAAGGGATATTTGGAAGAAATGTACAGAAACAGTCAGAAGTTCTAGTGGAGTCCAGTCGGCTTAGCATGCCTTTGCATGTTTTTAGTCTTTAACTTGAATGAGTTTCAGTCAACACCAACTGAAGATTGGCTTAACACTAAATCAAGCTTTTTGGCTTGCGAAACGGCAACCTAGGTAGGAGAAGATAAAAATATTGCATATAACACAAATATATATCGGTTGGAATGGGAATGAGAAGTACATACTCTCTAGCTCAGCCATGCACAGTTTTAAGTAAGTGTCTCTCTACATTTTTTTGAGTACAACTGAAGTGTCTCTTTATATTTGCTCTGGTGAAACCCCAATTCATGCTGCTCAGCTGCACATTATGTATGTTATTAATATTAGGGTAGAGTGGAGGGCAGAACAATGATTCCAGTGTTGACTCTTGATACTATGAGCATAGAGAGGTTCAAGGTAAATGAATCTCCAGTAAATGCCAACAGAGATGGCACAGTGGTTAGCACTGCTGCCCCTCAGCGCCATGGACCCAGGTTCAAATCCTGGCTTGGGTCGCTGTCGGCGCAGAATCTGCATGTTTTCCCCGTATCTGCGTGGATTTTCTCTGGGTGCTCCGGTTTCCTCCCACAGTCTGAAAGACATG
This sequence comes from Carcharhinus amblyrhynchos, assembly GCF_965287045.1. NCBI lineage: Eukaryota > Metazoa > Chordata > Chondrichthyes > Carcharhiniformes > Carcharhinidae > Carcharhinus > Carcharhinus amblyrhynchos. Next base: position 7,807,177 of record NC_137355.1, on the reverse strand, counting down.
CTGGTTAGGTGCATTGGCCATGCTAAAATTCTCCCTCAGTACACTGGAGTCACTGGAGTATGGCGGTTAGGAGACTTGCATAGTAATTTCATTGCAGTAAGACTACTTGTGACACTACTAAATAAACCTAAACCTAAGATGAAACCATGGAATGGTCTCAGGAAGTGCATTTGATGTGGTGTTAATGAATTCCTTCAAGTAAAAGAGCTGGTTGATGATTTGACTCTGACCACTATAAGCAGTTATATGTGGTTTGAGATGAAAGAGAAGCTAGTGGAGATACCGGGTGGGCTAAAAATCGATTGAGGATGCATCAGATGGATGAGCACCTGAATTGACACAGATTGGATGGACCAAATGGTCACCTCCTGTCTTGTAGCCATCTTATGAGATGACCATATACTCCATTGGAAATCAAAGAACTTGCTGGCGTGTGAGAAGGAGGCATTCTCTGGAAGTGAACATCAGTGAAGATGGTATCTTGATTTTGTGTAGATAGTCTTGCTGGAGTCTCTAAAGATCATTGGAGTATGTTTGTAGGCTATTGAGGGTAAGTAAGGGGGCAGAGTCCTTAACAAAGTAGGTTTTGCATGTTCTACGGAAGGACCGAGCTTGATGTTTTACTCGCTCATCAGCGAAGAACAAAGATTTGAAAAATGAGTAGGTCACCGAGTTGGATTTCAAGAAAGTTCAAGTACATTTTTGGCATGTTATTCCTTTTTAAAAAATAATGCTGGTATGTAAACTGGGATGCTCAAAAATAAATGAATGGAAAATTTGAAACTCTTCAAAACTGACCTTTCAAACTCTTCAGACTAAACTCCAATTTCAGCAAGAGGTTAGAATGTCATGTTTATTTTACTGGATTATTATCTGATGCTTTTTTTGTTGTTGTCTTTGAAATGCAAGAAGCAAGTGTACAGAAAAAATGAGTATCAAGTAAAATATACATTGCACACTCACCACCTAACTGAACTGGGCTCTGCAGTGAAAGGCATTTTCAGTGAGTGAACTTGGTGTAGATAGTGCTGTTATGGAGTTATTTATCTGCAGCCTATGAAACCATAAGTGGAGGGATTATCAAACTTTAGGGAGACCTGAGGGAATTTCAGCATTAGGACCACATTTCAAAATAATTATTTGCAACCTTGATAATATTCTCTTTAAATGGTAAGTGTGATTTAAGCAAAGGGAGGTGATGGCTTAGTGGTATTATCGCTAGACTATTAATCCAGGAACCTAGCTAATGTTTTGGGGACCTGGGTTCAAATCCAGCCATGGCAGATGATGGAATTTGAATTCTGTGGAGTTAAGAATGTACTGGTCACTATTAAATCATTGTTGATTGTCGGAAAAACCCATCTGGGTCACTAATGTCCTTTAGGGAAGGAAATCTGCTCTCCTTACCTTGTCTGACCTACGTGTGACTCCAGGATGTGCAACTAGGGATGGGCAATAAATGCTGGCCCAGCCAGCAACACCCATGTCCCATGAATGAATTTTTAAAAAAAAGCAAGGGGAAGGTGCTTAGGACTGAGTCAACCCTGAAGAAAATCTAATTTATCCTGAAGCTGGAATGTCCAGAATCACAGTTAACACACTAGTTCATTCAGTATTGGTAAATATTTTCACTTTTTTAAAAAAAAAAGTGAACCTGAAAAACATTTCTGTAGTATGATCAGGAAAGGTTTTAAACCAAGGATCTTCGAACTTCACGTGTCCGGCGGGGACTGTGCGTGGAGACCTAAACATTATATTTAAAGATCTTCTGTCGACAATTGTTTTGCTTCTTCAGATCTCTCCACACATTAAATTCCCCCCGCTCAAAACGTAGCTCTTTGAGCACCACTCCCAAATCTGTCTTATGGTCCAGCTCTCCTTGTGAAGTGTTCTCAGATGTTCCACTGCATAAAGGGTGCTTTACAAGGGGAAGCACTTTCCTTCCCTGCCTTTATCCATGTCTGTCTGATTACTTCTCTCAGGCTCAGACTCTACCAATGGCTTCTTTTATGCCATATGTACATCTATTCAGGAGCTGCGTACCAGTGGATTGATGGCTTGGAAGCTAAAGCTTTTTTTTCATGGCAACAGTGACCATGTGAGAAAATATTTAATTTGTTGAGTAAACTTTACTTTTAATGGTTGGAAGAATTCTATAAACAACACAGACTTGATTTAGTTTTGCTGTTTATAGTTGTTGAATTAGATTTATCACATTTTTCCCATGAAATATAAAACTAGCAATATGTTGAATACAATTACATTTGCTTGGCCCAGTGTCTGCATGAAATTGATGATGATCTTTCTGGAATTGTAACTCTTGAGCAATTTGATATTTCCTTTCTTAAAACGATTGCCCAAATACTTCCTTGGCAAACCTGATCTGCACTTGGGCGTCACTGAAGAAGAGGAACCAGTTGCTCAAGAATCCATCTTTGAGAAAGCAATATTTTGGAACCAATCTCATCCAGTCCCGCTCCATAATCCCCTAATTATAACCAGACACGTATAAGGCTTAAAAAGCTGCATTAATGCAGATGTGATGTTCTAATTGGGAAAAGATTAATCCAGTATAGAATTCTGAGAAACGGGCATTGTCAGTTGCATCAAAAAAGTTGAATAGCTCAGTAAACATTGTGTGGGGAGTCAGGCTGTATGCTAAACCCCTGAGTAAGGAAATTCTTGTCAAGGAATAGTCATTTTGGCAAAAAGGACAATCACTAATTTGGAATACAAACTTAATAGATTTGTTTGATAACAAAGATTGATACCTAACATTTCAGTAGTTGAGGCATGGTACAATACACAAGTATAGGACATTTAGGTCTGATCTGCTGGACCTTAGGCCATCTTGGCTGCTTGAAGCTGGCGTTTAGACTCAAGCCGCCATCTGAGATTGTGGCTTTGCCAAATCACATTGATTTGCAACTTCAAAAATCACAGTCCTCGTGGATACGTTTCCAACCATTTCTCTGCCCCCTCTCTCTCCCCCTCTCTCTCTCTCTCTCTCCCCCCTCTCTCTCTCTCTCTC